>NC_132915.1:79275114-79881447 GCF_047675955.1 Chlorocebus sabaeus | reverse complement strand
AAAACTAAGTCAGCAAGGTTGTGATGTTGATGGATAATAAAGGAAAGCCAATTTCTTATGTCTGATTTTTCTTCTGTTTTTGGTCAAGAAGGAGAGCTTTCAGCCTGTAAAGTGCCGGAAAGAAAGTGGCAGAAAGGGAAGTGAAGCCCAGACGAGCAGAGAAGCTTAGAAAATAATAAAGTACTGCAGGGATATAAAGGCTGTCAGTGCTTTGGGATCAGGGTCCCGGTTCTCATGTTGAATTTGTCTCAAGAATCTTGAATACCAGGAAAGCTGCTGGAAGCTGACACTCAAAGGTCTGATTTTCAAAAATGAAAATGAGGGGATTCTAAACTACATAGAAGGAGTTTGACATCATGGCTAGCTAAATTCTAAAGTTGTGCTTCAAAGAACAGAGATGACCAAGAGCCAGCATGGGCTCATCAAGCAGAAACTATGCAGATTAATCTCATTTTCTTTTTTGTTCAAGGTCTCTGGAAAGAATAGGCAAATTGCATTTGAAAAGATCCAGCATATTTGGATCATCACAAAACCCCTTATATTCCTGTGGACTACACAGAAACTTGTGCCTTGGGTGTTAAGACAATTAACTTGTTAGTGGTTGCATGATCATACTCCAAAGATGTCGATTTAGGGTTATCAAGGCCCAAGAGATCTCTAATGGTGTGCCACAGGGCTCTGACTTTGGTTCCAACATGCAACATTTTTAGCAGTGAGATGATAAAAAATAATAAAAGATTGTTTTTTCAGGTTTGAGGGGGTACTAAACTGAGAAGCAAAGTGAGGCTATGAGGATACCATAATCATGAGCCACAAAGACCCTAACAATAGAAAAGAGGGTTTTCTACTTTCAAAACTTGTTAAGCCCTAGATTCAAGTGAAATCTGATGCAGAAACATGATATGTAAACACAAGGATGGAGGAACTGCGCATGTTTGAAATAGGAGGGAATGTCAGAGCCCTGTCAAATCCCATGACATCACTCCCCTCCCCGACTTCCTGCTGTGGTTCCTCAGTGCCTCCATGAAACCCTGAACATTCCTGAGAGACAACTAACAAGAAGATATTTAATAGTCATAGCAAATCTACAAAGGACAGAAAAGTGCATAGCTCATGCTTAGTTCTGCCTTTTGAGATTAAAAAACAAAAGAATTCTGTAGGTCCTTCTATGTATGAGCAGGTGAAGTAGTATATGTATAACTAGGGGAAACAGACTGAACATTTCAGCAGAAATGATTCAGAAACAATGCTATGGATAAAGGGAGCAAGGCTGACGTGGCACACATGAAATGACTTTGAGGCCTTTCAAAACTGAAGCTGAAAGGCTGTGTTGCCAGCAAAGTCAGCCACATGGTCTGCAGCGTCATGCTCTATTTTGCGGGTGAGGAGCCTAGCTCAGGAGGCATTGGGTAGCTCTGAACATGACACATCAAGTAGACTAGCAACCAAGTGAAGAGCGTTCAGATGGGAGGGACAGGGATGCTGGAGAGTGTCTAAAGGCAATCTCATCATCTCAATACCAGCTGGAGAGACTGGGGCTGTGAGCATGAAGGGGATTTAGAGTGAGGATCTGGGAAAAATAGGAAATAACAGTGATTTTCTAACACTTGAAGGGAAATTAGAACTTAGATGTGTTCTGAATAGCTCCAGGGGGCAGGATAAGGAAAAGTGGGTGGAAGATGAAGGCAGACAAATGATAGCTCCATCAGAGGAAGAATTTCCCAATAGTCAGAACCAACTAGAGATGGAATGGGTAACTTGGAGGAAGATTAAGCTTGGATCACAGAGGTGTGTGACTGGGGTTTGAGGACTTCTTCACAGGGCTGCTATGTCAAGGATTCAATGTTTGGATAAAGGATTGGAATAGATGTCTCCTAATTCTGAAAAGTAATGATTCTAAATAAATTCCCATTTATACGGAGTCCCAAACCTTCCAAACTCCAAACCACCAGGATATTTGTTATACTACTTAGTAATGACAAGTGACATTTGTCAAAATGTCCCTGAATTTATATAAATTTCCAAAAGGACATTCCTAAAGCAAGATGGACTGTATCTAGGAGAATTCTAGTGAATTCTCTTGGTTGGTAAGCCACACATGCTCTGTGTAGTCACTGTTAACCACAATTGATCGTGAATCTGAACATCCCATTCCCTAAACAGCCTGGACAAAGGAGTTCATCATAACAAATATAATTCCTTCCATAGCTCCACTTATATGTAATCCCACAGTAGATGCATTTATGCAAATTAACTCTTAAGTCATCAACAGAAATATACGTAAACTTACTTTTAAAAAGATTCTGGTCACATTATACTTTTACAAATGCATTGGCTTTTAAAATCATTACGTTTTGCAGGATCTTCAAAGATAAAGGGAGCTGGGTTGTGGAAATAATGTGCATTCCTACTTACACAGCACTGCAATCACATTCATGTGTTACTCTTGAACTTTAAACTCTTTGACTACCCACACTGCTCAAATTCTTTTTCTTTCTCTTAAAATTATTTCTCATACACTGTCCCTACCCTCCATGAGCTGATCCATATGTTGGATCATATCCCGTGTCCTTTGAAGTGCAGGAATTTGTGCAGAGGACCTGAGAAGTTGTTCACCCACAGCTATCAGGAATCATCAACACCCAAGTCTCTAATAACTAGAGGGAATGTGTGTGACTCTTAAACACATTTTACCTAAGTTGACCTCAGAAGTGCACCCTGGAGTACTTAAAGAGTTCAATGTTAAAGTGACTGCCAGTGAGTCCTTTGAAGCATAACTGCAGGCTGCAGGTTCCTGTTTATCCATCCTGTCACTGTCCAGGAAGACGTGGAACTGGCTCTGGATTGACCAGATACCACTGACGGTCCCATACATCTCTAGGACCCTGAGTCTGTACAATTCAGAGGGGAGGGACTTAGTAATCTGCTAAGTTGTTTACCGAGATGCCCAACAGATATTTCAATTAGCCAGTGGACATGACAACTATGTTAATTCTTACTTGACTTTTATTTTATTTTTGTATTAAAAAAAGGAGGGATTCTTTGCTTCATAAAATATTCAGGTTGGCCTATATAAAATATTTCCTCTGGCTTAAACATCCATGATTGTTTTAGCTTATAAAATCTGTCATTATGTGATTTATTTTAAATGTACACTTACCTAGAATATGCAAAGCAGAATCTGATACTCATATTTGAATTCACTTATGTTGTAACTAACGATGCAACCTTGGGCAATTCATTTTTCCATTTAACCCCCAGCCCTCAGCACATTTCTGTGTAGATCATAAGGGCTGGTATAGAGATTTATTGTTTGCATCCTTCCAGTTCTGATTTCTGAGGCATGTCTGCATTAAGCAGAGCAAAGCATGGTTCTCCCTATACTCAACACTCAGAAGCTGGGAGGAAATGTAATTTACTCATAAATGTATTATTTGTAAAATTTCCAATTGTGAGAAACACTAGCAAGAAACATGTGTTCTTTACATTGCTTCTTTTCCTCCCAAATATACCACAGTGGCTAAGAAATAACTCCAGAAATGGGAAGACTTAGGAATATATATATTCATAATGTACAAATAGCTCAACTCCCAAAGGATTCTGTAAAGATACCATAGGCTTTGAAAATATTTCCCACCCAGCTTCCATCATGGATGGCTCTCTCAATTTGTATAATTCCAGTGAGGAAAATGAAAATCCCTAGAGGCAGAATACAGATGAACTTTGAGAATAAACACAGATATAAGGACCACAAACACCAAAGAAAGACTCCCCCGAAGTCGGAGGTGAAATACCATATGATTTCCTCAGAACTCCTTCCCATTTGGTACTCAATTACCCATCTGGGGCCGGTGCCTGCCTTGTGTGGCCACTGGGAAGGCTGCGTCTGAGGCTGGGCTGAGGCTGTATCCCTATGTAAGGATAGCAGGGCACTAATCTCATTAATAAAGCTCAGTGAAATGCAAGCCCCTTGGACCATCCTAGCGTCCAAAGGTCCCCAGGACTTACCAGCCGCTCTGCTGGTCCCGTCCTGCCCAGGTGATGGTTCTGCAGTTCGTGAACAGAGGATTGGCAGGTCGGGAAGCTGGGAGGAAATGTAATTTACTGCATCTGGTAGCAGAGAACAGGGAATACAATTAGTCACAGTGTTGGGAGGCCCAATGGGTTCACTGCCGAGACAGCAGCTTGTCTGCCCTACATAATGGACCGCTGAGGCGGCCACTGAACAGGAGGATCAGGGTAAACAAAGACTAGCATTTGCCCAGTGACTGGTATTCAGCAGAGTAGCTGAGGCAGGAGGGATCCTGGCCAGAGAGCTCAAGCCCCAGGATGGCTCTATGTTTCAGAAGAGTCATCAGAAATCTCTAGATTCTAGGAGGACAATGAGTTCAGGGACGGGGGGAAGATTCAGAGATGGGCTTGTGGGAGCCATGATCAACTTGGTGGGATTGACCAAATAGAAAACATCAAACTAGAAAAGTACATTAAACAGTACTGAAAAACAGATCCCCTCTCTGAACTGGAAATAAAGCTTTCTGTGTCTGATTATACCGGAAATAAAGCTTTCTGTGTCTGATTATTATGGGGCTCATTCCCTGAACTGGCAATATAGCTTTATGAGCCTGATTCATCCAAAAGACCAACTTTATATGCATTACAACAAATAAACAGACTTCAGAATTGATCTCATGTTTTCAATACTCCAGGCTGGTGTTTCAGATATAAAGTCCTGAGATTCTAAATGACAATACCTCTTGAGCCCACCATTAGCCCAGTTGCAGGGAATGTTGCTGTACAAAAGAAGGAGCCCATCAGCTTTGCTTGGGCAAATACCTCGACAAGCCTCTTTAGGGAGGTAAGACCTGGGGAGCATGAACATTAGCAAGCATGCCAAGCTATCAGAGGAAAGGAGGAAACACCTGAGGTGAGACAAGACGAATCTGGGTACACCCCAGAGAGAAGTGGGAAAGTGAAAGCAGGAAGATTCCAGAAAGCTGGGCTCCATGAGATGTGATTCCTTCCTTGCATCACGACCATATCACAAAATCCTGGAACGTCCATCAGTCATCGATGGTTACATCTAACTGCTCACTATATGTCTCTACTGAATATCCCACAATCACCTCAAACTCAACATGTGCAAAACGGACCTTGTATCTCTGCTCAACTGCTGCTTCTCCTGTCCTCTATCTTGGCTCATGAGCACCACAGTTCACCTGGGATCCTCAGCAGCACCCTTCACTCTTCTCCCTCCTGGTATCCAATCTGTTCCATAGCCTCTGCCTCCTCCGCATTTCTCACCACTGTCCCCTTCTCTGCATTCCCACTCACACTGTTTCCGTTCTAGCAGCTTTCTTTTTCATTTCTTGCTGAAGAGGATTGCAAACAGACACTGGACTAGGCTTAGTTCAGTTCCAGACCAACCAGACCTTTTGCTGACTTGCAAGTGAGTCTGAACAGTCCAGAATGTATTGACATCAGATCATTATGTTCATAGGCAAAGGTAGAGTATCTCTAAGAAAATAGATTTTTTGCTGGGCGCAGTGGCTCATGCCTGTAATCCCATCACTTTGGAAGGCCAAGGCGGGTGGATCACCTTAAGTCAGGAGTTCAAGACCATACTGGCCAACACAGCAAAACCCCGTCTCTACTAAAAATATAAAAATTAGCTGGGCACGGTGGCACACGCCTGTAGTCCCAGGTACTAGAGGGGCTGAGGCAGGAGGATCACTTGAACCCAGGAGGCAGAGGTTGCAGTGAGCCAAGATTGTGCTGCTGCACTCCAGCCTGGGCAACAGACTATAAGACTCTGTTTCAAAAAAAAAAGAGAGAGATTTTTCCATATTAGCCATTTGGGGAGAAGGAATGAGAAAGGAAGATTAGGACGGCAGGACTTAGGGTGGAATGAGGCTCAAGTTGCTTTCCATCTCAGATGCTTTGTATGTGCTGGAGCTTGGATCCTGGATAAGGAAGACATGGTTGAAGGCCCCTCTCACTGCAAGGAAGGAAGGGAACTGAGCCTTTGAGATGATGGCAGGCTGGGAGATGGCTGGAAAGCAGCCTGCAGAGATCCCCTGAAGATGGTTTCGCATTTGAGTCAGGGGCTGTGAGTGTAGCCACATGTCTGAGGTTGCGCATTATTCTCCATGTTGAACTGCACCTCCACGATTCTCTTTTTTTTTTTTTTTTGAGACAGAGTCTCACTGTCACCCAGGCTGGAGTGCAGTGGCGCTATCTTGGCTCACTGCAAGTTCCACCTCCCTGGTTCATGCCATTCTCCTGCCTCAGCCTCCTGAGTAGCTGGGACTACAGGCACCTGCCACAACGCCCAGCTAATTTTTTGTATTTTTAGTAGAGACGGGGTTTCACTGTGTTAGCCAGGATGGTCTCGATCTCCTGATCTTGTGATCCGCCTGCCTCGGCCTCCTAAAGTCCTGGGATTACAGGCGTGAGCCACCTCCATGATTCTTAAACTTAGGTCACAGTCTTCTCTTTCCTTTAACTCCCACTGTGGGAGGCTGTGGGAAGGGTCTGTGCCCCAAATCAGCACAAGGCAGAACTAGAAAGACCAGCAGCTTGAGGTCAGTGGTCCTGAGGGGATAGGGGCAGGTGGGTGACAATTGTCCGTGGGAAGACCAAAGCAGTAATCTAGGACTACAGGGACAGTTTAGGAAAGGAAGGATGACAAGAGCAGATCTGTAGAACTTCCAAGATTCACTGATAATTTCCAGAAGTCTGTGGAATGGGATCTTGGTGAATTTGACTTTCTGCATTCAAATAAGATGGAGACTGGAGCCCAAATGAGATCTCATGGACTGGTCACATGTGTGTCTGCATACTCAATGTTTTAGCAGGAAAAAACAAAAACAAAAACAAAAACAAAAAACAACTACTTACAGACAAAGAATTTTCCATCTGAAAGAACATGTGATTCCCAGGACTTATGTCTCAGTCTCCTCCAGGAGACAGCTCCCTGCCAGATGGGAGTGGATGATGGAGTTACCTTTGCCAGACGTTTACTGGCTACAATCTTGAAATCTACAGCACTTGGAGAGTTGGGCTACATGGCTTCTGTTAAGAGATAAGGGAATGGGCTGGGCACAGTAGCTCACACCTGTAATCCCAGCACTTTGGGAGGCCAAGGCAGGCAGACCACTTGAGGTCAGGAGTTTGAGACCAGCACAGCCAACATGGTGAAACCCTGTCTTTGCTGAAATGCAAAAATTAGTCGGGCCTGGTGGTGTGTGCCTGTGGTCCCAGCAACTTGGGAGGCTGAGACAGAATTGCTTGAACCCTAGAGGCGGAGGTTACAGTGAGCTGAGATCACGCCACTGCACTCCAGCCTGGGTGACAGAGTGAGATCCTGACTCCAAAAAAAAAAAAAAAAAAAAAAAGAGAGAGAGAGAGAGAGAGACAAGGGACTGGAGAATGGGGCATCAGAAAGAGGACAGAGCAGCCCCCTCAATATATCATTAAGTACTAAACCCTAAGGTTATATAGACAGGAAGTGTCTGATAGACCAGCACAAAGAGTAACAAACAGGCCTGCCAAACCTTCAATGGGAAAAACTTCTTCAGGTGGCCTCAGTCAATAAGCTGCCCTCCTCCTGCCACAGTCAGAATAGTCTACCACTATTCTCCCCGCTGCCAGAGAAGGTGGAAAGCAGTCACTATAGAGTAGAAATTAAAGATGAGTGCTGCTTCTTAGCTCTAATCCTGCTGAAATATTTACAGTAGCTATGAAGAATCGAAACAGCTAAAGCCAGAGAAACAAGATTGATGAAAACTCTTCTTAAAACATAACTTAAGCTGGACACTGTGGCTCACGCCTGTAATCCCAGCTACTTGCAGGGCTGAGGCAGGAGAATGGCTTGAACCTGGGAGGTGGAACTTGCAGTGAGCTGAGATTGCGCCACTGCACTCCAGCCTGGGTGACAAGAGTGAAACTCCATCTCAAAACAAACAAACACATAATTTATAGGCAACTGAAGATTGAGGTTTGCGAATAACCGGTATGAAGGTTTTGATGTGGGAAAGGCTCTACACTATCACAGACTGTTATGGGATGGGAAGCTAAGAAGATCAATATCATACACCAAGGACCGAGATAGGCCCAGGACAGACATTTTCTTTTGCCTGTTCTGACCAAGAGTTTTGCATCACCTCAGTGGGTAAAGAAAAGAATTAGCACCAAAGATATACTATATTCAATTTATAGTTGTACAAGACATTATGCCTAAGACAGTGAAAACAACCCACCCAATAGATGAGGGTTCTGCTATATAACAACAATGTGTGTTAGCAGGGGAAGAGAGGGAGTGTCAGAATGTATATGACCAGGAGATTCTACTCACGAGTAGAATAAATTGCTCTTGATTGCCCAGGCTATCATGTAATCAAAAGCCACTGGTGATCCAGCAGTACGGTATCTCTATTTCCTCTGCCACGCATAGAGGGACACACTTAGGGTACCTGAGATGGGGTCATTACACACACAAACACCAGCAAGTATCTCACAGCACCTCGTAAGTTGGGATGCTTTTGCTGCTTATCTGCAGTGTCTGTATAGTTATATAATCCTAACTGGACCTGGATTCTGTAATCTGCATGCATCAGAAATTAACAGTGTTTCTTAAGTCATCATTGTTCTATAATAATATCTTGTTGTTTTTTTGTAGCAAGTTGGTTGATTCTAAGAGGATCTTGGCAACTCGGGGCCTTGGAATTGAAGAATGAGAAGATAAAGAGACATCCCAAAGTCCCTCAACTGGAATGTGCTTCACCACAGTGTGGCTCTATATACATCAATCACATTCTGGGATGTATGTGTTCCCACCTTCAAACTTCTTTCTTTGCTAATAGATGTGGTATGATAAAGAGGTCACCCAGGCTTGGTGATAACCACAGATGGCAGGAATTATAATCCAGGGTGACAGGTAAAACCATGGAAACTCTTCCCTGGGCCATTTCCTAAGAAATGAGATCCCTAAGACTTTTGCATCCTCTTAAGCCTGAGCTCACCCATCCTAGAGGATGGAGTCTGCGGGTAACTTTCTCTGCAGGCTCTTTTCAGTTATGAGTAGGCTTCTTACCACCTCTACGAACGGCTTAGGTGGATGAGTGAAAATAATGGGAAGCAATGCAGAAGAAAATGAAAGAAGTTTGAGGTAAAAATGAGAGAGGTGGTGAGAGTTTATGATGCGGCTGCATTTTTGCTTCTTAACAAGTCATAGACTGTGACAGGTCTCCATGCCCCACACAGACTTCTCAGGAACATGACATACAGGCTCTTTCCCTTTCCTAGTTATCAGAGAGACATCTAGGGAAATTCCTGATTTGAGAAGGGAAGGGAAAAAAGAAGTGAAAGCGTAAAAGGCCAACATGCACTCTTTGGGTAGGTGTTCATGGGTTAGTGTCCCACACCACATCCCAGCCCGACATGCACTGTGTTATTGCTAATTGTGTGGCATGTCTCAGGTCTTCCCGGACTCAGGGAAGCCTGCCATCCTCCCCACGTTGTACCCACAATTCCCCACGGCCACTTCCTCAATCTGTGCCGCACCCCCAAAGCACAGAACAAGTGCCCTGACTTGGTCACACCATAGAGACTTCCTAGAACTATGGTAGGTTTGCTTTTCCTGGAGTCCTTGCTGGCTTGGACATGACTTGGCCCTGCCTACTTGCACTCAGTGCATGAAGTTTAATTTAGTACCTTCCTAAAGATCACCTGGGGAGACAAAATCCAGGTCTCCTGCTAGGGGAAAAAAAATTAAAAATCACACTTTTTTTTTTTTTTTGCCAAAGTCAGAACTATCCTTCATGCAAATACTTTTGACTAATCCAGAAAAACACTTCTTTTTTTTTTTCTTTTTTTTTTTTTTTTTTTTTTTTTGAGATGGAGGCTCACTCTGTTGCCCAGGCTGGAGTGCAGTCGCATGATCTCCACTCACTGCAAGCTCTGCCTCCCAGGTTCATGCCATTCTTCTGCCTCAGCCTCCCAAGTAGCTGGGACCACAGGCGCCCGCCACCATGCCCAGCTAATTTTTTGTATTTTTAGTAGAGATGGGGTTTCACCGTATCAGCCAGGATGGTCTTGATCTCCTGACCTGTGATCCACCCGCTTCAGCCTCCCAAAGTGCTGGGATTACAGGCATGAGTCACTGCGCCTGGCCTGAAAAACACATTTTTTAACTTTTCCCCAAATATTTCCAAATGGCACTGGGAAAACACTGACGCCAATTCTTATCCTGGCTCCTGATCATCTTCCTAGTCGAGAGGCTGAACTTTCTTGTTTGTTTTTAATACAAGACCTTGCTATCACCCAGGCTGGAGTGCACTGGTGTGACCATAGCTCACTGTAGCCTTGAACTTCTGGGCTCAAGGGATCCTCCCACATCAGCCTCCCAAAGTGCTGGGATGACAGACCTGAGCCACCACACCCAGCCCTAGAGTGTGACTTTCTCATAGCCAGGTGAGCAGATAATATCTGGTCTTTCCAACAAGTCCCTGCATTGTAAAGCAGATCTAGCTGAGGGCCAAATGAAAGTAGGAATCATGGGTTTGCAGCTGAGGATACGGAGCAAGGTGAAGGGTGAGAAATACACAATCTCAAGTTCATCCCCACAGTCCAGGTAAGGAGAGGAGAGGACAGAGGAAAGGTAGGGAAAGGAGAGAAGGCAAAAGACCTGCTCTTGCCACCAGGAAGCCAGGACCCTGCTCCTACCTTCCTATGCTCTGAACCAACTATCCCACACAGGGAGGGAAGTTTTGCCCAGCCCTGTTTCTATGGAAGAAACTACAGTTGTCTGATCAGAGAGAGAGAGAGAGAAAGCAAAGAAAATCCAGAGACTG
Source organism: Chlorocebus sabaeus (assembly GCF_047675955.1). Lineage (NCBI taxonomy): Eukaryota > Metazoa > Chordata > Mammalia > Primates > Cercopithecidae > Chlorocebus > Chlorocebus sabaeus. Next base: position 79,870,597 of record NC_132915.1, on the reverse strand, counting down.
TAGAAAGGTTTCCCAAACACCAAATGTTTCCCCAAAATTTCCTAAACTTCTCACGTGTGTTTCAACCTGAGGACCTAACCACTAGGACAAATGGGCTCATCCCTACGAGGGACCTGGTCCTGATGTTAGTACTCTTCTTTGCTGGGTACCTTTCAAGAGAGGCCTAACCAGTGAGCATTGGGAACTAATGGGAAGGAGAAGAGCCAGGCCAATTTTGTGAGAGGAGAAACAGTGAGTCAAGAGACAGTTCCTGAAGAAGAGAGGCAGGGAAGGCTTGGAATGTGGACCTCCTCAGTGGCCTTCAACCAGTGCTGCTGCTACTTCTGAAGCCTTTACAAATCAACACAGTACATCTTCCCTAAGCCCCTGTTAGTGAAACCCCCTAAGCTGAACAGGACAAAAACATTCATTTACAGTTGGGGCAGAGAGCACTTACCTCCATCCGTACTGGAGAAACCCTGTAGGAACAAAAACAAGGCAGAGCGTTACTCTACATATGGGGGTACAAGCCCATCTTTTCCCATCTTTAAAGACTTAACCCATCTTTCTCCCATGCCCAGACCCAGAATTTGACTGTGCTGGGAAAACGCAATGATCTCTTTTCTTCTGGACAATTTGTTTAGAGTTCCAAAATTACCATTCCCAACTTATACTAAATTTCTCCCAATAGAGATTTATTTCAATGACCTAGCAAATATCCTTGGTCATGTTGGAGAATGATATCAGAAAATCCCATCCTAAATTGATTTCATTAGATTGCTTTTCTCTCACTCAGGTACTGCAGAAATAGTTATAAAATGGAGGGAGGTCCTGAGATGTTTGTTCAGAGCCTACTGGTTTTACAAACTCTACTCTTTGATACACGGCACCATCTGTTTTTATATATATTAAAATTTCATGTATTTACACTCTCTGTGTTTGGAATTCATGTCCACTTCATAGGGTGTTGCTTCTGGCCTTTTTAGAAAGAAAGACTCAATAAGCAAACTATAATTATAGCCACAAAGAGCATGTTTATTCTGCTGCATCAGAATTGGTTTTAGAATTCTAGAGTCCAATATGAGAAGGCTTTTCAGGCACAAGGTATATCAGGGATCTGGACAGTAGGCAGATGGGGTAATCTAATGACTATTCCCTATGCCTTGCAGCAGGCCAGATGGTCACACAACCAAAGATATGCCAGGCTCAGCTTCAGGAAGGCCCCTGGTCCTCACACATCTGCCTCTCATTTCATAGAGTTTGTGGCTCAGATTTCTCATCAATGCCAACTGGCCTGTTTCCCAGTTGGCACCATTTTGCTAGACCTTACTTCCCCACGGACATAACTTTGAGAAATCGTGTTTGTTTTTTTCACCTTCTGAAAGTCCTTGAAGGATTTTTCTGTCTCCTTCAGTTTCTCTAGGATGATTTGCTCTTTGGCAGATATCTGGGACTCTTCACTTTCTAGCGTTTGTATTTCTTGCTCCAGCCTGGAAAACACACAAACAAAGGACAAGTTACTTTATTGTCCTGCCATCCACGGGCAAGAGAGCAGCTTCTTCCTGTTGGGCGATTTGTACCTTCCTGGCAGCCTTCGTTTTACATTACGCTGAGGAGCCAGGCCAAGGTTTTCCATTACATAGCATCCTGTGTTTCCAGCTCTGCCACTGGGCAGATATTGGTCAAGGGAAAGCAACATAGCACTGCCTCCCCTGGTTCACAGCTACCACTGTGCAACATGCTTCGATGTCTCCCTGCCAACCCTATGCATGCGCACCTTTCTTATTTGGAGGGAGATTATATTTACATAGCATAGGACATAACATCAAAAGGAAAATAGCTTCATATTCTCCTGGCCAGCTCAGAATAACTATTCTCTCAGGTTGGCCAAAAGGTAAAGGGCCATTCTTGCTCAAAGGAAGTGTGTTGCCAAGAAATAGCTGGTGGCCAGTACCCTTGGGAGCCTGCTGTCCTCTCTGTCTGTGGCCTGGATTCTACTGCCAAAAAGAGGGGAAATGAAGAAGACAGATGCAACTGCCCCTGCCTTCTGGAACTTTCCTCAATTTTCACAGTCACCCTATGTATTTTATAAAAGGGAAATTTCAGCACTGCCAGGAGACTCTGGAAATATTCCAGAACAGCAGCTGCAGCTATGATTTGGGGAAAGTCTCAACAGCCATATTCTTTCAGTGAAATGATAATAATTACCACCAGTGTTTACTGAGCACTTATTCTGTGCCAGGAACTTAGCTAAGAATTCATGTGGATTATTTTATTCAAACTTCCCAATGACCCTGTGAGTAGGGAATCCCCATTTTACTGATGAGATCAGTAGGGCTTGGCAAGGTGAAGTAACCTAGTAAAGCAGGCTTTACTGCCGCAGAGCCCTGAAGCAAGGATTCAAGCTAGGTGCTCTGACTCTAGACCTGCTCCTAACCATTGAGCAACTCTCACCACATGGGTTCTCATGTGTTCCCCACATCCCCCACCTTGTTAAACATCGCATATATTGGCATAGGATGGCACTGATATGCAGCAATGTCTTCAGAAATAATGAAGGGATAAATGTTCTCTTGTTACAACTCTAGACTGCTGTGCCTCTTGAATTATTTGATCTGAATTTATTCATTGGTTCATTCATTCAATCACTAATTCATTCATATTTTCTTTTGTTCTCTTTCCACCGTGTCATGCTAGAAGCTTTGCTGCTGAGTCTGTGTCTGCCTATGAGTCCCCTCCCTTGCCTTCCTCCTTTTCCAGCTTTTGTTTTTTTGAGATAGGGTCTCACTCTGTTACCCAGGCTTGAGTGTAGTGGAAGGATCATAGCTCACTGCAGCCTCCACCTCCTGGGCTCAAAAAATCCTCCCACCTCAGCTTCCCAAGGAGCTGGGACTAAAGGCACACACCACCATGCCCAGCTAATTTTAAAATTTTTTTTGTAGAGGTGAGGTCTCACTATGTTGCCCAGGTGGGTCTCAAACTCCTGGGCTGAAGCGATCCTCCTGCCTCAGGCTCCCAAAGTGCTGAGACTACAGGTGTGAGCCACCATGCCTGGCCCTCTTTTTCCATCTTTTAATCTGCTCTTGGGAACTGGCCATTAGACTTAGACATAAAATAAGGAATTCAGAGTGGGGTTTTCTGAAAGGTAAGGAACACCAAGATCCAGGCATGAATTTATTTAGTGACATACTGTGCCCCTCAGAGGCCCTTTCTGTTTCCTTCCTGGGTGTCAGAAAAATGACCTCTGAGGGATAAGTCTTTGCAGCAATTACTTTGGATTATGAAGGCAAGCCCTATATCCAAATGAACCCCCTCCAAGTGAACACAGCTCCAATATATTTGTCATTTCACTCAGGGTAAAAGTAGAAGTTCTACAGCTTATAAGACCCCATGGTATCTAGCCTCCCAGTACCTATCAACTCCACTCTACCAATGTGCCTATTTCACTTTATGCGTTAGTCAAATAGAACCACTCCTATTTGCCCACATGTACCCTGTGTCTTTTCCTCCTCTAGGAAACTCAACTCAAACTCCTAACCATTTTTGAAGTCTCAGCTCAGACGCCACCTGTCATGAGGTGTTCAGATTTCATTGCCAGGAAATAACATCACTCCCCTCTGAACATTTCTTAGCATATTATTTTGTTTTATTAGAAGTCTTATTAAGTCTACTATATACTAGAGCAGTAACTCTCAACTGAGGTAATCTTGTCCCTCAGGGGATATTTGGCAATGTCTAGAGATATTTTGGTTGTCCAAAGCTCAAGGGGATGGGACTGGTGTTACTGGGTAGAGGTCAGGGATGCTGGTAAACATCCCACAACGCACCAGATGGCACCTTACAACAAATAATTTTCTGGCTCCAAATAGTAACGTAAACTACTAATTTCCCCTACTAGATTATGAATTCCTCAGACAGAGGGCACAAATGCTCAATACACTTACATTGAATGAATTTAAAAAGCTGAGCTAAGTTGCACAAAGGTGTGGCCTAGCCAAGATCAGACTTTCAGAATTTTGGAGACGAGAGTGAATTTTTCAGCAAGCTTTGACTTGAGAGGCTGTGTGTGGGCGAGACGCAAAGAGAATTTACGGAGTGGGGCTGACCAATCTAGAGGTACAAACACAGAGATATAAAACTTCTTTGCCGTTCCAGATGTTCAGAAAATCTTCTACACACATCCGTGTAAATTATTTCTGGGGGAGTAAGTAAAGCGATATGCGTGTGAAATAGGAACAACACATGAGACAGTCAAATTATCCATAAACTGAATTAATTCAATGAGTAGAGGAGCTCTGGACTAGAGGTTCCCTGTGTAGACTGGATGATAGTACCAACCAGGTGGGCTCTGAGCAGATTTTATCTTTTTATTTATTTATTTATTTATTTGAGGTGTGATTACAGGTGTGAGCCACCACGCCTAGCCTGAGTAAATTTGATTTAAATCTCAAAGAACAGAGTACTTTAGCAGATATTTAGGGTGTGCAGTAGATTATATTATTCTTGGGCCGGTTGCAATGGCTCATGCCTGTAATCCCAGCACTTTGGGAGGCTGAGGCAGGTGGATACCTGAGGTTAGGAGTTTGGGATCAGCCTCACCAACATGGTGAAAGCCCGTCTCTACTAAAAATACAAAAATTAGTTGGGCATGGTGGTGCACACCGGTAATCCCAACTACTCGGGAGGCTGAGGCAGGAGAATCGCTTGAACCCAGGAGACAGAGGCTGCAGTGAGCACAGATTGTGCCATTGCACTTCAGCCTGGGCAACAGAGTGAGACCCCATCTCAAAAAAAAAAAAAAAGATTACATTATTCTCAAAAATATTCCCTTCCTTCCTCCCTTACTTCCATGGGAAAAGTACATGCTTCCCTAAGCCACTGATGTTAATCTTGACCATGTGATTTGCTCTAGGCTCATGGTGGATGGGACACACTTCCCAGTCCCTTGACACTGGCCGCAGCCATGTGACCTGCTTTAGCCAATAGGATGTGAGCAGATAAGACAGAAGCAGAGGCTTGAAAAGTGCTTGCCCAGTTGAGCTTGTCCTCTTGCACCCCTTCCATTGCCAAGACAATAACTTATCTGGGCAGCTGCTGCCCCGTCAGCACGGACTGCAGAAAGAACACACACAGGATAGACCTGAGGACAACCCACAGATAGGCACAGTGTGCCCTGGCCCTGTGGGTTTCAGGGCTCTCAGCTATATAGTTCAGATGCACCTGAAATTAGAGCCACTCAGCTAAGCCCAGTCAAATCAGCAAATACCCAGCCTACTCACAGAACTGTGGGCAAGAATAAATAACTTTGAGTTTAAGCCACTGAATTTGAGGGTGTGTTATCTAGCATTATTGTGGTAATAATGAACTGGTACAGTTCAAATATAAGTGTGTGTACATTATGTAATATATATATATTTATATCCTACTAATATATATCCCAATAATGTATATACCAATTATATAATACCTATACACATATATCTATATGTGTGTTATATGTATTTTTATATATCCCAATAATACCTGAAGCTAAATGATTAGAAAGAACATAAGGCACCCTCTCCTCCCTTCCCTAATCCTCAATCCTCTGAGAAATCTGGAGGGAAACAGGGCACTCCTTCAAAAGGATTAAGACTGAAAAAACAGAAAAATATCAGTGATAGTTGTCTCTGAGTAATGGAATTAAAGGTGATTTCATTTTTAAAAAATAATTTTCAATATTTTCCCAATTTAAAAAATTCATTTATTACTTCTCTAAGCAGAATGAAAACAATAAATTCTCTTTTCAAAATACCTCCTGAGGCTTTCTGCTGAGAAGGCAGCATCTCCCAGGCTGTGGTATGAAAGAGGGGCCAGGGCCTCATCTTCCCACATGTCTAGTGAAGGGGAAATGGGAGCACCCCAACATCTATTTAAATTCAAAACCAACATTTACGGAGCTTGTTTGGTTGGACTCTGAGCTAGGCACTACAGGGGATTCTAAAACAAACCAGATTGTGTTAAAAATGGCTGACGAAAGCCGAAGATGGCTGTCTCTCAGTAACTCACTTCTTCCAGTGAAGCAACCCCAAGTGGTGAAGAATTCTCTGCGACCTGATGCCCACTGGCTGGCCTGTCTCCACAACGTGCCCTGGCCCTATGGGTTTCAAGGCTCTCAGCTATCTAGTTCAAGTGCTAAAGATTTGGGTCATGATACTGTGTAACTGAGAAGAAACGAAGAGAGAGGGAGAGAGAGAGAAAAAAAGAGAAAGAAACGAAATGAAACCTTTGTGATAACAACAACCGAGTTTCAACCCAAATGGAATGAATGAAGGAAATGGAGAGTTTATGTCAGATCCAATGCAGATTTTTCTATAAGTTCACATGTGGTCTTGGGCCAGGCTCTGAGGGTGTGGTCAGTCCTGGCTGCTCTCTTTCTTAGGAAAACCTGAGTCCTGGGGCAAAGGAGCTTCCCAAGGAACAGAGTGTCATGGGGTTAACAACAGTCATCCCAACCAGGTTGCAGATGCCACTGTTTTGTAGTTTCATGACTGAAATCTAATGCAGTCTTCTCTGGAAGAGCCAAATAGATATTGCTGTGCTAAAAATAAAGACTGGGCAGGAAGTGTAATTTATACGCAAGGTTAATCGAGGATCCGTAGGCTGTGGCAGGTGCACATAACAGTCTCTAACCTGCTTGCTCAGTTCCTTCTGAGCAAAAAGCAAACCGTAACAAGCTGTAAGGAAAGGTGACACACTGCAGCTGTGTAGGTTTAATTTACTGGAGATGAGGTTGCAATCATGGCCAAATGGTCTTATAAAATCTATCTAACTCCAATAGATCATCCTCACAAGAAAATATAAAGGACCTCTCGCTCTGGGAAGTGCATCGATCATGTTCTTATTTCAAAGTTTATTTAGACATTCATCCATCCAACTTCATGCAAACACTTTCTCTGTATCAGGCATGGTGCTGAGCACTGGGGATGGAGAAATAAATAAGACACAGTGTCTGCTCATGAGACTTTTTGGTCAAGTAATGCAAACAGCCATGTGAACACATAAATTACATTACAAACCAAAAATAGCAGTAATAGAGGAAAGAACAACATGCTGTAGAATAGTTGGTTCTGCCTGTGAGTGTGTGGTGGGGACGCTGAGTGGTCTTCTCAGTATCAATTCTCCCACTCTTCCAAACTAACAGAATCCTTATTTGGTTGGGGATGGCAGTGTGCCCACCTGAAAAAATTATGTATCTTAACTTCCACTGAAGATAAAGCTGGTCACAGGACAGCTCTGGTCAATGAGATGTAAGTAAAAATGATCAGAAGGGACTTCCAGACAACTCCCTAAAAGGGAAAGGAGGGCTGGGTGTGGTGGCTCATGCCTGTAATCTTAGCACTTTGGGAGACTGAGGCTGGAGGATTGCTTGAGCCCAGCGGAACGAGACCAGCCTGAGCAACATGGCAAGACAAGACCCCCATCTCTACAAATAATAAAAAATTAGCTGGGCATGGTGACACATACCCTTAGTTCTAGCTACTCTGGAGGCTAAGGTGGGAAGATCATCTGAGCCTGGGAGTTCAAGACTGCAGTGAGCAATGATCACAGCACTGTACTCCAGTCTGGGTGACAGAGCGAGACCTTGTCTCAAAAAAAAAAAAGGAAGGAACATTGGCTTAAGTAACATTTGCCTTTCCCTCCTTCCTGCCAGGCGCAGGGACCTGGTGCTAAAGAGGTGCATTCATTTCCAATTCCTGCTGTAACAACTACAACAAACTTAGTGGCTGACGACAGTCTCAATTTATTATCTTACATTTCTGTATGTCAGTCTGACACGGGGGTTGCCAGGCTAGAATCAAGGTGCTGGCAGCGTTGTGTTCCCTTACGCAGGCTCTAGGGGAGAATGCATTTCCTTGCCTTTTTCAGCTCCCTGATGTCACCAACATTCCGTGCCTTGTGGCTCCCTTCCTCCATCTTCAAAGCCAGCACTGTTGCATCTCTCTGACCTTTCCTGCAGCCACCCCTCCTTCTGATTTCTGCCTCCCTCTTCCACTTTTAAAGATCCTGTGGTTATACAAATGCACCCAGATAATCCAGGATACCAATCTCCCTATTTTAAGGTCAGCTGTTTGGAAACCTTAATTCCATCTGTAATTTTAATTCCTCTTTGCCATGGAATCTACCATATGCACAGGTTCTGAGGCTTAGCGTGTGGACATCTCTGGGGGTCCATTACTCTACCTACCACAAGGTATATGATGCTATAGGCAGAGCAGTAATCCTGTGTCCACAGGGGCAATAGTATGTCTGAGTGTGCAGAAAGAGAGACATTGCCTGGGTCCCAGGGGGCACAACGGAAAGACTATACCACTTCTGGAATGTCCGGCTCCAGATTGCTTGTTATGGGCTTAAGCCTCTGTTGTGATCATAGCCGACTGCAATTTTCAACTGATATGGGTGGTGAGAAAAGCTTGACAAAGTAGATGATGCATTAACTGGGCCTTGAAGGATGCATTCACCAGGTGGAAAAGAGGAGAAAATGAGACAGGCAGAGGAGACAGCGTGGGCCAAGGCCCAGCATATCACATGTCCTTCCTGTCACTCAGGAACATGTGGCCTTGGGTGGCCTTTTCAGGTCACAACCTGCTCTGCCCTCCAGCTTCACAGCTCAGCATGGTGCCTCGGATAGGTTCTTGCCATTCCTGTCCCCAATCCCAGTGGCTCACTCATGCTCTCCCTCTGCTCTACATGCCTGGCTCTCAAATACCTGGCCTTCAAGGCTCTGCTGAGATCCTACCTTCCTGCAAGGCCCAAACAAACAGAGGGGAAGACAGAGCATGCTGGCTGCTGGGGACACCATGCCATTCAATCTCCAGTTCCTGCTTCCCAGATCCTCGGCTACTCCTTTGCCCTTCTTACCTACAAAAGCCAATACACTGGGACGCCAAAGCTGGTGGATCACTTGAGGTTGGGAATTTGAGACCAGCCTGGCCAACGTGGTGAAACCCCGTCTCTACTAAAAATACAAAAATTAGCTGGGCATGGTGGCAGGCGCCCGCAATCCCAGCTACATGGGAGGCTGAGGCAGGAGAATCGCTGGGAGGCAGAGGTTGCAGTGAGCCGAGATCGTGCCATTGCACTCCAGCCTGGGCAACAGTGTGAGATTCCATCTCAAAAAAAAAAAGCCAATATATTTTTCCTTTGCCTGGGTGTTAGTCAGTTGAATCCAAAGGAGCACAGACAGATACAACTTGGTTTTTAATCGTTTTACTGTCTGGAGAGGGTCTTGTCTGTCAATTCAAGTGGGCTTCATTTTTCCTTCCCCATCAATGATGACAATAATTATTATAATACTAACAATTCTAATATTGTTTTTGCTAGATACATTAATATATGTAATAATAATAGTCATAAGAATTAGAATTATTGAGTGCTTACTGTGTGCTTGGAACTGTTATGAGTGTTTTACATACATTGTAATACTTAATCTTCACAATATCCCATGAAGTAAAATATCTGCAACTCCCACAATACAGATGGATGGATACACAGAAAGAGCACTGACTTGTCCAGGGTTGCTGAAATGATGTGCAGCCAGAATTTGGACACTGGTGGTCTAGCTGGGGAACCAGTACTCTTTGCCGCTACCCTTGACAGCCGCCCAGGACCACCTGCCCTTTTATCTTCTTTCCCTCAAGAATGCACATTGCAACACAATATATATTTTTCATGCTCACAGAAGCACAGGTCAGACTGGGAGTAGAAGCCATTGAACTTAATTGCTCTCCAGAAACATGAAGTCCCTGAACTCTCCTCCACCCAATGATTATTTCACACCTGCTTGAACTTCTCCACACATTGGGAGCTCACAACCTGTCATGGCGAGCTAATCCCTCTTAGGACACTTAGGCCCATCCTAATGCCCACTCACAGATTTAAGCAATGTTTCCCTCCCTATATCTTTCATTATCTGAGTTCCATCCCTTGAAAGGGCAGAGATCAAGTTCAGTAAACATCGTGAATTATAAGGGCTCCACTTTGGGAAATGGGAAGATCTGGGGCAAACAAAACTTATTTTCCATGGTGGAGCACAGATACAAAGAGGCCCAGTAGTAGGAGGTGGAAGAAAGAGCAGAAAAGGAAAGGAGTAGAAAAACCAAGGGAAAGAGGACTCCTGGGACCCTTCGTGCAGTGAACTCAGCACCAACTAAAAGAGGAGGCAAGAGAAGCAGTAAAGAAGTGCTCACAAAATTCTCAGGACCCTGTGAACACTTCTGAAACAGCTCTAAGCAAGACCAGCATGTTCCTGACGATGGGCTGAGCCTTTACAAAATTCCTCACTATTGAGGGACGTAGATAGGGTTATGCCCTACCCAATAGCCAAACACATTGCTACTCAGTTGGCATGGGTCTGAATCTCAGCAGCTACTCTCAGACAAAAAGGAGATGCTGACTGACTGGCTGAGGGCGCTTAATTCAGACCTGTTCTCTTCTCTGGAACTGCAATTTCATAGTTGAGCAGTCAAGTGGGGTGCCTGTCCGGCCAACCTGCCAAAACAAGAACCTCAGGAGAAGTGTTTGCTTCCTCTCAGAGGAGAGGAAAGCTGCCCGCATGTTTACGAATTCAGCACAAGTAAAAGTGGAAAGGGGACTGCTAAGTTGCTCAGTTTCCATCCTCCCCTTCTTTCAAAGCAATGTCATTCCTGTGGCTGAGCTGGGCATATGGCCACACAGGATAAAGGCCACATCTCTCAGCATCCTTTGTAGCCACACGCTCTGGCCAAAGGGATGTAAGTGAAAGTGCTATATGTCAGCTCCTAGAATCTTCTTTAGCCCTTTCTTCTCCAGTTCTCTCTTCATCCTTTGCCTGAAATGCACATGTATGCAGGTGAGGCACTAACTGCCATCTTGGTCACTGTCAACAAGGATCAATCTTTAGGGTTAAAGTGGAACAGGTCTAGGTCCCTAAGGAATTCACAGGGCACAGCCACCAAACAGCTCTTAACTGCATGCCTGTGGATGTTTACATAACTGCATACCTGTGGACTTTTATTGGAGGGAGAAATAAACATCTTGTTTAAGTCACTGTTATTGTGGGTCTCTGTTCCTTGCATCCACATGGAATCCTAATTCATCCCAGACACTTACCACATATTGTTGAATTTGAATGAATGCTCTTGTGGGGACCACAGCTAATCAGAGCTTAGAGTCTTATCCACGACTCAGCAGAAGAAGAAAAAAAATGAGCAATTGCAAGGTTGTGAATTCATTACTACTAATCAACGCTTGTAAACGGGGTTGGCTAGAACTGTGCTTTGCCCCCCTTCTACTCCCCAAATCCCTCCCACATCCAAAGTCTCAGCAGAGAAGTTTCTACTCCTTGCACAATTATAATCACCCACGTCTTAGCGTCTCTTTGGTGTGCTATTTGTGTCCGTCTGGCTTCTGGCCAGAGCCTTTGCCAACTGAATTATATCAGAAAGAGCGAAGACATGGCTAGGTATACATTTTAAACACCTTTCCAGCCTTGCAGTGCAGTGAGCAGATTGCTCCTATAAATAAGACTTAACAACACAGAGCTCACCCATGACCTTGAAGTTTCAGTTATATGGTGGGAACAGAAGACTGATCACATGTGGTTCAGAAGTAAGTATGGGGACAGAGGCTAAGGTGGCAGGCAGCTGAAAATTTTGCCTGCCCAGGGTCCCTCTGCCCTTTTCTTTTAGAAACAACATCCAGCTCCTCCACTGGAAAAAAATGTCTCTCTGGGGTTCCTTGTAGATTTGGTGAACTATTGGTCAGAGGGCTCACATCCCTGGCCAAGGAGTAGAAATATGTCTAAGCTAGGCCAACTGAACTCTTGCCCAAAGACCTTTGTCTTGAGAGGAGTGACACAAAGAATAAAAACTAATCGGGGGTGAATTCTTCCCATAGTAAAACTGTGAAGAGACCACTTCATTAGTTCCTGCTTCCTGGAATTCCAGAAGTGTCTGAGACGTGATTATCTGACCCCTTCTTCCATCCTAAGAATATTTAGCCTCATCAGTCGATCTATCTATCTATCTATCTATCTATCTATCTATCTATCTATCTATCTAATCTGACTCTCTAGCAATCTGTCTGTCCTATCTATCATCTATCTTAATACCCCCATTTCAATATTCTAGGTAGAGCACTGGGAAGAATATTATTTTCCCACAAATCAATGCTACAAAATTCATTTTCCACATTCAGGAAGACAGTGCATTTGTTTCTATGGCACTCCCCAAATATTTTTCCTTTGTGACTCAATTTGTAAGGAAACAGCTTCCTTTTATTTAGATGAGTCTATCTGGAGTCACGGCAGATCATTTGGTATTTTCATATGAAAACATGTTAATGGCCCTTAAGTAAACAGAGGATTTCCACTTTTCCTTATGAAAGAACAGGGCCTTCCTTGACTGTAAGGTGTCAGTGGAAACTCAAGCCCATTTCCTCCTCTTTTTTTTTTTTTTCCTCACGTCATCCCTGAGACAGAAACATAGCAGAGAAGACAAGGATCCCTTTAAGAATTCCAAAGATCCAGCTCACATCCTTTCCTGGTGGCTCCCTCTCACCTCCTTCCCAAACCCCATCAAACTTCTTAGGCTGGAAGTTCACACCCTCCACGTTCTGCTCCCACCCCTTTCCAGCCTTATGCCTTCCTGTCTTCAGCCAAGACCTCAAACTGCTCCTGACAAAGCCAGGAAGGACTCCCCACTCTCAACAACATTGTCTGAAAACAGATATCATAATAAAAGCCCAAATCAAATTACATCTCTTTAGGAATATTTTCCTTAATTCTTCCAGCCACACACCCCCACCCCCAGCCTAGTATGTTCATTCATTCTGATTATCCACAGCATTTCTAACTTTTGGTACACTCTGCCTTGTAATAAAGTGTTAAAAATATATTTATCCTTCCCAACCCTACCTGTACCTCCTCTCTCCCAAGTGCAGACTTATTAAGAGATAGGAGTATATATTTTGTGTTACTGTACCTCACATTCTTCCCTGTACATACAGATGCTCAATAAATATTTGTTGAGTGCATAAAAAGCAAAGCTACCCAAGAACATGCTTCTAAAAGATTCTATAGTGAATGTAACTTGGAGATGGTGATAGTAAACGTAATTTTTAAAATGTTGGCTTGGTTTTTCTACTTTCCCCTCAAATATACAAATTTAGATAGTCAGAAAAAAGAACATCGATATTGGATTGATTTATATCTTGATCTAAGTACACAGCTGGGACATGGCAGCACTCTTCATTACTGATGGTGATGTAATCACATTGAAGCCCAAATACAAATAAATGAAAATTTCTCTCTCTCTAAGTGTGCTTCAGCCCATGGAGACACCAGCTTTTCTCTCCTTTTCATGTGTATTTACTCCATCTGGAATTACATGACTCTCACTATCAGAATCTGTGCAAGTGGATTTCTGTGTAGGAAATCATTTCCAGGCTGAACTGAGCACTGATTTCTTTGTTGTGATTCTTATTTGAGTCTGTTTCATCAGAAATAAAGAGTTTTGATTACAGGAAAGTGAGATTATTTCATTTCAAAGCAACACTTTTCTCAATAGCTTAAACCCCCGCTTTTTCCCCCCGAAATGTCCCTTTTTCCTAGGAAGGGAAAAAGTCCCATCCAGCCACACCTTCTGACCTCCAGCCTCTGACTCAGACTGTCTGTTGAAGGCCAGCACCTCCACCCTTGCACCTGAGCTTGTGCAGACTGATCTGGGAGGGTATCCCATTAACTACACCACTCTCCCCTGTGTCTTCACCTCTCTCCAAGATGCCTCCTTCCTGCTAGTCAATAAACAGGAATCATTTCTTTCCATACTAAAAATAAGTGAACTTCTCTTGACCCTGCATCCTGTTCCAGTTGCTGCTGAATCTCTCTTCCAGACTTCCCTAAGGCCAGTTGTCTCTTACTGCCTCAACATCCTCACATCCTGGCCCTTCCTCTGCCTCAGTCCCTCTGCCCTCACCGCCCTGCTGTGTCTGCTCCTAGTCAAGTCCATGCCTCAGCCTCAGTCCCTCTGCCCTCACCACACTGCAGCATCTGCTGCTAGTCAAGTCTATGATTGCCACGTCCAGCGAACCCTCTTTGGTGTGGATCTGTTTGACCTCTTCATTTTTTTTTTTTTGAGACGGAGTCTCGCTCTGTCGCCCAGGCTGGAGCGCAGTGGCCGGATCTCAGCTCACTGTAAGTTCTGCCCCCTAGATTCACGCCATTCTCCCGCCTCAGCCTCCGAGTAGCTGGGACTACAGGCGCCCGCCACCTCGCCGGGCTAGTTTTTTGTATTTTTAGTAGAGACGGGGTTTCACCATGTTAGCCAGGATGGACTCCATCTCCTGACCTTGTGATCCACCCGCCTCGGCCTCCCAAAGTGCTGGGATTACAGGCTTGAGCCACTGCGCCCGGCCCACTTCTTCATTTTTCAAGGCACTGTTGATCACTGTTCCTCCATGATGAAGAGACCATGACGCCATGTTCTCCATATGGGCACCTCTTCTTCTACTCCACCACTAAAAGTTTATTTGGTTTATTGTTCTTATTGATTAACATTTAATTCTTGGCTACTCATGTCCAGCCTCATGCTTTAATTCCTACCGAACATGCTTAAACCTATCCAACCTATATCTTCAGCATCTCTCCTGAACTCCAGCCTCTACATATAATTGTATTTTGAATGTCTCCACCTGGATGGTCCACATACACAACATATACAAGACCAAACTCATCTTTCTCCATAGAGCAGCTCCTCCCTATTCTCTAGCTCAGATGCTGGTACCACCACTAATCCATTCTACTTAGGAGGGAAACCTGGATGTTGTCTTCACCTCTGGCTTGCCCCTTGCTTACCATCACCACACACGTATCTTATTAGTCACAAAGTCAACTAAGTGTCTTATTAGCCACTAAGCCAATTTGCCCCACAAATCTCTTTTCGTAGCTCCTTCTCTTCAGCCCTAGTATAGGCTCTCCCCTAAATGCCTGCAACAACCTTCTAACCAATCTCTCTGCTTCTACCCAGCCCCATCACCCTAAAATCCAGAATGTGTCTGGACACACCACAATAGCACTCCCCTGCTGAAAACCCCTCATGGGCTCTCTGCTAAAGCTCATGGATATGACACACGCCCAGCCTCTCATTTACCTGCAGAAATGAAGATTTCTTTGTTTGGCTCAACGCCTTTGCTCATACCACCCCTCTGCCTGGATTGCCCTTGTGCTCTCTCTTCCCCCTCCCATGGGTAATTACTACTTATTTTTAAAGCATCTGCTCAGGTATCATCTCTTTATGGAAGTCTTCTTTGGCACCCTTCCCATGAAGGTGCTCTTCCTCTTTGCTGCCGTATCTCATGAACATATTTCTACCACCAACTTTATCCCACTGTAAATCACTCATTCATGGATTTTGGGCTCCCTTCCCTAACTCTAGTTTACAAACCTCTAGAGGATAATTACCATCTCTTTTTCATCTTTCTTTGATGATGGCTTCTAGCATCTAGCTAGGAAGGAACCTAGCTTGCTTCTGTATCTAGCAAGGAACCTGCGTCATTTAAAGTTCTCAGTAAGTGTTGGTTGAGTAAATGACTGTCTCAGTGAATACATAAATTATTTCTCAACTGGAAGTAGCCTCAAGCAGACCCTCCAGCTCAATTTTTTTTCAGTCAAAAATGAATCTTAAAAGAACAAATTCAAATTAACATCAATTCCGGACTTAGTAAAAACAACACAATAAAAAGAAACTGGTCTTATCTGCTTTCTCTGAAGCAGGAGGATGCAGAAGGTAACTTCTGTGTGGCTCTGTACTCTTTACCCCAAGTTCCCCAAATATACAATTTCATCTGACCCCAGGGGTGTGTGTGTGTGTGTGTGTGTGTGTGTGTGTAATGTACTATTCTTATCTACTATGGGGTACTCTTATTTACTCTCACCTAAATAAAACCATAAGTAGAAGATGCACAGATATGTAGGAATTGGGCCGGAATGATGGACAGTCTCAGCATTTACTTCATTGTGCCCTGTGACTCTCTCTGAGCTCACCCCTTCATGCAGGAAGCATCTGGGCTTTCATACCAGATTGTGAAAATTGTTTATGTGGTGCATTCCTCTCTTCCAAATCCCTGTTTACTCACTGTGCCTAAATCCAGTGCTTTGTGATAGCTTTCCTGCTGAGTTAGATTTTCCCATTGGCCGGTGTGTGTGTGTGTGTGTGTGTGTGTGCATCCATACAGCCTCAGCCACAGCTTTCACAAATGCCCAAACTGGGAATAATCACATTTTTGCCTGTTGTCCACATTGGAGGTTACTCTGGAGAGACTGGTAGTGCTTTCAAGATGCATGAGTTAGTATCTCAATGAGTCATTCACTGAAAAAAAATTAACGTCAAACAATAGTGGTAAAATAGCTCACATTTATTGAACATTTACTGTGACAAACAATGCCAGATGATATACTAAATGGTTTGTAAGCATTATTCAATTATTTGCACTTGGTAAAATATCTACTACTGTTATTTGCACTTGACAGATGAAGAACTGGAGGTTGAGAGAGTTCAAGTAACTTACGACCTTCCACCAGTAAGTGGCAGGGCTGGGATTCAAACCCAGGTCTGCTTGTAGCTAGAGCCTAGAATATTAACTGCTACCCTGTGCTGTCTCTTACCTAAGAGCAAATGAAACCACTCCCAGTCCAAACGTTTTCAGCATTTCCTCTTTTTGGTATATATTTTTCTTTTCCAACATCTTGATCAAAGGGAGCTGCTGTGGTTTAAGGAGAGAGCTGACTAGGAGCTCCTGTCACTCCACCCCTTGCCTTGCTTGGTCTTTCCATAGGATACACAGGATTTGGAAATCACTGCTCCATGAAAGCAGAAACAGCATGTATTGCTATGGCATCCACAGTGCCTAGAGTATTTGCACACAGCCTGTGCTCAATCAATATAATTCTAAAACGGAAGATTCTCTCTTATGGTCACCTACAGCATGGATTTCCCTAAACTACCCAACAGGACACCAAAGAATAAACAGCACCTCTGAACTTTGAGCCATGGAGGGGAGAGTGATATCTATCCGGAAGGTAGAGATGACGACTTACTTGTACCTGAAACAGAGACTAGGAAGGAGGTCGGCATGGGGTGCTATGGCAGTGGCTGGGAGGCTTCCAACTGATCCAAACTGCTCTTCCTTAAGAGAACTTTGTCTTGGGTTTTGTTTTGTTTCTTTGCTAACTGTGTTTTCCGTGCTTGACATTACCAGGTGACAGTTTCTCCTCAGTGGAGAAATTCATCATCCCACTGGGATAATTCCAGAGTTATTGTAAGAGTTCCTGCTCCCACCAGATCAAGCCAATCAGGAAGCTCCTCCACATGGGTTGTGCCGGGCTGATTGTTTCCCGCTTGGCCTCTTCCTGCTATTGTTCTCTGTCATGTTCTCAGAGGCACAACTACTGAACCCTACCCCTTCCTCTCAGAAGCTGAGGGCTGCATCATGGCTTTGGGTCAAGGTATACTCGGCTCAGAGATCAAGGCATCTGGCAGAGAGAGACGGGCCTGAAATGAAAATAGAGGCAGGCAGTTCCTGGCCCAGGTGACCGGAGCGGAAATCACAGAGCTTAAAACACCCAGAAATGTGAGTTTTTCTGGTCTTGGAAGAGAAGTTTGAAATGTTCTGGGTCACTCATTCATGTTTATCAAGCATTATTAAGCAGGTGTTGCACTATATGCAGTCACAGCTGCCCAGTCTCTACTTTGAGAAATTCATCATCTCATGGGGGAGGAAGCTATATGAACAGTTACAATGCAGTGCACAGTGGAGCTCAAATTGTAAGACCAAAATGCTGCAGAATTCAAAGAAGAGAGTTTGAGTAACTCTGCTTGTGGGGAGGCAGGGCAGGATTTCAGGGGCTTGGAACATGTCAGTAGGATCTTGAATGATGAGAAAAATGATCAAGGCATAGAGGTGTTCAGACAGCATTTCAAGCTAGGGTGATAACATGGACAAAGGGGCTTTGATGCAGAAATGTGAAAGGCAGGCTCAAGTGAGTGAATGAGGACCTCTGTAGGACTGGCCTATCTGAGTGCACTCATGATGGAAAGAAAGTGACGGGGAGGATCAGGTCCAGGATGTGACGGTTCTTGAATGCCACACTAATGAGTCTGATCCGGAAAGCCACAGAAAGCCATTTGAGTTTCTTGTTTGTCTGTCTGCCTTTTTATGTATATGTTTTAAGGCAGTGATAGGATTGGCTATGTTCTAAAAAGACCATGTAGACAGCTATAAAAAGAACGGATTTGGATGTGTGGAAGGGGTGCAGAGTGAAATCACAAAGAACAATTAGGAGTTGTCCAAGCAAGGGATGGTGACGCCAAACTGAGCATGACCTATTGTGGGAAGCAAGAAGGCTCAATTTATCGATTTTTACAGCATAATGACGTTGACAACTTCCTAAGCTAACCTTTTTGCGTTCGCGTGGCTGCATAGGCTGGGCTGAAAAAAAGTCGGCAACATTACATTGTAAAACGATTGCTGGGCACAGTGACTCGTGCCTGTAATCTCAGCACTTTGGGAGGCTGAGGCAGGTGCATCACTTGAAGTCAGGAGTTCAAGACCAGCCTGGCCAACATGACGAAACCCCGTCTCTACTGAAAATACAAAAATTAGCCAGGCAACGTGGCACAGGCCTATAATCCCAGCTACTGGGGAGACTGAGGCAGGAGAATTGCTGGAACCCAGGAGTTGGAGGTTGCAGTGAGCTGAAATTGCACCACTGCATTCCAGCCTGGATGACAGAGAAAGATTCCATCCCCCTACTCCCAAAAAATTGTAAAACGATGACCAGAAGTAGATTGAGGTTGCCCAGTGGCTAGAGATTGCCTGGGGTTGGTGGGACCCCTGGATTTTCCTCTTCTTTCCAGTACACCTCTCAGCCACTTCCATGTTATGACCCAGCTGTCCCAGGCACCACAGGGCACCTCTTCTTGAGGAAAAGGAGGAAATGCAACGTAAACTGACCATTCTTCTCTCTTTTATAAAAAAGTTTATTTATTTATTTATTTTTAGTAGAGACAGGGTTTCACTATGTTTGCCAGGCTGGTCTTGAACTCCTAGCCTCAAGTGATCCTCAGCCTCAGCCTCCCAAAATGCTGGGATTACAGGAACTAGCCACCATCCCTGGCCTGTTTCTTCTCCCTGTGATCATTTATGGTAAAGTGTTGGCCAGGGCATGAGTCTGAAGCTCGAGGCCCTAATTTAAGATGTTCCAGGGACTGAAATCATCTCAAGCCCAAGGACAACCTAGCCCCTTAACCTATTGAGCTGCATTACTGCCCTCACCCGGCTGCAGCAAAACAGGGCCTGGAGTAGCCAAATGAAGGATGGTCATGGAGTTTCAGAAATGCTGAAACTTTTCTCCTGTACGGCTGAGAAACTGAGTCAACATCTAACGCAGCATCCTGCATGTGCTGCGGGTGGATCGCCACCCTGCACTGTTGGTTTCTCATGGGCACAGTCATTGCATTCTCTCTGGCATCTCCCTGCCATTTTCCTATCTTAGATAAAATAGAGACATTTTGCCTTACAAATGGCAGTGACAAGGGCCTTTGGAGCCCTTTTCCGGTGGTACATATGGTGTTGAGGCACAAGCATCCGTATCCTGGCCCTGGCTCATGCCTACCCCTTGGGAGGCTGGACAGGGACAATGGCCTCGATGGCTGAGTCCACCTGGCCTGAGTGCAGAGAACACTGACCTTCAGGAGTTGAGTGGGCGGGTCACTGTCCCAATACATTTATGATGGGAGGTGGAGACAAAAATTTTAGAAACTAAAAATAAAGTTTAAAATAGTCTTTGGTCAACTTTATCCCTATAGACTTCTCAGCCCTAATTCTATTTTACAACAGCTGTTAAGTTGAGAATGATGCAGATTTCTTGGTTTTCAAATCCAAAATGTTCTGTGAGGGTAGAATTTTCCTTACACCAGGAGATTGCAAATTGGAACCTCCAGATACAAAATGATTCACACGTAGGGATCAAAGCCTGAGGGGTAAAGCATTCCTTAAACCAAATTTTAAAAGCCCTTTTATAGCATGGAAGTGGCTTGCGTAACGTCCAAAGAAAAACAATGCCACTTAAAATCCATCCAGAGACTCATGCTTTTAATTAAAGCCCTCTGTCAAAGAGATGATCTGATAGGCCACTTGAAATGTGAACTCTTGGATACAGAGATAGTACATCGTGTACCAGAATAATAATTTTAAAAAACAGCCTGCCTCTTCCCACTGGTTTGACTTATGTGAAATCAGCACCAGCCACCTCTGTGTTCAGCAGAGGTCCCACCCCTGAAGTTGTCCTATCACATCCATCATTTCTAAATCCTGAGACTAAGGGAGAATTACCTGCTGAAAGCACAAAGCAACTTCCCTGGAACCCTCAGCTATAAGAGAGTTCAAGACAGACTAGATCTGTTTTAGAAATAGTACAGGCATCTCAGTATGAGATGTCTCATGCAGAGGCAATGACCTGGGACCCACATAAATGTTTTCATGTGAATGAATGAATGATCACAAGCCTCCTAAGCACATATGAAAATTATATTCCCATGAAACCCAAGGTATAATAATAATAACATTTGTGTAATGCTTTAGAGTTTACAACATCCTTTCATAGCAATTAGGGATTATTTTATTCCCAAGTTATAGGTAAGAAAATTGACAGGAAGAAGAAAGGGAATCTAAATACCTTTCACGCTGCAATCTGATTTTCTCCTCATCTATAAAATGGTTATAATGATGCATATGGAATACCTATATCAAAGTTATGAAGCTTAAATTAGCTAATGTTTAAAATATCTCAGAATACTGCCTGGCTCCATGGAGCAAGTCCTATTCAAATGTTTGTGCTTCCTTTCTCTTCCAGTGCTTTAAAAAATTTTTAATTTAGAAACCAGTCTGTTAAATACAGCATTTATAAGATAAACCAAAACATACTATTTAATAGAATAAAGTCAAATTCATCTTAATATGTGCTTTGTGGCGCACAATATTCAGGAATATATGTAGATTCTGATGTTAAACTGATTTTCCAGAGAATGAGAATACATTCTATCATTTGAATGCTAAAAGGAAAATTAAAGTGTTGATTATTGGCTTCAAGGATGGTAAAAGTTAAGATTGTGTATGCACATGTATGTCTACATGTAAAAAAAAAAAAAAAAAAAAAAAGTCCAGAAAATCTGATGCAAGTTCGCTATGTGGGAACGGCTTATGTGCACATGGAGGGCCATCTAGTGGCAGGTGAAGTCATAGTTCCCTGAGGTAGCACGTGTGGGAATTTAGGTAAAGCTGGGAGGAGATGTCTGGCTGTGATTCTGCAGATTTGGTATTGTGTACTTACGAGGAGAAACTTCATTAAATGTCCACAACACTGAACTCCTTGTTTCCCTGTTGTTTTCAAAGGAACGGTGCACTTGCCCTTAATGCTGTGTGCAAAAATATCCTGCTGAGCCATGTAACCCAGGAACAGGGAGAAAAAGTGGTTGGGAAGGTCCAGAGGTCCGGCCTTCTAGAAGTAGTGGGCCTATGTGAACCATCTTCATTGAGATAATTACTTTAGAGGGGGCACCTAATAAATGAGTTGCAGTAGGTGTCCCCAAAGACCAATTATGAACAACCCAACCAGGTGCCCTGTGGTCCAGTATGGCCAGCCCCTCCCAGTATACATATCCTCCCTGCCATCAAAGGTCAGTGTCGGTGCTGATGTGAACCCCAAGGCTCATGGCTCTCCTGCTTCTGAAAAGCAGCAGCAAGACCCCGCACAGCATGCTCCTGCAAAGTGCTCTTCCTCCCTAAGGCTGGCTCATCATGCTTCTCCAGCATGTGTGTCCCAGGCCCTTTGCTCAAGAGCAGCTTTTTCACCCATGCCTCTGGTAACCCAGTGATCTGGGCCAGGAGTGATATCTGGCTCATGAGCTCAAGCAGAAAAAGAGATCCATGAAATCTCTGAGGCTCCAGAGACTGGGGCCTCTGTCATCTCAGCAATGCCAGAAACCAACACAAGGACCTGCATAAAGCAGACCTGGGTATCTGTGGAAGTGAGTGGGAACTGAGTAGGGACTGGCATTTATGAGTGTGCACACTTGCTCCCTCATGTTCTCTTCTCACTTGGACCAGAAGGGCATAGCTGTGTTCCATATGGACAGGGAATTTCTCCCAGAGCAGGCATCAGTCAGATGTACCTTTGGATTTCCAAAGTCCAAGCAGGGCCAAGGGCACAGTAAATGTCTGGAAACTGACAGTTAGACTCTGGCATGTGGCCGTGAGGTCCTCTACTCTAAAAGCTAACTGAGGAGTGGCCAAGGCACTGCATACATTCATCAATGCATTCCACCTTTTAATGCATTGAACTCAACAGAAGTAGCACTTACAAAAGAAGTCAATGCTGACATATCTCACCTAACAAAGTGCCACTGCAAGGGCTTCCTGGAGTATCCAGCTACTTTTACTTCATTACAATGATGGCTCACTGTACAGCCTTTCAGGGACCCAGTAAATTGAGGGATGGCTGAATTGACTTCATAACGAAAGAATGCTGCTGTTCTGATTACATCCCTCCCACGCTCTCATGGAGGCTCTGCCTCTGGCCAGAGAGAAACAGGAGCCATGGAGGACAAGCTCTCTGATGCTGTAAGGAGAGAAAGATGAAAGGGTGCTATAGAAGCTGGGAACTCACTATGTGCTAGGCACTGATTAGACACTTCACATATATTAACTTGATTAAGCTTTACAACAGCCAAATGAGATACATATCATTGATTCCCACTTTGCAGATGGGTGAAGTAGCCTGCCCAAGGTCCCATGTAGTTAATGAGATATGAGGCTGAGATTCAGATGAGGTCAGTCTGATACTGAGAAACATACTCTTTTCGCTGCATCTGTAATAAGATCCTGCTCAGTCTTTGGGAACCTTGGGGAAAGAGAAACCCTAATTCGTGGTAGAACTCTATTCAGATCCAAGATATTGCTTATATTTAAACAAAAGGAAAAGAAAAAGAAAAGGAGACAGCAGATGCAGTAATGCCTCTCCCTGGAACTCTCCAGAGCCCTGCAGTGCTTCTGTCTGATTCTTTCTCTGACCCAGCCATGATGATCTTGGGATTTTAGAATGACTTGTTTTATTTGCTTTCTGGTGTCCTGATCCATCCTCTATTGGTAGATTGTCTTCCTCAGTCCTGCCAAATTCAACCAAAACTAGCGGCCTGCCCAGTTGCTTCCCAGTCTACCCTTAACTTCTCTACTTCCTACCTTGCTCTAATTGTGACATTGAACCAGCATCCTAACTTCACAACTGCCTTTATTACACTTCTGAAACTTCTAATAGTGTTCTATGGCCTCTGGGATAAATTCTAAGTCCCTCCACTTAGGATTCAAAGGCCTCCGCGAGCTGCTTCCAACCTGCTATTCTGACTTTTCTCTAGAACTGCTTCTGTGGTTAGGCCTGAGATCATCCCATCTTCAAAGAGACAGAAGATCCTGCGAAAAAGGACCACCCGTTGGCTGGTCATGCCTGGACTGTTTCTCCTAATGGACAGAGTGACTCAGTGAAAGCAGGAATCAACTGTGTCCTCCCTGTGTCCACACCCATGTCCGTTCCCAGGGAGAAACAACATACCAGAGATAGTGACAGCCTCCACGTGGAGCTAAGCCCCCCTCTGCTGTTTACAACAGGTGGCTGAGCTGGGAAGAGCTAAATGAGCTTGATCTGCATGGAGTATCTGTGACAACCTGCTGACATTGCCTGTTCAGCAGTCCAACTCCTAGGTGGTCACAGTTTCCTAATGACAGCATTATCCAGTAACCCAGGCCCAGTTCTGGAGCTGGGATACTGCTTGAGGCTGAAAGGGCCAAAGCCTCAATGAGGTCAAGGAAGGACCCTCATTTTCCAGTCTAGTTCCACCTAATGATATCCAGGTACATTTACTCCACCTCAATGGCAACCATTCAGTTCATATCCCAACATGGCCTTCGTAGTTCATTTCCTATGAGCTTGAAACTCCCTTCCAATTAATTGAGACATACTGAATTTGATTTATCTTTTACTTTTTAGAAGTGGGACCATCACTGATTTAAAAGAATCAGGTATTAAAGGTTCTGGGTGCAGACCAGAATGTTCTGTCTGAAGTCAAAGTTAACTATCTTTTGGTGGTAAGAAATATTTCTTGGAAGGAGACCTTCTAATGTCAAATGATGGGACTCAAGTACAAGAGAAACATCAGTCTAGAAGCTTCAGGAAATCTCTGAAAACTCCAAATTAAAAAACTCTAAAGGCTTGTTTCCCATTATTATTGGGTAGATTATAGGTCTCGTGAGGGTAATGACTGTTATTTTCATCTCTGTATCTCTAATTATGCTTGACCTCCAGAAGAAGCATTTGATTGAATGATGAATACATTTTAGAAAGATTAACTCAGCCAAACACCACTGAGGTAAAAGCCCAAATCCCAAGGTCCTCCATGGTCACTCCTTTCTTGAATTTCTACTGTCTTGAGGACAAGTATGAAATCTCTCAGTACTTGTTGTACACATCTGTTGGGTGCCTAGACTGTCAGATCTGTAAGAGCAAGGGAGAAGATTTTACTTATTTTCTGTAACTCCAACACTTTGCCATTGCTATGCATGACACTCAATGGATACCTACTTAATCATCTTGATTCAAGTGGACGTTATATCAACCACATTAGAGCAAGAATTGTTAGCAAGAATGTTTGCTCATGGCAGTACTTGTCTATACTTCTAGGTAAATGTCAAGAAAACAATCTCCTTCCTTTAGTTTCTTGTCATGATTGCATGCCCATCAGAGTAATTGAGGCAAAAGCTGAACTTCCCACTGGAAATGCTTACAGAGAGAAATGTTATAAGCATTTATGTCTAGAGTATCCATGGGCATATCATCTGTACTTTTGTCATTGTTTTCTCCTTTCTTTATGTAAATATGTGTGAAAACCCATTAAGCCTGGCACTGTACTAAGATCTGGGAATACAAGGGTGAACACTGTAGTGTCTTTATCCCTAGGGAGCTGAGGCTAGAGGAGGATAGAGAAAGAAATCAGCTTCCTATGTACTATGACACAGTAAGCTCTAAGGTAAAAATGCCCACAGGAAACATTAAACCAGGGTTCAGGGCTCAGGGAAAGTGGAATCTCAGCTGAGACTTGATGGTTCAGTAGGAGTTAACCACATAAAGAGCAGCTGAAGAATGTTCCTTGGAGAAGGGACAGTAGATCCAAAGAATGGGATACAGAAAGAGCTTGGTACATCCAAGGAACTGCAGGGAGTTGCCGGAGTGGCAGGCAATGAGATGACACAATTATGAGAGACAAGGCCAGAGAAGTAAGAGGAGGTCATATCATAAAAGGTTCTCTAAGCTATATTAAGGAAGTTGAACTTTATCTTACAGTCCAGAGAAAACAGGTAAAGGGTTTGAAGCTGGAAAGTAGCATAATCAAATATGAACTTTGAAAGATACTTCTGCTGGGTGGCAGAGGTTAGGTCAGGACACAACACTAGGGGAAGGGAGACTAGGTGAGAAGCTCTTGCGTCAATCTCCATGAAAGATAATGGTTACCTAGACTAGTGTCATGGAAGCGGAAAGGAAAAAGTGTAGAAGGAATCAAGAATCCTTTTATTATATAAAATTACTGATTAGATAGAGGAGTTGAAAGGGTGAAAAGCATCAAGGACAATGTCCTGATTTCAGACTTGGGCAACTGGGTGCACAGTGATGCTTTTCAATGAGATTAAGAATCAATGAAAAGGAAGCAGTCAGAGAAAGTAATGACTAATGAATTTTTAGCATGCTGAGTTTTAGGTGCCTTGGGGGATCCAAATGGATATGGTTACAGGGCAGTTGGCTGTATGGGTAGGTCTGCAGAAAAAATTAGATCAAAGAATACCTATATTTCAGAAGCCGTGGGAACAGAAAATGTCACTCAGAGAATGGGAGAAGTGAAGAAAAGAGCCCCTAGTCAAGAACCTCAAAGCACCAACATTTCCCAGATGGATAGAGAAAGGATAGTGTCATCTCAAGTAAATAAGGAGAGAGTGTATTTCAAGAAGAAATAGGGAGCATTCAGCAGCTTCCATTGCTGCTCAACAGTTGATGAAAGTAAGAATTTAGAAGTCTCCTTTGCACTTAGCCCCTAAATAGTCACTGGTGATTTGGTAGGTATAGGAGATTGAATGGGAGGTAGAGATGCTGATCCAAATATAGGGAGGAGGAAGGGAGAGTTAGTGCAGAAGAAAAATGGAGTCAGTCGAGTTTGGGATGGGAAAGTGGTTTTTAACAAATGGCTGTTCCAAAGTCAGTTAGAAATTCCTAAGATCTTCATAAAGTACAGAGACTTGTTTTTTTATCAAGACTCCTAATGTTTAATCTTCAGATTGATTTCTTAAAAGTGCAATAATTCAACAAACAATGGTGAGTATGTTCTAATAAAGAACATTCAGCGCCTATGAATGTGAACATGAACCAGTCCAGGCAAGACTGTTTATTATTTATATGTTTATTTCTAACATACATAAAATAAGAAGCATGAATTTAGCACTCTGAAAAAAAATGTGTTCTCAAATGGCTGAGAGAGGTCTTTTGAGAGCTGTTTCCTTATCTGTAAAACAGTCTGGAGAGAAAATTTGGGAGGATGGAAGTGTGTAAGCACATGTTTGTGCACAGGTGAAGTCTTATATGTACTTGATATATTGGAAGCTTGACTTTGATGTTGCTATCACCTGGGGCAGGTGTGAAGAGTACAACTGTTGCAAGGCGAATAGGGTACCACTGCTATTATGTGATCTTTCATTCAAATTCTTTTTTTTCATAAACAACAACAAAAATGTTTTTCTCTGATTAATTCTCCTTTGAGAAAAGAGAAACCCACAAATAGATTTCATAGAGCACTTAAGTAAATTATATTTTTGTCCTCTTTAACTGTAAGTCTTCTTGGTTTGTTAATGTAATTACCTATAATTTATTTAATGCAAATCTTCATACACTGGTGATAAAAACATTTAATCCAAACAGTAAGTGGGCTTCTCCACCTCGTCCAACTGAACAAGCTAGTATGAAACACAGCAGAATCTTGGTGAGAGGTGATGAACAATATGAGACACAAAAGTCATTTCTAAAAGTGTGATTAGGAATCCTGCCCTGTCTCAAAACAATTAAACTGTAAATCTGTACTTGCTTTTTATATTGAATGAAGTGAATATGATTCAGAGCATAATTCAGAATTACATTAAACCTCCTTCTAATAAATGGCTAGTGAAAACATTTGGTCTGAGAATCATTCCCTTTGCTTGAAGCAAATATAGGATTTGGGTCATGATAATAACAGCAGCTATCATCATTGTCAAATACTGGTTTTTTTCTTTTTGAGACAGAGTCTTGCTCTGTCACCCAGGCTGGAGTGCAGTGGCACAATCTTGGCTCACTGCAACCTTCACCTCTGGGGTTCAAGCAATTCTCTGCCTCAGCCTCCCAAGTAGCTGGGATTACAGTCGCCCGCCACCACACCCTGCTAATTTTTGTATTTGTAGTGGAGATGGTGTTTCACCATCTTAGCCAGGCTGGTCTTGAACTCCAGAACTCATGATTCACCTGCCTCAGCCTCCCAAAGTGCTAGGATTACAGGCGTGAGCCACCACGCCCAGCCACCAAATACTATTTTAAGCAATTTGTGCATATTAATTCATTTGCCCCTGACAGCAACCCCCAAAGTATACATTACGATTATTTCCATTTTGCAGTTGAGGAAAATGAGGCATAAAATCGTAACTAATTAGTTCAAGGCCACGTAAGTGACAAAGGGAAGAATGCTTGCTCTTAACCCTTAACCCTATACTTACACTAGGTTGGTCCCAGAGCTTTCTTCTAAAAAGGTTGAGTGGTGAATATTTAAACTTTGTGGAAAAATCCTATTTTCCTGTTACTATAATTTGTTACCTAGCACGGGATTCACATCTAAAGAGAGGCAAAACCCCCCCCACCAAAAAAAAAAAAAAAACCCCAACAAAACTTGGAACTAATTACCGGATGAAGCAAAAGATAGCTGGAACTGAACATTTCAGTTAGGATATCTGAAAACTAGTGAGATTTTGCCATCTGAAGAGAAGCCTGAGGAGCATCTGAGTAATGTTCTTTTGAACATTTTAATTAAATAATTAATTATTTTTTGGAGACAGGGTCTTGCTCTGTTGTGTAGGCTGGAGTGCATTGGCGTGAACATAGCTCAATGCAGACTCAAACTCCTGGGCTTAAGTGATCCTCCCACTTCAGCCTCCCAAGTAGCTGGGACGACAAGCACACATCACCATGCTTGGCTAATTTTTGTATTTTTTGTAGAGATGAGGTCTCACTATGTTACCTAGGCTGGTCTTGAACTCCTGGGCTCAAGCAATCTCCACATCTCAGGCTGCCAACACATTGGGACTACAGGCATGAGCCACTGTGGCTGGCCTGAATAATGTTCTTTATTAGAGCTGCATCTGACTGTACTGCACACAGGACACACTTGGAATCTAAGTGCTACCTTCCTTGAAATATGAAGATGCCCCTTCTGACTCACCACCAGTATGAAGTCATGCTTCTTCCCTGCCAGAATCCATTAATATTTGATATGGTTTTGTTGTGTCCCCACCCAAATCTCATCTTGAATTATAGTTCTCATAATCCCCATGTGTCATGGGAGGGACCTGGTGGGGAGGTAATTGAATCACGGGAGCGGTTACCCTCATGCTATTCTCGTGATAGTGAGTGAGTTCTCATGAGATCTGATGGTTTCTTCTTCTTTTTTTTTTTAATTTTTTTTTTTTTTTGAGATGGAGTTTCACTCATGTTGCCAAGGCTGGAGTGCAATGGTGCGATTTCAGCTCACTGCAGCCTCCACCTCCCAGGTTCAAGCGATTCTCCTGCTTCAGCCTGCCAAGTAGCTGCGATTACAGGCGCCTGCCACCATGCCCAGCTAATTTTTTGTATTTCCAGTAGAGACAGGGTTTCATCATGTTGGCCAGGCTGGTCTTAAACTCCTGACCTCAAGTGATCCAACCACCTCAACCTCCTAAAGTGCTGGGATTATAGGCATGAGCCATAAGGAGATTTCCCCCCTTATGTTTAGTGCTTCTCCTTGCTGCTGCCATGTGAAGAAGGACGTGTTTACTTCCCCCTCTGCCATGATTGTAAGTTTCCTGAAACCTCCCCAGCCATGCTAAACTGTGAGTCAACTAAATCTCTTTCCATTATAAATTACCCAGTCTCAGGTATGTCTTTATTAGCACTGTGAGAACAGACTAATACAATATTATCATGGCATATGACAGCACTGACTAAAAGAAAAGCCACTCATTTACAGGATCTCCCTTCCTTCTTTAAAAGTAAGAGAAAGTAAGTGTAGTTCAACCTGAAGTAGGAGGCTGAATGAGCCCTCTGACCATATTTTAACCATAGCAGATCTTACAGAATGAAAAGCCAAGTTTGACTTCTGCTTTCCCAGATCAAATAAATCTCTCCAGGCCGCCTCTTCTAGCCTGACAAAAATTCTTAGGATGTCCCAAGGGAGAGCAAATATTATTCTCATTCGTATTTACAGATTCAGCTGGGACACTGACTGATTTTCTCTAGATTACAAACCAAGACATCTGTGTGGCTAATATTAAAATTATAGTACCTTAGGTTCCCATCCTTTGCTTAACAGAGCAGCCCCAAGACCAGCAGACTCCACTGGATGGAAAGGCCTGAGATCCCCTCGAAGTCATGTTTATGAAACAGCTACTTTCAAGGAAACCAATCATTCTGAGGGCACTCATTTGGAATCTGTGATTCCCTGTCATGGGCTGAGATTTGCTTTTGCATTAGATACAGGAAACGAATGGTAGCTTTGAAAGAACACTGGGTTTTGTGCCAGGAAAATTACCGACTGGCTGCATCATTCTGAGAGTCCTGGGGCCTGTCCTGACCTCAGGTTCTTCACTTCTAAAATGGGAAGTGGTGTGGGGATAGGCCTAGTAGAAGGACTCTAAATTCTTTTCTAGATCCAAAGGTAAATGTTGCAAAATGGTGGCAATGACAAGATTTAAACATTTAGGGAGGCTTGGTGCAGTGGCTCATGCTTATAATCCCAGCACTTTGGGAAGCCAAGATGGGAGGATTGCTTGAGCCTAGGAGTTCAAGACCAGCCTGGGCAACATAGTGAGGCCGTGTTTCTCTTTTAAAAAAAAATGTAGGCAAAAAAAGTGTGGTCTTGGGGCACATAGTCATCTTTGCCATTTGGCTTGCTGCAATATTGCTCAAGATGTTATGGTCATGGACAAGGGTCTGATCCCAATCCATCATAGACCAATACTAGCACTCAGCCTGTGACACATGCAGCTCACCACGTGAGTACAGTGACACTCAAACTTGTCCCCACCCTACCAGTATGATGGGTCCACTGATCACCCACTGGGATATCATATTGCTGTTAAAGTTTCTAAACACCTTACTGGCAATTTCTGTCTTTGTCACAGACTGGTAATAAACAGTTGTCTGACCAGAAGCAGTCCCTGGACCATACTTTGAGTATTACTGGGTTTGGCCATTTTTCTGTAATAAAGCAAGTCCCCTATGGACTTGAGCAGGGCATCACTCAGACAACTGAGATACTTTTGTTTGTTTGTTTGTTTAGACAGTCTCACTCTGTTGCCCAGGCTGGAGTGCAATGGTGCAATCTCGGCTGACTGCAACCTCTGCCTCCTGGGTTCAAGCAATTCTTCCTGCCTCAGCCTCCCAAGTAGCTGGGATTACAGATGCTCGCCACCGTGCCCAGCTAATTGTTTGTATTTTTAGTAGAGAGGGAGTTTCACCATGTTGGCCAGGTTGGTCTCGAACTCCTGACCTAGGCGATCCACTCGCCTCAGCCTCCCAAAATACTGGGATTATAGGCATGGCATGAGCTGGATGCATTTTTTTTTTTTAATAATAAGCAACTGGAAAGCAGAAAAGTGAACTTATTAACTTTTATTTTAAATTCCGTGCAGGTTTGTTATATAGGTGAACATGTGCCATGGTGGTTTGCTGCACAGATCAACCCACCACTTAAGTATTAGCTGTTCTTCCTAATGATCTCCCTCCCTGCAGCCCCCTCGACAGGCTCCAGTGTTTGTCCCCACCGTGTGTCTATGTGTTCTCATCAAAGGCTAAACATTTTTTTTTTTTTAATAACCTGCTGAGATGAGTGGGTACAGTCCTCACGCCTGTAATCTCAGCACTTTGGTAGGCTGAGGTGGGTGGATCACTTGAGGTCAGGAGTTCGACTACCCTGGCCAACATAGTGAAACCTCATCTCTATGGTGTTAATACAAAAATTAGCTGGGTGTGGTGGCACACAACTGTAATCCCAGCCACTCTGGAGGCTAAGGCATGAGAGAATCACTTGAACCCAGGAGGCAGAGGTTGCAGTGAGCTGAGATTGCACCAATGCACTCCAGCCTGGGCGACAGAGTGAGACTGTCTCAAAAACAAAACAAAATTCCTGCTGAGATAAGTCTAGCCTCTCATCCTATTCAACTTGGTCTGCCCACAATTGGTCTGGATTCTTCTGAAATCCATCTATCATATTATCCTATTTCTTCTGCCTTTGGATTTGTTCTTTTTCATCCTCTACTTTAGCTGATAGGTCCAGCAGTCCTGGAATTCCTGCTGAAGGCCGGCAGGTAGGTGGTAAACAGACAGATTAGAGCTGTTCCCAGGGCAGGAAGGAACCTGACAGCTGCCATGAAGATGGGATGCTTCTTGGCCTTGTAAGGCAGTGGCCACTCCTCTCTCAGTGCTGCACTCCTAGCCTCCCTGCCTTCCTCTGCTCTGGACTGCTTAAAGGTGAGGTGTACCCCTCCAAGGCACCCTTGGACCTGGATGCCCTGCCGACGTTGAGGTCTGGAATGCCATGCTAATGTCAGGGCAGTGACAACCCTCTCAGCTATTTCTGAAAGTGGAGAGGGAGTCTGATAAAATAAAACAATTTGAGATTGTTTATACATTGTACATTGTCATGTCATTCTTTTATTTTTATAATAAAAGTCAAAACCTATTGGGCACCAAGTCTAAGACGGTTCTAGGTACTCTTTGCATATATTGACTTAATAGTCACCACCCCCAATAAAGTTGATCTTTATTATTATTATTTCTTTTTATAGAAGAAGAAACTGAAGTAGAGAGAGGCTTGCCTCAAATTATGCAGGCAGCAAGCAGATTCTGAACTTGAACTCAGCAAGTATTATGTGGATGTTCATGCCCTTAACCATTGCCTGACACCATCTCTGGATATAAATGGTGGTTTCTGAACCTCATGGCAATCCTATCGACGAACTAAGGCTGATACAGATACATTAAATTGAAAACTATTTCTTGAGCAACCTCATAGGTGCCAAACAGTAATCTAGGCACTCAGATATAGTACACTGAATGATGAGCCCAAAAAGATATGTCCACATCCTAACCCCCAGAACCTATGAATATGACCTAATGTGGATAAAAGGGTCTGTGTAGATGTAATTAATTTAAGGATCTTGAGATGAGATCATCCTGAATTATTTAGGAGGGCCCTAAATCCAGTGATAGGGGTCTTTGTAAGAGACAAAGGAGAAGACACAGAGAGAAGAGGAGAAACCCATGTGAAGACGAAGGCAGAGATTTAAGCGACACAGCCACAAGCCAAGGAATGTCTGGACCCACTGAGCTGAGAGAGGCAAGGAAGGATTTGCCTCTAGATGTTCTGGGGAAAGCACAGCCCTGCCAGTATCTTGATTTTGGATTTCTGGCCTCTGGAACTCTTTTAAGCCACCCAGTGTGTAGAAATGTGTTACACCAGTCTTAGGAAATGACTACAGTAGGTAACCAAGACAGTCCTTACTCTGGTGGAGTTTACATCTGAGAGATGTAATCTTAGGGAGTTATATCTTAGGGATGAACAGAATGTAAATGTAACATATAATGAAAAATGATAAGGAAACATTTACCTAACAACTCAAACCACATTGTCTTCACCGTCCATCCAGGGAGATTTACCTGGACTGAGTAGTAATGATCACTTCCTTTCATATGCACCCACAGACCCTTTCATAACATCCATCATGGGAGCCATTCCACCATTTAAAAATTGATGGGTGATGGCCAGGAGCAGGGACTCACACCTGTAATCCCAGCACTTTGGGAGGCCAAGGGGGGCAGATCACTTGAGGTCAAGAGTTCAAGTCCAGCCTGGCCGACATGGTAGAACCCCATCTCTACTAAAAATATAAAAATTAGCCTGGCATGGTGGCAGGTGCCTGTAATCCCAATTATTCAGGAGGCTGAAACAGGAGAGAATCACTTGAACCCAGGAGATGGAGGTTGCAGTGAGCTGAGATTGCGCCAGTGCACTCCAGCCTGGCAACAGAGTGAGTGAGACTCTCTCACACACACACACACAAAATGATGAGTGGCATGTCAGTGTTCCCCTGCAACCTGTAAAAATCTTCATCTCCATCTCCTCAGGCCTTACCTGACATTACTTAATAATGGGGGGAAAATGGCATAACCTTAATGACCAACAAGAAGGAGGCACATGGAGACCAAGAAGCCAGGGGGGCCATGGTGCATGCTTGTACAGATTGTTGTTGCCCAAGATGCCAGCCAAGGGAACAAAGGGAGCTGAAGTCCAGCCAGTGGCTGTCTAAGTGGTCCCTACCCTGTGGAACTGCATTTTCTAATTGCACAAAGGAGCCACGTGGCCCAGCAATGGCCCTGAATGCTACTGGTCTTTAAAGATGCCTGATCCTTCCAGCTAGAATCTGGTCAAGCTGGCAGCCCCATGCTGCACAGCATGGTAACGCTTAAAAGTCTTCCTTCAGGCACTCTGGCCAGCGGGCATTCTTTGCTGGCCGAATGTCCCTGTAATTTCACAGGTACTCTCTGTGCACTAGGCGGTATTTGGATATTATTTAATTTTTTCCTTTGCCTTTCTGCATAAGAGGAACAAACACAAGACTCTAGGATCCCTGGAGTGGTTTATTCCATTAGAGATTCTGTTTCAAAGGAGACAAAAAGGCTTGGCAGAGATGTGGGAGATGCTTCAGCAGGAAGCACACTGGCATCTCCTCACTCTGTGTGTGGCCTCAGGCGAGTCACATTTAGGCCTCCATTCCCTGATTCTTCACTTTGCAAGTTTAACTGAACATGTACTCCAACTATGCTAGAAAGTGTTTCCCAAAATAAGGACGGGAACTAGGATGCAGGCAGACCTCTCCTGATCCACCTACCTAAATCTAAGTCATCTCTTAGTATATAACCCTTTCCTCTAGGCTGGCCTGCATTTCCCACTGTTAAGGTTTATACCTTTGGGTGAGAGATCCAAAAAAATTCTTGATGTCGGAAGTTGCTTTTAGGATAGCAGAAGGAAGATAAGTATTTTTTCTAGCATCCTTGCATGCGTTTGCTAAGGGGCCAAAATCCCATAATCAGAGACGGCTTGTGTATTTTATCACCCATTTGCTGTCCTGGAGGGCTCCACGCCTAGACCTGAGGGAAAGAGAAGCTGGGAAGGCTGGAGGAAGTGGGCCTTGATGAGCATCAAGCAGGCTCAGGTCCCACAGTACTCTTCCCCGTGGTCTACACAGTGAAAAGGGGAAACACGAAGTGGGGATTGTGCTCAAGAGATCATCTTGGCTCCGGGCCCTTGTGATGGAGGTACCAAATAAGATCTCCATGCTGGAAGATCACTGGAAAGGACTGAGACAGCATCTTGTCTGCTGCCTTCAAAATGCATAATTCATGAAAACTGTGGAAGAGTATCTTCATCTCCATCTCCTCAGGCCTTATCTGACATTACTTAATAATGGGGGGAAAATGGCATAACCTTAATGCCAGGAGGCTTGATGTTTTCATTCCATCAAGAATGTAGAAGGGTTGGAAATGACCACGTTACAAGCTAAGGGGCTATGCAAGGTGACCTAAAATTGGAAAAAGACTATCATCAAAGCATTCTGTAGGGAGAAAACTTGGGGTGTGGCAATCATAGGCCAAAAAGCCTAGAACTGGCTACCAAAAAAGTTGACTTTGCAGCATTCCTTCCATTGCAGCAATTATTCTGAGGGCTGGAAAATGCATGCATTTCCCAAATATGGCTCTTACATGGCCTTGGTGTATGGAAGAAATTCTCCTACTCTTTTCATAGTTTTGGGCACTTTAAACCCAATTTACCAGACCAATAATGAGGTGATTATAATGGATCCTACAAAACCTGAGTGAGGCACGATGACTCTGGTACATCTGGCAGGTGTTCTGCTACTGTTGCTAAGTAACACACATGAAATGTTGAAATGCTGGACTGCAATTTAAGAGTGTTTCCTCCCTTACCTGTGCCAGCTTCCAAAGCTGACCACAAACCCTAAGCATCTAGATTTTTTTCAGTCAGCGAAGAAGGCTTTTTCTGTGTGGTCCTTGGAGGATAGGGCAGGGATAAGAGAGTGGATAGGAGCTGCAGGGAACAAAACTTTCATCCCAAAGAAGGATCCTCTGTAATAATGACAGTTGTTCCAGTATAGACTTGGGTTTTATTTTGCAAGTAAATGAGTTTCCTGTCACTTTCAGGCTTTGGGGAGAGACTGTTTTCTGACTCCCACTCATTATGTCCATTGCAAATTCAAGAATTAGATAGGAGTTGATCCACATAACATGTCAGTTATGCATACTCTAAGATTCTATGGTTTTATGAACTGTCATAAAATTATTGCCTTTGCAAAAGCAGCACAATATTGAATGTAAAAACCAAAAAAGCAACTATTTCTTTTTAACTCTGAACAGACTTTCATGGCTCAGTGCTTAAGAGAAACCCTATATTTTCAAGCAACTGAAACACTTTGTCATTTTGCACTGAGAATCACTAATGTTATCTTCATAAATCTTTTTAGGGTTGTGTATTATGAAACTACTTGGTGGTGAGATTTTCATCTTAGTATCAATACACATAATGTCAGGCTTTTGAGCAGTAGTTCTCAATTCGGAGAGATTTTGTCCCCCAAGGCAACATTCAGCAACGTCTGGAGACATGTTTTATATAATGACTGTGAAAGGGTGATGGTGCCCCTGGAAACCATTGGGTAGAGGCCAGGGATGCTACTAAATATCTTGCAATACTCAAGACAGCCACTCACAACAAATAACTATCCAGCCCTAAATGTCAATAGCACAGCTGTTAAGAAACCCTGTTCCAGGGGGATGGAAGAAACAACAATAACAACAGCACTATTCTTTTTTTTTAGAGGCGAAGTTTTGCTTTTGATGCCCAGGCTGTAGTGCAATGGCACGATCTCAGCTCA
This sequence comes from Chlorocebus sabaeus, assembly GCF_047675955.1. Classification (NCBI taxonomy): domain Eukaryota; kingdom Metazoa; phylum Chordata; class Mammalia; order Primates; family Cercopithecidae; genus Chlorocebus; species Chlorocebus sabaeus. Next base: position 79,834,228 of record NC_132915.1, on the reverse strand, counting down.
CTGCAACCTCTGCCTCCCGGGTTCAAGTGAGTCTCCTGCCTCAGCCCCCGAATTGGGGGATTACAAGCTCTTGCAACCACGCCTGGCTAATTTTTTTGTATTTTTAGTAGAGACGAGGTTTCACCATGTTGGCCAGGCTGGTCTTGAACTCCTGACCTCAGGTGATCCATCTGCCTCAACCTCCCAAAGTGCTGGGATTACAGGCATGAGCCACCGTGCCCAGCCAACAGCACTGTTCTTACTGACAGCCTGCTGTTCTTGGCACTTCACAAACACATCTGACCTCTACACATTACACCAGCACTGGAAGGTGGATGTAGTTTTCCCCAATGTACAGGTGAGGACACTTAAGTTCAGAGAGTTTACATGGCTTGTCCAAGATCAAACAACTTGTAAATACAGAACTAGGACTCCAACCAAGTTTGGTCAAGCTCTGAGGTCTGGCTTTCTAGTGAGTTCGCTATGCTGGAGCCCTTTTCAGAAGCACACACAGTTTCTAGCAAAGCTTTAGACTGTACACAGGCTAGAAAGTACAATCAGGAACAAAGCGCTTCCAAAAGAGACAGAAGGGAGCCAAGCCTAAAATGAAACCTGCACTTCATGAAAGAACCTGAAGGGGGCAGTCTCACCATCACGATGACCAATCACAATAGGCTGAAGACCGGCATCTCCAGGGTCGTGGTGCATCTGACGCACCGTCTTCTGAAGAAGTGTGTGTGGAGGTTGAGGAGGGAGAATCACATTACCTGTCCCTCCTACATCACGAGGTGAACGTTAGTGTAATTTCACTCAATATCAGAGGTCTCAAAAATTTTTAGCTTAAGATAACTTCTGTTGAGATTTTTGAGAACATGCTTTAGAATTAGGCAGAGTTGAGTTCAAATACTTGCTCTTTCACTTATTTTTTTTAAAATTATTTTTCATTCATCTTGTATTTTCTTCCATTGATTGTTTTTAGGGGGGGCAACAAGTTACTTCACCTCCTGTGCGTCTCTTCTCTCATCATCATCATCATCATCATCACTACCTCATGGGAGTATTATGAGGCTTAAATTAGAAAATTAATGAATTAAATGGAGGCAGAAAAGCTAGGCCACTATCCAGAAGGGAGTGACAAACCAGGAAATATTACACAATATAGTGACACTACTATATAGTTTACTGTATACATAGCATATATAGTTTTATTTTGGAAAGAAACAAAAGAATGGAAACAATAATTGGGCTGCATTGCCAAATGTGGCTGAACATGGGATGGGGACCCAGGCTGGAAGTGCACAGATGTGGAATGCCACTGTGGAGTGCTCCCCTCCCTGCTCAAAAGAACAGTGAATCACAACTTAAAAACAGCAAATGTGAAGAACACAATGAATCCCAAGCAAGTGTCCTTTGTGATTTCAATGAACGTTTCAGTGGTTGCCTTCTCTAGAACAGTTGTAAGTAACTGTCATCTTCTTGGTTGCCAAACCCCACCACATAACATACAGATGCTTAATAAGATACACATGCTTATGTCTGATGTCTCTACGTCTTTGGTTTTAAGCCTCCTAACAATGTGGGAAATTAAGTGAATTCTGGTATTTGCCAGAGACCCACACAGGTACTCAGAGAATTATAGGTCCAATGAGGAAATGAAGAGTACACTTGTATCCTGATTTTTTTTTTAAAGTTGCTTGGCTCTCTCTAGGTTAGCAACTGAGACTTCAATATTTTATTCAATGAATATTTGATATGACATATTTTAGAACAGACAGCTGTTCTGATGAATTAGTCATCTCTGTGATGAATCAGTTACTTATATCTAGCCTTTTGCTTTTTGAGAACTCAACCTCTTTCCTCCACTCTGACCCGTTTGCAAAGCCACTTCCTTCTATAACAGTAACATTTCTTGGTACAGGTACATTGTTGAGAAAAGAGATCTCTAACCAACTCCTCAAATTAGAGAAACTCAGAATACCAGAGCTGGAAGATCCTAAGAGATCTCTCACTGAAGATATGAGGAAACTGAGACCAGAGAGAGTGAAAGACTTGCCCAAGGTCACACAGCAAATGATCAACAGAGCTAGAATTAATACCCTGACTTTGTGATAGCTCATCCCATTTGCATTTAATACTCATGAAGTTTCTCATCTTCATTGAGGTTGGTCTGCCCCCAACTGATAAGGTTGGGAGACAAATTTTCCCAATATTTCTCACTAATAAAAGGAAGTTAAAAACCCTATATTTTAAACACTTTAGTAAAACCCAATGAAATGAAAGAGAATCTTAAGTGGGAAAGTGACAAGGCAAGCAACAAGACTTGATACTTGGGGTAGACATGAAGTAAACAGGGCTATGTGGATCTAACTACCTAAAATCTCCAAGAGTATCAATCTGAGGTCCACATGTGGCCGCCAGGGACCCACCACACACAGTATCAGCGTGGACAATGGGTGGCAATGGGCTCAAGCCAGAAACAATCTCTTGGGCTTTCTCAATATGTCACTCCAACAAGAAGCAAAGCATTCAGAAGATGTGGACATTCAAAAAAGTCAAAAAAGGAAACGTCTACAGATTTTGCTTTCAACAATTCCAATGTTATTTAGCCTGTTTTAATTCTGGTTTCCAGGGAGCCAAAAATATACTCCTGACATTACCCAGGGAAAACCTGTGCAAAAGAATGACTACCTATTTCTCCATGGTGGCAGCCAGGTTTTCCTCTTCCTTTGCAGCTGCTTTGGTGTCACCTCTTCAAGACCACATTACTTTGAATTTTAGCAAGAAATCTTGGAAGAATGGTAGAATTTTCTGGCCTTTGGTAAAGTGGACAGTTTTCCCGACCTGGATCATCCTTAGCCTGATAAACCAAGGCTGTTTCTAATCCACTTCAAATGAAAGCTTGGCTCTACTGTGGGGCCTATGGAGGAGAGATTTCAGTTCTAAGCCAGAGCTACTCTCACCTACAGGAATCCCCAAAGCAGGTTTCACATTTCCTTGGGTCAAAGTAGGAAGGCTCAGAAACAGTCTGAATCAAGGGTTGGGATGTCCTTTATCCTTGTGTGTGAAGCCAGTTTTCTCATAAACATGATTTACTTCCCCCTCTCCTGGGGGGTTTCTAGGTATTAAAAATGGGATTTCATTTATGATCTATCCATTTTTCCATTTACAGCAATCATTCTTGAACCTGACCATACAACAGAATTATCTGGAATGCCCTTTTAAAAAACAGATTACAGGACTCTTTACTTGGGTCACTAAATCCAAATTTCCTAAAATGAGGCCTGGTAATTCCTATTGTTTAAAACCTTCCCAAGTGATTCTAATGCCCAGGGTTTAATATTCTAGTTACATTTTTCCATCCTTCCTTCCTCCATTCCTTCCTTCTTTGTGGGCTGCCCTCAAAAGCTAAGCACCACATATAATAATTCTGGCAGAAAAACAACATTCACCCTTCCAAACCACCACCAATTTATAAATAACATTTTGGAAAAAAACATGTCTGTAAACCTGGAACTTCTTGTACAGTTACTGGCACTGTAAAGAATCACAGAATTAGAATTAAAAGGTGATTATGTTCTTTCTTCTAGGAGGTACCTAGGGAAATAGACATCTGTCTAAGTAGAAATTTGCATTCTTTATTTGAAGTCTTTGCCATATTCAAAATGGCCTACACATAAAGAGTTAAAGAATGACCTAGATCCTACCTACACCTGAAGTTCTGAGTTATGATACCATTATCTTTTTGTTATCTAAACTAAATGACCCAATTTCCCTTAGTCTTTTTTTGTAGAAATGCTCCTTGTTCTTTGGTTACCATTCTCTATTTCTCCTTCAGTGTCTTCAAGCTATTCTTAGTTCAACAACAAGGATGAAAATACCTTCAGGGCACAACTGTACTAATATAGTTTATAGATTGCAAACAGTTGATGTATCTCTTTAGGAAAATCTAATTGATTGCTGGGGGTGACTTAGACTAGTGGGCCCAAATCTAAAGATCTACAGATTAATGTTTTGCTTTGAGTAAAGGTTTCCCTTAAAATTCCTTTATTTAATGGTTCTGTATCTGATCTTATACTTTTCAAGATTCCTATTATATAAAGATCAGATCACAACTTTGATCTTGAAGTCACTTATATTCTCTCTTACTCTCTTCTTCCTTTCTCTCTGCATTCTTGCATTGTTGTAGTTAGTCCTCTTTATTTTTATTTTTATTTTTTGAGATGCAGTATCACTGTGTTGCCCAGGCTGGAGTGCAGGGGCATGATCTCCGCTCACTGCAACCTCTGCTTCCCAGGTTCAAACGATTCTTGTGCCTCAACCTCCCAAGTAGCTGGGATTACAGGCGCCCATCACCACACTGATCTAATTTTTGTATTTTTAGTAGAGATGGGGTTTTGCCATGTTGATCAGGCTGGTCTGGAACTCCTGATCTCAGGTGATCCACCTGCCTCAGCCTCCGAAAGTGCTGGGATTACAGGCATAAGCCACCGTGCCCAACCAGTCCTCTTTCTTTTTAAATGGCTTTTCTGTAGTTTCCCTAATGCCGGTCCATTTTCCCGAGTGCATGAAGTTTTCAATTCAACAATCATGCTTCTGGAAGACTGAATTATTCGTCCCTATTCTTCACCCTTCCCTGATCTGTGTTCCTTCCACTAAAAGTTGGCTGGCTGTCTCCTCCCTTGGTTTTGGGCTTGCTCATTGACTTGGTTTGGCAGATGGCTTGTGGGCAGTTCTGAGCCTCGGCCTTGTTTCTGTTCAGTCCTCTTGTACCTCTCCCATTGCCAGAAAGAGACAGCATCATGGTTAGCCTGTTAGTGCAGGGTAAACAAGAGTGGACTCAGGCAACATGCAGCTTGGAGTCACTTAGGTGAGCTCAGCCCTATCAGCAGAGCCATGCCAGGCAATCCACAGGAACTTTGTAATACTGTGGGGTACTCATGTTTGCAATGAGCCTTTAGAACTATTCAAATGTCATTCTGTGAGTGAGAACTAAGCTATGTTCAACTACAGGGAAATGTCTTAGGTGACTGAATGTCCTTTATGGGAAGAGAGATAACAGCTCTTTCTTCCCATGGGATTGAAGATTAAAGACACTAATAAACATTGTGGTAGAGAAGATGCCAGCAAGACGAAGAGAAGCAGAAGCTGACTTCTAGGGTAGGAAGAAACTCCTCCCTCAGGAGGCCCTGCAGAGGAAATGATGCTCACCACAGTCCTGCTCCTACAGAAAGCAGCTCCAGGGAGCACAGTTCATCCCAGCACACATCCAGTGCCCATTTGGCCCAAAGTCATGACTAGGACAGAAGAAATGGCCCCTGAATCCAGACCTCACCATCCACCCCTGTAGGCTATTGTGATTTCCTTCCTCTGGCTTGGGATTCCAGCTCTTAATGGGCAAGACTGCCTGCATACATTGAGTGAGCTCTTTATTCCATTGACTTAAAGAATAAAAAGACCTTTAATAATTTTTTTCTGAGTATGATTATGACCACCTGAACAATAAACCAGCCCCTAACTTGCAACACCTCATTCCAATGGTCGATTTAGCCAAAAACTGAGTCTCAGTTTAAAACTCTAGCCTCCACATGCAATGGCTCATTCTACAAGTGCAAGTTACCACCTACTGGACCATAATAACAACATATTTGCATTCAAGCCAAGGTTAAACTGCCAATTTGATTGGAAGACCATGTTTCCCAATGCCATTTAAGAAAAATAAAAAAGGATGGACACTTTGGTTCACACCTGTAATCCCAACACTTTGGGAGGCTGAGAGGGAAAAATCACGTGAAGCCAGGAGTTCAAGACCAGCCTAAGCAACATAGTGAGACTCTTTCTCTTCCAAAAAAAAAAAAAAAAAAAAAAAAGGCCAGGCACAGTGGCATGAGCTTTTATTCCCAGCTATTTGAGAGGCTGAGGTGGGAGGAGAGCCTAAGTCCAGGAGTTTGAGGCTGCAGTGAGCTATGATTGCACCACTGCAGTCCAGCCTGGACAGCAGAGTGAGACCTTATGTCTTTAAAAAAAGAAACAAAAAGAAAAAGAGGAAAGGTCATGTAACTAACTTTATCCTATTTTCCAAATCCTTTCTGCCTTCTGTCCATAATAACACCTACTCTCTCTATATATATGCATATGATATACACATGTATGATATAAATTGTTGGTAACAGTTTAGCCTTTATCCTTTGTATTCTAAGAAAAAGCACGTGCATATACATGGGTGTGTGTGAGTATATATATGTATTTGTATATACAAACCCTTCAAACTTTTGCTTGGCTGGTTTCCTTCACAAACAATGTTTAGCCAAGCTGCTCTGAAAGCTCTTTAAAATGCATGAGGAGGGCCGGGCGCAGTGGCTCAACCCTGTAATCCCAGCACTTTGGGAGGCCGAGACGGGCGGATCACGAGGTCAGGAGATCGAGACCATCTTGGCTAACACGGTGAAACCCCGTCTCTACTAAAAAATACAAAAAAACTAGCCGGGTGAGGTGGCAGGCGCCTGTAGTCCCAGCTACTGGGGAGGCTGAGGCAGGAGAATGGCGTAAACCCGGGAGGCGGAGCTTGCAGTGAGCTGAGATCCGGCCACTGCACTCCAGCCTGGGCGGCAGAGCGAGACTCCGTCTCAAAAAAAAAAAAAAAAAAATGCATGAGGACCTAAGCAAAGTAGGCACATAGTCTGAAGTATGCCTTTGGGATTTACTCGGCTTGCTTTTCCCTTTAGTGACACTATTACAGGTGCTCTCAGAGTCTTCATTTGCTGTTGGTTGTAAGTGGCTGGTAGCAGTTTAGCTATTACCCTTTGTATTTTAAAAGAGCTCATACTGGGTACAGTGGTTCATGCCTATAATTCCAGCACTTTGGGAGGCCGAGACGGGCGGATCACAAGGTCAAGAGATCAAGACCATCCTGGCCAACATGGTGAAACCCTGTCTCTACTAAAAATACAAAAATTAGCTGGGCGTGGTGGCGGGTGCCTGTAGTCCCAGCTACTTGGGAGGCTGAGGCAGGAGAATTGCTTGAACTCAGGAGGCGGAGGTTGCAGCGACCCGAGATCGTGCCACTGCACTCCAGCCTGGCGGCAGAGTGAGATTCCTTCAAAAAAAAAAAAAAAAAAAAAAAGACAGAGAGAGAGAGAGAGAGAGAGCTCATAAGCTCAGAAGACAGAGATGAAGCTCCAGATGGTGAGATTTCAGGCAGAATTTGGTGGGATGGGTTGGAGGGATAGATTTGGTTCTAAAGTATCTGTGTGTACCACTTTCCATTCCTATCTCATATCTCTCTGGCTAGGTATCCTGGGACCTGGCGTGGCTATAGCTCCCAAGTAAAAACCTACATTATTGCTCTTCTGTGAGCCTGGCCAGTCATTGGCCACAGACAGGTTGCTTATTTCCCAGATTGAAATGATCAGATCCTGGTTGAGAACCATAAAGAAACCACTCTCTGAGCAGTGAAAGCAGACAATGCAAAGTGAATTTGTAGAGCACGGGCACATAACCACGAGCTTTCACTCAGCACATCCACACTCTTCGTTTTAATCCCAAGACTGTTGACTACAGTTTTCCCATTTCGAATTGACCAAATATAGCAATGTTGAAAACAGACTTACTACAGCAGCAATTACAGCTAACAACCTGACCCGAAGGAGGAAAAAGATGAAAGCTAATATAAGAACTCAAAGGGAGCACCTGAAGGGGCAAGCTGCTCAGAACACCTCATGGGCCCGTGAAGCCATCACTGTGCTGTATTACAGCCCAATGCAATAATTAGTATTCTTTGCAGCCACAAAAAAGGATAAGATCATGTCCTTTGTAGGGACATGGATAGAGGTGGAGGCCATTATCCTTAGCAAACTAACGCAGGAACAGAAAACCAAATATTGCATATTCTCACTTACAAGTGGGAACTAATGATGAGAATGTACGGACACATTGAAGGGAACAATACACACTGGGGCCTTTCAGAGGGTGAAGGGAGGGAGGAGGGAGAGAATCAGGAAAAATAACTAATGGGTACTAGGCTTAATACCTGGGTGGTGAAATAATTTGTTCAACAAATCCCCATGATACAAGTTTACCTATGTAACAAACCTGTATTTGTATCCCTAAACTTAAAATAAAAGAATAAAAATAAAAAATAATTAAAAGAATAAAAATAAAAAATAATTAGTATTCTGTGTCATAACTCTGGGTCATGTGGAAAAGTTTAAACAACATCCATGTGTTTTGTTTAGCAAGAAAATTGTGAAGTACAGGAGAAGGTAACAGTATTGAGAAAGGCCACCTAGAGGAGAGCAGTGGTTACTGCACCAAAAAACTGTTGCAGGGGTTCCCTGGCTGGAATCCACCTACCTCTGAATGTTATCTTCGAGTTGCTTGACTCTGAACTCATCCTCTTCAGACTGCCGCCTCCTGGCTTCCTCCTCTTCTGCAGTTCCAGCGGGTATGCCCTGCAGCAGCCATTTCTCCCGAAGCACTTTGGACTGTGGGAGTGAGGGAAGACAACAGACAAGATGATACTTTTCAGTCCACACTCTCCTCTCCCTCTGCAGTGGTGCTGTTTTAGCTTCACCCTTCACCAGCACTGCCTGAATCGCTGCCTTCGCCTCCTCACTAACTTGGCTCCCTACTTCCCTCTAGACCAACACTCAAAGAGATTTATATCTACATCATTTTCTATTATTAAAAAAATTTAAAAACAGAGTGAACTGTATAATGAATGACCATGTAATCTCATCTAGATTTAACAATTATGAACATTTTGCCATATTTCACCATATATTTTTCATCAAATGATTTTAAAGTAAATAACAACCGTATTTTACCCAACAATATGTCAGTAGGCGTCTCTAAAAATTAAGAACATTTTTCTATGCAACTGCAATTTAATTAAAAAACTTTCTAAGACCACCTAACATCTGGTCCATATTAAAGTGTTTTTAAAAGAATGGTCATGCCTCTTCTTCAGTTACTCCCTTCTTTAATGGCTCCCAATCATCTTCAGCAATAATCTCCAATTGCTATAAAAATCATATGCCCCTAGGTGGGCATGGTGGTTGATGTCTGTAATCCCAAAATTTTGGGAGGCAGGAGGATTGAGTCCAGGAGTTGGAGACCAGCTTGGGCAACATAGTGAGACCTTGTCTCTACAAAAAATTAAACAATTAGCTGGGTGTGGTGGTGCATGCCTTAGTCTCAGCTACTTGGGAAGGCTGAGGTGGGAGGATCGCCTAAGCCATGTAGGTCAAGGCTGCAGCGAGTTGTGATCATACCACTGTACTCCAGCCTGGGTGATAGAACGAGACCCTGTCTCACAAACAAAACAAAAAAAACAAAACAAAACAAACAAAAAAACTATACATCCCACATTTGCAAGTGTACTACAATACGGTACAGTGGAATAAAAAGCTTTTGTTTCAGGTCAGTGGTTTGGAGGCAGCAATTACTGCTTTGAGAGGGGAAATGAAAACAGTTCAGGAAAAAAGCATGTTGAAATTCCCTAAAAGGAAGAGCAAGGAGAGGTAGATGTGAGAGCATAATTTTGATTCAGGTTCCACTTACATGGTCCCTAGATGGCTGACGGCAGCAGCTACTGACCCTGTGCCTCATGGCTGAGGACCAGTGAGCATGACCGTGGGCAGGTCAGTGGTCACCAGAGGAGACCACGGTGAGGATGCAGGGCACATGACCAACTCTTCCCAGAAACAGTAAGCAACCAAAGGAAGAGCAGGAGCAATGGCTATGAAGCCAGCTAACACAGAATAAAGACCTGGCTCTTTGGCTCCCTGGCTCACTGGCATCACCTCTGTCCAGAATTTCATTTGATCTCATCAGGCAGGGTGAGCGAGGCGAAAGGAAAGAACTCTTCTAACGACTGAGAGCCAGGGAATGCAGGCTTGGAGCAGACTCCCTGAAGCTCTTATGAGCAAAGGATGCACAAATCCATAGACTCTCATTCGTATGCGGCATTAAGGGCATTTTATTATGAACCTACAAGATGAGTCTTTAAAAATTATCAACACTGGGCCGGGCGCAGTGGCTCACACCTGTAATCCCAGCACTTTGGGAGGCTGAGGCAGGTGTATCACCTGAGGTCGGGAGTTCGAGACCAGCCTGATCGACATAGAGAAACCCTGTCTCTACTAAAAATACAAAATTATCTCAGTGTGGTAGCATGTGCCTATAATCCCAGCTACTTGGGAAGCTGAGGCAGGAGAATTGCTTGAGCCCAGGAGGCAGAGGTTGCAGTGGGCTGAGATCATGCCACTGCACTCCAGTCTGAGCAATGAGAGTGAAACTCCGCCTCAAAAAAAAAAAAAAAATTACCAACACTTAGTATTAGTAAGTTAGACTTCACTAATGGTCCTGATTCACCGTTCTATTGAGAAGTCCAGGGGTCATTTGGTGCTGTAGACACCCTGCTCCATGCCCAGGAACAAGTTCAATCAGCCTGGAATTCCTGCACTTCCAGGATAGACTCTGTGTTGACAATATATCATCAGTGTGGGTTCAGGTGACCATGGTTTTTATTGATGTTATTCTTGCCTTTTCATTACAAATCATTATTTGTAGAGATCTGTTTGATTATTCTTGCAGCACATAGGCAAGTTTATGGTACTTGACCTGTAATTTTTTAATAATTAGGCTTAAAGACTTGAGTTTGTTCACATAGAATTATTCCTAACTATACTCTTACAGTAATTATAGACAGGAGTCACCCCCACACCCCAATATGCGTAAACAGTCATGCATCATTGGTAACATGCTGCCTGTTGAATGTGCTCTGTATAAATAGTGTGCATCTACCACCAGGGTAGGTATTAAAATATACAGTTTTTACATTATACGGCATTGTTTGATAATATAAAATCACGTGTAAAAGAGTGCAGTACAATTTGTTTACGTTGGTTGCTTATCAAAGCTTTATCAGAGATTCTTTTCCATTGGAAAGTGGGAAAGGGTGGGGCAAATCGGTTGCTCTTTCTACAAAAAATTCAGAACCATTGTTCTCCACATAAACCTCTCAGAATTTCCCAGACAGACCCTGTTTGCACATTATGAGAGGCCATTTTTTTAATCAATTAATGTTTTTATATTTTTATTCAGATATTTAATCTGGTGTAGGCACAAAATAAATTGTTACTTGGTAGCAATTCTGAAGTAGAAGAATGATTATTGCTTTGCTTTGCTTGAACTATAACTTGGCTCTAAAATTTACTCTCAGGAATCGGGTAGAGACTGCAAGAGGCCATGCTGAACAGTGGCTAACAGCCTCAGCTCTGGAACCAGTCTGCCATTTACCAGCTGAGTGAGCTTGAACAGCTCCTTCGCCTCACTGAGCCTCAGTTTTCTCATCTGTAAAATGGAGACAATAGCAGTGCCCATCTCAGAGGGTTGTTATGAGGATTAAAGGAGTTTATGGGCTAAAAGGGCCACATACACACTTAGTACTATAGAAATGTTTACTATTGTTGTTGTTCGTCCTGTTCCCTTGGCCTCTGCTTTATTTACCTAAGAAAGAACAAGTAAAATATCACCAGAGAAGCCTTCCACCTCTACTGGCTCTGAGACACACTCCATGGCCCTTTCATAGTATCCTCAAATTCTTTCTTTTTACATCTGTTCCCCCCTGTAGCCTGCCGGTTCCTTGAAGGCTGGGACTGTCTTTTATCCACCTTTGCATTCACTGTGTCACCCAGAATTTCCCAGTTCATCCATTTACTCATTCAGTCAAGGGAACTGCAGCCCAGTTCCCTTGACTGAATGAGTAAATGGATGAACTGGGAAATTCTCAACCTTCCTTCACTCTAATTATTTGGGAGGGATAGGGACCACACTTTCAGGGTGCTTCCTGTGCTAAAGATGTCCGAACCACAGAGAGTAAAAACCTTAGGATTCTGGGGGACAGATATCCTGGAAGCCTTGGCGTTGGTGTGGACCCTTCTGGAAAGGCAGCTGTGGACAGTCCTGGCTGTCTCCACCCCAGCAGGGATGCTCTGCAGCCACATCTTCTTGCAACGTAAGTGGCTGCTCTTGGAATGTTCTCTCTCCTCTTCTTCACACAGTGCCTCCTGCCACCACATGAAGGCTCTAGTCCCTTACTGCTCACCAATTTAGCTGCCACCATCAGCAGGTAGCTCTGGCCACAGCAGCCTGGTGACTCTGGTCACCCAGAGGTGTATGTCCCTCTACTTCCATCTCTTTTCTTGATACAGGCATCATATCATTAAGAACATCCCCACAGGAGGAGCCAGGAAGAGAGGCTCCAACAGAAAAAGGCAGTAGTGGGGCTGGGTACGGTGGCTCATGCCTGTAATCCCAGCACTTTGGGAGGCCAAGGCAGGTGGATCACCTGAGGTCAGTAGTTCGAGACCAGCCTGGTCAACATGGTGAAACACGATTTCTACTAAAAATACAAAAATTAGGTGGGTATGATGGCGAGCACCTATAATCCCAGCTACTCAGGAGGCTGACGCAGGAGAATTGCTTGAACCCAGGAAGCATATGTTGCAGTGAGCCGAGATCACGCCACTGCACTTCAATCTGGGTGACAGAGCATGACTCTGTCTCAAAACAAAACAAAACAAAACAAAACAAAAAACCTGGAAAAGGCAGTAGGCCTGGTCTCAGAGAATCCTGTTTCACAAAGGTGTTTAGACATTTTTAAGAAGCCAAAAATGTATAGTTGATTTTCCACTTGGCTCCAAAGTCATGCTGTTGGGAAATCACCAACTAAACTCAAAAGGCTTCCTTAACTGACTCCAGATCCCCCTCATGTTGTCTCCAAAATGTCTCCAAATGGAATGGGGTATACTGAGTGCGCCATCCGAAGCACAGTTTCCCTAAACTGTGCTGGCTTGTATTGGCTGCCCGAGTGTTTCAGAATTTAGTGGAAGCAGAGCTCAATAGAAATAAAAAAATTAAAATTAAAAAAACTTTTCTGTTTGTGGCCTTTATTGTCCAATTACATAAAAAAAAGTATCATACCTAACATAGTATCATACTTTAGTAGAGATGGGGTTTCACCATGTCGGCCAGGCTGGTCTCAAACTCCTGACTTCAGGCCAGAGTTGGCCTCCCAAGGTGCTAAGGACTGTCAAACTTCACATTTGTCAAATGAATGTCACCATGACAAGTCAGTACAAGGAACGAGCAGATGGGGAGCTGGGAGCTGGACAAAGGGGATCTTGACAGGGGCTTCTGAAAGGAGGACAGAGGGAACTCCCAAAGTAAATCTGTTTCTTGCTCTACTGGCCTGGCCAGCTTTGGAAAACAAAAACAAGAACTAAGTTTCCCAAACTTTAGTATGCATAAGAACCAGCAGGAGAACTTCCTAAGACAGATTCCAGGACCCACCCATGGAGACGCAGATCCTCTAAGTCTGGCATAAGGCCTGGGAATTTGAATTTTAATAAGCTCCCAGGTGATGCTGTCATTGGCAATGCCAGACTGAGGACCACAATTTGAGTAGCACAGCATGAGGACCTATGACTATCCAAATGCTTGAAGAATACACAAGCTTTCTCAATGGCTGGCCAAACATCATAATCTAAAAGAACTCCTCATCCTCTCCTTCTGTGTCTCCAACTCAGGAGCAGTGGCTCTCTTATCCCTTTCCTAGGTGCCAAGAACTCTGCCAGTTCCTGAAGTCACAGCTCAGGAAGACAGGCAAGTCCCTACTCTCACCCAAGCCTTCATCCCAATAAACAAGGATGCAAGATAATTTCAGACTATGATGCTGCCTAGGAAGAGGTAGATAGGACAATGTGACAAACGGGGGCCAAGGGAGGACACTTAAAGTGGGAAAGGTTTCTCTGATGACTTGAATATTCGAGCTGAGATCTGAGATCCGGAGGGGTGTTCCAGGTGGAGGGACTGGCAAATGTACCAGCCTGACGGTAGGACAGAGTTTGGTGTGTTTGTGGACCGGAACAAACGCCCTAGTGGTTGGACCACAATAAGTGAGATTGGGGTAGGAAGGCAGAACAAATTGAAGATGGAGAAGAAGGCTGGGGCCAGATTAGGTAGGATTCTGTAGCCTTATTAAGGAGTTTGCTGTGTGTTCTAAGTACAATAGGAAGAACACATTGCAAGGGGCAGGATTACAAAGTATAAGTGATGGGAGTTTATTGTATGGTTCAAGTGACAGAGCATATTAGCTTGAAACAGAAGAGAGACAGAAGAATCAAAAGGCATGGTGGTACATTCTGCAGGTAGAATCAGTGTGACCTGTAATAGATTAGATGTGGGCTGAGAAAAAGGGAAGGATTAGGGCGACATATAGATATTTGGTTTGAGTGAAAGGGTGAATAGTGGTATCATCAATTGGAGACAGGGAAGAGTAGAAGAACAAATGATAGAAAAGCAGAAAATAAAATCTTTCATTTTGGGCATGTTAAGTTTGAGAGGCTTCTAAATGAAAGTGACATCCATCTAAGTGGACATGTCAGAAAAGCAGTTGAACGTGGACGACTGGGATTCAAGGGTCATTGGCTGGAGATGTCAATTTGGGAGTCATAGATACATAAATGGTATTTGCAGCCATAGTACAGGGTGATGATGGTGATAATATGATCATTCTTATAGAACTCTTACTGCTTTATGTGCTTTACATGTAAATCCACTTAATTTTCACAAGCATCCCATGAGGTAGGTGCTAACATTAACTGACTTATCCATGGTATCACACCGAGTGAGCTGTGGATCTGGGATTTGAAGCCAAGAGGTACACTCTGCTATCTTGCCTCTGTGTAAGATCACTGAAGAATCCTTTTTTTGCTCAAATGGATTTACAAAATCATCAGGTGCCGCTGATCCACTTCCTAACATGGAAAACTATTTTTCAGCTCCTCTAATGGTGGGTTCCATATTGATGCTCTCTCTCCCCCACTTGCCTCTGAGTCCTCACAGTCAGGGCTATATCTTTTATTCATCCACGGAGGCTGACATGTGAGGAATTCTTGGAAAATCATGCACATACACTGTACTTTAGCAAACATAAAATCTTGGATCATTAAAGCTAAAAAAAAGATCACAGAGATAATCTAACCCAATCTTTTTCATCTACAGCTAAGGTAACTGTAATGAAGTCACTTTTCTTACTTTCTTTTACTTTTTATTTTATTTTTGTAGAGATGGAATCTATGTTGCCCAGGTTGGTCTCAAATTCCTAGGTTCAAACGATCCTCCCACCTCAGCCTCCCAAGTACTGGGATTACAAGTATGAACTACTGTGCCCAGCCTAGATACCACTTTTTGAGGTGACCCCGGTAGATGGTGAGGCGTGTCTGGAGAGGGTGGGTGAGGCAGAGTGGGGAAGTAGGAGTTGAATCAGAACTTGTAATAAGTCTCCAATTGTTTCCTGGTCAGATGTTTGTTATTTTTATAAAGTCATATCTGGCAATCTTTTTTACTTGCACATTCTGGCTTTGATGTCATACTTAGATAAGACTTCCTTACCCTCACTATAAAAATATTCGCCTGTGATTCCTTTGTGTACTTTCATGATTCTACTTTTTACTCTGAATCTTTCATTCATTTGTAATCTGGCTGAAGCTGGTATTGGCTATTCTAGTGGATGATGGTTGGAATATGGCTAAATTCAATTTTCTTTTATTTTATTTTTATTTTTATTTTTTATTTGAGATGGAGTCTCATTGTATCACCCAGGCTGGAGTGTAGTGCAGTGATCTCGACTCACTGCAACCTCCACCTCCCAGGTTCAAGCGATTCTCCTGCCTCAACCTCCCAAGTAGCCCAGCTAATTTTTGTATTTTTAGTAGAGATGGGGTTTCACCATGTTGGCCAGGCTGGTCTCGAACTCCTGACCTCAGATCATCTGCCTCATCTTGGCCTCCTAAAGTGTTGAGATTACAGACATGAGCCACGAGCCACTGCGCCTGGCCTAAATTCAGTTTTCTAACAGAAGATGGGTTAAACTCAGCATGAGGCAACAGCTGTGTTTGTGTTTTCAGACATTCATCTGTGTCCTGTCCCTCTTCCCCTTCCCCTATCCTTCCTACTCTTTTCTTCCTCTTTCTGACTCCCAGTAAATAAGATCTTGGTTAGGTTTTGAGATTTTGCTATATGCTTCAGTCCACACAGGGAGAAGCCAACCCAAGACTTCTGATAGAAGAAATCAGGTTTTAACTTCCATTCAAGCTCTGTGTATGGAAATAAGGGAGGAGATCTAAAGTTACTTTACACTGTGTACTGTGCCTATCTGTTCAATATTTTAAAATTTGAAATAAGCCTTTCACACATCCCAGTAACAAGGAAAAGTCTAAAATTAGTGCTAAGTGTTCAAAACCGGGAAAGACACTGTAATATCTTTGTAGCAAGTCTTCTGATACCTTCAGGCTCTTCGGCAAATGACCTTAGTGGGTTGACAATAAATATTTCACAGGGTCACAATTCAGCCTTTCATCTTTTTTCATCCAGCTTTCTTGGAAGAAAAGGTTGTGGTCTTCAAAATATAATGACAATTTTTATAGCTTGGATTAGAAGACAACTCTAGAGAGGGTTCCCTGCTCATGAATAAGTAATTCAAAGGCACTTTATGTATTGACGATGTGTTATTAGCAATTTGATTCTGACAGGGCCAACTCTGTCAGGCAAACCTTCATAAATATGACAGTCTCCAAGGAATTCATGTTGCAGTAGGTACTGAGTACCTACTCTGTGCCAGGGCTTTGAACAGACCAATAAAATAGACAAATCTCTGGCAATTCAACCAAGGGACAGAAGGAAATATTAAATTCATTCTGCTCTCATATGATATAGTAACTGATTTATTTTTTAAAAGTCCATGTCATCACAAGTCTCATTATAAAAACAATAAAAATAAATAATAGTTTCTATGAAATAAAAACCCAGGACAATTTTTCAAAAGAATAATGATAGTTCTTGTCTTATGAAATATTACAATATATTTAAAAGCTATAGGGATTAAATGAGAACAATACCGGCACAGGAATGGGCAGATTAATGGAATAAAAAGAATCCATAAATGGTGGACTCAAATGTAAGTCTGAAATATGTAGGTGATAAAGAAGACATTTAAATCAGTGAGGGAAAGGATGAATTAATCAATAAATCACATTGAGACAAGCAGCTCAGCATCAGTAAAAAGTAAAGTTATATTCCTACTGCATAACTCATCTGTAAATAAATTCTAGATGAATTAATGCTATTGAAGTATAAGAAACATCATAACTAACAGTTTGAGATGGAGACATTCTTTTCAAGTATGACATCAAAGTCAGTTATCCTAAAGTAAAAGAATGCTTTATGGGATTTTATAAAAATTATAAATTTTTGTATGGGAATTAAAAAGAACCCACATAAAAAAGAGGTAAAGGTTAATGTTATTTCAATACTAATGTTACATAATTTCATTTTACCCACAGGTTGGTGAGCCCTGTGAACAATGGTTACATAGCTTAATCTACAGAAATACATTGGGGAAAAAAGTATAGAAGAATATACCTCTGTATGGGTTCTATCTGAATGGTAAGTATACAGTACAGATGTTTTTTCTTTATATTTTCCTGTACTTTTTAATTTAGTTTTTGCAATAATTATACATTCTTTCCTTTTATAATCATCAAAAATAATATAGCTATAAAGATTGCTTACTAGTTTTACTTGTAATGCTTAGAAATTATTATGCCACACTACATATAGCTAAGGATGCTTTAAAAAATAAATCTGAGGTTAATTTGGCCTGGAGTTCAAAGTGTCTTGAGGTTTCCTAATCACTGGGATGTAGCAGCTAGTATTTTACCATTTTATACTTTGGTCTTTTATTGTATTATAGAATTTGCTCAAAGTCCATATACAAAGTGATGATATTCCATTTTGTAGAGTTGCTCACTATATGTTCCTAAATATTGCAATGAGTAAGTCTTCTAAAAATATTTATGAATGCCAAAACTACTATCTTGCATACTATTTATTTGCTTTGACCAGGGACAAGTGAATCTGTCTAAATAATTCATCTCATTGCATGAGAATAAGGGTCCACAGGCTATTTGATAATTCCCACATGTGAGAATTATATCTTAAGACATAGAATATGAGAATTATATAAAGAATATGAAAGTTATATCTTATAAACATGACAACTAACTCTAATGCAGTAAGAATATTTTTTTCTAGAGATTTTGCAAATTAGTGAAATAAATATTGATTACTGACATATTTCCTAATATTCTCTACTTCAAGGAACTTCAGTAATCACAGTGCATGTCTCCACACGATCTGAATTTTCTAGCGGCCATAACAATATATTTAGAGTAAGAGAGACAGCAATGATAGTAACCTGCATCTCACTAGATGAATTACTCCAAAGGAAACATTTCTTTCAAAGAGAACAGTGGCCTGGAAAGAGCTCAGTCTTTGAAAGCAGACAGCCCAGGAGTTTCTCTCAGGCTCCCTCACTTATAGTCTCTATGGTCTTGGGCAAATCACTTGACCTCATGAGTTTGTTCCCATACCTATAAGACAAAGAGAGTAATAACTGTCTTGTGGTCATTACTGAGGGCATGTGTTTAAAGTACCAGGCACATGTTAGGCAGTCAAATGGTGACTGTTACTGACGGTGGCTAACAGGCTACTAGCAGAACGCTGGCTGACTCCTTGGAGAGGCTCACAGAGGAGAAAATACAACCTCCGCGAATGTAATTCCATTCAGGGGTGAGGCCACGAGACTGCAAACTGGATGATTACAGGGAAAAAGTCTCATGCTATGCAAGTTCAGTCACCAGTTTATTGATTTAAAGTGAAATATATGCCTTCCTAGTGCCTAAAGTGATCATATCTTTCAATCAGGCAACCCCTTCCTCATATCAAAATAACTGAATAATTATAGGGAGGATGAATTCAGAACAAAGAGAGGCAAGGTCCTGAGGGAAGTTTCACCGGGGCCTCACTGTGGCCTGAGGACCCTCCTCACCTTACCACTGACCCCACCTCACCAGCATACAGAAATTCAGGACCTCCCAAAGCTGGGGGTCTTTCTGCATGTAGTACCAGACAACTACTGCCACCTTTGGAACCTCTGAGCTTTTCTTTTTCAGTATTCAAGGCAAATAACTCACCCTCATTCTGTCCACACAAGCCTTCCCCAGAGAGAGGCATACAATGCCCTGACCTCCACTTAGTAAGTTACCATCACCTCCAGTCCTCCCCACCTCACCCACCTCCTGCCCTGCAATAGCAAGGTTGCCATGGTGCAAGTGTCAGGTGATTCCTCAGATAACCAATCTCATCAACTGTGCAAGAATTTTACCAAGATAAACATAAAAAACTAGCTGATTCCCTTGTTTCCAAGTCCTTGAGAAAAACCTCACTGCTTCCCCATACAAGACCAAGTTAATTTTTACAGTTGTTTCTGTTGATTGGATGGATGGATGGATGGATGGATGGATGGATGGATGGATGGATGGACGGAAAGATGAATGAACAGATGCATAGATGAAAAATGAGAATGTAATCCCAGCACTTTGGGAGGCTGAGGCAGGCGGATCACGAGGTCAGGAGATCGAGACCATCCTGGCTAACATGGTGAAACCCCGTCTCTACTAAAAATAATTAAAAAAAAATTAGGCGGGCGTGGTGGCAGGCGCCTGTAGGCCCAGCTACTCGGGAGGCTGAGGTGGGAGAATGGCGTGAACCCAGGAGGCGGAGCTCGCAGTGAGCTGAGATCATGCCACTGCACTCCAGCCCAAGTGACAGAGTGAGATTCCGTCTCAAACAAGCAAACAAACAAACAAACAAAAATGAATAGATGTAAAATGAACAGAATATACTAATACTGCACTGGACATCAGCAATAAATGAGCCCTTGGTATCTTATTTGGCATCCAGGATCATGAGAAGGGAGACCAAAAAAAAAAAAAACTCTTGATGTTTTGACATATGTTTATTCCCTGACTGGATTCAGGGAATACAAAAGCAAAGGACTACATTGAGCTTAAAGTCAGGCTGGCTAGCCAAAAGCAGCCTCTTTTTTTTTCATTCAGTCCTCTTATTTAAAAGTTCACCTTTAACCAGGAATTCACTGAGGTTTTAGTATATGTTGGTCTCTTACAAGTACCGTACTGGATGGACTGTACCCTGAACCAGAAACCTCGCTCTTTCCAGATTGACCTTGAACAATTCACTCAGTTCTATTAGGCGTTTTTAAGGCCCCCTCTCTGTGAGAAGAGGATACTAATTTTAGCCCTCCATCCTCCCTCAGGAGCGTTGTGGGGAAACAGCAACAGCACAGGGGATACAGTGTGAGCTCCTACAAAGAAAGATCTGTCAATGAATTTATATGATGAAACAGAGAGAAACAGGCAATATCCTCGGTATCATGCTGCTTTTCTTCCTTTTAAGCACATTTCTCTGGTTAAGCTTAATGGCAAAAACTGATAAACATGCTAAGCAGATATAGGTCATGCTGCTATTTTCAATCAGTAACTCGCTTGCTGATGGCTCTCATTTTGGGAATTCATTTAGCACAATCCTGTTTTCTAGAAAAGAATAAGAAAAGTAGCCATAAAGGTTTATCTTGTTGAAAAAAATCCAAATAATTCATACTGAGCATCAACCCGAAAGTCAGCACCACCTTCCCACCCAGCCCTCTGAGCAATGCAGCTCTGTGCAGGCAACGGCACAGCAACATGAGGTAAGCAGGAGAAGGTTTTCCTACCAAAAAGCCCAGGAGCAGTCAAAGGCAAGCAGCAACTCCCGGCTGGCCATCGGAATGTGGTCACATTATTCTCTGAACATGTGAAAAGCAACGTTCTGCAACCAGTGGGGTCCTTGTGACAGTGACAGAGCTTTCTCCTGAGCTGTAATCAATTATGATGCTTAAGTGCATTATGTTTTAAAGAAAAAATAAACAGCTCTTGTGTGCTGTCTCCCTTTCTCTCTCTCTTTTTAGATGGTACCATGGAGACCCATCCGAGTCAAATCATTTCAAAGCCATCTTTGACCAACTGCTTGCTCTCACAGAACACTTTCAAAATTGTTAAAGTAGAAGTAAAATAAATGAATAATCTGAAATACACAGTGTTGTTGTTTTATCAGATTACATTGTTTAATCTCCCTTTTCTCCATATCAAGAAAGGAAACACTAATATTTTTAAGTGAGAAAAAGGACATTCTGTGAAATATATCTTCTGGGGTCTCTGAGCAAACACATCCAGCACCTATGCATGGGAGAAACAATCCTGAAACGCTGCCTCACCCACCCTGTAGAGTATTCTCATCCAATTTCTATATATAGCCACCACACTTCACATGCACAAACCCTCCACCCCGTCCACATGCACACTGTAGTCTTATGCTTGCAGAAATTGGAATGCTGTAATAATGCCCTGAATTTGAGAAATTCACAAGAAAAGCCAAGAGATGGTTTCCTGATTGAATGAGAAAGGCTGGTTTGGTTGGCGGCAGTGCCTTCACGGCAGGGCAGGCACTGCCCAGCTCTCCGGAGTGTGATCTGCATGTCTAATAATGGAATAGGTTCCTGGGATCAGCCGCTTACCTTGGAATGCTGCAGCAGAAGTATCTGCTCGTCAAGCTGTTGTCGCTTGCCTTCTATTTCAGTCTGCCTCTTTCTTTTTTCCTTGAAAATAAAGAGAGAGAGGCTGTAAGAGTGGGTGGGTGTTGGCTCCAGAAATTTTAAGGCAGAAAGCAGCAGCAGCAGCAGCACACATCTGTATAGATACTTCCAGAGACACTGGGCACACACGCAGTGTCACCTGCCCCACCGTCTCTGGGTGTGTTGCAAGCAGCAGCATTCTCCTAACATGTCTGCTGTAGGCTCGAAGAGTGGGAGAAATTCTCCTCACTCAGCCAGGCTGCAAGAATTTAATCCAAAAGAAAAGGCGGTTTCTGCACACACACACACACACACACACACACACACACACACACACAGAACCATGTTCTGTGCAGTGTTAATTTGGACACAAAGAATAAAAATGTCTCAATCCAAAAGACAGAGGTTCTTAAAACTGCAAATACCATAGAATGAAGCAGTGGGAAATTCTGGGTGAGATTTATTTGATCAAAATCATAGACATAAATAAGCAGACATTGTTTCAAATTTTGTAGGACAAATCACCCAGTTGGACATACCAAACAATGCAAATGAAATGGGTGACCTTTGCTGCCACTAGCCTTGGGGTAGCATTTCACGTGGGTAGGGCAGCTGAGGTTATGGTAAATATGAAGTCTGGAATCTGTCTGTCTGAGTCCAACTCCCAGCTCTACCACTCACTACCTGTCTGACTTCTGACAAGTTCTTCTACCTCCCTGGGTCTTGGTCTTCTTGTACGTAAAGTGGACATAATAACTGCACACAAACCACTTGGTTGTGGAGTGGATTAAATGAGATGATGTAATGTAAAAGGCCTAGAACAATACCTGGCACAGAGTAAGTGCTCAATCAATGTTATTTACTCTTAGTCTTATTGTTGTAAGTTTACTTCTAGGTAATGCCTAGAAGCTAGTTGTAAAGGGATATATTTTCCTTGCATTTCCACTATAACCTTTCCATTACAGTGTACCCTTCATATTTTTCTTCTCTATACTTCTCCAATGCAGACAATAAACATCATATGAATGTGATTCATGAGAACAGAAAGGTCTGCTCTCATGATAGTTTCCTTGTTAATGTTCTGTTTCCAAAGTGTACAGGAGTGGTTTGCCGAGACATTTATTATACTGGAGCATTTTCGTTTACTCACATATGCAGGGAGAAACTTGTTAGACAAGACATAATGGCATTTGACAATACAACAGCCAAATCCTGGGGACAACAACAATGCGGAAGCCTGGCTGCTGTGCTCAGTGTTAATGGAAGCTTTCATTTTATGTAGTTGCTATATTTCCGGGGCTATGATTGTACCATTGCTATTCAAATCAATGTAATAATAATGTGTGTTACAACCAAGGTTTTCTGTGCAATGCCCAGACCTTACAAAATATTAGCTCATAATCTTAAGTCACTAGAATATAATATCTAAATCAGGGATATAATCCCCCTGACAAAGTAAGATGCATGAATATTTTAGGAACATAGTACCATTTACCAAAGAACTCCAATCAATGGTGCATAATTGATGTTACTTAATCCCAGAGTGTGTGCAAGACCATATAACATATGACAGTAGATGGGAAAAGTGAGGCACAGTGGGAACAGCCCACCTATCCAGCATCTCAGAGATAGCACATGATAAAGCTAGGGCTTCCAGGACCAGCTGCTATCTCTGCATTCTAGAATCTCTCAAGAGTAGATTTACAGGACTTTGTCAGTCATTCCCACTGGTTATCAAGATACGTAGTTGTCCTACATTTAAATACAGAACCAAGATGTATGTCATAGATATGAGAGGCTGATGACTCAAGATTTCCACAAATCTTAATTGAGTGTCATGTGCTCTCATTACGTGTCTTGTCATTTCCAAATCATTCCCAGGCTTTCCCGCAGCCGTGACTTTGTTCCATCAGAAAGTCCTCACTCCAGAGTTGCCCATCATCATGTTGGTGAACCATTCTCTGAGCAGAAGAAACCTTACCAGGCTGTATGGGAAGTGGACTTTTACATGCTCAAGCAGCAGGCTCATTGGTGATCACTGTAACTGACATGGTCATGAAGGATGTAGAGTTCAAGTTAGTTCTTTAAGAACGGGTAGGATTTAGGGCCAGGCACACAGTGGCTCACACCTGTAATCCCAGCACTTTGGGAGGCTGAGGCGGGTGGATCACCTGAGGTCACGAGTTTGAGACTAGCCTGGTCAACATGGCGAAACCCCGTCTCTACCAAAAATATAAAAGTTAGCTGGGCGTGGTGGTGCATGCCTGTAATCCCAGATATTTGGGAGGCTAAGGCAGGAGAATCACTTGAACCTGGGAGGTGGAGGTTGCCATGAGCCAAGATCATGCCACTGTACTCCAGCCTGGGTGACAGTAAGACTTTACCTCAAAAAAAAAAAAAAAAAAAAAAAAAAAAAAGAGAGAGAATGAGTAGGATTTAGGTAGCTACAAATGGGCAATACATTCCAGGCAAAAGGAACTAGGTGAACAAGGGTAGAAAGGTACTGCATATTCCAGGGACAATGAGGGGGAAAATCTAACTGGGTGCAGGGCTTGCCTTTAGGAACAGAGATCAATGACTCAAAAGATTGACTAGGACTATACCATGGAAGGCCATGAATACCAGGCCAAGAAGTTTAGATTTTATTGCATGGACAATGCAATGTCACTGCAGGGTTCTAAGCTACAGAATGATATGGTGAAATGGCATTTTAGGAACATTAATCTGGCATTCATGTATAAGGCAGATTAATAGGAGCTGATACACTTTTCCTGTAAAACAAAAGTAAATATTTTAGATTTTGTGGGATATACAGTCTCTGTTGCAACTACTGAATGCTACCATTGTAGTTCAAAAGCAGTCCTGGACAATATTTAAATGAATGAGTATGGCTGTGTTCTAATAAAACTTTATTTGCAAACATAGGTAGTGGGCCAGATTCGGCCCACGGGTCCTAGTTTGCTGACCTCTGGATTCAAATATCATTTAAGTGCCTTAAGAGGATGTTCCATCCACCTGGTTGTGCAGTGAGGATAGATGAACTAACAAGCCTCCTAGCTTAGAGTTATGCCAATCAGAATGGAAAGAGAAGGACAAATGCAAGAAACAGAATTGATGAGACTCAAGACTAATAGGATCTGGGGGGTGAGGCAAAGCAGTGTTTTGGCTTTGAGTCACACGGACCAGAAGAGTGCTGGTGCAGGAAAGGGTAACAGTGGGAAAGCAGTAAGGCTGAGCCCATTTATGCTATAGTCATACATTTCCCCTGAGGAAACTCCTTATTGGGTTAGAATTTGGAACTGAACAGTTGTTAGCATATACAACCAGGCAGCGGCATTAGCATGTTTACATCTGCGTTCTGACTGATGACCCTGGACCTGGGCCCATGACAAGGACCCACTGTGCATCTATAGCTATTGCAGGATTCTTTGACTAGTTGAGCTCCCTTTCACAGTGATTTGCCCAGGCTGGAGTGCAGTGGCACAGCCTCGGCTCCCTGCAACCTCTGCTTCCTGAGTTCAAGCAATTCTCCTGTCTCAACCTCCCGAGTAGCTGGGACTACAGGTGCATGCCACCACGCTCAGCTAATATTTGTATTTTTAGTAGAGATGGGGTTTTGCCATGTTGGCCAGGCTGGCCTCAAATTCCTGACCTCAGGTGATCCGCCCACCTCAGTCTCCCAAAGTGCTGGAATTATAGGTGTGAGCCACCGAACCCAGCCCACAGTGATGGTCTTAGAGTCACTTCTAGGTGGATAAGATGCAACCAGCCTATGCTCAGAATTAGATATGAGTCAAATGACAACAAGTTTGCATAGGACACCATTAAGGAACTCACTTGCAGTTTTTGACGCTTGTTTGATGGCTGAGGTCTGAGCTGTGCTCCTCCCCTGGCTAGCCCACTGGTTTCCAGATTTCTCCTTCCCTTAACCAGGACAAAACCAGTAACTCTTGGGTTCTTCATTCTCATCAACTCTACAACTCTACCTCTCCTTTGAGCTGCAGATCCCTATACTGAACTGCCAACTATTCATGGTCACTCCCCCAAACTCAAACATATGCAGTCACCATCTCAAGCAATCCCCCACCCTCTACCTTCATGCCTGTTCCTTCTTCTATACATTTCATCTCAGCAAATGACACTACTCAAGTCAGAAATCTAAGTCATCCTAGACACTTACTTTCTTGAAAGACCAAGTTATGTTGATTCTGCTGGCTAGTTTCCACATCTTTTGCTTCCCCACTATAACCTTGAGTATTGCCTTAACACTCCTTCCTCTATCTCCTACCTGGACATGGAGACTATTCCATATTAGTATCTTTAGCACACTACAGAACTTGCATCCAGCTGGCTTACTGTAGTGGTTTCCTTATTAGTCTCCCTACATCCATTCTTGGCTTCTCCAACTCAATCTCCACACTGCTGCTAGAGTGATATTCTAAAACGGAAATCTGACCACCTCCGACCCTTGCCTAAAACCAAGAATGTCTCCCTATTGCCTACAGTGCAAAGATCAGATTCCCTAGCATGGCCAATGAGGCTCCTGTCTATCTCACAGCTTCATCTCAAGCCATGGCCCCCTACCATGATCCAACCTCAAAGATTACTTTCAGTCTCCTCAGCTTCCAGGCTGGTTCATGTCCTCTTAATTTTGCTTCCTCTAACAATAATAGATGTCCGTTGCTGCTTCATTTGACAAAAAACAATTCATCTATGATGGCACAGTTTAAATATCCATGAAGCTTTAGTGAACATCTGTCAATTTTGATCTGCCTAGTCTTCTTTCCTTTGGGGAAACACATCTACCCTCACTGTAAATGGCTCTGGTGGAAATGCCAGTCATGGTTAGCTCATTCCTGCCACCAGGATTTGCATGTGAGCCAGGTTAGGCCAATCATGCTAACCTTGTTTCTTTGCAATAGCTATTGATCCAAGGGATGACTGAGTGAACTGAGAAACACCAGTTAGAGACATTTCTAGGAACAGACACATGGATACCAGGAGAGAAGTGAAAAAAAAATACCACTAGGATTAAGCTGAGATGATGTACTTCTGAGTAGCAATTTTTCCAAGTCACATAAAAGAAATGCATCCACATTGAAGAAAATAAAGTCAATATGGAGAGGGAGGCAGAGTTGAAAGAGAAAAAACAGGTCCTACTACATTGTTTGAGTCCCAGATCTAGTCATGCATGAAGCCAGAACCATCCCTGGGCTTCCTAAATTACATACACTAAAAAATCTCCCTTTTTCTTAAGCTAGTTTGAGTGATGTTTCTACCACTTACAACTCAAAGAGTACTGACAAATACAGAATATTTTTCTGTTCCCTCCAAACAGATTGCATCACTCCCTCTTTTCTCTTCCCTCCCCACAGGCTGTGGATTTTTCTACATTAGACCTCAAGCACTGTAGCACTTTATATACTTAACTACTTACACATCTCTGTCTAACATAAACTATGGGCTCCTTGAGGACAAGGATCTTGGCTGACACGTTTCTAAAGCCTAGAACACTACATGATGAATACATGTAATATATGCTTACTGAGTATCTCTGAATATACTATCCTCTTTTTTCTCTCTTCTACTTGTGTTCCTGTTTGTCCATGTCCCTCATTCAAATGAATTACGAATTTGTACTCATGACTTCAATAGAAGCAAAATACGTTATTAAAAACACATTGGCCATCAGTCCATAAGACCAGAAGTGTCCTAATGCTAAAGACATTAATCCACACAAAATAAATTACTGTTGCTATGCATATGAGGAAAGAGTTGAAAAGGCTAATTCTGGGAAAGAATCATGGAAAGCTTATTCTGGGGAGAAAGGCTGGAGGAAGTGGAAATTCCAGGGAAAAGCATTATGAGCTGACAGTAGCAACCATTTGGGGCAGTGTGCCTCAAGAGACATCTGGAATGACGTGATCTCAATCCATTAGAAAGATTTCCAGATTCCTCCACTATCTGGGAAGCCTAACAAGCCACTTTCATTTGCTTTCTATAAATTATATATTTTCCTGGCAAGTATCTTCTGGAAGAATTATAACATGATGAACACATAAACTATTATTAAAGAGCACCCATAGAGAATGAAGCACACTCTCTTCAATAAATATGATGAGAAGACAGATATGATCAGTACCCGCCATTAGGAAAGTCTATTTCCACCTTTTTGCTCCTTGAGACTCCTTCTTTTCCCCTGC
Source organism: Chlorocebus sabaeus (assembly GCF_047675955.1). Lineage (NCBI taxonomy): Eukaryota > Metazoa > Chordata > Mammalia > Primates > Cercopithecidae > Chlorocebus > Chlorocebus sabaeus. The sequence goes on along the minus strand of NC_132915.1, from coordinate 79,806,454 downwards.
TGACTGTGCTGCAACTGGAGCACTAGGGGGTGCCAGGCTATGACTGCGGACAAGGTGGGTGTCCCAACTGAGTGTGTGAGAAACAGGGAGACAGGGAAAGAGGCTAAGCAGGGAAGGTAGTCAGAAGCAGAAATAGGGTGTTTCCTTTCCTCCACTGAACTCCCATTTTGACTTGCGCTGATAGCTAGCGCCCCAGGGCACAGCAGTGGGAAGGGAGCAGAAGACCTACTCAAGGCCCTGTTGCCATCATGATATCACAGAATTTAGACAAGAGGAGGGTAAAGAAAATACATTAAATGCAAACATTGCAATCTTTATTCTTTCTATTGATAGATGAAGATAATTCAGCTTTGACTTCCTTCCATGTGAGCTAAAGGGAATCTTGTGCCCCTGCCCCAAACCTTTCAAGTGACTTTTTGCCAGTGGGTTCCTAGGCTTTTGCAATGAAGAATCAGAGAAAGAGGTAAAGTACTGAAAAACTGTGAGAAACAGACTGTTTTATATAGTTGCACTTGGAAAGGGAATGGGTGGGGGATGCTATTTAGAAGGAAAAATGATCAAGAAAAGGAAAGAAGAGATGAAGAAGTAAAGCACTGAAAGGGGTCAGAGACAGTTTAAAGTTCAAGAGTTTAAAATGAAAAGGCTGAGATATTAAGGCCAGGGAATCAGGAAAAGAGAATCTTGAGATATTTTACTGTGGCTTATAAAATGAATCCCCTCTGATGTTCTCCAGAAGAGTCCAGTAAGTATACTGAAATTACTTTGGCCAACTAGCCTGTGTTTCTTTGAATATAACTTCATGCTGAAACGGGATTGCCAGGGTGCCTAGGTTTTATCTGGGTTACACCAAGAAATAGGGTGACATTTTGAGAATTAAATTATGAAAAATCAACTTGCAAGTGGGGACCCAACAAGCTTTTTCTATTAAGAAATCACAATGTTATCTCAGGCATGGTTGGGTTATAATTGCCTATTTAATGCTACTGCAGAGTCAATGCTATTTGTATGTCTGAGGGGAAAAAAAAGAAAAATGGTCTGCCTAAAAACTGAAAACCTAAATAATCAAGCATTAAAATAAAAATCGAAGAGGTGCTCACTCAGCTTTGTCCAATCGTCTGTTCAGCTAACAAGTAATGCTGAGTTTGCTCAGCAGACACATCCCTATTCGAGATCAGTTATCTCATCTTAACACCATCAGATATTAAAACTCACTCTCCTGGCTCTGTCTTCAAGATCACCAATCATAACCCTGATTTCTATTCGGGTTTCCTACGTAGTTAGCTAAGTGGAGAGATGGTACTTGCTAAGACCCCTGCAGTGTCCATCCACTGAAAAATGAATAAACAGGCACTTGGGTTTGTAGATAAATAGACTGAAAGCTAAGTTGGCATGTGATTTTCTGATCCTACAAAACTAAGGAATAGAACTCAGAGCCAGTTTAAATGATAGCCTTAAAAGGCTTGGTCAGAAGGACAAGTCAGGTAGGTTTTCTACATTGTTCTGCCTAGGCATGTACCCATTTAACCTGCAACATCATCACGTGAAGTGGATAATTCCACAGCTCTATTTATTCCTCATCCCTTAGTTTGGACCAGCATTTCCATTTACATAACTTCTCCTTTATTCAACTGATTATTTGGCCTTGAGCTTGCCATCTATCTGTAAAAGAGGGAACTGCCAGTTTTGTATTGTTTTCTGTAGTTATTTACTTTTAAATTTTTTATTGACATATGATATTTGTACACATTTGTTGGGTACATGTAATATTTTGTTACATGCATAGGATGTCTAACAACCAGGGTGTTTAGGACATCCACCATCTCGTGTATTTATCATTTCTTTGTGTTGGGAATATTTTTAGTCCTTTCTTCTAGCTATTTTAAAATATAAAATACATTGTTGTTAACTAAAGTCACCTTACTGTGCTATCCAACCTTAGATCTTATTCCTTCTACCTAACCGTATATTTGTACCCATTAACCAACCTCTCTCAACCTCCACCACATACACTCCCTTCTCCACTTCTTATAACTTATCATTCTACTTTCTACCTTCATCTTTCATTTGTAATAGAAACAATACGGTCAAGAGAATTTTTAAAAGAAAAAGAAGACACTGATTAGTTTGAGCCTCAATACTGGCTTTTAGAAGGGGTAATTTAACACCCAAAACCTTAAGAAACATCCCATAGAATTTAGATGCGATATTATCATTAATTTCACCCAACAGTTAATATATCTGGCCTATTAGTGCCAAGTCAAATGCACAACACAGCAGAGTTTCCATTTAGGGTCTTTTGCAGATACTTTATAGCCCATATGGGTTATATCTTAAGTCTATTTTTAAGGTCTGCCCATGGTGTGACCCTTTAAATAATTATTTAACCATATAGCTATACTTTTGCTTTGATGGTCATAACATCAAATTCTTTGCTAGGAGTGCTTCCCTTTGGTTTCCTCTGAAGACCAAGAAGGGAAGCAGTCTAATATGGGCTCTGATGAGAAAGTAAGACCCGCTTTATGACACCACATTGATAAGCCCCTTGTGGTAGAAAAATCCAGCACAAGACACACAGAATGGTAGACAACCCTGAAAAAGTCCCAAGTGCCAGGAATAACAGAATCAAACTCTCCTGAAGAATGTGATCTCTATCTCATGCCTCTCCTTATCCTCTTGCCTTATTCCCACCATGAAATCCCGTGAGCACTAGGAGTCAGGAGATCTCATATCAGGTAGAGGCACGGCACTGCCACTAACTCCCTGAGTGACTTAGACAAGTCCCTTACTGTTTCTGGGCCTTGGATTCCCCATCTGTGAAATGAGTAGGTTGGGCCAGCTTAGCTCTAAGGTTCCTCCAGCATCACTAACATTCCACAGTGCTGAGGAGAACAATGACTTCACACGTTCCAGACTGTTGCATGTGCCCTTCCTGAGTTACAAAGTAATGCTAGCAAACATTTACATAGTGGTCACTGTGTGCCAGGCACTGTTCTGTGTGATTAACATGTTTAATCTTCACAACAACCTAATAAGCTAGGTACTATCATTATCCCCATTTTACAGAGGAGAAAACTCAGGCACAGGAAGATAAAGAGACAGGGTCACATGGCTAGTAAGCATCAAACAATTGGAACTCAGTCTGAAATACTGAAATAGAACTACCTGCAAGATGCTACTGCAGGATTGAAACCAAGCACATCACCTGGGAGAGTGCTGGGACTTAATAATGAAGGTGCTTCCTTTCTACCTGGCACCAAGTTTTTGGCTTAGGATATAGTCTAAACAACTGCAATTTACTCATGCAACAACAGTTCAGTTGTGTAGTGGTTGAACCTAATAATCCCAATGATGGTAGTGGTATAAACCATAATGGTAAGAATAATAAAGGTAACTGAGTTTATTGATGCTGTGCTATGGCAGGCATTATAGTAAGAACTGCCCTGCAGTTTTTCACTTAATCCTCATCATACTTTGAGGTAGGTACTTTAATATCTTCCATTTTATGGATAAAACAACCAAAACTTAGCTACTGTAAGGGAAGTGCCCTTGAGCTAAGAAGTGACCAAACAGGGGTTGAAACTTAAACAGTCTCACTCCAGAGTACTTTACCATGAAAAGAGACATGTTCAGTGCTACTAGCTTTTGTTTGGCTCTGAGTGAATTCCACTCAGGACACATGAAACCTATTACCCCGCCACCTCCACATTTATCTGCCAAAAACCATCCAGAGCAAATGAGCTGTTGAAAACGCAAAACATCTTGATGTCTTCCAAATCTCCAAATCCAATCTCCAAAAAAGGAGGCCTCTTACATTTGTGAGTGTTTCTCAATTTCAAACAAAAATAGGTCAAGGCTGTGTTGGAACCTTCAGCAATGTCTGGTGAACCAATATATTCATTTCTTTCAATCTCTGTAGAAGACATTTCCATGGGGATCGAATAGTCTAATGAAAAGAGCAAATGCAAAATATTTCTCTCCCATTTGAACTTTTCATCTGAAAGGAACTATTGCAGATGAGGCAGCAGCTGGGAAGGTTCTCAATTTACCAAGAACGGAGGAGATGCTCTAAATCCAGGATCTCTGGATATCAGAATATGGTTCCCTAAAGTTGGAGGACAGGAAGAGGAAGAGGCAGAGGGATCCACTGGGTTGATAGGCCTGTCTTAGGAAGATGTGCCAGGCCTGGAGGCAATGTCTCAGGGCAGGAAGTAGGGGTGGACACTGCATGGACCTCACAGTAAGCAGCAGTCCCATTGGCTGCTCGTGGTTCTCAGAGCTGCAAGCCGCAGAACAGGGGAGGGGATGGGGCACAACTGAACATAGCTGTCGTGGCTGGAAATGCAAAACAAAATAGTGTGCACAAAAATAGAAAGAGAACACAATGTGCAGCATTCTGATGACAACAAAGGAACGCAAACTCCAAGAAATTAGCATAATTCCAAACAGAGACATACACTCCTTTTCTGACTTTGACAAATCATGTTTTTGTTTGTTTCTTAGATGCCAGTATCTGGTGAACATTTCTGTTCTATATTCATTTTTTAATATAGAAAGGTATAAAGAAGGAAACACCAATTGTCTATAATCTCCCTGCTTAGATAAATGGAGTAAGCATTACAAAATATAAATAAAAGTAATAAATGTGCAGGGTGGAAAAATTCGCACCATCCACACGGGAATAAAATGAACATTTGACTCTCTCTTCACCTCATCCTTACCAGCTGTGTTCCTTCAGGCAACAATTCCTGTTAGTACTTTATGTATCCTACCGGAAAAAATGGATACATCAACATGGTATAAGTTGGGGTCTTTTATTCTTAACACAAAAGACCTGCCTTTCAGCTTACTTTCTTCACTTTGTGATGTATCTTAAAGATTTTACTATTTCATTCAGCACATGGAATCCCACCACATTCTTTGCAACTATGGCATGGCGATTCAAAGATGTAGCTTAATTTACTTTACCAGTCTGCTGCTAACAGATAATTTAGGTGTTCCCAGTGCTTTGTTTGCAATTATAGACAGGACTGCAATGAATCTTCCTCTATGTTCCTCTTAGATGTACTTCTGTGACTCCATCCATAGGGTGAATTTCTACCAGCAGAACTGCTAAGTCAAGGATTTGAACACATAAAACTCTAATACGGACAAATTGCTCTCCAAAACACAGTTTCTCAGGATTTTAAATGATACAATTGTGAGCAGAAAATAAACTCAACCAACTAATAAGAGTTTTGACAGTTTTTCCTCTTGTTAGCTACATCTTTAGGGCCCAAGGGGGTTTTAAATGAAAGAAAGTATCTACCACTTGGTTAATAACTGCAATGTTTTAAAAACATATTGGGGTAATTTGTCCTTATCATAGACTATTACTTTATCTTTTCAGGTTAAAAAAAATGATAATTTGCTACCTTAAGAATAGAAGTCTATTATAACTCCATCAGTCTCCCATGAAGAATCAACGCTGTACTTCCCTTCTTTGCACTGCTAATGTTAGAATTATCACATAGCCAAGTTGTGCCCACCTATCTAAAAGGAAAGAGGATTTAATCCTTTTGTGGTCATTGCTGTCCTCCAATGGTTTAAAAGTAGAAAATTTTTTATCCACCAAAACAATTTCTAGATGGACTCAGGCAATGTAAAAAGTGAAAACGTTAGAAAATATAGTGACTGACTTTAGGATGGAAGAGGATTTTAAAAACATAAAGCATAGAAAGAAACCACAAAGCACAAAACTGACCAACTTCATTATACCCTCCCCAAGGGCAGAGACCATGTCTCTCATTCATGGTTTCTCTCTCTTACCTAGAATCAAGCCTAACACATAGTGGGCCTGAATCAGTATTTATTGATGAATGAATGACTGAAAATGTATAAATAAAACACAGCCATTCAAGATAAATGCTTTTAAGTCTGGGAGCAGTAGCTCATGCCTGTAATCCCAGCAATTTGGGAGGCCAAGGCAGGCAGATAGCTTGGCTCAGGAGTTCGAGACTAGCCTGGGCAACATGGTGAAACCTCATCTCTACAAAAAATGCAAAAAATAGCCAGTCATGGTAGCATATGCCTGCAATCCTAACTACTCAGGAGGCTGAGATGGGAGGATTGCTTAAGCCTGGGAAGTGGAGGTAGAAGTGAGCTAAGATTGGGCCACTGCACTCCAGCCTGGGGACACAGTGAGATCCTGTTTCTCTCCCCCCTACCAAAAAGAGGCGGGCGCCTGGCGTGGTGGCTCATGTCCGTAATCTCAACACTTTGGGAGGCCAAGGCAGGCAGGTCACAAGGTCAGGAGATTGAGACCATCCTGGCCAACAGGGTGAAACCCTATCTCTACTAACTAGCCGGGTGTGCTGGCACATGCCTGTGATCCCAGCTACTCGGGAGACTGAGGTAGGGGAATTGCTTGAATCCAGGAGGCAGAGGTTGCAGTGACCCGAGATTGTGCCACTGCACTCCAGCCTGGTGATGGAGCAAGACTCCGTCTCAAAAAAAAAAAAAAAAAAAAAATACATTCTTTAAAAAACTGACTACAGAATAGCATGTTCAGTATTATCTCGTTTTTATAAAAAGTAAATGCATGTGTATGTACCTGCATATAAATGATCATGCTACAGCTCTACCTCTGAATAGATGCTAAATATCAACATAGGTTGTATCTAGATGGTAGGATTTGGAATGTTTTCATCTTTGCTCTTTATAACCTTCTGTGTTTTCTAGTATTTCTATGTAAACCCACCCTGTTAGGTAGGCTAACATGGAAAATGTAATATATCAAGCTCAGATTAAACTAAAGCCATGTGAACCACTCCTTAGACACCCTGATCATCAGCATCTTCTGAGAGAATAAGTGGAAGCCAAGAGGAACCATCACCAGTAACAGTTGCCTGTGGCCAGAGGGATGTTCATGAGAGGCTGGGAACAGGAACCCTTGCATATTTTGTAGTTTAAACCTAAATAGATATGTGTCCTAATTCAGAATCCTCAGCTGATGATGGCATATCCGGAACTCTTTCTCAATGCTACTTCTCCCTGCCTTTCTCCTTATGTCTCCTCTTTGGTGGTGACCAAAGTCTAAGACAATGCCCCCAAGGACAAGGAAGTGGCTCTAAACTGCTGACGGTGACCTTGGTGGTTCAGCAGGGAACAAGGAAAAGGTACTGCTTCTCACTGAGGACAGCAAATTTCTAGCAAAGACGTACTTTAGGATAGGGTGATTAAACAAGCAAGATAAAAGATTGCTACTGGTATAGGGACAGCTCCAAGGGTCCTGCCACCACCATGTGCTTGGCTGAGCCCTACTCTAGTCCTAGAAGACTAAGAAGAGCTTCATAAGGTTGTTTGAGCTAGTGAGGGCCCACCTAAGATGCTCCAATAGGAAGCTCCAGTTAAACCAAGTTCAGAGAAGCCAAGTCCCAAACAGCAGAGTTCAGCTTTAGGTCAAGAACAAATACAAAAGATTATAGTTTAAAAACTAGAATACCCAGTGTCAAGTATAGCGAGGGGAAACTGGCTTTTTATTCCCTGCTGGTGGTGGTAGAATCTTTCCGGAGGATAATTTGGCAGTCATATAGAATAGCAAACACTTTCAAGTTTGTATGCCATTTGAACAAGACATTTCACTTCTAGGAATTTATTCTAAAGGGGGAAATTATGTCAATGAGCAGTGCTTTCGCTTAATGATATTTACTGCGGCATTGTTTTTAAAAAAGAGAAAGAGAGACCTAAGCATTAAACCACAGGTGTTTGTTAAATAATCTATGATGTATCTGCACCATTATGCAGTCATTACAAATGAAGTTGTAGAGGATTACATGAAATAGAAAGATATTCAGGCCGGGTGCAGTGGCTCACGCCTGTAATCCCAGCACTTTGGGAGGCCGAGGTGGGTGGATCACGAGGTCGGGAGATCGAGACCTTCCTGGCTAACACGGTGAAACCCCATCTCTACTAAAAATACAAAAAATTAGCCGGGCGAGGTGGCAGGCGCCTGTAGTCCCAGCTACTCGGAGGCTGAGGCAGGAGAATGGCATGAACCCGGGAGGCGGAGCTTGCAGTGAGCCGAGATCGCGCCACTGCATTCCAGCCTGGGCGACAAAGCGAGACTCCGTCTCAAAAAAAAAAAAAAAAAAAAAAAAAAAAAAAAAAAAAAAAAGAAATAGAAAGATATTCTCTATATAGTCAGTTTAAAATGCAAAGAGTATGCTCAGTATAATCTCACTTTTATAAGAAAAAATACAGTTAAGGGAAAGATTGGAAAGTTATACACTGAAATGCCAAAGGTTTTGTCACTAGCAATGTAACTTGAGAGGTGCTGATAATCACTGCTAAACAGCATCATCCTAATAGTAATTGTGAAAAGGTACTAGGGGTGGGAGTGTTTACAGGTGCCAGGCACAGTTTTACACGAACTACCTCATCAACCCTCACTGTAACCCTGGGGGAAAGCTTCTATTATCCCTCCATTACAGATGAGGACATTGAGGCTGACAGAGGTTAGGCAAATTGCTCCTAAATCCCCCAGTTACGAAGTGTTAATACCAGAATTCAAAGCTGTCAGTCTGGCAACTGGGACCTAATTAAAGCAAAGGGCTTTTGCACAGCAAAAGGAAACTACAACAGAGTAAACAGACAACCTACAGAGTGGGAGAAAATATTTGCAAACTACACATCTGACAAAAGACTAATATCCAGAACCTGTAGGAACTTAAATTGACAAGTAAAAAACAACCCCACTAAAAAGTGAGCAAAGGACATGAACAGACACTTTTCAAAAGACATACAAGCAGCCAACAAACATATTAAAAAATGCTCTACACCACTATTCATCAGAGAGATGCAAACCAAAACCACAATGAGATACCAACTAACACCAGTCAGAACGGCTACTATTAAAACATCAAAAAACAACAGATGTTGGTGAGGTTGCAGAGAAAAGGGAACATTTATACACTGTTTCTGGGAGTGCAAATTAGTTCAGGCCCCGTGGAAAGCAGCTTGGAGATTTCTCAAAGAACTGAAAACAGAATTGCCATTGGACTCAGCAATCCTATTACTGGTATATATCCAAAGGAAAATAAATCATACTACAAAAGGGCATGTACTCATATGTTCATCACAGCACCATTCACAAGAGCAAAGACGGGTGCCCATCAACAGTGTATTGGATAAAGAAAATGTGGTACATACATACTGTGGAATACTACACAGACATAAAATGAATGAAATCGTGTTCTTGCAGCAACATGGACTTGTAAGTGGGAGCTAAACACTGGGTACACACAGACACAAAGGTGGGAACAACAGACACTGGGCATTCCAAAAGGAGGGAGGGAGGGAAGGGATCAAGGGTTGAAAACCTACCTATGAGGTACTATGTTCACTGCTTGGATGACAGGATCATTAGAAGCCTAAACCTCAGCATCAAACAATATACCCATGTAACAAATCTGCACATGTACCACCTGAATCTAAAATAAAATATAAATAAATAAATATTCTTTATTATTATTTATTTTTATTTAAGTTCTAGGGTACATGTGCACAACATGCAGGTTCGTTACATATGTATACAAGTGCCATGCTGATGTGCTGCACCCATTGACTTGTCATTTATATTAGGTATATCTCCTAATGCTATCCCTCCCCACTTGCCCTACCCTATGACAGACCCTGGTGTGTGATGTTTCCCACCCTGCATCCAAGTGTTCTCATTGTTCACTCACCTATGAATGAGAACATGCAGTGTTTGGTTTTCTGTCCTTGCAATAGTTGGCTCAGAATGATGGTTTCCAGCATCATCCATGTCACTACAAAGGACATGAACTCATCCTTTTTTATGGCTGCATAGTATTCCATGGTGTATATGTGCCACATTTTCTTAATCCAGTCAATCATTGGTGGACATTTGGGTTGGTTCCAAGTCTTTGCTATTGTGAATAGTGCCTCAATGAACATATGTGTGCATGTGTCTTTAGAGCAGCATGATTTATAATCCTTTGGGTATATACCCAGTAATGGGATGGCTGGATCAAGTGGTATTTCTAGTTCTAGATCCTTGAGGAGTTGCCACACTGTCTTCCACAATGGTTGAACTAGTTTACAGTCCCACCAACAGTGTAAAAGTGTTCCTATTTCTCCACATCCTCTCCAGCACCTGTTGTTTCCTGACTTTTTAATGATCGCTATTCTAACTGGTGTGAGATGGTATCTCATTGTGGTTTTGATTTGCATTTCTCTGATAGCCAGTGATGATGAGCATTTTTTCATGTGTCTGTTGGCTACATAAATGTCTTCTTTTGAGAAGTGTCTGTTCATATCCTTCACTCACTATTTGATGGGGTTGTTTGATTTTTTCTTGTAAATTTGTTTAAGTTCTTTGTAGATTCTGGATATTAGCCCTTTGTCAGATGGGTAGATTGTAAAAATTTTCTCCCATTCTGTAGGTTGCCTGTTCACTCTGATGGTAGTTTCTTTTGCTGTGCAGAAGCTCTTTAGTTTAATTAGATCCCATTTGTCAATTTTGGCTTTTGTTGCCATTGCTTTTGGTGTTTTAGACATGAAGTCCTTGCCCATGCCTATGTCCTGAATGGTATTGCCTAGGTTTTCTTCTAGGGTTTTTATGGTTTTAGGTCTAACATTTAAGTCTTTAATCCATCTTGTATTAATTTTTGTATAAGATGTAAGGAAGGAATCTAGTTTCAGCTTCCTACATATGGCTCCCAGTTTTCCCAGCACCATTTATTAAATAGGGAATCATTTCCCCATTTCTTGTTTTTGTCAGGTTTATCAAAGATCAGATAGTTGTAGATGTGTGGTATTATTTCTGAGGACTCTGTTCTGTTCCATTGGTCTATATCTCTGTTTTGGTACCAGAACCATGCTGTTTTGGTTACTGTAGCCTTATAGTATAGTTTGAAGTCAGGTAGCATGATGCCTCCAGCTTTGTTCTTTTGGCTTAGGATTGTCTTGGCAATGCGGGCCCTTTTTTTTTTGGTTCCATATGAACTTTAAAGTAGTTTTTTCCATTTCTGTGAAGAAAGTCATTGGTAGCTTGATGGGGATGGCATTGAATCTATAAATTACCTTGGGCAGTATGGCCATTTTCACAATATTGATTCTTCCTATCCATGAGCATGGAATGTTCTTCCATGTGTTTGTGTCCTCTTCTATTTCGTTGAGCAGTGGTTTGTAGTTCTCCTTGAAGAAGTCCTTCACATCCCTTGCAAGTTGGATTCCTAGGTATTTTATTCTCTTTGAAGCAACTGTGAGTGGGAATTCACTCATGATTTGGCTCTCTGTTTGTCTGTTATTGGTATATAGGAATGCTTGTGATTTTTGCACATTGATTTTGTATCCTGAGACTTTGCTGAAGTTGCTTATCAGCTTAAGGAGATTTTGGACTGAGATGACAGGGTTTTCTAAAAATACAATCATGTCGTCTGCAAGCAGGGACAATTTGACTTCCTCTTTTCCTAATTGAATACCCTTTATTTCTTTGTTTTGCCTGATCGCCCTAGCCAGAACTTCCAACACTATGTCGAATAGGAGTGGTGAGAGAGGGCATCCCTGTCTCGTGCCAGTTTTCAAAGGGAATGCTTCCAGTTTTTGCCTGTTCAGTATGATATTGGCTGTGGGTTTGTCATAAATAGCTCTTATTATTTTGAGATACGTTCCATCAATACCGAATTTATTGAGAGTTTTTAGCATGAAGGGCTGTTGAATTTTGTCAAAGGCCTTTTCTGTATCTACTGAGATAATCATGTGGTTTTTGTCTTTGGTTCTGTCTATGTGATGGATTACGTTTATTGATTTGTGTATGTTGAATGAGCCTTGCATCTCAGGGATGAAGACATCTTGATCATGGTGGATAGCTTTTTGATGTGCTGCTGGATTTGGTTTGCCAGTATTTTATATTATGAGGATTTTTGCATCGATGTTCATCAGGGATATTGGCCTAAAAATCTCTTTTTTTGTTGTGTCTCTGCCAAGCTTTGGTATCAGGATGATGCTGGCCTCATAAAATGAGTTAGGGAGGATTCCCTCTTTTTCTATTGACTGGAATCATTTCAGAAGGAATGGTGCCAGCTCTTCTTTGTATCTCTGGTAGAATTTGGCTGTGAATCCATCTGGTCCTGGACTTTTTTGGTTGGTAGGCTATTAATTATTGCCTCAATTTGGGAGCTTGTTATTGGTCTATTCAGGGATTCAACTTCTTCCTGGTTTAGTCTTGGAAGAGTGTACGTGTCCAGGAATTTATGCATTTCTTCTAGATTTTCTAGTTTATTTGTGTAGAGGTGTTTACAGTATTCTCTGATGGTAGTTTGTATTTCTGTGGGATTGGTGGTAATATCCCCTTTATCATTTTTTATTGCATCTATTTGATTCTTCTCTCTTTTCTTCTTTATTAGTCTTGCTAGCAATCTATCAATTTTTTTGATCTTTTCAAAAAATCAGCTCCTGGATTCATTGATTTTTTTGAAGGTTTTTTTGTGTCTCTATCTCCCTTAGTTCTGCTCTGATCTTAGTTATTTCTTGCCTTCTGCTAGCTTTTGAATGTGTTTGTTCTTGCTTCTGTAGTTCTTTAAATTGTGAAGTTAGGAGGTCAATTTTACATCTTTCCTGCTTTCTCTTGTGGGCATTTAGTGCTATAAATTTTCCCCTACATACTGCTTTAAATGTGTCCCAGAGATTCTGGTATGTTGTGTCTTTGTTCTCATTGGTTTCAAAGAACATCTTTATTTCTGCCTTTATTTTATTATGTACCCAGTAGTCATTCAGGAGCAAGTTGTTCAGTTTCCATGTAGTTGAGCAGTTCTGAGTGAGTGTCTTAATCCTGAATTCTAGTTTGATTGCACTGTGGTCTGAGAGACAGTTTGTTGTAATTTCTGTTCTTTTACATTTGCTGAGGAGTGCTTTACTTCCAACTATGTGGTCAATTTTGGAATAAGTGCAATGTGGTGCTGAGAAGAATGTATATTCTGTTGTTTTTGGGTGGAGAGTTCTGTAGATGAATATTAGGTCTGCTTGCTGCAGAGCTGAGTTCAATTCATGGATATCCTTGTTAACTTTCTGTCTCGTTGATCTGTCTGATACTGACAGTGGGGTGTTAAAGTTTCCCATTATTATTATTATTATTTTATTATTATTTATGTGGGAGTCTAAGTCTCTTTGTAGGTCTAAGGACTTGCTTTATGAATCTGGGTGCTCCTGTATCGGGTGCATATATATTTAGGATAGTTAGCTCTTCTTGTCGAATTGATCCCTTTACCATTATGTAATGACCTTCTTTGTCTCTTTTGATCTTTGTTGGTTTAAAGTCTGTTTTATCAGAGACTAGGGTTGCAACCCCTGCTTTTTTTTGTTTTCCACTTGCTTGGTAGATCTTCCTCCATCCCTTTATTTTGAGCCCATGTGTGTCTCTGCACGTGAGATGGGTCTCCTGAATACAGCACACTGATGGGTCTTGACTCTGTATCCAATTTGCCAGTCTGTGTCTTTTAATTGGAGCAATTAACCCATTTACATTTAAGGTTAATATTGTTATGTGTGAATCTGATCCTGTCATTATGATGTTAGGTGGTTATTTTGCTCATTAGTTGATGCAGTTTCTTCCTAGCATCGATGGCCTTTACAATTTGATGTTTTTGCAGTGTCTGGTACCAGCTGTTTCTTTCCATGTTTAGTGCTTCCTCCAGGACCTCTTGTAAGGCAGGCCTGGTGGTGACAAAATCTCTCAGCATTTGCTTCTCTGTAAAGGATTTTATTTCTCCTTCACTTATGAAGCTTAGTTTTGGCTGGATATGAAATTCTGGGTTAAAAATTCTTTTCTTTAAGAATGTTGAATATTGGCCCCCACTCTCTTCTGGCTTGTAGAGTTTCTGCCAGGAAATCCGCTGTTAGTCTGATGGGCTTCCCTTTGTGGATGACCCTACCTTTCTCTCTGGCTGCCCTTAATATTTTTTCCTTCATTTCAACTTTGGTGAATCTGACAATTATGCGTCTTGGAGTTGCTCTTCTCAACGTTTATCTTAGAGGCATTCTCCATATTTCCTGAATTTGAAAGTTGGCCTGCCTTGCTAGTTAGGGAAGTTCTCCTGGATAATATCCTGAAGAGTGTTTTCCAACTTGGTTCCATTCTCCCCATCACTTTCAGGTACACCAATCAGACATAGATTTGGTTTTTTCACATAGTCCCATATTTCTTGGAGGCTTTATCCATTTCTTTTCACTCTTTTTTTCTCTAAACTTCTCTTCTTGCTTCATTTCATTAATTTGATCTTCAATCACTGATACCCTTTCTTCCAGTTGATCGAATCGGCTACTGAAGCTTGTGCATGCGTCACATAGTCCTCGTGCCATGGTTTTCAGCTCCATCGGGTCATTTAAGGTTTTCTCCATGCTGTTTGTTCTAGTTAGCCATTCATCTAATCTTTTTTTCAAGGTTTTTAGCTTCTTTGCGATGGGTTCAAACATCCTCCTTTAACTCAGAGAAGTTTGTTATTACCAATCGTCTGAAGACTTCTTCTCTCAACTCATCAAAGTCATTCTCCATCCAACTTTGCTCCATTGCTGGCGAGGTGCTGCATTCCTTTGGAGGAGAAGAGGCACTCTGATTTTTGGAATTTTCAGCTTTTCCCCTGTGGTTTCTCCCCATCTTTGTGGTTTTATCTACCATTGGTCTTTGATGATGGTGTCATACAGATGGGGTTTTGGTGTGGATGTCCTTTCTGTTTGTTAGTTTTCCTTCTAACAGTCAGAACCCTCAGCTGCAGGTCTGTTGGAGTTTGCTGGAGGTCCACTCCAGATCCTGTTTGCCTGGGTATCACCAGCAGAGGCTGCAGAATAGCCACTATTGCAGAATGGCAAATTTTGCTGCCTGATCCTTCCTCTGGAAGCTTCATCTCAGAGGGGCATCCGGCTGTATGAAGTGTCAGTCGGACCCTACTGGGAGGTGTCTCCCAATTAGGCTATTCGGGGGTCAGGGACCTACTTGAGGAGGCAATCTGTCCGTTCTCAGATCTCAAACTCTGTGGTGGAAGAACCACTACTCTCTTCAAAGCTGTCAGACAGGGACGTTTAAGTCTGCAGACGTTTCTGCTGCCTTTTGTTCAGCTATGCCCTGCCCCCAGAGGTGGAGTCTACAGAGGCAGGCAGGCCTCCTTGAGCTGCAGTGGGCTCTACCCAGTTCGAGCTTCCCAGCTGCTTTGTTTACCTACTCAAGCCTCAGCAATGGTGGACGCCCCTCCCCCAGCCTCGCTGCCACCTTGCAGTTCGATCTCAGACTGCTGTGCTAGCAGTGAGTGAGGCTCCATGGGCGTGGGACCCGCCGAACCAAGCGCAGGGTATAATCTCCTGGTGTGCCATTTGCTAAGACCTTTGGAAAAGTGCAGTATTAGAGTGAGAGTGTCCCAATTTTCCAGATACTGTCTGTCACGGCTTCCCTTGGCTAGGAAAGGGTATTTCCCAACTCCTTGCATTTCCCGGGGGAGGCGATGTCCCGCCCTGCTTCGGCTCTCACTCCTTGGACTGCACCCACTGTCCAACAAGCCCCAATGAGATGAACCCGGTACCTCAGTTGGAAATGCAGAAATCACCCGTCTTCTGTGTCGCTCACGCTGGGAGCTGTGGAGTAGAGCTGTTCCTATTCGGCCACCTTGGAACCCACCCTCTCTCTTTAATTATTAAAAAAAAAAAGCTGATCATCTGGCTTCAGAGTTTGTACTCATAACCGCTTTGTTTTACCTACTGATGGGGAACCAGGTAGGATTACATCTTGATTTCAGTGGTTTCCATGTTGCCTCCTCGTGGCTAGATCTGTTGCTTGCGACTATGTATAGGAGCATTTTGAGGAAGTGAATGAAGACCACACAGATTTTTACCCACTAATAGAGGTGACCCAGTTAAAGTACTTAGTCCTTTAATTTCAGGATGCTCAAGTTAGCAAACCGACAATGACTGACTGCTTTGGGGGTTTACTTTTCTTAACCACCAGGGTCCAGGCTACTTAGAAGTGAGTCAGAAGAGAGTAGGGAACTTCATTTACTGGTGTGATTATCACCATTGTCGCTCTGGCTTTGACTGTCATCATAATGGCGAAGTTCAGGAGAAGTGTGCCTTCATCTCCATGCAGGCAGGTTGGTCTTTAGCATGCATCAAAGGTGGGGATCAGTTCTTCCATGGTACTTTGCTTCAATGTGGTACTTTGCTTCAGTGTGGTACTTTGCTTCCTTTTGGGCCCCATATGTGTATCTCTCTTGGCTGTAGTCTGGAGGAAGATTCAATATTTCTGGCTATTAATACCATGTAAGTGATGTCCTGACCCCATTATTTCTAAAATCTGACTTCCAGTCTCATCCAGTTCTTAACATGCATGAGCCAGTTGGATCCCTCCACATCTTGACCTCAATTCTCCCCACAGTGCTCAACCCTGGAAGACCATTAAGATCACTGGAGGATTATTAAAAAGCACCAAGCCCAGGTCTCACCTTCAGAGATTTTGATATTATTGGTCTGGGCACTCATGTCTCTGCAACATATGGCCCACTCTAGCCACCTCTAGAGTTCCCAGGAAGTTCCTACTGGACTTTGGGCTCTTCCCCTCCTCCATCTAGTCCCCTTGACAGTTTTCTCTTCCAGGTCTGCCCATCAGTACTGCCCTGCTCAGAGCAAGCAATGAGGAACTACTATGCCCTATCTCATTCCATGAACCTTCTTAGATGGCAGAAACCAGCCCAGCTCCAAGAGGGAAGCACTCTCCATGCTGTGAGATGCATTCCTATTCTCCTCCCTCTCATTAGGAGCTCCTGCCCATGGACCAGATGCTCTCCAATTTTCTGCCAGTCTTTTACCATGTTCCAGATCCATTTGGGTAAACAGGAATTTTCTGACAAGGGTCTCCCACACAGACTTCAGGTATGTTGATAGTTGGTAGAAATTCTTTGTAAAATTTAGCTTTATTGTAGGGATCTAAGAGAGGGGAACTCTGTGTTTCTATCTTTCCCCAACCTCCTCCTTGAACCCTCAGGACTCCCGAGAGGTTGCTCATACTGGGGTATTCCCTGCACACAAAGGTGGATTGGTCCCTCCTTCAAATGGGCAGACCCATGAGCGTGGTTCTCTGGGTCTTCCTCTTCCACCTGTGCCACAGCACAGCAAGCTACCCAGGTGCTTCTCCCATTTGAATTGTCTGTCTTCCCATGTAGCTGCAGTAATCAGACTCAGGTTTGAGTTGGCAGTGGTTCAGGAAAGAGGACAGTCTCACCCAAGCCCAGATAACTGGAGATCAGCCGTGGAGAGGAAAGGATGGCAGGCAGGCGGTGGGGGTCCATACCAAGACTGGCTCAGAATAATGTGGAACTTTGCTTCCCTTTGGGCCCCATATGTATACCTATCTTGGCTGTAGACTGGAGGAAGATTCAAGACCTCTGGCTATTAATACCATGTAAGTAGTGCCCTGACCCCATTATTTCTAATGTCTGGCTTCCCGTCTCATCCAGTTCTTAACATGCATAAGCCAGCTGGATCCCTCCACATCTTGATCTCAATTCTCCCCACAGTGTTCAACCCTGGAAGACCATTAAGATCACCTGAGGATCATTTAAAAAGCATTAAACCCAGGCCCCACCTTCAGAGATTTTGATCTTATTGGTCTGGGCACTCAAGGCTGTAAACACCACCAGGTAGGTTTTTTTTTGTTTTGATTTTTGTTTTTTGCTGTTTTTGAGTTGGAGTCTTGTTCTGTTGCCCAGGCTGGAGTGCAGTGGCATGATCTTGGCTCACTGCAAGCTCCGCCTCCTGGGTTCACACCATTCTCCTGCCTCAGCCTCCCAAGTAGCTGGGACTACAGGTGTCCGCTACCATGCCTGGCTAATTTTTTGTATTTTCAGTAGATATGGGGTTTCACCATGTTTGCCAGGATGATCTCGATCTCCTGACCTTGTGATCCGCCCGCCTTGGCCTCCCAAAGTGCTGGGATTATAGGCGTGAGCCACCGTGCCCAGCCACCACCAGGCAGTTTTAATGTCAGCCAAGGTGGAAAATCACTGCAGGGCACATGCAATCTCATGGTCCAGGCTAATAGTATTTGCTGCTGCTTAAGCTTGTTTGAGCTCTTTCTTCCTCAGTCTGAAATAAACTATTTGGTAAATTTTGTTAAAAGCCTCAGCACTGGGTCAGCCACTTTTCTATTTTTTGCAGTTAAATCCTTGCCTTCTTTGCTCTTCAAAGTCTGGGCTTTAACCACAGGTCAATGAAATTTTTGACCTAGGGCAGGTAGAGCTTCACCCTACCTAGCATGTAGCTCTCAAGGGTCAATGCTGCTCCCTTGTTGCAGTATTTCTCATCCTCACCAGCTGACCTCTGATTTCTCCTTCCTTCCTTTCAGGCCCCTTCTCTTAGGATTAGACTACTATTTTCAACCCAAGGACATGGGTGATAAACCAGGTCAAAAGGGACAAAGTTGGGGGTTGGATCTCAGAACCACAGAAAATGCCAGCAAGACAGGTCAAACCAAATCTGGCTTTGAACTAGGATAAATAAATTTTTGCTTAAAAAATGTGTTTAAATGCCTCAATGCTACACTAAATTTCAAAATTCAGAAAGATAATATTTAAGAAAAAGCTCATCCCTGAGAATGAGTTTCCTTTATGCAACCTCCATGAATGACACCTGGTGAGAGCTGAGGAAAACCAATTAACATGACCTAACTAAGTCCTCCACCAGCTTTGAATCATAGGCAACAGATCCTGCGTCCACCTCCAAAGCCTCATGAGATCCCCTATTTGGTCTCGCTCAGTGGCTGATAACAACCTGAGACAAGAAGAGGGAATCAGTTCTAATGAGGGCCTGTGAGACCCATAGGTCTCTCTGTACTGGCTCAGCCTCCCTGGGGTATGCCTGTTCTATCCTTCTCCTGGGAACTTTCCATGATCTTACCAGCATTTATTTCAGGGCAAGTTCCTGATCAGGGGGAAAACTGAAGAATCAATGCTAATATCTGATAAAGGTCTAATATAATGAAAAGTTTAAAAAATAGTGCAAGAATGAGAAATCACAAATACGGCCAATGGTATGTGTTTCTCTCTTTCTCTCTCTCTCTTTCCGTTTTTTCGGTTTTTTTGTTTTGTTTTTTGGTTTTTTTGTTTTGTTTTTTGAGACAGAGTTTCACTCTTGTCATACAGGCTGGAGTGCAGTGGCACAATCTCGGTTCACTGCAACCTTCGCCTCCCAGGTTCAAGCGATTCTCCTGCCTCAGTCTCCTGAATAGCTGGGATTACAGGTGCACACCACCATGCCCAGCTAATTTTTGTATTTTTTTTTTTTTTTTTTTTTTTTTTAGTAGAGACGGAGTTTCACCACTTTGGCCAGGCTGGTCTCAAACTCCTGACCCCAGATGATCTGCCCACCTTGACCTCCCAAAGTGCTGAGATTACAGGTGTGAGCCACTGCGCCCAGCCCTGATTTTGTTTTTTGACATGTGAAAGCCAACCAGTTTGTGAAAGAAAAATGCTATCCAAGAAACAAAATTTTTAAAGCAAGGCCAACTAGTAATGGGGAAGATACCTATCTTCAAATCACCAGCTGGGTGCCTTATGCTTAGGCTGGTTTTGAGACATCTGCCTTCTTCAAAACCTACTGATGAATGCCAATGCAGAGTCCTGGGACTCCGGGCCCTGCATTTGATCTTTGAAAGATTCCTGTTCCCAGGTAGAAGACTGACAGTGCCACAGGTAATCACAAGATACTGGGCATTACACTTTTTAAGAAATAACATACTTTGTGAAGTCTCTGAGTGACCCCCTCCCTCTTTCTTTCTCTCTGCCCCTTCTCCCTCCTTTCTTCCATCCCTGCTCCTTCCTCTCCTATCCTCTCCTCTGTATGGAGTCAATCCTCGTAATCTTTATCCTCTAGTGCGGGAGCTGGCAGACTTGTCCTATCAAAGTTCACACTATAAATATTTTAGGCTTTATAGTCTCCATTACAACTACTCAAGTCTATAATTGAATCAACTTGTTATGTCAACTGTTTTTTTTTTTTTTTTTTTTTTGAGACAGTGGCACAATCACAGCTCACTGCAACTTCGACCCCCTGGGCTCAGGCAATCCTCCCACCTCAGCCTCCATCACGACACCCAACTAATTATTTATTTATTTATTTATTTAATTTATTCATTTTTATTTTTGTAGAGATGGGGTGTCATCATGTTGCCCAGGTTCATCTCAGATTCCTGGGCTCAAGTGATCCTTCTGCCTCAGTCTCCCAAAGTGCTGCGATTACAGGCGTGAGCCACCACACCCAGTCTCTGTCAATTCTTGTAACAGAGAAGCAGCTATAGACAATACATAAATGAATGGGCTGGGCCCAGTCTGCAGTTCAGAGCCCTACGAGAGAGCACCAAGAACTGACTACCACCTTCAGCTCTGCCACGACACAAGCTCTAGGAGGCTGCAGTCTCTCCACAGGTGTCGGTGTGTGTTGGAAGTGGTGGTGGCTGAGTGGGCACAAAGATAAGTCACAGGGACAGGGGACACAAGAAAACAGCACATCTCACAAATCCTGAGACAACCACAAACACGCAGTACAGGAAACATCTTCCAGGGCAACTGCTGTCTCCATTTCCCACAGCTGAGAGCAGGACGACTGGGTTCGAGTCCCAGCTCCACCAGACAGGGCTGATAACCTTGGGCAAGTCACTGGACACACTGGGACCTCAGTGTGCACATCTGTAAAAGGGGTTGAACAAAAATCTGCACTGCCCTGCTCCCAGGGCTGAAGAGGAGCCACAGAGGATTAAGTATCATCAATATGGGAGCCTTTTAGGGTGCAGGTCAGTGACACTCACAGGCAGGTGTCTGCATGTTTGTGACCCCACCTGACACATTTATTCAAGATACATTTACAAGCTCAACTAATCTGACTTATTTCATGGGAACAAGTTTATAAGCCAATGGGTGGGGGAAAGAACTAGAGGATGAGAGGAGTGGATTCTAAGAGTTCTAAAACCATGATCCTGGCTATTAATTTTTTTGTAAAAGCTGGACTTACTTATAAAAAGAATATAGTCTGCTGTTTATCCACAAGAGACAAAAATGGTGGCACCAAAAGTCACCTACAGCCAGGTAGGGCAAGGTGCTTGTAGGCTGTATTCATTTCTAGGTCTGCTATACACATGACCATGAACTGGTTGGCTTAAAACAACAGATATTTATACTCTCACAGTTCTGGAGGCCAGAA
Source organism: Chlorocebus sabaeus (assembly GCF_047675955.1). NCBI lineage: Eukaryota > Metazoa > Chordata > Mammalia > Primates > Cercopithecidae > Chlorocebus > Chlorocebus sabaeus. Next base: position 79,785,223 of record NC_132915.1, on the reverse strand, counting down.
GTCCAAAACCAAGGCAAAAGTAGGACCACACTCCCTTTGGAGGCTCTAGGGGACAATTCATTCTTTTCCTCTTTAAGCTTCTGGCAGCTGTTGGCATTCCTTGACTTAGGGGTGCATCCCTCTAACCTCTACCTAGTGGTGGTCACATTGCCTTCTCCCCTTCTATCTGTCAGATCTCATCATACGTCTCTTATGAAGACAGTAGTCATTGCATTTAAGGCCCACCTGGATAGCACAGGATGTTTTCTGCATCTCAAGATTCCTAATTGCATCTGCAAAACGAAACAAAACAAAACAAAACAAAACAAAACAAAAAAACCCTTCTTCCAAATAAGGTCACACACATAGGTTCCAGGGATTTGATGTGGATATATCTTTTAGGGCGCCATTGTTGGTCTACCACAAACAGGTGTTACTGACATAGTCATCTCCCCACTGGCCACATTGCTGGTAGACTGGAATGCCATGTGCCTGGTTAGATCGTCAATCACAGAGAGCTTGTGGAAAATGGGAATTGTTCAAATGATGAAGTGCTGTCCTGGCCAACATTCAACAGAGACTATAAATTTCGAACATCAAAAAAAGCACATCTGTTGCTCATTGTGCTGTTAGGCTGGTATTGGAGCTGCTAAAGAAGGAAGGCAAAAGAATATTCTTCAACGAGTGTACTCTTTATTCCCAGAGGAAGGAAGGGGGTGAGGGAGGATGAAGCGAGCGAATTCTCACTGAGTGCCATATGCACCTGGAACTGTCTGGTTATTCTATTTGAGTCTTACAACACCACCAGGAAGACTGCATGGTCCTTACTTTGCAGATGAAAAGACTAAAGCTCAGATGGGTTGAATGTCCAGAGCATGGAGGGAAGAATGAGTGGCACTGGTATTTGTACCTGGCTCTGTTTCCCCCAAAGCAAAGGCTTCAGTGATATGGGGCAGTAGGCTTGGTGCCTTCTCCGTTCTAACACCTGAATCCTAAATCACAAAGCTTGATGAGGGTTAAGTGTGGCTCGAGCAAGAGCCACAATGGGCAGAAGCTCCTTGTATGATGCTGGACACTTACCAGGGTGGCTGTTCTCCCATTGGGAGCCTTTTAGAATTATATAGGTGGCAGCCATGAGGCCAATCTGCCCCCACCTCTCTTTCTCTTGAAGCAGGTCCCTGTTATCACAAGCCCTAACCTTGGTGCCATGAGCTTCTTTCCCAGCCTGAGCTTGGATTTCTCCTTTGCTACTCTACCCCTCAGGTTTCTGTGCAGAACATCAGAAGAATCGAGGAGACAGAGAAGAACTGCTGTCCTACCCGGCTGCCAATTCTTCCTCCTTCCTCCTTCTCATTCTTCCAATCTCAACTGAAAAGCCATCACCCTGATCCGCCTAATCTAAAGGAATCACGCTGCCCCCCACACGGCCCTCTCTATCACATCAATGTATTCCCTGCTTATTTGTGCTTATCACAATCTGACATTATCTACTTTAGATGTTTGCTGGTTTTTATCCATCTCTTCTTTCTGAATCTGAGACTTTTTGATTGTCCTGCTCTATATCCTTTATGCTTAACCTGGGCATCTGGTGCATGGTGGACACTTAATAAGTAAATGAATGATGGCTGGGTGTGGTAGCATGCACCTGTAATCTCAGCTACTTGGGAGGATGAGGTGGGAGGATCACCTGAGCTCAGGAGTACAAAAACAGCCTGGATAACATAGCAAGACCCTGTCACAGTAAATAAACAAATAAATGAATGAGTGAGTAAACACACACACACCCAGTAAGTTCTGTTTCCAGCAAAGACTGAGCCCAGCTAGAGTTCACCCCCTGAGGTTACAGATTAGATACCCACTGAGATTTCCACAAACATTATTTCTGTAGCCTCCTGGATTTGGTTGAGTGGGTTTTCTTTCTCTCCCTGGGACTACACAGTAAGTGTCACCCAGGACAGACTGAACACACAATTCCTCTGCTCACTGGAGGCCTCTAGCAATTATACTGACAAGCACCACAGTAATATTCGCACAGCCTAGCCCACAAATCCTGAAAATCCCTGAATCTAGTTAATGGAGTAATTTTTTGCAAGTCAAGCACTTTGTGGCCACCTCAGAGTCATTTGGGGGAGTGACTGCTCTCTCCTAAACTGTGAAATGTCCTTACTCCAGCCTTAAGCTGCTGCCCAGGAGATAGCTCTTAGCTAAAAGGTGATCAAAATATTCTCTCAGTTTTGACACAGCACATGGTGAGAAACAAAGCAAAAGTCTGGGCCCAGAAACTCTTGGGCTTTCCTTTCAGGTCAGTGCCTCTTTTCAGGAGGATAAAGAATGGATAAAGCAGAGGACTCCTCAAACGCACTTGGTAAGCAGAGGCGGCTGTAGTGGTCTTACTGGAGAAGAGTGTTTAAGGTGTAAATTGGTTATTTTATTCTGGATGCTACACTGTGTCTTCACGAATGATTTCCTGAAACCCCCCTACCAGCACACACACACACACACACACACACATCATTTTCTAGCATTTGTTATGGGGGGACAAGACTGCCACCTGTGACCCAGGGGTTCTACAGCACAGGTGAGGTATGATGAGAGCACGGCGGGCATGTCACATGTGAGTTGTGTGGGCTTCCCTCTCGCTGACATCCATGTAAGTCCCAGGTGCTTGAGTGGAGTAGCACACAGAGAACAGCAGGTGGTGTGCAGCAAGGGGCAGGATGGGTTTCAAAGGCTTACATATGCACAACTGTACACACGCACATGTGCGGGCACATGTGTACTCACAAACGTACGCTTGACATTGCTGTTTCTTAAATATACCTTTTATTTTGGAATCATTTTACATTTACGAAAACATGACAGACATAGTGCAGAAAGTCTCCATCTATCCATTACCCAGCTTCCCATAATGCTAACATCTTACATCACCAGGGTGCATTTGTCAAAATGAATACATTAACATTGACACAATACTGTTAACTAATCTAAAGACTCTGGGTTGCACTATTTTTTTCCCACAAATGTTCTTTCTTTGTTCCAGAATCGAATCCAGAGTCCTGCATTGCACTTGAGGTATTTCTATTTTGAAGATTTGCAATGGTACATCCTTTCAGTTCCTTATATAGCTGTCAGACCAATGAGACTCTCAGATTTCTCACTTTCACCCTTAGTTTATGTTCCTCTAGTAAAATTACTTAACCTTTCTAAGTCTCCATTCGCTTATCTGTAAAGTGGTGCTAGTGGCAGATCTTACTCTACGTGGTTGCTGTGAAAATAAAATAATTCCAGAAAGCACTTAGCTGAACTCTGGGTATGCTACTCTCTCAGTAAATGTTAGCTACAGCAACCAGCTCTGATTTGCAGGAGGGCAATCATATCCCACATTTAGGTTTGCCAATTAATAAATAATCAAAAGCCAGTTTGAGGAAGAGACCCCAAATCTGCAAAACTGTTGTTTTTGTCTAGGACCAACCAAAGAATCGGGTGTGGTTGCGGAGGTCAGGAACTGCAGATGTAAATCTTGGCATCTCCTTCTTGGCTGTCTGGCAGTTAGATGTGAGCCGTGACAACTGTGTAGTGCTGACAGACGAAGGCCACTGATAGGCAGCCAGCTGGCTTCGTCCGGGCTCCTACAAATGTCTGGAACTCGGTGTGAACAGCTGGGATGGGGCCAAGCCTAGGTAGTGCTGCCAGCTAGTTTGAGATGCACCTTGTTCCAGAAATCAAATCAGCCACTCTCCTTTAATCAGCAAGGTCCACACACACACACTACCGACTTTATTCCAGGGAGAAACATGTCTCATGGGCCAGCCTCCGCACATTTATTATGCAGAGTGGTCTTCACATTTTTTTCACATCCTCTAATCTGTAAAATATTTTGAGCACATACCGTGTGTGTGTATATATATTCACACACGATAAATACAAGCAATACACATGTACTACTGAACTAAGTGTACATTATGGAATATGCATCAAAATAGGCATTTAAATCACATAATTTCTAATAACATAATGAAATAATGTGCTAAATCAAATAAAAATCAGTAGTGCTATTAATGAGAGGAGATGTAAATCTTTCTTTCATTCAAAAAGTCTTCTTTTTTTTTTTTTTTCTTTTTTTGAGACAGGGTCTCACTCTGTGGCCCAGGTTGGAGTGCAGTAGTGCCATCATAGCTCACTGCAGCCTCAAAGTCCTGGGCTCAGGTGATCCTCTTTAGCCTCCTGAGTAGCTGAGACTACAAGTGTCCAGCTAATTGTTTGATTTTTAGTAGAGATGGAATCTCACTATATTGCCCAGGCTGGTCGCAAATTCCTGGCCTCAAGTGATCCTCCTGCCTTGGCCTCCCAAAGAGCTGGGATTATAAGCTTGAGCCACTGCACCTGACTTTGATAATTCTGAACTTCTGGGGCCAACTTCTTGTCAGATATCATTAGTCTGTTTTTTTCCCCCACATCTTACTGGGGCCGATTCAACAATGATGACAACAAGAATTTCTTTCCAGGGAAGTGTTAACTCTGTCATTTTTTGGTTTATGTGGATATTGTTCATTATAGATTTTAATTAGCTTTTAATTCATGAAAACTTTTTAAGCCACTTCTTCAGTTTGTTGAAACAGGGTTTGTTGAGTTTAAGCTGGATAATGTATTCTGTGTACCCGCCTCACCGGAAGTGGCAAATTGCAATCAAGCATCACAAAGGCTGAAAGGGAATGAATGAGGATAGAGCTCCCAACCCCTTCCCAGTTTCCAAAGTCCCTTCTTTCTTTGAGGACATGCCCAGAACATGCAGCTGACTGTGGATGTCATGGTCCATCCTTACATCAAATATTTGTAAAACCTAATTTCTTGTTGAGTAAAAAATAAAAAATGCTAAGACTTTCTACTCACACTCCAAAGGATGGCCCTGTACACTCCCCAGGGGCATTCACCCCACTTGGGACTCTAACACTGCTCTGAATTGTCACAACAACCCTCTTAGGGAAGTGGATGAAGGCTTCCCCATCTTACATGTGAATGGGAAACTGAGGCCCAGAGAGTCTGTGCATGTCATCCAGCAGGCAGGTTTTCAAGTGGGGTTTAGACCCTGGCCTCCTAACACCAGCTCCAGGCCTCTTTTTATCCCACCTCCCCTCTATCCCTCCAACTTCCCCTCCATTCCCCCTACCCTCCCCTCTTTCCCTCCATCCTCCCCTCTACCCTTCCACCCTCCCTTCTATCCTTCCACCCACCCCTCTATCTCTCCACGCTCCCCTCCATCCCCTCACCCTCCCCTCTTTCCCCCCACCCTCCCCTCTATCCTTCCACCCTCCCCTCTTTCCCTCCCCTCCATTCCCCACCCTCTCCTTTCTCTCCACCCTCCCCCACCTACCCCTCTTTCCCTCCACCCTCCCCTCTATCCCTCCACTCTCTCTTCTTTCCCTCCACCCTCCCCTCTATCCCTCCACTCTCTCTTCTTTCCCTCCACCCTCCTCTGCATCCCCCACCTTCCCCTCTATCTCTCCACCCTCTCTTCTTCCTCTCCACCCTCTCCTCTTCCTCTCCACCCTCTCCTCTTTCTCTCCACCCTCTCCTTTATTTCTCCACCCTCCCCTCCAACTCTCCACCCTCCCCTCCAACTCCCCACCCTCCCTTCTTTCCCCTCACCCTCCCCTCTATCTCTCCACCCTCCCCTCTATCTCTCCACCCTCTCCTCTTTCCCTCCACCTCTGCCAGTGTGGCTCCCCTCCGCTTCTCAACCACTGGGGCCGTTAAACACAAATGCCAGGTGTCAAAAGACCACAACCAAGCAGTCAGGCACCCTCAGACTCAATGGCACTGTGACAGCTGAGGAATCTAAGTGGAGACCCCTCCTGGCATTCAGTAGAAAGTGTGTTTGTGTGAGAAGTATTGCCATCCTTGAAAGTTTTGAGATTTGGAGGAATCAAACTGAATCCTAAAATAAACGATAAAAGGGATGAATTAAGCGAAAGATGGGTGAGAAGCTGGATGGTGTTGTGGACGAGTCCAGGCTCTAGACTTGGGATTTAAGTACCAGGTCTATTCTCAGGGCTCTAAGACCATGTTTGCTAAGACTCAGTTTTTGCAGCTGTAAAATGCTGAAACAGTTGTTCTGAGGATTTAAGAGGTCCTTCACAATACTCAACACAGTGCCTAGCATGTGGTAACACTTAGCAAACAGAAGCTGTTGCCTCTGCTTGACTTCCCAGTGTGGTGAGCTCAGGCAGGGCTGTGACAAATTCATCTCAACCCCCAACCCTGAAAGCTGGGGCCTTGGGCTGGACCCTCTATTCTCCAAGGCAACCCCCCAAGGTCCTCACACTACCAGACGTCAGCCTCAGACTCCACACAGCTTCACATCCCAACACATGCTGATTGGGAAGTGCCATCATATTTACCTACAAAGGCAAGCCTGCTAAGACTGTCACCAGCACATCAGTGAAAGAAATAAAAGTATTTTCCTTTACAGAAAAAAAAAATAAGGGTAATTAAAGTGCTTCTTAAATCCCAACTGGTTTCTGCCTTTTACAAAATGGCCCTTCTTTCCCTTTGGTTGATATCCTGTCAACTTCATTTGTACATTAAAATATATAAACTCTGTATACTGTCAAATGACATTCTTTTGTTTTGTTTTGTTTGAAATGGAGTCTCACTCTGTCACCTAGGCTGGAATGCAGTGGCGCAAGCTTGGCTCACTGGAACCTCCGCCTCCCTGGTGCAAGCGATTCTCGTGCCTCAGCCTGCCAAGTAGCTGGGATTACAGGTGCATGCCACCACACCCTGCTAATTTTTATACTTTTAGTAGAGACGAGATTTCACTATGTTGGTCAGGCTGGTCTCGAACTTCTGACCTCAAGTGATGATCTGCCCACCTTGGCCTCCTGAAGTGCTGGGATTATAGGTGTGAGCCACTGTGCCTGGCCAACAAATGACATTTCTAAGAAAGCATCCCCCTTGGAGGGAACTGGTCCCTTAAGGAGGTAGCAGAGGCATGGACGGAGGAGAAAGACCTAAACTGGACAGAGGCTCTCAACTTGGGGCAGTATTATCCCACAGAGGTTGGAGGTATTCAGAAACATGTGGCAATCATTACTTTTCTTGATTGTCACAATGACTCTGGAGCGAGCACCTTTGGTACTCAGCGTTGGGAGGGCAGACATACTAAGTACGCTGTACTGTGTAGGGCAGTCCCACCCAGTGAAGAACTGTCCCACCATGTTGGCCAATAATTCCCCAACTGAAGCATGCTTGGAACATCCTTTGAGGCTCAAGGGGGTCTTTAAACTAGGTGAGCCCACAGACCAGAAGCTGGGACCACTGACTGGGCCTTAGGAAACAGGATGTTGGAGCCAGCTTGGCCCTGAAAGGTATTCTTAGCTGGACTGGGAGCTTCATGCCAACACACACGGTGGCCAATTCACCTTTGTACACTGCAGGGCCACCATGGTGATCTCTACACAGCACATGGTTGGGAACTTCATGGTTTTTTTTTCTTTTTTCTTTCTTTTTTTTTTTTTTTTTTTGAAACGGAGTCTCACTCTGTCACCCAGGCTGGAGTGCAGTGGCGTGAGCTCGGCTTGCTGCAACTTCCGCCTCCCAGGTTCAAGCAATTCTCCTGCTTCAGCTTCCTGAGTAGCTGAGATTACAGGTGCACACCACCACACCCGGCTAATTTTTGTATTTTTAGTAGAGACAGGGTTTCACCATGTTGGTCAGGCTGGTCTCAAATTCCTGACCTCATGATCCACCCGCCTCGGCCTCTCAAAGTGCTGGGATTACAGGTGTGAGCCACCGTGCCCGGCCAGAGAACCACATCTTAAAAGGTGAGTCAGAGTTTGTCTTCAATCGGATGGACTAGCTGGGCAACGGCTCTCGCATGAGGAAAACAAGAGAGCCCCTGTCTTGAGGACAGCAGGTGCTGCTGGGACAAAAGGAGCCCAAAGGCCTAGAGTAGTATATGTCCAAGTGCAACCACTGGCACCCGAGTTAGCGCCAGAAGTGTTCAATGCACAGTCCCAGGCCCCGCTGGCCTGAGGGTGGGGCTCAGAGGTTTACATTTTAAACAAACTCTTGCCAATTGGAGAACCCGAATGAAATTGTGTCAGATAATTTGTGACTGGGGAGTGGTTTTGTTGGGATAAAGGGAATTGGGGCTGGTAATGTTCTTTGGCACTATGGCTGAGGAGTTTTCTGGATCAGAAATTTGCATTTTGTAAAAGTCTTTTAAGGCATCTGGGTTAAAATGCCTGTTAAGGCACGACAATGAAATTAGAAATTAGATTTCTAGATATATTTTTCTTAACTTTCAAACACTGTTTCTTCTGAAAGCAGCTATCAACCTCAGATTATTGTCTGGCAAGAAAGAGGGATTAATGTAGCCCTAGGGACCAAAGTCGAAAAGTTCTAAAGAGCTAGTAGCTGACATGAATGGAATGCTTAGTGTGAGCCCAGCACTGTACTATGTTCTGACACAAATGGCTCATTGATACCTCATGACACAGCATCCTTGTGAGGTGGGTACAGTTGTTGTCATCCCCATTTTACAGACAGTGAAACTGAGGCTCAGAAACGTTATATAGCTCAGCTATGTTCACACACTAGTAAGCGACTGAGCCAGGACTTGAACATAGGCAGCGAGACTTGCCAAAAACCTCAAGCCTGGAACACTTCTGATGTGTACAGCCAAAGCTGTCCAGCACACAGACACTCTGCATGTGACCTCTTGAGAGGATCAGAAGCTTGATTCTTTATACACTGAATCTTTTATGCTTGTTCAGCCTTGCCAATTAGTGAGCCTTCCCCTTGCCTCCCTGTCTGTGAGTGGAGGGCAGGAACTGGAATTGGAATGAAATAGAAGAACCTGTCAGTATCCCCCTCAAAAGGAAATATTTATACTCTGGATAGTTTGGCTTCCAGTGTGTGACTTTAGAATTCGTAAGGCTCTACTGCTTCAAAATAATTGGCTTTTAAAATTTAAATGATGGCTCAAGTCACTTAAAATGAGAATCTTTTAGATTGTTTTTTCTACTAAGAAGCAAAATAAACACAAAGAACCTTTTCTAATGCAGCAATCAGAAAGATAGAGTTCCATACTGACTTAAATATTTGGCCCATCAGAGGAATGAATTGATTATTTTACGCACTGTAAAGTTTAGTATTTTCCACTAATGATCAAGAAATGCTGGACATGTCAATTATCAAGAACTAAGAGGCTTGCGTGATTTTAGACTTCCTTATTCTGTTACTCTGACTGCATCCGTCACTAGTTTGGGGGTGGTCCAGAAAGGAGCCCAGTGTCTAAAGACCTAAAAACGACAACCAGAAGATTCAGTAACCTCCCGCAGGCAACTGGCTCTGCTAAGGATGTATTCATTTTGATTTGTAAAACTTATCTGGCTTCACTGAATATGTATCCACACAACAGGACAGGTGGTAGCCTAAGGGTGTCAAGTGTTTGCCTATGTTATTTGTCAAAAAGCACCCCAAACCATCAACATCTTTATCTCCCCTGTGCTAGAACTGTGAGAGGCTGAAAGGTGAATGAAGCACACTCTCTGGACCCTGGTGGGGAGTACTCATCAGTCAGTTGTACTAATACAAGGCAACCTTCAGCTACAGAGAGGCACACATTGCTGTAAGTGGGAGGGATAAGGGAGAGCAGCCCTTACATAGGAGAAAAACGTGCCCTATTTATGTGTGTGTGTGTGTGTGTGTGTGTGTGTGTGTAGGGGAAGTATTAACAACCATCATTGGGGAAAAAAAAAGAATACATTAGAAACCCCTACTAAAAATCTCACCTCCAATTGCACAGCTCCTACTTCAACAGAATTGGGTTTTCTCCCCAAAGATCTGCAGACTCAAAGACTTACAATCCACTCATTCTCCTGTTGCATGACCCCTAAATCTGCTGCTTCAATCAAATCTAGGGTCACATGAAAGTTTACCTTTTGCCAATTTTAAGAGACTGCAGAGGGAAAAAACACAGACTTTGGGTTGGGTCAGGCCTGGATTCTAGTGTACACTTCATCAATGCTGACTGCATGAACTTCAGTAGCACCTGGGCTTCTGCTGCATCACTGGTAATGTGGGGAGTTCTTCCTTCCACTGAGGATTGTTATGAGGATTAAACACAGCACACACCATAAAGCAGACACTAAAACCAGACATCCTCTTTCTCCTCCCTCTCCCCCAAGGCCATTCATTTTGTTATCCCAAACCAGGCTTAGAAATATTGGCCAAGACTTTTCAGTTAAAATTAAATAAACATACTCCATTCTCCTTAAGTGAATAGAACCACTGCTTGGGCTAATATTATTCTTTCTTTTTTTCCTCAAAGCGTTTTTTTTTTTTTTTTTTTTTTTCCTCCTCTCTCTAGCTGAAGTAGGAAAGGCAGGTATGAAAACACTTTACTCAACCTATGTTGGCAGTTGGACCTAGATCAGAGCCCTAGGCCTAGATGTGTTTTGTTGATCAAACATCAGCACCAGCCCCTGGTTTGGTGAACTGATCAGACCCTCTCCCGCCCCTGCTCTCAACCCCCAGGCACATACAAAACATATTTACAAAGCCTGCTGACCTTATGGTTTATTTGGACGATGAATTTTGTGTCTCTCTAAGAAAGTCGCATTTGGTTCCTAGTCAATGCATAAAGTAAAAATCATCTATAATCAAAATTACTCATGAGAATCCCTTAAAGTGTTCATAAAGTATCCAACAACACTGTCTCACACAGAGTCCACGCAGGTACATTCTTCTCCTACTATGGATTGGGTCCCCACTTCTTTTGACCATCAGATAAAGAAAGCTTGCTTGTGGTTAGGGACCACAAGGCATAAAAAGCATACCTGCATCTTGAAAGGCTAATATCATAAACAGAGGCTAAAAGAGATTTCAGGTAATTCATGCATCTCCCACTTCATATTCTCCTGGGGCATAAGGATGGAGAATCACCCACACTATTTAAGTAGGTAATTATTTTCCTTCTCTCAATTTTGTCTGCATTTTTCATTTGTCTGCCTAACTGAACTCAGGTCAAATGTCAGTCTCATTAAATTCTAAATCAAGGTTATTTTGTATTGCATCTTTTCACAAAAATGAAGGATTGACTGATTTTTTAAAAAGTGAACAGGGTTACCAAGCCAAGCTGGTAATCTCAGTCCTGAACCTTAATTGAAGACAACAAGAATTGCATAAGCATGCCTCAAATGATGCTCTGGCCGGGACAGAGGATGTGTAGCCCTGATAAAGAAGAGAAAGAAAAGACAGCAGATTAGATGGAAAATTGCAAAATGGAAGACTTCTGTGTGTGCAGAAAGGAATAATTCGTACTTTTTCTTCCCAGAATTTTGTGGCAGATGGAAAACTTAGAAACCTGTTTTTATCCTCTATTCACAATGCGCAGGATAGTCCTAAGATACCCTGAATTACATTCACCACAAGCACCTACTATGTGCTGGGTTCTTTGCTCCAAGGTGCTGGGGAAACAAAGATAAATAAGTCACTCTCTAGTCCTTAAGGCTCTCCCAATCTAGTAGAGGAAAGCAGGAGAGGAAACCATAAATGCACTAAATGCTATGGATATAACAAGACACACTTGGATGGAATGCAAAGGATGAATTCTTAGAAGAGGTTGCCATGGGGTTTTACAGGGGGGTGATTCCACAGGGTATGTGCTTCCCTGACCCATAGAGAGAAGTGAGGTGGGCAGCTCAGGAAGAGATAGCCTACGCAAACAACCAAGTTTAATTTAACCAAACATACAGAATTTTCACTATCTTAAAAAATTATTTAAATAAGTAAACAATATTTCCTCTAAATGCCAGTTAGCAGCTATGAACGAGAGCTGGAGAAAGCAAACTCCTATGTAATCAATAACTAAAGCCCTATAACATGAATTATATTTCTTCTGCCTTACCTCACATTCTGTGATAAAAGAGTCCACTAACAAAAAAGCTCTATACCCCAACATCACATCATTGCCTTTTGGCAAGGCCCTTTCAAGATCCATTTTCTAATTACACAGAATTGAGCTTATTTTAAGTCTGTTTCTGAAGACTCACTTTACTCCCCTTTCATTATGAGATCCATGTGCTGATATTGTATTCTTTCCTTTCCATGGGATCGGAAAACACGAACTCATTTATTCATCCCAGTGTCACAACACTCACTTTCTCTTACAAAAAGCCAAAGTGCAATGAACTCATCTTCTTTGTGAACTAAATTTCCATTTTGTAAAATAATAGTAAAAGTCAAACAAATATCTCTGGATGGTGGTACAGATCTACCCCAATAGAATTATTGTACGACTATCATTTTTACATTACAGAGCACACTTAAAATGAGAGAGCAGATGGGCAGGAAGCATGCTGTTACTCACAAATCATCATGAACTCACATGAACAGGCCATTTGTTTGTATTGTCAATAAATCATTGACCGACACTTGATGAACAGAACATAACTAGGTTGTACAATATTGTGCTGATTCAAAGAGTTTCATGCATAGATTAGTCCTGAGAAGACACATATACCCACTCCATTTCTGGCATATAAACTCAAAGAATAGGAATAGAATGCATTTTGGTCAAGTCACATTTGAAAAACTGGAATGAGGATGATATATCTCCTTATTAATTGGGAGATAGCCTGGTAAGCTGCCACATACATGAAAACATACACACACACACACTTGCCAAAGAAACAAACCTAGATGCCTGAGAGAAGGACGCCTCTTCTGTCTCACCCCATTCCAGAGAGGTAATGCAATTCAAATCCCCTAAATTCCCTCAACTACGGTATTTTAATCTGTAGAATGCCAGTGACATTACTGACCTCTGAAGATTAAAATGAGGATTAAAGGAAGTGACATATATAAAGTACTCAGCACACAGCACACAGGTAGGCAGGTACTCAGTAAAGACTGGCTCTACTTCTCTTGCCGTTTATGGATTAATTATCCAGTTATTTCTTACAATGTTTGCTTTTTGAATACATATATGAATAGCATATATTTGAAGGCAGAGACCTTTTTTCCCTTTTGTCTTTAAACTGAAGTTTTACACACTGTAAAGCTGAAATATAGTTATGGTGGTTTTTTTTAGTAGCAGCACTCTAGCCCCATGGGGCTAAATCCTCACAATCCTGTTTCCTTTTGTCCGTGACTGTCTTGAGTGGATCTGTGAATGAGTGCTAGTCAATGAGATAAAGGAAAAGTCTACTGGGGAGAGAATGGATTATCATTCAGTAGATCATCATGCAGTCTAGCAACTCATAAATTTTTTTTTTTTTTTTTTTTTTTGAGACACAGTCTTATTCTATCACCCAGGCTGGAGTGCACTGGTGCAATCTCAGCTCACTGCAACCTCTGCCTCCCGGGTTCAAGCAATTCTTCTGCCTCAGCCTCCTGAGTAGCTGGGACTACAGGTGCACCCCACCATGCCTGGCTAATTTTTGTATTTTGAGTAGAGATGGGGTTTCACCATATTGGGCAGGCTGGTCTCGAACTTCTTGTAATCCACCTGCCTTGGCCTCCCAAAGCACTGGGATTACAGGCATGAGCCACCGTGCCTGGCCACAACTCATAATTCTTAGAAGCACTACAGACAATTCTGATGCCCAGCCAGCGTTGAGAATAACTTTCCTAGACTGATGACTCTCAAGAGTCTTTGATCATTGCCCACTTTGGGCATCCTATGCTCCACCTACTTCTTTCTTTTTTGAAAACTACAACTCTCTACATGCATGCCACATTTTAGGAGCTTTGTCAGTGAATAGCAGTGAGACTTTTTAGTAGAACTAATTAGAGTCCTCAGACTAATTAGAGTCTATGGTGACACAGTAACTTGAGTTCAGAAAGGCCCTTAATAACTCACTTAGGAGATTACCCTAGCAAAAGTAAAAACCTAGTATTTTATGGGCTTGTTCATCACTTATTAAACCAAGGACTTATATTTTTATCTCATTTCATAATAAATCAGGAGAACCATATCTTTGAGAAGGCAGTATTTTGAGAATTGCTACACTAGAATGCAATCATGCTGTGTTGAATCAATTATGTCCATTTACAAAAGAAGTGAAGGACTGTGTTCTCAACTTCAATCACCTCAGTAAGACGATAAGCATAAGAAGAGGTGCTGCCAGACACGCCCACTCTCCGTTCCCACCCTATTCACACTTACAGGCAATTTTCCTCACAAATATTCACATCTTCATTAGCTTCTCCTCATTCCCCCTTTTCTTCTGATTATTTAAGTAAATTTTGTTTCCCTACCGCCCTTTTGCAAGGCAAAAACTACCTAAATCATAAACAGAAGTAATTATAATGTATCAAAAATGTATTTTCCAGTATAATTATACATAGTAAAGTACTAGCATAATTATCTTCTATAACTCTTGAGGGGTCCAAGAATCCCTTTGAGAATCACCATCAAGCACTTCAGCTGCCCCTTTAGTGTCTGACTAAACATGTTTTTCCCCAAGTACCAACAATATTCATGATACAAAACAAAACTGTATTTTAAATTCAATTTTAGAGTTCTGTTTTATTTGACAGCTAGTTTTGCAAGGTGTCTTTTTTTTGTAAATTCTTTGGAAATGTGTACTAATTCAGCTACATTACATGTTGATCAGATGACTGGCCTAAGAAGGTAAACACTTTTACATTTAAATTCTAAGCCATCGATCATCTTGGAGCACAACTCCTCCACAGGCTGGCAACTCTTAGAGGAATATCAAAACCTTCTTTCCTTACTTAAACATGACATCGTTAACAGCAATCATAAGGAAAGAAAAACAAAACAGTATCCCCAAGAGATCTGACCTTGTATTTTCTATTTTAAAGTAACTACATGGCAGACACAGCTGTTAAATCTCTTAATAGATGAAAATTCTGTAAATATTTCTGGATCCCTATTATGGCTCACAAACATACATACATACATCTGCCTGTTTTTGAATGACCTAATGGCTCCATTTAGTAGTTCTGAAAACCAACCAGAGATTGATGAAAACTAAAAGCAATGTAAGGAGACTTAACCAAAGGGTTCATCTGTAGGGAATATTACAGCCCCAAAGATGGAAAGGACCAAATATGTCATTAGGGCCTCACACAGGGTATTTGCTAGTATGCTCTGTGAGAGCAGAGCTATCCTATTCTCTCAGCTCCTCGAACGATAGCCAAGACTTTGGAAAGAAGAAATGACAGTATCAGAGGTTATGGTCACAGAGGCAGTGGTGACCAGACGTCACTCCTGTCCCTACCCCTAGCAGTCTAATAGGGAGCAGAAAGAATAAATAAATGAAGGAAGGGAGAAAGAATTTCAGAAACTATTAAGGTGGGGACTGGGAGGAACAACTGACATTGTTTTCATGAAGAGAGGGGCATGTCATTTACATTCCTACCTTATCCTTCTACCTTATCCTTCTTGGAAACTCTTGTGGCAGACACACTAAAAAGTGTGCTTCAGCTAGGTGCGGTGGCTCACACTTGTAATCCTAAGGCTTTGCAAGGTGGAGGCGGGAGGATCACTTGAGCCTAGGAGCTTCAGACCAGCCTGGGTAATACAGTGAGACCCTGTCTCTACAAAAATACAAAAATCAGCCAGGCATGGTTTTGTGTGCCTGTAGTCCCAGATACTCGGGAGTCTGAGGCAGGAGGATCACCAGACCTTGGGGAGTGGGGCGCTGAGGCTGCAGTGAGCTGTGATCACACCACTGCACCCCAGCCTGGGTGCCAGAGTGAGATCCTGTCTAAAACAATAAAGTGTGTTCAAAGGCTTTGAAAGAATATACAAACTGGAGCAAAATACTTCTTTCTCTTTGTTAAGATCACAGTGCAAAAAAATACTCATTTGTATGTAGCACTCAAACTTGTTTTTACTCCCCCCACCCCCACACAAACAAACAATCCTGTTAGGAAATGGGCCAGTATCTCCGTTCTGTAGATGTTTTCTGAGACCCCTCGGATTTCCCACAGTGACAGGGAGAGTCAACTCTCTGCAAGGCAGACAGGTTGAACATGGTGGGGCAGCCTGATTGGGAGAAGGTTCTTCTGTATCTCCAGCCACAAATTGCCACTCTGTGGTCTCCACTGTGGTTTCACCTTCCAACACTAGACATGTAACACACCTATCCCCCTCCCATAATGTGGTCCTTTAAATAATTGAAAGCTGCCTCTGTGACTCCCAATTTATGCAGAAAATAAAGACTCAGACAGGCTAAGAACTTGTTTAAAACTCTAGAGTTGTTTAATGGTGAAGCCATGACTAGAGCCCAAATATTCTGGCTCAGTTCCAGGGCTGTTCCCACCTCAACACAAGCCCTGGGATCCTGCAGCTCAAGTCAGAACCACATCCTCCCAAGTGGGTTCAGGGCAGGGTCCATTTGACCATCTCTAGTTAGATGTGTAGCCATGAGAGGGATTTGGGCATGTGTCTGTGTGTGTAGACTTGGGCATATTAGATAGCTTTGGCCATGTCTGTCCTGCTCAAAATGTGTCCCTTTTCGCTAGAAGTTAATCTGCATCCAGGAGCCACTGTGGAACAATATGGCCGCTGGTCATAGCTGATGTGAGGGGAGTCTCTCTGATGTGGCTGGGCTGGTGACATGAAAACTTAGACACTGTGGGGCAGCCCCATTTGATTGACCTCCTGGATCAGAAAGCAGAGGAAGCTAGGTAGAGGAAGAAATACAGAGGTGGACTATGGCAAGCAGTTTGGAGATTTCTCAAAGAACTTAAAACAGAGCTACCATTTGACCCAGCAATTCCATTACTGGGTATCTGCCCAAAGGAATATACATCATTCTACCATAAAGACCCATGCATACATATGTTCATCACAGCACTGTTCACAACAGCAAAGACATGGAATCAACCTAAATGCCCATCAGTGGTGGACATCAATGTGGTACATATACACCATGGAATATTACGCAGCCATAAAAAACAATGAGATCATGTCCTTTGCAGCAACATGGATGGAGCTGGAGGCCATTGTCCTAAGTGATCCAACACAGGAACTGAAAACTAACACCAACATGTTCTCATTTATAAATGGGCCTAAACACTGAGTATACCATGGACAAAAAGAAGGGAATAACAGACACCAGGACCTACTTGAGGGTAGAGGGTGGGAAAAGGGTGAGGTCCAAAGAAGTACCTTCGGGTACTATGCTTATTACCTGGGTGACAAAATAATCTGTACACCAAACCCCCATCACATGCAATTTACCCATATAAGAAACACACACATATACCCCTTGAAACTGAGATAAAAGTTGGAAGAAAAAAAAGAGGAAGGAATACAGAGGCAGGAGCTGGGAAGGAAAGAAGGAAAGAGAGATGGAGAGATGGATGGATGAATGGATGGATGGATGGAGAGATGGATGGGGAAGATGGGAAGAGAGATGAGAGAAAAAAAAACCTAGGGATTTTTTGATGCTTTCCTTAGGCCCAGTCACATTTCTGTTTTTGATTCTGTAGGTCACCCCTGTGCCCTTATAATAATCCCTCCCCTTTTCCTTGAGCTAGCTCATGCTGTCTCTATGCCTTAGAACCTCAGACTCCTAACTAATACATTTCTCATGTAATATGCAATGATGAGTCTGGTATTATTTTACCCTTCACATCTGATTAGCAGCATGGGCAGTAGATGAATAAGAGAAGGGCATCCGCGTCTCAAAGGAAAAACATTAACTTATGAAAAACTGGTTTTTTCATTAAACAAATTCCTTTGGCCCCAAAGCACTTATTATAAGCAATGGAATCTGAGGCATTTTATGTTTTTGAACATGAGAAGATCACTTTACAAAGGTCCCTAAGAGAATGGGCTCCCCATGAGGCAGAGTCATGTCCAGTGAGGAGTGGAGGAGGAAGCAGGGCTGGAGCTTTGGGCAGCAAAGGGCAGCTTCCTGTTTCATGGAGCCACCAGTCCCTGACTAGTCAGAGGACACAGGGGAAGCAGCCTTGTCAATTTTCTGGGGTTCTGCAACACCCTCCATCAATCCCAGAATATCTTTTGTATGGTGATGCCTTGAAGGCAGAACCATGCCTTTCTCACCACTATATTCCCACCACTTCAAATATTCTCTAACATAGAACAGGTACATAATAATTGCTCAATGAATACATGAATGGATATACCATGGACTCTGAGGGATTCTGAAATGAGGTGGACCCCAGTAGCTCAGTTACAAAGGCTCTATGGTGGTGGTGGGGCATTCATTTGACCAGATAATATGAATGTACATTCAGTCAGCCTCTCAAAGACAGTTATGAAGCACCTACTCTACAGACTGAGACATAGAGTGGCCTTGCTGTGGGTTGTACCTGGTCCCACCTGGCAGCTCACAAGGCTGTCACCTCCACTGACAGTGATAGAAGTTGGGAGTGGAGCCCATGCCTGGTATGGGAACAGGGAGCATTTTCAAAATGAATAGAAATTGAGAAGACTAAAATAGACCCACTTATTAGACTGAAATCAGGATGCTGTGTTATAGCTAGAAGTTCCTGGGCATAGTTGGGTGCCCAGCTGGGAGAAGCTTCAGGCAGTAGACTATAAAGTAAATGAGTTCCAGCTTGCTGCACTAATTGAAATATCCAGGTGGCTTCCATGGTTGCCCCAGGCTAGAACAGTTCAGTAATGAAAAGCAGATCTACAAAGCCACTGGTATATGTTGTGCAAACCGCTGTTCAAAGGAAAAGGTCAGATCCACTGGCCCCTAGTGACCTTTTGATGCTTTCCTTAGGCTCCAGTCGACCCATGGATTCTCCCAACAACTACAACTGAAGGAGACTTGGGGTTTCTGATGTATTGGGCATAAGATCTGCTCAAGAGCCAGAATTCAGATGCCAAGGAAGCAGCTAACATCACCAGCCTCTATGGCAAGTCACTTTGAGTGACTGTGTAGAGCTGGTGGCATCTTGAATAAGAAATGTTGGGGTCATCTCCTTTTAAGGTTCCAAGAAACTCTGAGATCTGTTGGCCCTGAACAATTTCATCTCCTTTGCCCAAGGGCCTTAAGCTAACGGTTGGCAGGAATGGGGCTGAGACTGAACCCTAAAACATTGCAATAAACTAACACAATGGACTGAGGGGATGGCATCTCACCTCTAGAGCATCCCAGACAGACATACAGGAGGGGACTCGCTGGGTGGATTTCCTCTCAAATTCTCTTTTGAGAATGTCTTCAGAGTAAATGTGCAACAAGACTGAGGATTCAGGTTACCACTGAAACTTCAATCACATTGGCATGTTTCAAAAAGTAGATTTTTTTTTTCATAAAAAATGAAAAAAGTAGATTTCAAAGAGTTCTAAGTCTGACTAACTTAAATTTTTTAATTATATAAGTAATATATGAATCCAATTTTGATATTCAAATTCTAATAATACAGAAAAGACCAAAGTTCCTTTTCCTCACCTCCTTTACATAAGGTATGTGTAAGTCTATTTTCTTCATGTCGGTACATACTGATCTATTTTACTGTTTCTAACTGCTGCATCGTATTCCATACTCCAGATATATCATATTTAACCATTTTCCTGTTTTCCTATTGAATTGTTCCCAATTTTTCATTATTCTAAACACCTTCTGGTCCTTGTTTCTTTGTGCTCGTGCTCTCGCTTCAATTTTAACATTTCAAAAAGCTTACTTTTTGGTGAGTGGTGATCTCACAATGTCAAACAGATCATGACAGTTTATTTCAACTCAGGGTTGCTGATCTTTATATATGTAGTGCTATGGAGAAAGAAAACAGAGCTTAATACCTATAATACACACACATATAATTATTTATGTGTGTGTGTTTTCAAACCCTGGGTGGCTGGCAGAGCTCAGTGATGTACGTAGAAGGAGCGGCCACTGAATTGTGTGTTGTCCTTGCATCCTGTGCTTCTGAGGGGTCACTCTGTCCATGATAAGGTAAAAGACATGAATGGACATACAAGATCAAACTGGCCATGTCAAAATCTCACTTCCTAACCTGAGAACCTAGAAAAGAGTTCTTGCTCTTCCCAGGTCTCCCTCCCACCTAAGCAGCTAATGAGGCATTATAGAAACTTGGCAAGTCCTTCTGGAATCAATTTGGGTCTTTCAACTTTATTGCTTCCCCCCACCTCTTCATTTCTCATCTGGATTACACGAATGTAAAAGCCATTGTGAAATTTCCTTTAAGATGAATTTTAAATGTATTCTATGTCTTGAATACATTCAGTTATGATTGAATAACTCAGAATTAAACTATGTTGGATAGAACATTACAACCCAACGTTGATTTGCCATCACCTATATTACTCTAAAATAATTTTTCCTATAAGATGCTCTGCAGGAGGTTTTCCCTGTGGGGGAAGGAGTCAAATATTTCAGCATTACCAATACATCTGTTCACCTCTCACCTTTAAAGCAAAATGTAATTTTTCTCAAATTGGGACTCTGCAAAGGATTCTTTCCAAGGAAGGATGCCTTCCTGTCATTCTTAGTTTTTCCTTTTGAATGGTTACAAAAATGAACTTGTAACCTACATGGTCATTTCTACGGCAACTGGATGTTCCAAGTGAAATACTGAATTTGGAGTTCTCTGAAGAACTAGAAAGAAGAGAGCCTGTGCCACAGACAACATAAAACCTCAAGTTTTAATGATATTACAAGGCCTGTCAGTGTAGGTGTTCACTGGTACCTAAGTATTATTTTGAAAGGACAGTGAAATAATATGTCAAAACCATGCCAGACACGCCTGTAGTCCCCTCTACTCAGGAGAAACCTTTAATCCCAGGAGTTTGAGTTCAGCCTGGGCAACACAGCGAGACTCCATCTCTAAAAATAAAAAGTAAACTATACATGGCTTAGCATTTTTGAGGTTTTTCCTTAAAGAGCAAATTTATCAGGTAGTATGGTTAATGAAAAGTTTTTTTTCTACCATCCTATCAATACAGATACAGAAAACATCATAAAATCAATGTTTAGCTAAGCAAATTTTTATAAGGCAAACACCTTTGTAATCACCACCCAGTTAAAAATAAATAGAACTTGCCAGCCACTTCCAGAAGCCTCTCCATGTGCCCTGTGCCAATTTTAATCCCTCTTCTTCCACTCAAAAATAACCACAGCTTCAGTTTCCATGTTATTAATACTCATAGCTCCTGTGGTTATAAGATGCTATGATTCAGTCATTTTTTTCACCATTAAAAGATTATTTGTATTCAAGGGCTGATTTGTCAAAAAAAGAGATTGTGTAGTAAGTAAATTTTTCGAAAGGCTTATTTATGCCTTTTTTGTTTCCTGCTACCCACATATAATAAATACATTCATTAGCGTACAGTATTTTTAAATACCTTGCCTCATTCCAAAAACATGTGCAGGGTTGAACGCATGCTAAGAAATTCCTTCCACTAGGAGGCGCTACATCCCTTATGTCCTCAGACAGCTGGGAAGACAGCGTTTAATGTAACTCAGTTATCAACGCATTTTAAATGAAATCACAGAGGAACATGTGGGAAATCCACTTAATGACTTCTTTACCTTGCTGCATATCACAAAAAGGCTCACTGGTTGCCAGAAGTCCTGGTGAGTGGCAGGTTCCAAGAGTGAACTGATATTTCAACAACTACTTTTCCACTAACAACCTAAGTCCATGAAATTGAGGGAGGGGGCCAGGAACATTTGGAACAGACAAAGGGGCCCTGTTTCCAAGCATAAATAAAATACAGCTGGTTTACAGCTGTACTACCTTCCTCACTGCAAGTCAAGTCACAAAACAGAATGAAACTTTCAGTAGTCACCATTGTGATGTTAGGAAATTCTGAGCATCCCTCTGGGCTCCAAGGTGACCAAGTATTTGCTTTCTGAATTTCGTTTTTCAACCCATAGACACTGTACAGCTCATCAGAGAGGCAGATTTCCACTGCAAATTTACACAAGCCTAGACTGTCTCCTTTTACATGATTGTTTTTTGTTTGCTTTCGTTTTTCAAATAAAAAAAAAAAAATCTGAGGAATAGAGCTATGAAGACATCTGAACTCTTTAATTATAGGGGTTTGAATTGTTTTAGATTAGACGTGCTACCCTTGTGATTCACAGTGATGTGTATTTCTCTGGTCTGATAATTAGCATACCAGGCAGGCTCAGATGCCCAGCATATATCACAGATAGTAGGACATCATGCATATGCGTGGGAAACTCCTAGCTCAAAATTGGCCTCAGATCAGACCAAAAGTCCAGCAACTGTATCCAAGTAGCAACCCAACATCCACAAAGTGCCAACTGGAATGTTTTCCCATTGTAAGTGGGCATGGCAATTTAGACGTTAACCAATAGACTTATAAGAATAGCTTGTATTGATTAAAGAAGCTTTATAATACATATTTGATTGTTATCATTTTATGTGCCTAAGATTTATTCCTTAAAATACTGATTCACTGACTTAGAAAACTCAATAGGGGTGAATAAATCTGGCTGAATAAAGCTGAAAATAGACTACGTCCTATAGTTTAAAAAAATATATTAGAAAAGTATTGGTACCACCTCCAGGCAAACTGGTAGTTGTCCATTGCATTTCAGACTCAATGAATATGGGCTCTTAAGCCAGATGGCATTAGGATCAGGAAGTGGGTTTGGCACTTTTCTTACTCCTTCGTGTCATTTCCAGGCCATGACTCCTCTGCCCTCATGGAAAAAGTCTCATCTGTTCCCTTGTTCCCGCTCTCCTTAACTCTGTCCCCAGCTGATCTTCTGGTCACTTCCGTACATCCACTGATGACTTCATTCCTTGGCTCACAGGAGCTACATGAAATCCCACCATCATCCGGGGTGACTTCAGTGTTTGTGTTCATGACTCATTCAACCCTATTCCCACAGTTTCCTGAAAACCACAACTCTGATGACCTTGATATTCACTCTCCTCAACCATCTGTACTTAGTGCTGAAATCTGGCCTCACCACTAAATGTGGAACTGTTCAGGTGCAATGGCCCAGACTCCAACCACAGCCTCGCCTCTTTCCCTGTCTCTCACTGGCTTGTCCTCAGACTTCTGCTCTTGGGTCTTTTCAAATCTTCTAATCTCCAGCTTCCTCTATCTTATCCCAGTCCATCATAGCCCTCCTGTCTTCATTTTTATGTCTTCTTACCTAAGATGATGTGAACGATCCATTCCAATCACTGCACTGTCTTCCTATATCCTCAATAATATTGCCTCCTCGTCCTTTGGCTACATCCAGGTATCTGGCAAAAATCCCAAATGAGAGCTAAGCACAATCTCATTTCCCAAGATCAAACACCTACATAGGGTGCCCTGGAGTGTAGGAGAACGACACTACAAATATGTGATCTCCAACCTTATCTGAGCTCTCAACACTGTCCAGGGATCTTTGTACATGTTCCTTGCCAACTCTCTAGCTTCAGTAAAAGATACTTCCTCCCCAGGACAAGCCCACACTTAGCATAAATAGAAAATCAATATCTTCTTTGTTTGTACATAAAAAGGCTAATAATCAGTACATTGAATTCTGTCATACCCTGACCTCTCAGGGACCCCACATCATCATTTATCCTCCACTCACCTGCATTTCACCTCTTTCTCTATTTTCTCCTCTTTCACCTAAGAATTTAGACTTCCTCTTCTTAAAACAATCCATGCAAATCCTGTGCCCTCTCTAGCTAAGACTTACTTCTTTCCTTCACAGCCACACCACTTAGGGAGCCAAAGCCTTAATTCAATCCCCCGACTTCCTCTCAGCTCAACTCCACACTCCTCCACCTTACTGAACCTACTTTTCCAATCTTGTGAGGGCCACCAGTTACCTTCTAGTTAGTATGTTCAGTGGCCACTTTTTAGAATGTGTGCCATTGCCTGTCAGCAGCATTTGGCACCATGCATCACTCCTTCTTTCCTGGAAAGTTCTTTCATCTTCACCCACCCCCTGTTTCTGCCTACCCTGACTCCCCTTCTGCTTCCCTGGCTGCCCTCAGCATGGTGAGTCACCAGGTTGATCTTTCATTTTGCATTCTCTCCCTGGATAGCCTCATTCACATCCATGTCTAAAGTTATTATTTGATGCAGCTTTTCTGAAGTCCCAAAACCCCAGATCTCCTCCCTGAATTCCATACCTACATGTTATTTCCCATCCGGCATCTCACATGTACAATTCCAAAGGTATTATGATCTCAACATGTCCAAAATAATCTCATCACCCTTCCCCAAAATATGACCCTCTTTCCATGTTCAACATCAACCATCTCCTCATCTATGCTGGAAACATGGCTGTCAGTTTTATTTCTCCATACCCCTCACCCTTTACTCAATCAGTACCAAGTTCCAACAATTCAACCACATAACTATCACATCCCTGCCTTCTTCACCATCTCCACAACCATTCTCTCATGTCCGGCTATCCCTATTTCATTCTTGGATCAGTATTAGGATAGCCACCTCTGAGTGGTCTTACTGCCCACTCCCCATCCCTCCCAATTCAAATGACTTCATATACTACAGTGGAGTACTCTCTCAAAAATGCATATCCAACTAGATCACTTCCTGAGAGATTCCCATGACCCACAGGATAAAATCCAAACTCTACTGAAAATGGCATACAAGACAGTCCATCTCTCCATCATCCTTTCTCACCATTCTCACCATTATCTCAAACCTTCCAATCCAGTTTCAGGGAACTGCTTATGCAATGATACAGCTTAATGGTTGATAGGTGAGTCTTGGTGTCAGATATACATGTGTTCAAAATTAAATTGTCACTTACTGGTTTGTGATTGTGGACAAGTTACTTCTGAGAGCACCACATGCTTCTCTCTCAGAGTACTTATTGTCCCACACCACCTTCTAAATCCTCCGCACTAGCCCATTTTTCCACTGCACTGTCCTTGAATCCCTAGCACACAGCAGGCCATCAACACTTATTCTACATGAGTGAATCAGGAGAATGAATGGATTCTTCCAGTGACAGGAGGCTCACTTCCACTGAGGTCTAAATATGGCATCTTTGCATCTGTTTGTTACAGAGTTCTTCAGATTCATCATCCAGATTCTTAGAATCCTGCCACAATCGTTCAGGCTCATATAGTGTGCCTGGCCCTGTATTTGGATGGCTCTAGATGTTCTTCAGGTGAAAACTATATCATTGTCATTGAGTATATATTTAAAAGCACATGCATTTCCATTTCCATGTATCTACCGATAAGAAAGTATAGCCCTGCAATAGAACCATGTAGACGTTAGATAATGGTATAAGTGTGCATTATGTACCTTCTTTTGTGTGGCATTTGCTTACCCACTGTGTCCCAATGTGAAACTGGGAGCTTCACTTTCAGCAAGGGCATTACAAACCTCCACTGCAAAGGGTAGTGGGAGATGGAGAATGAGTCAAGTCAGTTCAGCAATGGTATTTGCACAAATTCAAAGGGCCGAAGGTAGGGTCAAACAAAGTCAACTGCAGGGCCAGGAGTTCAGAATGCGGGAGTGGTAAGTGCCAAAAGAGTACCCTGGGAACCAGCAAGAAGGATGAACCATCCTGTGGTCACCACGGCTGACCATGATCAGTTAGGGTGCAGGGCATGGTGTGTTACACTGCCTTGTAGACCCTACATAGGAAAGATGAGTAGAGTTGGGTTCCTGGTTCTACCTAGGAGTTATCGGCTTCCTGAAAAGTCCAGGACAAGATGAGTTAGGCTCTTAGTTCTTCCAAAGAGTTATGGGCTTCTTGAGAAGCCTAGGATGGCTGGGAGCAGCTCCCATAGTTATGGGCCAGTCTAAATGCAGGCCCCTAAACCTGCAGCACAGACAGAAAAGAGCCATGGAGGCTGTACTTCAGGACCCATACTCTGGGTCTTCCAAGTCAAGGCCCATAACAAGCCCTATGTTCTTACCATTTCTCATCCCTACCTCCTTAAAGGAAGGGCAGAAAATGGGGAAAATGCTGACCTCATGGTGTTAGACATTAAAAAGCAGCAGCTTCAGCAAAAAGCCAAGCATTTATTAACTAAGAGATGAACAATGCAACCAGAGGCTGTTACAGATTGTTGGCAACTGGAGCTTAAATCTGACCACTTATTCTATAGATGTGATTTACACATCTCATTGGCTTCTGAATTAAATGAGTCCCAATTCATTAGGGCAAGCTGAGAAATGGGCAATCTTTTAATGTTGTGTAGCTCTCTTAGCTCTTGGCAAACCAAGCCTCGACAGCCATACAGAGGTTTTCCTTTCACTTCCTGTGGGAAAACTGGGGTAATCTAGGTCATTGATAGTCTGCCACTTGATTTACAGCAATGACCAATTTCTAACTTGGCCTTATCTGATCTGCTCTGGAAAAAATGTTTTCAGCTGCTATGGGCAGTCTTGTTAAATTGTGCAGACCTGCAATCATTTTTAAAAATCACTCAACCATCAAAGATTTGATTTGGTCTGCTTAATCTGTGCTGACCTCACTTCATTTTGCAAGGCCAGGGCCTCTGTATCCCAACCTACTGCTGAAGGCTTCCAGCGGCGTCTTTTATTGCATTTTCCCAAGCACTTCCCTATCTCTCGTCTTATGCTACTGAGAGAACAGGTACTGCCACTTCCATATCAAGGATGAGGTGACTCAAACATGGGGAGATCACGGAGCAAGGCAGTGATGCTGCTGGATTAGAATCAGGACTACTGGCCTGGTACAGTCTTATGCCACCTTATGACACTAATGCACCATGTGCACCTGCGCTAGGGAAGAATAAAGCTGACAAGGCCAAGAGAAGGACCTGGGGTTTCCATTCGCACTGTCCTGATTTATGTTAAGTCTAGACAATGAGGTGAGGGATGAAATAAACATGGATTTTGCCACAGTGAAATAAACGGTGTGCTGGCATTTAGGCCTTCCATCTGCACTGGGGGAAGAGAGCAGATGTTCCTCATCAGCTGTGCCTTGCTTTTTCTGCCCTTTCCTTCTCAAATTGCACCGCTGGATGGGTGAGTACCCCCACCCTCAGGCTCACTCCTATCCAATGCCTGAGGCAGCCCAGACTGTGGTGCAAAGAGTTTGCCTAGCAAAGAGACCAACCCAGGTTCTTCTCTTTCACCTGGGCTACTTCTGCTGCCTCTCCAATCTCACAAACAACCCTGACCCCGAGATCCAGACCCAGCAACTCAGGAGGAGGGCTTTGGGTTCCATGCTGTCCCTCCTTCATGGTTCTGTCTGTATCAGCCTCCTCCCTGCTCCCTTCTCAGAGAAGTGTTCACCCATGGCACGATGCCCCAACTCCTGCCAATTCTCCTTTCCTGGATTGGACAGATCCTGGCTTCAGATGGCCAGCTGCCATTCCCTGTCTCCCTGTTGGCAGTTTCTGCCCCTATGACCAGAAACCCCATAGGTCAACAGTTCTATTATTGTGACCGAGAGTGTGGCTCTGTTGGCCAGTGGCACCAAATGCATGTTCAAGTCTAGCCTTTGGGGCTGGGCCAGTGACCCCTGGTTCACATGTGGCCTCCATGTCTCTTCTGCCAACTGCACTGGGATTCATCTACAGTGCCTTATATTTGGTTTCTTTCCGGTATACCATGACTTGCTTTAAGAAAATACAATATACCTGGGTGCAGTGGCTCATGCCTATAATCTCAGCTATTTGGGAGGGTGAGGCAGAAGGATGGCTTAAGGCCAGGAATTTGAGACCAGCTTCAGCAACATAGCTAGCCACTGTCCCTAAAATATACATATTTTTAATTGGCCAGGCATGGTGGCACACACCTATAGTCATAGCTACTTAGTTGGCTGAGGCAGGAGGATTGCTTGAGCCCAGGACTTCAAGGCTGCAGTGAGCTATGATCATGGCACTGCATTCCAGCCTGGACAACAGAGCAAGACTCCATCTCTAAAAACATAAAGAAAAAGAATATAATATAAACAGCAACACAGCAGATAATTATTACTATTATATAGGATATTTAACATATAAAAATGTACTATAGATTTTTTTAACATACTAACTTTCCACCATGCATTAGAAATGTAATTGAATTTATAATAAGGAATCCAGTTTGTTAAATCAAATAAAGTATAGCACTCTTTCTACCACCTCTTCACTGCCCCACACCCACTTCATGTCCCTCTCTGACCAGCTTTCAGATTCTATGATCAATAACCTTCATCATGCCATGGTCCACACCCTCAATTCCCTTGCACCCCTCTCTCTGTCATACTCAGCTGGCAAAAGCCCAGCTCAGATTAAATCCAATACTTTGCCTACCTGTACCTGCACCTATTGGGTTGAAAACACTGGAGACACACCCAAGACCTGATTTCTGCTGTCTGCTCTTATTTAAATTCAAGATCCCTAACCATGGGGGAGTCGTTGGAGGTGTCCAGAAATCTGACTGCATTGCCTTAGATCAATTACTCCTGAACTGTCCCAGAGGATTATTTCACACCTTCTCTTCTCTCCTCAAATTTCCAACACCTCTTCCCCCTCCCTCCCTGCCAACTGATGACCTTGCTTCCTATTTCACTGAGAAAATGGAAGCAATCAGAAGGTTCATCCACAGACCCAGCCACCACGGGCTTCCGCACACCTGCACTCATTCTGTGGGCTCTGCTATAGGTCCTGCACAGGAACAGCCTCTCTATTTGTGTACTCGATGCCTTCCTTATTTCCCAACTCAAGCACTTCCTTCCAGCAGTTGTCTCATCTCTCTCCTCCCTCATCAATGTTTCCCAGGTTCTAGATCATTCTCTGCAGCCAAACATACTGTCGTATCTCTAAAAGTATCTCCTTCCAAGCCCACACTCTCCCTCATCTACAACTCTGTTTTTTTCTTCCTCTTTACAGCAAAACTCCTTGAAGGAGTCAACACTCCTGCTGCCTCCTCTCATCTCACTCTCACTTAAATCCAGACCTCCCAGTGTTCACCTCTACCTCTCCATCTAAACAGCTCCAGTCCAGGGCACCAGTAACCTCCTTGCTACTAAATCCAGTGGACAATTCTCTGACCTCAGATTTCTTGGCATGTCAGCAGCATTTCATAAGGATGGTCACTCCCCCTGTCTAGACATACTTTCTTAAATTCCAAGTCCCTACTTCTCTTAGTCCTCTCCTAATTCACTGGCCAGTGCTTCTTATTTTCATTTCCTAGTGCCTTATATTTGGTTTCTTTCCGGTATACCATGACTTGCTTTAAGAAAATACAATATACCTGGGTGCAGTGGTATATTACAGGAGACTGTTATCTCCTGTAACAGTCCAGAGCTCTATTTTCAGACCTCTTCTCTACCTACCGTAACTCCCATGATGATTTCATCCAACCTCCTACCTTGAAATACCATCCAAACATTGATGATTCTCATCTTTATACAGCCAGCCCAGACATCTCTTTTGAATTCTAGACTCCGAAATTTATCTGCATGCTATGGTCTGAATGTTTATGACCTCCCCACCATCACCAGTCAAATTTATATGTTGAAAACCTAATTATCAATGTGATTATATTAGGCAGGGCATTTGGGGGTGTATTGGTTCGTTCTCCCACTGCTAATAAAGACATATCTGACTGCGTAATTTAAAAAGGAAAGAGGCTTATATGTGCCACATTTTCTCGCGCTGGGAGTTGGAGACTGGAGCTGTTCCTATTCGGCCATCTTGCTCCAACCATGGAATACTATGCAGCCATAAAAAAGGATGAGTTTGTGTCCTTTGTAGGGACATGGATGCAGCTGGAAACCATCATTCTTAGCAAACTATCACAAGAACAGAAAACCAAACACCGCATGTTCTCACTCAGAGGTGGGAACTGAACAATGAGATCACCTGGACTCGGGAAGGGGAACGTCACACACCGGGGCCTATCATGGGGAGGGGGGAGGGGGGACGGATTGCATTGGGAGTTATACCTGATGTAAATGACGAGTTGATGGGTGCTGACGAGTTGATGGGTGCAGCACAGCAACACGGCACAAGTATACATATGTAACAAACCTGCACATTATGCACATGTACCCTAGAACTTAAAGTATAATAATAATAAAAAATAAAAAATAAATAAAAAAAAAAGGAAAGAGGCTTAATTGACTCATAGTTTCATATGGCTGGGGAGGCCTCACAATCATGGCAAAAGAGGAAGCAAACATGTCCTTCTTCATATGGTGGCAGGAAGAAGTGCCCAGCAAAAAGAGGACAAGCCCCTTATAAAACCATCAGATCTTGTGAGAACTCACTATAACGAGAACAGTAGCATGGGGGCAACCACTCTTGTGATTCAATCATCTCCCACACGATCCCACACAAGGATTATGGGAACTACAATTCAAGATGAGATTTAGGTGGGGACACAGCCAAACCATATCATTCCATTCCTGGCCTCTCCCAAATCTCATGTCCTCACATTTCAAAGCATAATCATGCCTTCCCAACAGTCCCCCAAAGTCTTAACTCATTTTAGCATTAACTCGAAAGTCCACAGTCCAAAGTCTCATCTGAGACAAGGCAAGTCCCTTCCACCTATGAACATGTAAAATCAAAAGCAAGTTAGTTACTTCCTAGATACAATGGGGGTACAGGCATTAGGTAAATATACCCATTCCATATGGGAGAAATTGGCTAAAACCAAGGGGCTACAGGCTCCATGCAAGTCCAAAATCTAGTGGACAGTCATTAAACCTTAAAGTTCTAAAATTATCTCCTTTATCTCCATGTCTCATATCCAGGTCACGCTGATGCAGGAGGTGGGTTCCCATGGCCTTGGGCAGCTCTGCTCCTGTGGCTTTGCAGGGTAACCCCTCCCAGCTGTTTTTACAGGCTGGAATTGAAAGTCTGTGGCATTTCCAGTTGCACAATGAAAGCTGTCAGTAGATCTACCATTCTGGAGTCTGGAGGGCAATGGCCCTCTTCTCACAGCTCCACTAGGCAGTGCCCTAGTGAGGACACTGTGTCGGGGCTACAATCTCACATTTCCCTTCCACACTGCCCTAGCAGAGGTTCTCCATGAGGGCCCCACCCCTGCAGCACACCTCTGCCAGCACATCCAGGCATTTCCATACATCCTCTGAAATCCAGAAGGAGGTTCCCAAACCTCAATTCTTGACTTCTGTGCACCTGCAGGCCCAACACCACGTGGAAGCCTCCAAGGCTGAGGGCTTGCACCCTCCGAAGCAATGGCCTGAACTCTACATTGGCCTCTTTTATCCTTGGCTGGGACATAGGGCACCAAGTCTCAAGACTGCACAAAGCAGCAAGGCCCTGGGCCCAGCCCAAAAAAACCACTTTTCCCTCATAGGCCCTCTGGGCCTGTGATTGGAGGGGCTGCCATGAAGACCTCTGACATGCTGTGGAGATATTTTCCCCATTGTTTTGGTGATTAATATTTGGCTCCTTCTTACTTATGCAAATTTCTGCAGCTGGCTTGAATTTCTCCTCAGAAAATGAGATTTTATTTTCTATCGCATCATCAGGCTGTAAATTTTCCAAAATTTTATTCTGCTTCCCTTTGAAACATAAGTTCTAATTCCAAACTATATATTTGTGAATATATAAAACTGAATGCATTTAACAGCACCCAAATTACCTCTTGAACACTTTGTTGCTTAGAAAGTTCTTCTGCCAGGTGCCCAAAAATCATCTCTCTCAAGTTCAAAGTTCCACAGATCTCTAGGGTAGGGGCAAAATGCCACCAGTCTCTTTGCTAAAACGTAACAAGAGTCACCTTTGCTCCAGTTCCCAACAAGTTCCTCATCTCCATCTGAGACCACGTCAGCCTGGACTTTATTGTCCATATCACTATCAGCATTTTGGTCAAAGCCATTCAACAAGTCTCTGAGAAGTTTCAAACCTTTCCATATCTTCCTGTCTTCTTCTGAGCCCTCCAAACTTCCAGCCTCTGCCTGTTTCCCCGTTCCAAAGTTGCTTCCACATTTTCAGGTATCTTTACAGCAGCATCCCACTCTACCAGTACCAATTTACTGTATGAGTTTATTCTCACACTGCTAACAAAGACACACCTGAGACTGGGTAATTTATAAAGGAAAGGGGTTTAATTGACTCACAGTTAGTTCCACATGGCTGGGGAGGCCTCACAATCACAGCAGAAGGGAAAGCAAACATGACCTTCTTCATATGGTGGTAGGAAGGAGAAGTGCCCAGCAAAAGGGGGAAAAGCACGTTATAAAATCATCAGATCTTGTGAGAACTCACTCACTATAATGAGAACAGTAGCACAGGGGTAACCACCCCCATGATTCAATCATCTCCCACATAGTCCCTCCCACGATACATGGGAATTATGGGAACTACAATTCAAGATGAGATTTGGGTCAGGACATAGCCAAACCATATCAGGGGTGACTAGATTATGAGGGCAGAGCCCTCATAAATGGAATTAGTGCCTTTATAAAAGAGGCCCCATTGGTTCATATTGATTTTCTCCCTCCATGTCATTGCTAGTGATTACATCATTCATCCTTTTCCCAATAGATTAAAGTACTACCTTTGTCTATATTACCTTCTCACAATATTGGAATTCTCTCAAAACAAACAAAAAGGTCCCAGAGAGCTGCCTTGCCCCTTCCACCATGTGAAGATACATTGAGAAAGTTCCATCTATGAACCAGGAAATAGGCCCTCGCCAGACACCAGATCTACTAATGCCTTGGTCTTGGACTTCCAAGTCTCCAGAACTATGAGAAGTAAGTTTCCATTGTTTATAAGCCACCCAGTCTACGGTATTTTGTTAGAGCAGCACTAACAGACTAAGACACTGCCCACTCAACACTTCCACCTAGGTATCAGATCAGCATCTCCAAAAATTGAATTTAACATCTCCAGAACTGAACTCCTATTTTCCCTTCACAGCAGGTCTTCCACGTTGACCCCCATCTCATTCCAGTAAAACTCCATCCTTCTAGTTGCTACCTCAAAACCTTTGGCACATTCTGGACTTTTTTCTCTCTCTCACATTCCACTTAGATCTACTTGATGAAAATAATCCCCTGAACTGTACTATCAACATCAATCCAGGATTCACCATCTCCTCTGCTGCTAGCTTGGCCTGCATAGATCTCTTTTCCCCCTGAATTACCACAATATCTTCCCAACTGGTCTCCCTGCTTCCATGCTTGCTCACTTCCTTATAACTCATCTTACCATATCAGTCAGAGTAATCTTTTTAAAAAATAGGTCAGATTGTGCAATTCTTGTGCTACAAATCTTCCACTGGATTCTGATCCCATGTCAAGTAAAGGCCAACATCCTTACCACGGTATATAGATGCCTTCATAATCCAGCCCCAGCCACCACCTCTTTGTTCACATCTCCTACCACTCTCCTTCACCCACTCCCCACCTGCCACACTAGGCTTTCCTTTTGCTGCTTGAACACACCGAGTATGAGCTCAGCTCAGGACAGCACTTGCTGTTCCTTCCACCAGAAGTGTGTTTCCCCCAGATATCCACATGGCTCACATCTTTGTTTTTTATCACAGCTCCAACACTAGCTTATTAGTAAGGTTTTTCTTAAACACTCTATGAAGGTATCCCCCTCCCCAGAACAACCTAGTCTCTGTACTACAAACTATACAAACATAGTATATGTTCAATAGTTTATTCGTAAATTATTCCTCCCTAGTCTCCCACCAGAATGCAAGCTCTGTGAGGGCAGAGACTGTCTTGTATTTACCATGACATTCTCAGCACTTACAAATATATCTATAACATAGAAAATGTTCAAAAAATATTTCTTGACTGAATTACATAAACTCAGATGCATGTTTATTGATCACACATGACTTCATAGCTTTAAGCTGGAGTTCAGATAAAATGAGTTAAACTAGTAAAACTGTTTTGGAAAGACCACTTTTGCAAATAAATCAAAAAGAAAATTGTTTTTATGTTTTACTTCATTTTATAATTGGGTAATGTCAAAGATAGAACTTATACCACCTTTTACATAAGGAACATGCACATTTTATTGATACAAAAGAAGAAATCCATGGCATCAGGAAAAATAATAAAGTCATGTTAACAGGCAGTGAGGAAATCAGATATGTAACCTTGGATGGGGCTGGTATATGGGCCTGACCTAGGTAATGGCTGGTCCCAAACCCAATATAGAGCTTTTCCCTGGCCCTGCACTCAGGAGCCTGGGAGGTGAATTCTTCCCATCTCATGCAACTACTCTGCCCAGCCCACTTCAGGCTAAAACTACGTTTGATCTGAAGCAACATTGGAACAAGATTCCACCATACAAAGGATATCCTGGGTGCTTGGGGAAATATTTTAGCAAATGTACCCTAATTTTAAAATCATGGAGATGCCTAGGTGGTACAGGTCACCCAGTCTACTTTGCCAAATGTGTAAATTACCTCTTCTGCCTATATACCAAGTATCTATTCAGTCTCTGCATCTTGGGAAAGGTTGCTCACCATCCCATGGAGTAGTTAATTCCAAATTGGGGCAGCTCTAAATATTGAGGAATTTTACCTTATCCTGCATTGACAGCTGCCTCCCTGAAATTGATAGCCACAGGTTTTGGGCTTTATCCTATCTTTATGACCAGTTGTACATTTGTGTTTCCAGCGACAAATGAGATGGTAGTAAATGGAGCACAGGTTTTTAAATCCTGCTCTTCACCAAATACTAAATAAGCAATCAGACTGGAATTTCGGGGAAAAAAATAATCAACTGCTCTTTGACACAGTAATTCAAATTCAGGTCATTTTATTTGAAGAAACCCATATTCCTCCACTACAAAAGCTGGAAAGTTATCAACTCACCTTCCCAGATATTTTTTGAGCTAGGGTGATCACATGGCTTTGTCTGCAGATAGGAGTGATTCCCTGTTTTCTCTGGGAGAGCCCTGTGCTTGGCTTGCAGCCACCATCACTAAGAAAGACAGAGCTGCAAGAGCAGGTTCTCTGATGGCCTCAATGACCCCTTATCGCCTTGTCTCAATGTCTTCTTCCATGAAAAAAACAAACAAAAACCCTTAAGCTGATGCTTCCCCGGTTTGCAGGTTTTGCAGCCAAATGTACTTCTAAAAAACAATTACATAGCCAATTAAAATTATGTTTGTGAAGAGCTTATAACAGCATGAGAAATTATTTATGAAAATGTGAAATGAAAAAAGCTCGATACAAAATTTATATAGAGTATAACTATAAATATGTAAAATCTATGCCAAAAAAATCCCCCATAAGTGTTTGGTGATGAGGTTATGGGCATTTTTTTTCTTTAAAAATGTTAACATACTGATTGAGTGTAAGGCTCCATGCCAGGCACATTTAAGTTATTTTATTCTTTCCATCATTTCATACATTTCACTTTTTTTTTAGAATGAAGAAAATATTATTAAAAATAAAAAAAAAATCCTTTATCCTGGAAAATCTAAAGGAAAAATCAACCACTTATGATTTTGGTAAAACCCACAGAAGTAAAATTTGCCAGTCTTCTTTGCCCTGCCATCATTAGCATTCTGATTTGTCAGCTAACCAGAAAAATGTGCACGTAATAGAAGACTGGCAGGAAATTGACAAATTAATTTCAAACTACCAAAAAGCCAAATGACAACTGCTTGATCTTGTTACTACTGCAAAAAGAATGATTGTCCAAAAATGAGGGGAAAACAACTAACTTCTATGATTTCAGCATTACAAGGAAGGGCTGCTTATTTGCCATAGAAATAATATTTTGGAGGAAGAAGCTATTAAAATGCAGATCCATTCAAACCCAGACTGAGATTACGGCTTAGAGTTAATTAAATGAACCCCAATTGTGTGCAAACTGAATTTTAAAATGTAATCAAAGTAGATAGATGATATTATTTCTGACCCACCGAGATGCCACGCTGACTATCTGATTTCCTCGATGCCATGCTCTGTTTTGTGAAAAAAACTGCAGGAAGTGGTAATGTGTTTTCTCCAGTGATGAGGTGACACAGACAAAACAACATCTAGGCAGGTGATGATCTCTGCTTAACTCAGGATAAAGCAGGAAACTTGGCTGCATCCTGAACCTGAAGCCCCTTGGGGAATGTGCCACTACTGGGCCATTCGACTCAGCTGTCAGAGCCTGGCTGGGAGTTGTCTTTCTCTGGAGCTGCCTGGGAGAAGGTGGGGACTTCCAGGATGGCCAAAAAAGCTGTTAAGTGGCAGTCTTTGATTTTCTTTGGACTCCCTGGCCTGGAACATAGCCATGGGGCTCCCAAACTCCAAGGAATATATTTATAGCTACTGCCTTTGTTTAGATGACAGTTAACCTCATCTACTCCCTTAACTCTGCAGAAGCACCTACCCGTCAAAGGCAGACACTAGGAATTTCAAGCAACTGTCTCTACCTTGTCTTCTCAAGGTGTCTACTCGGATGGTGGAGAAGCAGGTGAAAGAGGAGAATTGGGACTATGGTGCCGGCCCACTTGTGTTGATGCTAACTTGCTTTCCTGCCTCCCGCAGCTGGTTCCCTCAGGAGCCACATCAGTTTGTTGGGCTGATGAGAACTGACCAGGACATATTTCCTACAGAGCTCTTGAAGCTTTCCAGGTCTCTGATCACTACTTGCAAAATCACCAGCATCTCAGGCGGGAATGTAAATGCATCTCCAAGGTAAACCTCTTTCCAGCTTGGGTCTAGGTGATCTTGAGGGCTCCTAGCTTGCATAAGACACACCCAGAAATGAAGCTCCATGAGACAAATTCACCAAGAAGGTGTGCTGTTGAACAGGGGGTGCCTATCCTGGCTAACAGCATTTTGATTAAAACAGTCAGGCTGAACCTACCAGATCCTAGTGCCAACACATGGCTATCCCCTATGACCACTATTAAAGGACTTCATGAAGTTAGCAAAAGGATTTGTGAAAAATTACTAAACCAATAATTCACAGTGACAATTACTAGATTTCCTTAATTCTAAGATATGCTATTGTGTTTCCCCTTGCATTATAATGTTACTGAAATAGAAACGCATCTTACGGTTAATGTGTACATTTTAATGTGTTTTCTTTTTTTTCCTGAAAACCTGTTCTCAGAAATAAATAAATAAGCAAGCAAGCAAACAAGCACAGGCTATTCTGATTCTAGTTTCTTCCTATTCTGGAACTAGCAAGCATTCTTAATAATAATGAACTGATGAGGCTAAGAGACTGGCCTCTGTGTTAAAAAGACCTAGATTCCTACCTTTCCTGATCCATGCACAGTAGTCTGCACTGAGACGCCTGCTTTTGTATCAGCGTTCCTTCATGAACAATCCATGCGGCAGAGAAGGCTAATGATTCACCTAAATTTATGCTATTCCTCCCATAGGATGGAGGCACCCCTGGAAAGTAACCACCCAGCCAGGTACTATGTTTTCTAGCTTTCTTTGCACCTAGGTGTGGTCATATGACTAGTTGTCCAGACTATAAGAGGAATGATGTGAGTCACTTTCAGACCAAGGCAGTTAAGAAGTGAGTGTACCTCTTCATCCCCTCTCATTTGACAGGCTGGAGGCAAAGGATTCTGAGACCCTGGGAGATAGCAGAGTCATAAATAGTAGAAACCACATGGAGGAAAGCTGTCCGCTGGCAAGGAATACCTGCATTAGACTGTTAAATTGCTGAAAGTATGAGGGTTTATTTATGCTCTAAATTACATTTTTCCCCTATATAATTTCAACACAGCAAAGGTCTGGTGTCTGGGACTCCGGGGTGTGACAACCCACCGCTGGTTACATAATTTGCAGACCCAGGGCAAAATGAAGATGCAGGGTCCCTGGTCCAAAAGTTATTAAGATTTTCAATATGGCTACGGAACATTTAACAAAGTGGGGAACCTATGTGACTACAGAGGTCACGTACTGATGAAGCCAGCACTGCTCTGACCTGAACACCCAATATCGTGTTAGTTATATAGCATTATTTTAACTGTAGCAACCCCACTTCAGATGTCCAGAAGAGGCTAAAATTAAGACTAGGATTATTACTATGCATTTTTAGAGAAACATGCTCAGAGCCTTCTTGCTCCCTCCCACAGTGAGAAGAATATATGGGGTATATTTGCATATACAGACTCTCCAAAGCAGCATTTTGACTGACAAGTGTTCATTTGGGCTGTTTATTGGCATTTTGTGTTCAGCTGGTCAGTCGTAAATGGCCCATTCATCAGGAACTTGATCTGGTTGATTTTGGTGGGATCATCCCTCCCCATGATCCCTCTCATCAGTCCAGGAAAAGGCTTTGTGAGAGTGGAGCTGCTTGCTGGCCCAACTTCTTACCATGATGCCCACTTTTATCCCCTTCCTGCAGGTCAAGTACTACTATAGGTCAATTCACTAACCCTAACATCACATAAAGGGTACGTTAGTAGATGCAGTTCTCAGCCCTTCAAACACACACACACACACATACATACACATTCCACATCAACACCTGGGCAGCTGGCCCAGCTCTGGCCTGGCCTCTGGCCTCCTCATTCTGATCATCAGCTTTCAGAATGATCCATCCCATTCCCAGGTCCTGGAGTCCTGGCTCTAAAGTCCTGACCTGTGGCTAGGATCCATGCTCCATGCTGACAGACTACTACTGGCCTGAGCTTACTTTTTGCTATTTATTTTTTTTTAAAGTAAAACAAAAACGTTTTAATTTTATCAAATGAATCTGTGTTGGTGATACACCTGCACTACCTTCCATACATTGCAATTGTCCAACTCCATTTGAGCTCAATCATCTGGAATCATGAAATCATGATCACCTCTACCTTTCTAAGCAACATATTTCTATTACTATTTCTTGACATTCCAGTTTTAGATATTGTCCATGGACTTCCTCCTGGACCAATTTCTACCTCATCCTCCTGCATGGCTGGGTTCTAGGTTCTCTCTTCACCACCGTCCTGGGGGTATCTTTCCTATTCGCTTGTCTGACTTTGCTTTTAAGGAACTCCTTTCTCCCTGGAGGGACCCACAACCCCACATGGTGCTATACTTTTAGGACAACAGGTCTATCTGCTGAGCTGAAATGTTTCACAGCAACTGAAGGTGTGTATGCATGCAACCCTCGAATCTACCCCGTCATCTTATTTCTTTAGCCTTCCCACCACATCCCCCAACCCCACCTCACCATCCAGTTGTAATTAACCAGACGGGGCTAATTGAAAGCTTTACTGCTATACAACTTGAGTTCTTCAGGCTGATTCCCCATCTCCCACTCATCACCACCACACTGACACATAAGCCAGTTGCCTGTATCAAGGCTTTGAGTCCCAAGATGTCATTCTTCCCTCCAAGGCAGTTAGGATCCTCTATTAAAGCACGCAGAGTTTCCAGTGACCATAAAAGGAAATTGTATTGAATACTCCATTTCTTACAAGTGTTTAATCTGTAAAAGATTACAAATACATCTGTAGAAACAAAACAACCAACCTCTGCAGATTTAAAGATTCTATTTTGAGTAAGTACAGAGAAAGATAAACCTAAGATGGCAGGTAGATGCTACTTTAAGTACTACCATTGCTCCGTTGGGAGGAGTGGCTACCTGTAGCATTGTGTTAAAAGGGATCCTGAAGTCAAATCTGAGCTGAGTAAGAAATAATTTCATGATAAATTAGTGTTACACAGGAACAAAGAGTGGCAACATGTGAGTCATTTAATTGCCAAACCTGGAGGGGTCATTTGCGTGGGTTTGGAACCAGACAGATCTGAGTTCGAATCTGAACTCAGCTACTTGGTCTTGGGCTAATGTTAAACCTCCTCAAGTTAACAGTTCCTCTTCTGTTAAAACAGTGATAAGAATGCCTCTAACAGATTATTATTGTTTCCATTAAATGCGGTAGTATTTGCAAAGCACTTACCATAACATGTAGTGTATATTAAGTACCTAATCACAGAAGCTCTTAAAATATTAGTTTTTTGGCCCTAAAATTAGTTCTTAAATATAAATGCCTTGAAATATGCTCCTCTGATTTAAAAGTGTGTTTGTATTGATCTCCATCCTCTTCTCAAATCAGTAAACCTTGTACTGGCACGTGGGAGGTGCTGGGTAATAATCAGGTGATAAACACAGGATTTCTGCCCAGCAATCTTTCCACCAACAGCACACTCTGTATGGCAGGCCACTCTGAATGGCTCTGACTGAACTCTTAGCTTTCCCTAAAAATAAGCTTATAGTCTGAGTCACCCCCTTCTTCCCAGGCTCCTCTGAAAGTTGAACAGGATGTCACAAAGGCCAGAAATAGCCTCCACATTCCAACTCAAAATTGGTTCTCCATCAGCTCTAAGGCTTTCCACTGAAGCTGGGGAGGATGCTTCTTCTGGGTTTCAGTATAAAGAGAATGCCTTAAACAGCTAAAAAACTAACGGTGGCTGACGTGGTGGTTCATGCCTGTAATCTCAACACTTTGGAAGTCTGAGGCAGGTGTATTGCTCGAGCCCAGGAGTTTGAGACCAGCCTGGGAACATGGTGAAACCCCATCTCTACAAAAAATACAAAAACAAACAAGCAAGCAAGCAAACAAAAAACGGGTATTGTGTTTCATGCCTACTGTCTCAGCTACCTGAGAGGCTGAAGTAAGAGGTTCACTTGACGCAGGAGGTCAAGACTACAGTGAGCCATGGCCGTGCCACCGCACTCCAGCCTGGGTGACAGAGTAAGACCCTATCTCAAAAATAAACTCCCCAAAACTAAAGGTGACCCCTCTATGGAAATAATGGAGAGCCACTGAGAAGCCTTCAGTAATGTACCACACTGGCAGGGATGGGCAGTCAGGAACCTGGAGTGGTTCCCTGCCTCATCCTGCCTCCACTCTACCACCACAGCAGTCTCTGATAAACCACAGGCCTTCAGTGGCTCTCAATCTCTCACAGACCACATCTTTGTCCCCCTTGGAACTGGTCTTCTGTGATCCAGCACCCCCTGCCCATCAACCTCACTTCTCAACATCCGCAAACCACACTGAGCTTCACGTCACTTCCTGACACTGCTCTGCTCCATCAGAAACCTTGTCACTTTGCCCATGCCCCTCCTTTGACCTGCATACTAACATAATCATTTGGCCTTGGCTGCCCTTACTGGACCTAGCCTGCTTTTTGCCCTCTTGGGGAGGTTAGGAAGTGCTAGGACTGGGTCCTGGAGCACAGCAAGGGGAACTGTGGGTCTTTGAGACTCAGGTTGCATGGTCTGCACAACAGTGACCTGGAGAGGAAACGGAGGGCAGCAGGGCAGGTGGCTTGGAGCAGTGGAAAGACAGCTGGCATAGAGACATGGATGATGTGGGCTCCAGCCACAGCCTGGATAAACTTGAACAAATTACTCAGCTGAGCTTCTGTTTTCTCTGAAATAAAATGCAGAAAATAATACCTTTCCTGCTCCTTTACGCACAAACAAGTTGATAGAAGGAGAGAATTCTGTAAACTTTAAATAGCTGTGAACATATGAGGAATGTTTTGTTTATTACCAATGGGGAGTAGTGACACAACACTGGGTCCTGAGCAAAAACACAGACAGGACTGAGGGTGGCTCAGTTGACATTTTGAACTCCTGTGATGTAGTTTACAGCTTTGCTCAATGTTTTTTAACTGCTAGGTGAGGGAATGTTTAATACTTATTACGTCTTACTGTGAAATGTGGTTCCATGCCTTTCCTGATAAAAGGCTTTGACAGGAGACAGAGGGTTATGGGATACATGAGTGTGTGGAGGAGGCAGAGGTTTGAGCCATTAATGGCAAATGGCACCCATTGTTTACAGGCCCCTCAGCCATTCCCCCGGGACACAATTTCTACTGCCATAGCCAGAAGCAGAGTAGGGTGCACTTGACCATCACTATGAGATGCAGGTATCATCTGACAGCATGCAGGGACCCTGTCCCCAAAAAGATACATTGAAGTCCTAACCCCCAGTACCTCAGGACATTTCTGAGACAGGGTCCTTTCAGAAGTCATCAACTTATGTCATTAGGGTAGGACCTATTCCAATATGATTGGTGTCCTTATGAAAAGGGGAAATTTGGACACACGGGCAGAGATATGTAGAAGGAAGATGATGTGAAGAGACACAGGGAGAAGCTGGCCACCCTTAAGTCCAGGAGAGAGGCCTGGAACAGATCCTTCCCTCACAGCCCTGAGAAGAAACCAATCTAGCTAGATATCTTGATTTCAGACTTCTAGCCTCCAGAACTATGAGATGATAAAATTTTTGTTGTTTAAACCACCCAATTTGTGGCACTTTATTATAACAGCCCTGGAAAACTAACACAGAGCCTTTATAACAATCCAGGGGAAAAAAGAACTAGGGAAGCCACAACAGTCCAAATTAGGAAGAACACTGATGTGTTTATCTGGTGAAAGCCACAGATACTAACCCAACTCTGGACATTTTGGGACCTGATGGTCTATATGCCCAAAGGGAACTAAACTAGAGATGACCTGTTTTTGTTTATTACAATACTCACTTGTAGCAATAACGAATCTGCAGGCCGCCTGCTTCCCACACATGCCGCTGCCCAGGCGGTTCACAGTCAAGGTGTGCAACGGGGAGGGTGATGGCTTTTGCAGAGCTGCTTGGAGCTGGTGCATGTGGTGGGTGATTGCTGGTAAAGGTCCTAGCAGTCCCACTGCTCACTGCTGCTTCTGAGTTCAGAACCAGGAAAGGTTCTTACGCTGTAGACTTCCAGGATCTGGGCAAACCAAACAGCAAGTTCACGCTCTAGCTGGGAATTGTGGATGCTTTCCATGCGGAGGGGAGACATCGAGAGTGAACTGATCTCAAACACAGTCCCAGCATCCAAGAAGAGCCCTTGATAAAAAAGGTGAAGTTGGCAAAGCAACTGTTTCAATTCAAAAAGCATTCAGTGAGTATCTGTAATGTGCCAACTTCCCTCACTCCTCTGAAGCTCAGGATAACCCCAAGCTGGGCCTGAAAGCTTCCCTTCCCGTGCTAAGCTGAGTGAGAACTTAGAAAGGGGCCAAAAGACACAACCAAGCTGGGAGAGATGGAAAGTGAATGCAGAAAAAAGAACCTAGATAAATCTGCTGGGGAAGAACCCCAAGAAGGTGACAGAGGTAGCATCAGGCAAGGGAAAGGAGGAAGCCATCAGAGCAGGGGCCCAGTTACAAAAGAAAGAAGAGAGAATTCAGGGCGTTTGGGGATAAGTCAGAATTTAGGGCACCCAGCCAAAGGTTATTTTCACACACCCCCCTAGCTAACATTTAGCACCGCCTTCAGTTATGAATGTAAGCACAAGCCCCAGGTAGATCATTAGTACCCATATGATATGGTTTGGCTCTGTGTCCCCACCCAGATCTCATCTTGAATTGTAATCCCCATAACCCTCATCTGTCAGGGGCAGGACCTGGTGGGAGATGACTGGATCATGGGAGCAGCTTCCCCCATGCTGTTCTCATGATAGTGAGTGAGTTCCCATGAAATCTGATGGTTTTATAAGTGTTTGACAGTTCCTCCTATACACATGCTCTCTCTCACCTGCTGCTATGTAAGATGTGCCTGCTTCCCCTTCCACCATGATTGTAAGTTTCCTGAGGCCTCCCCAGACATACAGAACTGTGAGTCAATTAAACCTCTTTCCTTTATAAATTACCCAGTCTCAGGGGATGTTCTTTATAGCAGTGTGAGATCAGACTAATATGCCATGACTTTATTAGGAGTAGGAATTGCAGACTTTTTATATAACATTACAGCTGTTGGAGACAGCTCAAAATATCACTTACATTCATCAATAATTTGCAATTAGAGTAAGTATTAGAACTTCCACTAGATTTTACTTAATAAAAAAGCATGCTATCTATAACTTTTCTAATATTTTGTTGACTGTATATCAATCAAAACCCATGTTATCTATTATGGGTTTCTAATATTTTGCTGACTGTACATCAATCAATCAAAGCACATTGTCTATCACAGTTTTCTAATATTTTGCTGACTATATATAAATTTCATTGGTTATATGTTTAATCCTAAATATTTTATTTTGTGCATTTCAGCGTTATTCTGAAAAGGGACCCATAGGTTCTACAAGACTGCTAAGGAGTCCAAGATACAGAACAAGAACTCTGCTAAAAGTCACTAAACTTGCTTTGACACTATGCAAAACGTGTTGTGACAGGTGGAGAGTAGATAATGGCTAAGATGACATAGTTATTGGTCTCAAGAAGTTTACAGTCAGGCAGGAGAGAGAGACAGGAAGTTATATTCTTTGCCCCTCTCTTTTTATTCCCTGACTTCTATTCCCATCAACAGAGTACGGCACCTCTGCTTGCCCATATGGCACTCTGTGATCTAGAAAAAGTGCCCCTTCCTCAAACCCTGATGGAAAATTGCCCTAACAAATACACAAGGCTACAGGGGCCTTGCATGAACAGTGCCCTGGCACAGGGCTCAGCAATAAGGCTGAACTACAGAACCAGCCTAAGGCCTGACTATAGTGAATCTCCACAGAAATGTTAGGTAAGAAGGTTCCTTACACATGTATGCCAACTCCCTCATGTCTTTCCCATAGAAGATAGCTCTAATCTATCTTGACGTCCTTTCTCCAATACCTAAAATGTAGCTTCAAAGATCTTCCCATGGCGGCACTATAGATGGACGCTTCCTATCAGTTAGAGTTCACATAAGAGCTGAAAACCTTTTGCCATCCCAGGCTTAAGGCTTTACCATTTTTGAGAAATTGATATTGTCTTGAGGGATTCTAGAAAATAAAAAAGCCTTTGACATTTAAAGAAATGATTCCCTAAGTACAACAGTGAAGACTTAAAGGAATAAATCCCTAATGGTAAAAGAATGGGAAGTACATTTGGTCAGGTAACCTTTATGTTATACTACATCAGTGATTTTCAAAGAGGTTATTTTGTTCCCCAAAGGATATGTGGCAATGTCTG
Source organism: Chlorocebus sabaeus (assembly GCF_047675955.1). Taxonomy (NCBI): domain Eukaryota; kingdom Metazoa; phylum Chordata; class Mammalia; order Primates; family Cercopithecidae; genus Chlorocebus; species Chlorocebus sabaeus. The sequence goes on along the minus strand of NC_132915.1, from coordinate 79,740,437 downwards.
GAGACCTTCTTGTCACAATGAAGAGCTGGGGGTGCTACTAGCATTTAATAGATGGAGACCAAAGATGCTACTATCATCCTATAATGCACAAGATAGGCTCCGCAGACAGCAGAAAATTATCTATCCCAAAGTGTTAATAGTACTTCAGTTAAGGAAAACAGTGTGGCACTTCCTCAAGGATCTAGAACTAGAAATACCATTTGACCCAGTCATCCCATTACTGGGTATATACCCAAAGGATTATAAATCATGCTGCTATAAAGACACATGCATGTTTATAAAGACACACATATGTTTATTGCAGCACTATTCACAATAGTAAAGACTTGGAATCAACCCAAATGCCCATCAATGATAGACTCGATTAAGAAAATGTGGCACATATACACCATGGATTACTACGCAGCCATAAAGAAGGATGAGTTCGGGTCCTTTGTAGGGACATGGATGAAGCTGGAAACCATCATTCTCAGCAAACTATTGCAAGGACAAAAACCCAAACACTGCGTGTTCTCAGTCATAGGTGGGAACTGAACAATGAGAACACCTGGACACAGGAAGGGGAACATCACACACTGGGGCCTGTCATGGGGTCGAGGGAGGGAGGAGGGATAGCATCAGGAGATATACCTAATGTAAATGACGAGTTAATGGGTGCAGCACACCAACATGGCACATGTATACATATGTAACAAACCTGCACATTGTGCACATGTACCCTAGAACTTAAATTAAAAAACAAAAGAAAAAGAAAAAAGAAACCTTACACTGTAGGGTTGGCTTCCCATTCTCCAAGCAGCTGCCCAGAAGTAGCCCATCTAGAGAATTTCAGGATCAAGCACAGGTATGACCAGAAAAGAAAAGGTTGTCCATCTGCAGTGAGCAATTGTGAGTGCCCACAACCCTGTCCACTTCAGCATGTCCACAGGGCCAGTGCAAGTACTGCAGCAATCATTTTGTAACCCGATTTCACAATTATGGCTCTGCTATCTTCCAAAACCTTGAGCAATTTGAAAATATTTATTAAGGCACCAAAGTCCCTTTGGAAATTTCCAGGCAGACCAGACTCAAAATTGTAGCTGGTGTTTTCGAATAAGAAATGGAAGGGGGCAGAAAGGAAACACTTAATGATTCAGAGACACCAGGGTCGACCCTGCCACCACTGGCCATGGGCAGCTTTTACCTGGTGGCCACTTTATTTGTAAATCAAGGCACTGGTCCCAAGGGTTCCATGAGGTAACTGAATAGGGAAGGCCAGAAACCATTCCTCACTGGCTCCCTGCTTGGACTCAGGGAATGTGGCTGGTGTGCTCTCTGACCTTTAGTCTTTCACTAAGTGTGCTTAAAGTTCCCTGAGAGAGAAAAGTGAGGGTTCAGGCAAAATCCAGGGAGTAAAAAAAAAAATTCACCTGGAAAATCTGCAGTGCTTTCCCTCAACCCTCACCCCTGTCAATAGAAGGAAATTTTTTTAATTGTATGAACTTATTTTAGATGGGCCAAACTGTTACCTCTAAGAGATCTGATTTTCTGGTTTTCAAAAAAACAAAATAAAAACATGCACTTGGCTTAGATAGCAAAGGATATAATGAGAAAATTCCACAGTGGCAAAACTCACATGCCAGCTTCAGTAAACAAAATCTCTCATCATGGTAAGCCCAGAAAACAGTGAAAAGGATATCTGAGATACTTTATTGGTCTGGACTGTAAGCAATGAGACAACAGTGATTTCTTTAGATAAAAGACTCCTGGAACCTTCATCGCAAATACAGCCATTGAAATATGCCATGTAGAAAGCAGGGGTTGGCAAAGTTTGTCTCCAAATGGTCAGATAGTAAATATTTTTGGCTTTACAGGCCATAGAGTCTCTGTTTTAATTATTCACCTCTGCCATTATAGCACAAACTCAGCCACAGACAACACATACATGAATGGGCACGGTTACACTCTGGTAAAAGTTTATGGATACTGACATTTGAATTTCATACAAATATCATGCGTCATAAAAGATCCTTTTTTGAATTTTTTCAAACATGTAAAAATGTAAAAACCAGGCACTGCACATAGGTCTTATGAAAAGAGGCTGCAGGCCGAATTTGGTCCACGGGCTATTGTTTGCAGGTCCCTGGTCTAGATCGAAAATTGGAATTTCCACTCATTTTTCATTCTGAAACTGCTATCTAAAATCAATTTTCCTTCTTGCCTCCTTGTGATTCTGAAATCACACTAGTAAAATGGGAAAATGAAAAAACAAACAAACAAGTCAAATAAATCAGCCATCACACCACTCTCCACCAAAGTATCCAGGCTGGAAAAGATCTGGTTGTGATCACTGTGTGACTCATCTTCTAACCACCACAAGGCACTGTCCTGCTCAGTGCAGTATAAGATATATGGCTTGCTGAAGGCTAGCATTCCAATGTTATTTTTAAACTCATCCAGTTTGAGCAATCTCTTTGTTTAGTCTTTTCAGACTTATATTATTCAAAGGTTGGGCCAGAGAAAAAGGGTAGAGGAGGGGCTGGAAAATGAACCGATTTCTGAAATCCAGTTGTCCTCCTTCCTTGAGTACATATTAGATCATTTCTTCTTCTCTGGAAAGGATATAACCAGTTGCTCACAAAACATTTCTTGAAAACCCATTTATGTGTAGAGAAAGCACTCTTATCCTTCCAACACATGCCCTATCTCCCTATAAACATGCTACTATTTAAAATCAAAGCATACAATCGCTTCTCCGCCTTTTGGCTAAGATTAAGTGTAATAAAATCAAAGAGTATTTTCAAAAAGTATTTTCGCCCTTTGGTGAAACACAGATAAAGTAGCTTTTGAACTTACATTAGAATGTGGCATGAATGTGAAAAGGATGGGCTTGCCAGATAAAATATGGAATGTCCTGTTAAATGTGAATTTCAGATCAACAACAAATAATGTTTTAGTATAAATATGTCCCTATGGAATCACTGGGCATCCTATGCATTTAGTTGCTAAATGGAACAACCCTAGTAGGGGATAGTGAAAAGATGACCCAGGCTGGAGCAGAAGGTATCTACTGGGAAGAAGCAAAAACTTGTTATGTAGGTATGGTAGGGGGCTCATTATGAAACAGCTCCCCACCAATGGCTGGGAACCAAAGTTTCGTGTTCTGGTCAACCCTCCCACCCTCAACTGATTCTTAGGGTCTTCGAAGTCAGGGGACAAGGTAGCACCAAGCAGAACTACTTAGATTCCAGTTAGAGTTTTAAAATCAGGCTTCCTGGGAGAATTTTGGGGGCAATGGAACTGTTCCATTGCCTGAGTGCACTGGTGATTGCACAAATCTACGCATGTGTTCAAATGAAGAGAGGTGCACATCAAGAAAGTTGATTTTAGTGCTTGGAGCAATGGCACACAACTATATTCCCAGCTACTTAGGAAGCTGAGGTGGAAGGATCGCTTGAGCCCAAGAGTTCAGGACCAGCCTGAGCAACATAGCGAGACCCAGTCCTCCAAATTAAAGAAATTTAGTAAGTCTATTTTTCTCTTCATTCATTTTCATTTTTTAAAGAGTACTTGTAGTTTTTACTTATTACAGAGAACTCATGAGTTCATCCAGCATGCTGAATAAGGAACTGATATAAGTAGCAGCACTGACACTGACCCAAGACTATGGTTTTCTTACAGGGTATGGATCCCAGAGGGCCTTCCCTGCTACTACAACTGGCCTTCTGGCAGGCCCATCCCACCCAGGTGCCCAACATACTTAACTGTGTCTACATCTCACATAGCTTTATGCTGTACCACCCCCCCAACTCCTGTTCCCACATACTATTGGCTTTGTAATTAAATAAAATAGGTTGTGAAAGGCAGACATGGAAAACTGGTGGCCCAGGCTGTGGGTGGGGTAGGGGGGGGTCATTGAGACAGGGAACAAATCCAGCCCACACCATGTTAAAATCTGTGTTATGCTTGGTTTGGCCCATACAGTATTTAAATTGTTGTGAGCATTTAAACATCAACAGACTTCCTTCAAAATTGGATTTCCAGGTTCTCTTGGAAAAGCAGCAGACCCTGGGCTCAAATTCCTACACAGTACCCATCAGCTGGAGTTGAGTGCTCTCTTTGCCCTCAGGAGTCTGCCCTCTCTTGGCTACCACAGTTCCAAAAGCTCAGCCAAGTCAACCTGGTACCTGTGCACATCTGAGATCTCACCTCCCTAATGTAAAGTATTCAGCAGGGTGGCTGGCACATGGACCATCTCCGGAACTGGGAGCCCTTCCCTCCGTCCCCTTAAGAAAAGCTACATGATGAAGTACCATCTTTCCCTTGCTTTCAGAAGCCTGGGGTGCCCTGTCTCCCTATAGGAGAGAGGGCGCACTTCTGCTGGAGGAAGTCTGGAAAAGACTCCCTCCACTGCCATGCCAGGCTGCTTCCTGCTTTTCTCTGTGGACCCAGGCTGAGAGGGGATGAGATATGGAACCATCCAGAGGCAAAAGTAGGAATATGTCAAGTAGAGAGAGATGACAGTGGAAAGAGAGAAAGGCAGGTAATTAAGCAGTTTACATTACTTTCACCTTTGCCTCCTCTTGTCTGTATTTTCAGAGTCAATATTTTCTCTTCATTCTCCCTCATCGCATCCAATACTGATCTGACATATATCATTCTCCCTCCAGTATGAATAAGGATGGAGAGTGAATAGGCTACTAGTGTCTTATCTCTAGTCATCAATAAGATTGGAAAGTACATTCTACTGCCACCTCCAGGACCTCCTCTGTCTTCTGACCCATCCCTGCCAAACCTATCCCATCTATTGTTAAATATCCTTTGGGTTTTGTGGTGAGTTTTATTTGATTAACAACACTGAATTTTGAACACATATGCTCAGACATCAATGTTCATGAACAAGACTGCCTGCATACCACCTAGAAAAGAAAAATGGGCCATGCAGGTTACAGGAGCACTACTATCCTAGAGTACACTCTTTTTTTTTTTTTTTTTTTTTTTTTAATTTATTTATTATTATTAAACTTCAAGTTGTAGGGTACATGTGCACAACGTGCAGGTTTGCTACATATGTATACTTGTGCCATGTTGGTGTGCTGCACCCATCAACTCGTCATTTACATCAGGTATAACTCCCAATGCAATCCCTCCCCCCTCCCCCCTCCCCCTGATAGAGTACACTTTTGATTACCTGGATAAGTAGGGCTTCCTTTTAGCATCACTCATATTAGCCTTGAGCTTTTTAGATACGTCTCACAGTTCCCCTGGAGCAAGGAAATTTTCAAAGCACTTCCCACCCCAGTAGAAACAGCACGTGATATCAGCCCAAGATGTATGTCAAGTCACGCCACAAAAACTCAGGGTTTAAGACCAATCAGGTGCCTGGGGAGAGCCACCAGACTGAGTTCATGCTACACAGCCAAGAGGCACCTTTCTTAAATCCTGGCCTCTCTCTCTCTCATGTCACATGCAGGACACACACACTATCACAGTTACCCAAATCCTAGAGCCCTGTCTGGTATTTATTGGCCTCAAAGTTGTCAACATTAGCACTCAAACACAGACAAAGAAAATCCCCTGCCCGCCACCAAAGGGGTTAAGTTTTCAAGCATGTTTTTCTCTTAAGAATAACATTTTTTGGTAACCCTCAAGGTTTTAAGTTTCAGCCCTGAATTTAAAAATAAAGTTAATACTTAGATGACTGGTTATAATTTAGCAGAGGGGGGAAATATCCCACCCACCTAGAATAGTAAGTAAATCAGTATAATTTTTTTTTTCCAGGAAAAAAGTAAGAGTAGGTTTTACAAATACCTTCAAGATATTTGGTGTTGCACAGGCTGTCTAGAGCCTAAAAGCCTGCAGGGTAATGAAATAGGCTTCCACAAGGGAAATGATGGACAGGAAGATGTGTTCTGACGTCTGGCCCACAGTCTTTTCATCTACAGCTGGGGCTTTTATCTTGGGGCTCACATGACTTTTCTTTCCCCTTCGATCTTATGCAAAAGAAAGGTACAGACTCCCTATTATTTTCTTCAAGCTAAACTTATATGATCCTATAGAAACAGTGATACTAGGGTCAAAGATTAACCCAAAGTATTTTTAATATATGTTCAAGCATTATGTAAATAGGCTATAGTCTTGTCTCTGTGTCTGTCAGTCTGCCTCCCTTTCTGTGTGTATCTAATAATCTCCTTTTGAGCATTTTAATTCAACAAGAGACTAATGAAAAATACTGAGATAATAATTAACCAAGGGCACTGTAGCTCCAACATGCACTGCCCCACACCACCCTCTGCTCCTGTTGGCATTTCCTGTCAGAAATAGATCTCAGCTGTGTGGTCTTCTCCTAAATCCGGAGGACTTACGAGCAACCTTTCCTCTACAAACTCCGCCGTGCTGTGCGGCCCATCCCCTACAGTCTCCACGTTCTTTTAGGCCTCATCCTGTACAGTGCAGCCTCTGTGCTTTGTGTTTTAAGATATATAAGAGATCCGGCGAGGCAGAATCCTTCCAAAAATGAAGTGTTGGCTCAAACAACGCATGGTACAAAGACAGGTGAGGGAAGCCTGCATGATATCCTTGGAAGAATAAATTTGTTCTTGATATGCCAACAACAAGTCATACTCGTATATACACAGACTGGCTTCGTAGAATATTAACCATCATTAAACAAATGAACACCAGTTGCTGCTTCTCCTGGCATCCTATTGGAGTTGCCCACGTAAGAAGCAGTCACATCGTGAATTAGCACCTGCAGGCTGGAGAAGGGGCCACTAGGCTTGATGGGCTGATCTGCTATGGGATGTCTTCATCTACAGCACCATCATATGTATGGCACGCCTCTCTCAATGGGGCTGTTATGGTGTTGCTGGATATCTCCTCTACCGCATGACTTCTTATCTCACTGAGGTGTCCTCTAAGGCCTCCCCAAGGGAATTCTGTAGTCCATAGTTTCAGTCAGTCAATCCCAGGCAAACTCTCCCAACCTGCCCTTCCCATCCTGGGCAAACTTTCCAAACTGGTGTTGTCAAGTAACCAACAGATATCTCACTTTACTTAAACAGATTAAAGCAAGTTCCTGAGATAAGCACAGACCTCTTCTTGATTAGCCAATCTAATGTGAGAATGACACAGCTACACAGGGTGTCACTCTTGCTCAGTCTGGAGTGCAGTGGCAGTGATCACAGCTCACTGCAGCCTTGAACTCCTGGGCTTAAGTGATCTTCCCACCTCACCCTCCCAAGTAGCTGGGACTATGGGAGTGCGCCACCGCACTCAGCTTGCATGACTTCCAAACTGGGCTATGTTTAAGGCTCTCATTAATCAAGACTAAATTTGGCCTTTTATTCTATTTCACCTCTTCAGAATACACACACCACACAAACTCCTGGGCATATCACAATGGGCATGTGACGCATATCAGGACCCAGGTCATAATCTTCCTTTACTATTCATCTCCTACACTTCACCAGTGGTTTTCAAAGTGTGTTCCCCAGAATAGCAGTTGCAGCAGGGAACTTGTTAGAAATACAAATTCTCAGGCCACATCACCCTAGACCTACAGAATTAGACACTCTGGGAGTGTGCCCTTGCAATCTGTGTTTTAGGGAATCCTCCAGGTGATCCTAATGCACTAACGTTTGAGAATCACTGTTCTATACTATACATGACAAAAACATCAGTCAAATGGCAGTTGCTGCTACTATGAGTCCTACCTGAGCCCAGCAGAATCTCCCTCCAATGCCCATTACTTGAGGCTAATAATAAATCAGGATCAACTCAAACATCCTGGCTGACATGAGATAGTCTTGGGCTTCATATCAGGTTTGCATTTCAGATTTGCCTACCTTGAGTATAGGTTCTTAAAGATTCTTTTCTAATAACAGGAGTTTCCCAAATTAAGGTGAAGACTTGATGTCATTTAGAATTTTTGGTTGAGTTAGAGAGCAATTACCTATCTGGACTATCTGGATGTGAGTATTCTGAGTTTCAATAATGTCAGTGATTGCAAGGGCTCATTTAATGTCAAAAGATATCGCAAATAAGCACTATTTATCCAATGATCCAAACATCTGGACGCCAAACTCACAAAGCTCTGGTGAAAATGCAACCAGATATTACAACATTATGAAAGATCTCAGGGGTGCTGATAGGTTTACTTCACAGTATCCTTATGAAATCCAAATAAATCAATGCATAAGAAAAGCATACTGTAAAGTTCAAAGCTCTATCTGTATCTAAAGGTCACAAAATGTCGGCCTCTTGATCCAAAGGAATTGTGTTGTGACCGCCAATCTTTTTAAAGTTTTTAAACTAGTTAATACTGTTCTTTTTTAAGTGGGAGATCTCACATTTTAAAAATCAGATTTCTAGCTTCTCTTGAAAATGAGTTTATGTAACAACATAAGACCCACGTTCTCACAAGGCATAAATTAACTGCATCTTAACTGAGAGGTGGCATCTGCTCTCTAGGGACCAATACTTTTGACTCAATCTGTGTCCCTCATTTACATTGCATGCTGGCCCCCTGGCCTGTTAAGTTGACAATTTCTGCCCATGACGAATAATCCATTTTATTATTATTAATACTATCTTCATGCATTGAAAACTCAGGAATTACAACATTTATCTGATTTCCTAGTATTTATCTAATTTCCTAGTTTGGCAAAAACGTTGCGGCTCATAAAATTCTCCTTTCACTCTTTGTGTCCACTTTCTGTTTAAAAATGCGTGAGTTATGATTTGTTGATTTGCTTATTATAAATAGGAAAGTTTGTAAGTGCTTAATGCATGTTTTCTCTGAGCATTTCCCAAGAAACCTCTAAGAACCATCACAAGACGATGAAGTGGGTATGATCATTATCCCCATCTTACAGGTGAGGAAACCAAGGTAATGACATCATACAGATACAAATGGAAAGACCAGGACTCGCGCCAGGCCTTCCTGACACCAAAATCCATGCTGGTAACTACTCTACCAGACTGACAGCCCTTGGGACCACTGTCTCTGTGCATCAATGTCCATCTGTTGTCTCAGTCAATTTCATACCACAGAATCACTAACTCTTACTGCCAAGCAAGTTCATCAACATTCCCAAATGGGATCAGTGATGAAATGTGGAGAGTTCAAAGGACCAATGGCAGTGACCCCAAAGCATTGAGTAGCCCCCAAAGAAATACAGAAACAACTCTACTGGGCCCTGGTTTTCCTTTAAATATTGACAAACTATAACCCACAACCCCCCTTGCTTAGCTTTCTCTATGATGACTTTTATTTTTTTCATGATAACTGCTCTATGTCTCAGAGCATTTTAAAGTTTGTCAGAGCAGCTGCTCTTTGTCCCAATAAGCTGAAGACTGAAATACTCAGAGGTACAAATAAATAGCAGGGAGGTGTGTGACCCTTATGCATGCTGTGTAAGGCCTGCCTTGGCACTCCCAGACACAGCAATGACCCTGGATGGGCCCAAAGTGTCACCTATCCAGTGGGCAGCTCCACAGACTCAGCCAAGTTGAACCCTTCCTCAGCACCAATATCCCATGCAAATGATTTTTTAGGCCTTAACATGGAATTTTAGAAGCAGGATGTCATCTGCATCTCTGAGACAGAAGATAACAGATGAACGACCAGGATCTTAAATTCTCCAGTTCTCTCACAGCTGCGTATCAATGACACAAGTCCACAAGGGACATGGACGGGGATGGTCCCCACATGAATCAGTGTCTGTTTCTACAGGGCTTGGGTTTGGGTCTCTAACTCCTCTGAGGGATCCTTGGGAAGCTGGACTGAATAGTATATAAATCATGGCAAGGACTTTTGCCCACACTGGGCAGGCCAGCCTAAAAGGACTGGATCAAAAGCAGGCTGGTGGCCTCCTTAGCCACTGGCACCACATTCCAAGCCTGGTACTCAAGGCTGTTATGCTCCCAGGCAAGAAGAGGCATGGAGAGGCAAATCCAACGAAAAGCCAATGAGCACTTCTCTGTAAGCCCACGGCACAGCCAGCCTAGGCCAACAATGTATACTCAGGTCTATGCAGGACTGAGAACAGAACCAGATGAAAGCCATAAACTCATTAGCTGCCCCCTTGGTGAGAGTTTCAAGAATGAAAGAGGCTGAAAGTGAAATCCTAACAAGGGCATATTCCAAAGAGACACATCCAAGCTCACTCCTCTCCTCCCAGTCAGAAGATTTTAGTCCAGCAGGATCTTAGTGGCAGTTTTAGCCCTCATCAAAACACCCTTCCAAGGCTGGATGTACCACTAACACAAGTGATATGGTTTGGCTGTGTCCACACCCAATCTCATCTTGAATTCCCATGTGTTGTGGGAGGGTCATGGTAGGAGGTAATTGAATCACGGGGATGGGTCTTTCCCATGCTGTTCTTGTGACAGTGAATCAGTCTCACGAGATCTGATGGTTTTATAAAGGGGAATTTCCCTGCACAAGCTCTCTTCTCTTGTCTGTCACCATGTGAGATGTGCCTTTTACCTTCCGCCATGATTGTGAGGCCTCCCCAGTCACGTGGAACTATAAGTCCATTAAACCTCTTTTTCCTTATAAATTAGCCAGTCTCGGGTATGTCTTTATCAACAGCGTGAAAACGGACTAATACAAGAATTGGGAGTCAGGAGAGGCTGGGATTTACTACAACTCTTCCACCTCTATCTGTGTAAGCTTAGATAGCTCTGAATACTCATCTGTGAAGCATATAAGATTTGCCCTACACACCTCAGGAAGAAGGTAGCAAAAAAAGGTTTTCATAAAGTACTGCACAAATGCAAAGATCATTTTTATTACTTCACAGAGTGGGTTCTAATGAAATGACAAAATTCCCTAAAGAACAGTATAGGTGAGATTAGCATTTCCTATTTCTGCACATATATATACATACTTATGCTGGTCCCTGGTGTAACCTGAGCCTTGTCCATGTGGCTCTTAGGAGTTTCACCCAAGACAATTTCTATAACATTTACTTATTTTCACTCATGCTCAAAGAAAACTATCTTCCTCTCCAATGTGCAGACATAACAGCACCCTCCCCCAAGGTTGGTTTCTATTGAGACACAACAGCTTCTTCCCCATGGGAATGTTACTCTTTCCATTAAATTTTATGTTGGGTGTTTCTATGCACTGAATCCAGGCTTGAAAGACTCTCAAAAGCAGGTGGGCCTCCTGGCTTGTCTCAAGCTTTCTCATTGCAATGGAGTCAGTCTGCTGCTCCCTCCTGGGCTCACACTCAGGCTGCTGAGACCACCTGCACAGTGTGCTCATGGGAAAAGTGTGAGACGCTGCCGCCATCTTGGATGGTAGCTCAGGGCAGCAGTCAAAGCAAAGGCGCCAATGGCCTGCTGTAGGCAGCGTTCAAATCCTGGCTTTGATACTATCAGTTTAATGTTAGGCCAGTTCTAGAACCTCCTTGCCTATAAAATATGAGTAATACTGTAGTGCCTACCTCATAAGCTTCGTTTTAGGATTCAGTGAGATAATACATGCTGAAAAGCATTTCAGTGTTCATTCTGAGTTTGTGTCTTTAGCTACTGACTTAACTTCTTCATGCTTTTGCCTTTCCCTTTCTCACACTAAATGTCCTGATTAAGTAATAATCAAATAACAAATAAACAAATGCCTCCTGGTAATTGAGAAGGTTATGATGTTATTTTATATTTTATTTTACCCAATTTTCAGGACTTACTCAAATGTCTTCTCTTTGGGGAATGGTGTCACAATTCTGAGACTGGTTTACATGTTCTTCCTGGGTACTCATTTTCATAGTACTCCTGAATAGTAACTGCTTATGTGCTTTTGTGTTTCTTCCATTAGACTATAAATAATGTTAGATGAAAAACAAAAAGTATTTCACACCATGCCTTGCTGAATGAACAATATTAAATAAATGGCAATTGCTGTTATTAGTCCCTGGGATTACCATTCTCATTTATGCTGTTTCACAGGCTTTTTTACCGTGTTCTAAATGTAAAGTTTGGGGAGTATCCCTACAAATGAAAGGAGCATGTGAGCATAGAGATCATTGTCAAAGATGGACTTGCTCTTCTTTTGGCAGAAAATAGGATAAGAGTCATCTTTTCTCATTGATTAGTTCCTGGACATAAATGGAAGACTCCATTAAAGCACTGTAGTTTCTAAGTATTTAATTCAGTTTTGTGGGGGGGATATTCCACAGATGTTCATGTGATAAGCATCTTAGGTCTCAGGACATCTGTCCTTCAAGAAATTATGTGCAAAAGGTAAAACAAAGGTTTCAGCCTCTGGTGGCTGAAACTTGGGGACACCAACTTTTCAGTGTTGCCAATACCTTCCCAGAGGAGGCAATCTGTAAATACCTACTGAGCAAATGGATGAACGAATCCTCAAGTCATATCTCTGCCTCTGTCTAAAGCATTTAGAGAAAGTGATGCTGGGCAGGGCCCTGACTTTCAGTTAGTTGAAGGAAGGGATTAAAAAAAAAAAGCTGTTCAGACCAAGTATAGTGGCTAATGCCTTTACTCTCAGTGCTTTGGGAGGCTGAGGTGGGAGGATCACTTGAGGCCAGGAGTTCCAGACCAGCCTGGGCAACAAGGCAAAATCCCATCTCTACAAAAAATTTAAAAATTAGCTGGGCATGGTGGCACACACCTGTAATCCCAGCTACTGGTAAGGCTGAGATGGAAGGATGGTTTCAGGATGCAGTGAGCCATCATGGCAGCACTCCAGCCTGTGTGACAGAGTGAGACTCTGTCTAAAGAAAAAAAAAAGCCATTGATACACATTCCACTTCAACAACATAGAGATGTTGCTTCTGACCCCCCACAGGACAAGACAGCAATACAGACAAAAGCTAGCTAAGGGCTCTGCTCAACACCATCCAATGGCAGCTACCTGCCAGGTGCTTCACCTCCATCCTAACTAAACCTCACAACCAGCCCAGGAGGTAGAACTCATGAGCCCATTCTACAGATGAAGGAGCTGAGACCCAGATTAAAGACTGCCCAAGGCCCCACAGACTAGAATCCCAGTCGATGCTCTGCCTCTGAGAGAGAAGCCCAAGTAGGTGAAGATGTGAGGACCTATTCTCTTCTTCCCTCACATTGCCAGAGAGACTTCAGGAGTGCTAGGTTCTGGGGGCAGTCTTGTGAGCTCCTCGGGGCCCCCTGAGAACTCCAGGAAGGTGGTGAGAGAGTCAGGTTTGCAGAATTCAGAGAGTGAGCACTAGGCCAAAGCATAGCATAAAACCATTTATCGATATGGCCATAAGTCCCCCCACCCAGCTCCCTCTGTCTCTTAATTGTCTCTGTCTCTCTCTGTCTCTCTCTCTCTCTCAGACATACACACACACACTCTCTCTCTCTCTCTCTCTCTCTCTCTCTCTCTCTCTCTCTCTCTCTTAGCAAATCTGTCCTGACAACATCCCTCAGTATCCTCAGGGAATTGGTTTCAGGACCCCCCCTTGGATATTAAAATCAAAGGATGCTGAAGTCCCTATAAAATAGCATGATATTTGCATATAACCTACTTACATCCTCCCACTTACATTAATCATTTTCAGATTATTTATAATACCTAATACACTGTAAATGCGATGTAAACAGTTGATTTTATTTGTTCAGGGAATGATGACAAGAAAAAGTCTGTACATGTTTGGTACAGACTCAGCTATCCATTATTTTTTCCAATAGTTTCAATCCAAGGTTGACTGAAGGCGTGGATATGGAACCCATGGATAGGGACGGCAGACTGTATAGGTGCACATTCATAAGAATAATCAACAGCTTCCCCGATGCACAGGATAAACTCAATTCTTCAATAACTGAAGAGGCACGAGTGAGTATTTGTGTGTATTCTTATACACTCAAGAGAATTCCCAAAGATTTGCCTAGATCTTTCTTGAAAATCAACTTGGCTTCTGCTGGGATTACTCAACTGCACTTGGAAAAGGGTAGCCCCAGTGTTAGCAGCTACTGGCTCCATGTTTGGAAAGCAAGTCCTTTCATGGAGTTCAGCTGTTCCTCAGGCATCCAGTAAAGCTGGTTGTGCAAAGGCAGAAAATGTGACAACTGTTGGAAGCCTTCAGCAGCGGCCAGTGGGAACAGCCTCTGCATCAACAGTTAAAGCAGCCTATTATCCAGTTCACACAAAACACCCACCAGCTACATGGCACCATTAACTCAATATCACCATTCTTATGAAGTTCATGACACACTGGCCATGCTGCCTTGCCACCAACTTTAGAAACCACAAATAACTTCACAAATCATCAAAATACACATGCACAGGGGGAAAGAGAAAGAAGAAAAAACAACCTTCCTGAGTTCGGAGCACCACGTTCAAAGATTACCTAATAGGCAAACCATGGCATTTCAATATTGCCAGCAAACATCTCTCTCACTTCAGTGGTGAAGTCTCCAAGACACTTCAGATTTGAGGCGTTTGAGAAAGAGAGTCTCAGAGCCATGGAGACCACGTCAAATGCTTCTAAAAAAAGAAGGGTCTGTGTGCATTTTCCCAATGAAGAATCTGTCCAAAAAGACTTTGGAAAACACTTTAATATACTTTGCTTCTAAAACATTACACACTATTTCTCCAACAAATTTATATGTGTTTCCAGAGAACTTCCAAACTGAAAAAAAAAAAAAATGTATTTAAGTGGAAGAATGTCTGGAGATTCTTTTATTCCAATATGTTAACGGACCTTCTTTTTTAATTGTTACTATTTCATATGGTAGCAGTAATTATTCCCTCATCCTCGAAGGAAATATATAATCCAGCTGTGGTGGCTCCACTAAAAATACCACATCTGTGGATCATTGGCAACACTGTGTTAAGATTGCTCAAATCTAGGCAGTCTCAGAGAGTTCTTTTCTAAACCCAAGATGCACATGGGTACACTTTTCTGAAAGTGCCTGCGAACTTTGCCAAAACTGACTGCTCCTTTGTATGCTGAAAATAGGTTTTCAGATACTCCACACCATAAGGAGGTTCTCATGGAATATTATAACCAGGACCCAGTTGTAAGAAGTCCCCAGACCTCCAGGGAAGTGACTTGCGCCAGTGCCCTTGTCAATATCAAACAGAGAAGGAAAAACTAACATTCCCGGTTTCTGGGAGGAGATTCTACCGCGTGGCTGACTGAGTCGCTGACTCCTGGTTTTCCACTTAACAGAAGGACGGCTTCCTCAGAGAGGATGGCAGCCACCCTTTGGGTCACCCTTCTCTTGGTTCTCCAGGCTATGAAGTCAACGTATGTCTGAGCATTCGGTGATAATATTCCTGGAGTTCTCCCCCCACCCCAAGCCTCTGTTTAGTCCTTCCCCAAAGTCCAGCAGCAAGCATCTTATTTTTAAGCCAATCTTCCACATTCAAATCCCCAGTCCAAAGCGCGCCCTTGGGGGTTTCCATCTACAGACATAGAAAAGAAAAGGCAGCCTAGCTGAGCCCTGACAGAGTTTTAGCCCCCGGAACATATGACCTGCGGCTACTGTGCTGGCATGCCGCTCGCCCCGAAACCCTCGGGGGCCCCCTTCCACCCCAGACAATAGAGCAAGAAAATAAAATGAAAGTGGACTTACTGCTATGGCTTGCAGCCTTTCCTTGTGCAATTCCGCCTCTGCCATCCTGGAGAAGGGCACACAGGCAGGGGAAAGAGGAAAGAAAAAACACACGCTGTAGTCACCCAAGGAAACGGATGGGCACCCCGGGGGGCTTTGCTAGAACCCGGGAGAACGCCGAGGGACGGCTGGGGATCCTCTCCGGGTGCGGCGGGCAGAGCTATGCGCACGGCGGGCTCACCCGGACTCAGCTTCTGGCCCCCGCCCTCCCGGCCGCCTGGCTGCGCCCCAGCGCCGCCGCTCACTGCATCTCCCGGTCGCCGCCGCCGCCGGCCGCGCCAGCCGAGGACGTGGGACGCGGGCAGCCGCCGGGAGGGCGCGCTCGCCCGGCGCTAGTTCTCCGCCCTGACGTCTCGGTGCCTTGCTCCGCCCCTGGAGTGTGGTGGACCCAAGGCCGCGGTCCAGGGCGGCTCCGAGCGATCGCCGCCGCGGGTCTCCAAGGCTCAGACGGACGACGCGCGAGCTAGTGGGCACCTAGGGCGCGGGCGCACGGCGAGCTGCTGGGGCGCACGGCTGGCGTTGCGCGTCCCGATGGACACGCGCTCGCTGGGGCGGAGGCAGAGCGCAGTGGCGCCTCCACCTGGCAGATGCCAGTGGAGAGGGGCGTCTGACCGAATGTGGGACCCGAGCACGTGCCGTTACAGGGAGGCTGAGGCCACTGAGTGTTCAGGGCACCTTCTAGCTCCGACCAGACGCTTGGGCTCCACGTGGGGACATTTACAATTTGGGAAGGGCTGCCTTGCCCACGTGGCCCACGTGCTTAAGATGACCAAGTTCTCAACATCAAGTCAGCCGAGGGTAGGGTATATCTCCAGAGAGGCCACCCCCCTGGTGAGGCGATATGTGGCCTTAAAAGAAGCCGCGAGTTTTTAGTCCTGGGTGCTAGGCTAGGCTTCACAATGTATTAGCTGTGAAATCTCGGGCAATTCGCTTAACCGCTCTGAACCTCAGTTTCCTCATCTGAAAAAAATGGAGGATCACGGAGGTGTCATTAGAGACGAATGAGAGACAGTATATAAAGGTGCTTTGTAAAGGGCATCACAGACATCTGCTCTTATTATCATTATCCTGTGACATTCTGGATGGAAATCCTTCCAGGGTCTTCTGTTCACTGCATCTGACAGGAAAAGTAGGATCTACTCACTAAAATACGTCACCTATTCTTTACTAAAACAGGATACCATGTGGTACTAATGTGAGTCTTTTGTGACAGGTCCTGGACTGGATGTGAGAAGTGGATCAGGCCTGGTCCAAAAGGAGATCAATGCCAAAGACAAACAAAATGCCTCTTCACATTAAGGCAGGACCTGCTAGAATTCCCAACATTCGTATGCAAACTTTTCTTCATAAAATGAAATAAATACTGAAATAACTAAAGGGGCCTCTTTAGATCCACAGGATTTAAAGGCATGTTAAAAGATGAACACATCAGGCCTGATGTGATGGCTCACACCTGTAATCCCAGCACTTCGGGAGGCTGAGGCGGGTGGATCACCTGAGGTGAGGAGACCAGCCTGGCCAACGTGGTGAAACCCCATCTCTACTAAAAATACAAAAAATTAGCTGGGCGTGGTGGCGGGCACCTGTAATCCCAGCTACTCGGGAGGCTGAGGCAGGAGAATCACTTGAACCTGGGAGGCAGAGATTGCAGTGAGCCGAGATCACACCACTGTACTCCAGCCTGGGCAACAAGAGTGAAACTCGGTCTCAAAAAAATATATATATGTACATCAAATTTTCCCAAATCACCTGCTTCCTGAATAAATGCTTCCATTTCAACTAAATTGCCCTTTCAATTTTCACAGAAGTTCACCTGTCACTGATGAACAATTACTCCTCTGACCAAGGATGGAAGCACTCACCGAAATCATTTACTGATGGATTGTTTTCCCATGTTTTTCATAACAAGTGTAGGTGGAGCTGTTTGTTTCATAAATCCAGCCAATGCCAGATTCTACATCCCACTCCAGTTTATCAGAAACCTACTTTCTAGCTAAGAACCATCCTTTTCTTCAAATGCATCCTTTTTTCTTCATTTCCAGCACAAGCCCCAACAGGACAAGTTATTTAAAGGGAGTTTGCTCACAAATAAACAAAGTTGTTATTGCTTCAGCAGAGTGATTGTAGAGAATACCAAGATGAGGAAAATGGGACCAAAGAGGTTGAACGACTCAGCTACAGTTATAGAGCTGAGATTTAAACTCAGATCACACTCACCAGAGTCCATGCTCTTAACCACTAAGCACCAGGCTTGGCCAATGATATGGAGATAGAAGCAGGCCCCAGGAATAAACAATTGAACCAGAAATGGTCCTTCTACTCCCAGCTATACAGATATTTAAAAAGTATAATTGAGCACAACAGTGTGAATGTACTTATTGTCATCAAACCATATGCTTTAACGTGGTTGAAATTTTAAGTGTTTTATATTTAACCGCAATAAATTTTTAAAAGGAGAAATGGAATGGGGAGGTGGAGAAGGAAAAAGGCCTGGGCATCCTTTGAAAGTGAACAGTTGGAAAGATCTGAACTCTGAATAGAAGAATCAGGGTTGGGGACACACATCCAAGTGTCATCTACTTTGCAGTTACAGTTAAAGAAATGAGAACAGCCAGCATGAGAAAACAAAGCAAGAAGAGGAGCCCAGCAAAGAAGACTGATTAAGCATCGTCTGAGAAGTAGAAGGAAAAATCCAAAGGGATTTACACCAAAAGCCACAAAGAAGGAAAGAGGTCTTCAATAGGGCCATATGCTTCTGAAAGGTCATGGGGAATGCAGATGAACAAGAGGCCATCAGATGGCTGTCAGGAAGCCACGAGTGACTTGTGTCCGGAAGGGGAGCTTGGAAGCACTTACAAGAGTTGAGGAATGACTGCTACCAAGTGAATGTTGAAAATAAAACAAACAAAAAGAAGGATGAGTGAGAGGTCAGAGAGAAGCATCCATGAGTACAAACTGCTTCTTTCAGCCCTTCGGATGTGAAAGATGAAGGTGGAGAACAGGAACATAGCCTATGGGAAGCAGGGTCTAGTGGAAAGGGTTTTTAGGTCAGGTAAGACTTGGACACTTGGGGGTCAAAGCAAATTAGACAACAGGGAAATGAGGCCAAAGACACAGCCAAAAGGCAGGTGAATATTAGGCAAAGTTTCTAATTAGTCAAGAGGACATTCAGATGAGCATCACATTAGCCAGTTAGCCTTGGGAAGAAGGAAGAACGAAGCAGGAAAGGAGGATGAAATGGATAAAGAAAAGAAGAAAGTTTGAGTTGAAGTCTCAGGAGAGAGGTTAAGTAAGTTTGCAGCAGATGAACTGGATTTCCCAATTGAATAAAGAGTCATTGATTAAGACTGATGGTGTGGGGTTGGGGCTTCAGAAAAATAGAAATAGTTTGTAAAGAAGCTGTAGGAAATGAGAAAGACTAAAACATGATTCCTAACCAGAAATATGCATCAGAATCTCCTGAAGACCTGCACAGAATTACATTTCTATGGAGTGAGGCGGGGGTTAGGGATGGGTTTAGAGCCTTTGTATTAATTGAATTAACTAGGAATAGACTACAGACTCATGACCAATTGTGTGTACTTCCTAAGTGATTTTTAACTGCCCTGAGACCCACAATTAAAAAAAGCTTGTGTTTATTCAGTGTTGAGGATTATCAAAGCAGGTATCACAAAAAGCCAAAGAGAGGAAATTCAAAATGCTTCTGGCCAGGTAGGAAATGTAACAGACTTGTTCATATATACATTTTTCTTTCTTTTTTTTTTTTTTTTGGGGGGGGGGGCTGGCCAATTTGTGAACTCCTTCCCATCTTTGGGGAATTCCCATATTACAGCCATAGTGAGAAGCAGAGCCACATCCTGTGGTAGAAGCTGGGAGGTCTCAGACACTTATTCCCCAGATCCCCCTGAAGCCATGGTATGGCACGCAATCTGGGCTCAGTCAGGCATGTACACCTGCCGAGAATTTTGGAGACACAGCATTTTAGAGAATTTCTTCAGGCTAGGAGCTAACCTTTGGTTGTACCCATTGCCTAAGCTTCCTTCTTTGGATGTTCCATCTTTTCTGTGAGCTATCTAATACAATTTCATTTCATTCTTTTTCTGCTCCTATCAACTAGAATCTATTTCTGTTGCTTGGGACCAAGAACCCTAGGTGAGACAGGAAGGCAAATGAAATGACTGCCTGATGGTTGACCAAGGAGCAGAGGAAAAATCTTTTCTCCTCTTCCAGCACTTCTCCTTTCAACTCTCTAAATTTTAGTATTTTAAAATCTTTGAACCCATTACAAACACAGGCATTTAAAACCCAAACTATGTTATTTATTTAATAAACATATTGTATAATTATTTTATATTAGACATTAGGACACGGCCTGGTATCAAGAAAAAAAAATCATAGTCTAGTGCCACAATGATATTGGTGACTATTTGCCCTCCAAAGATTAAAAATCTGGAAGCATACATCACAATAGTGCGTAATGTATATAACAAATCACTAGTTCTTGCTGGGACATTAAATTGTGTTGTATAAGCACCATCTGTACAGTTTAATGTTTTTTATGACAGACGCTTCATTGCAAAGCATTATATGAAAAGGATACAGAATGCTAGATATGCAAAATAGATGTTTTGTTAATAAAAATTTCAGAATCTATTTTCGAACCTGAGTCCTTTGAGAATCACAGCTGATTCCCTTGTGGGGAAAATAAGAGCTCTGTATACCAAAAGGGAAATGACTTGCCAAGGCCTGTTGTGTAAAAGTCAGTCTTGTTGAGCGAGAGTTACGAGTGTGACATTTCCCAGCAACCTGAAGCTTCCCTTGGACAAAAGTAATTTTGAAAGGAATGCCAGGATCCCCTCAAATGTTTATATTTGTGTTAGTTCTCTTTTGCCTGGGATCTTTTGAAAATAAATGGTCATTTAAAACATATGTGATAGCTGCACAGAATCAAAAGGAGAACATTGCCTGTGGTCCTCTTGGCTCCTGTGGTTGCTAGCTCTTTGGGAAAGTTGATGGGATTTCAAGTATATGCTATTTTTCTCCATGGGATCCGAATGATAGATTCATATAGGGAGTCCCCAAGGAGCAAGAAGACAGAGAAAGAAGTCAGAAAACAGCATCAATGTGAAAAATAAACTAGGCTGAATGCCGCTTAAGGTATATATTGACTAAGGTCTTTACAGAGCAGATTGAAAATAAGCAATTGGAAATCTGGCTAGAAATGAATATTAGTACTTCACTGCGATGGTTTCCTTTTCTCTTGGTTAGGTTTGGCAATGTCAGTTGATCCACATGAGTCCCTAGAGGAAACTGGGTAGATAAGGAGAGTGTGTGGGAATCAATTAGAGCTGAATGGTTACAGATCATTCTACATTTACTTTGTTGTGGTACTATGGACAAATCACATAATAGATTGGAATGACAGTTTCCTTACATTAAGATGGAAATGAAAATATGTGATGTCCAGTCTCACTGGATTGTCATATCTGATGAGTTTAAATACTGTGTTATTCAGATGTTGGTCCAGAGTAGTAGTCCTGTTAATGACAAAAGTTTTGAAAAGTGGGATTAGGAAGTAGGAGGTAGGTATGACACAAAAAATACAGGAACTCTGAAGACAAGTTGGAATCTCAGCTCTCTCACAGGGATGTTATATTAAATAAGGAATCTCAGCCCTCTCACAGGGATGTTGTAATAAATAAGGATAACAGATATAAAAAGCTTGTGATTGGCCATGGTAGGTGCTCTGGAAATGGTAGGTCTCGATCATTCAACCCAATCATTGCTTCATTAAAAATGCCATAGACCAAGTTAAGTGAATGACTTGATTTTCTCCACACTTTTATGTAGACTTTTTTTTTAAGGGGTGAGCTATCAGTATTCTTAACATTCCTCCCATTAGTCAATACTTCTCATTTTCCATCTTTTAAACAAGAGGATTCTGCCCTATGTCATTTATTATCTAGAAATGTCTTTACTATACTCTGCTTTTAATGATTCTTAGACATCTACAGTCTTATTTTTTATACTGGGTCAATCTAACAATCATAAATAAGAAGGCATTTTAAAATTTAAGAGGAGATAGAATAAATCCTAGGAAAATATGGGAAGAACAGGTTAATTTTTGAGTATTAGGAAGAGAGTTATATGCCTACATATTGAAGGTGCTCTGTGGTAGAAACAATTCTAAGTTTGGCTATGAATTAGCTACAAACTAGAAAGTCTTTGGGAAGGCCAGGTTCTACCCCAGCCTGGTTATTTGATGCCAGTAGACACAGTCGGGTCATTGGCTTCTCAGAGAGCTTAGGGGCCAGTCTAGTTTACCTTAGCACAATGACCACGATGTGCCCCGTCAGCTTGGAATCCCTTTTTGTAGTGTGGCCATCAACACTTTCATTGTTAACCATGTTTCAATAATGTCGTGTACATTCTGCAAGTCAGCACTGCTGACAAGAGAGAAATTTCCTGCGGGGTTGGCAGTGGAGGGATGGTGGCCTGCCCACTAAATCCTGTCCACCCTGCTGGCTGGGGAATGAATAATGAAATTGGGAAAGCCTAGCTTCAGCTCCTACCACCTATGGATGCTGTGCCTGCCTGATACCTTTGGGAATGACAGAGGTCTCAACTGCCTGCCCACCCCTTGCACACCCTCCATATATTGAGTAAACGGATCCTGGACCCCTCTGAGCCTGTTTCACTGAGAAGTAGCCAGCCAGTCTCAAAAATTGCTCATTACTAATGTGTGACCCTCCCAGCCAGGGCCTCCGGGACAAACTGCCTTTCCCCCAAAGCAGCTCATGGTAGAGTGGAATGAACATAAGACAAAGTATCAAACCTAGGTCCTAATCCTAACTCTGCCACTTACTGTGTAACTTCATACAAGTCACTTGCCTGCTCTGAACTGAGGTTCTCTATTTGTAAAATGGGAATAGGTTTTCCATCTGTAAACTGGGAACAGGGATAGCTAACTAGCCCCATTCGATTCTCATACGATTGAAGTACATGAATGAGAAAGTGCTTCGAGAACTACAAATGCTCTGAGAGTGAAGAACTACAGTGAAATAAAATACTTCACAATTAGGGCTTAGGGACATGCTGACTGCTTGGTGGGAAGATGTTTAGAAGACTTTGCAGGCTGGGTGCAGTGACTCATGCCCACAATCCCAGCACTTTGGGAGGCAGAAGTGGGAGGATAGCTTGAGGCCAGGAGTTCAAGATCAGCCTGGGCAA
Source organism: Chlorocebus sabaeus (assembly GCF_047675955.1). NCBI lineage: Eukaryota > Metazoa > Chordata > Mammalia > Primates > Cercopithecidae > Chlorocebus > Chlorocebus sabaeus. The sequence continues at coordinate 79,717,622 of NC_132915.1, read as the reverse complement.
CATAGTGAGACCCCCACCTCTACAAAAAAAAAAAAATTAAATTAGCCAGGTGCGGCAGCATATGGTTGTAGTCCCACCGACTCAGGAGGCTGAGGCAGGAGGATCACTTAAGCCCAGGAGATTGAGGCTGCAGTAAATCACGATCATGCCACTACACTCCAACCTGGATGACTCCATATCAAAAAAAAAGATTTTGCAACAGTCTTTTTTTTTTTTTTTTTGGAGATGGAGTCTCGCTCTGTCGCCCAGGCTGGAGTGCAGTGGCGTGATCTTGGCTCACTGCAAGCTCCGCCTCCCAAGTTCATTTCATTCTCCTGCCTTGGCCTCCCAAGTAGCTGGGACTACAGGTGCCTGCCACCACGCCTGGCTAATTTTTTGTCTTTTCAGTAGAGATGGGGTTTCACCAGTTAGCTAGGATGGTCTCGATCTCCTGATCTTGTGATCCGCCCGCCTCAGCCTCCCAAAGTGCTGGGATTACAGGCATGAGCCACTGCGCCCGGCCCGACTTTGCAACATTCTATAGCCACTGTAGACTCAGTGCACCAGGAGAAAAGGCTGTGCTAACACATGAGATAAAATATGCTTTCAAGTTTTTGGATGGATTTCTAAGATAATCAAGCCAGTAAATGGAAGTGCCAACACCACCTGGGGCTCTCTTTCACTCCTTGATGTTTCTCAGTCACTTCAGTGATTTCTCCTTCATGGGGTCTGAAGACCAACAGCCCCACATTCTGATCTACATATCTAATTAGCTTAAATACATGCAGAAAAGAGTGTAGCGTCGGAGGATGAGATGAGAGAAACAGAGATAAGCAGAAGAGAAGGAAACAGAAAAACTTGGATCTTTTGTCAGTTGTGTTTGTGTGCCAAACCTATATTTGAATGCTGTTTGGTCTGTGTTTACTTTAATGTGTTCTTCTTTCTGCATTCATTCAGAGCTAAATTTATCCCACTAGAGAAGAAGGCATACTTGGGGAGGTGGGGGTGGAAAAAGAGCAGACACAAAGGCGGCTGCTTGACTGGGAGCCAGGAGCCTTGTGGAGTTCCCTGGAAGAAGACGGTGGGAGCCAGTACATGGAAGGTAGCCACTCCAGAGGCTCTGTGAGGACCCTGTGCAGACCTGACAAGGGAAGATGTTTCCACAGGGGACTCTGCGCCCTTTGCTTTTGAGAAGAGAGTGACCAGAAACAAGACTTTAGAACTTGTAAATTAGAAAAAGCAATTGCATAACTCCCATGAGCTCCCAAATCTGACCCAACCCTTCAGGAAATGAAGACTCAGCAGCTCTCTGGGCCTCCCCAAGGAAAACAGTGTCTGCCCCCATGGAAAGAAGAAGGGCAGCTGGCAGGGCCACTTCTGCTGCAAAGGTGGTCTTGCTTTCTATTGGAGGGTCATGCCAGTTGTTTATCTGCTGGGGTAATGTCTCTTGGATGGGAGGGGAGGAAAGGGAGGTTGTTGCATTCCACCTTCTGGGTTGGATGAAGTATTGTGCTCCTATAACTGGAGGTAGGATCATTAATGCTCCCTGGGCTGCGACCCAGGCACCTCCTGCTGATCCTTCATGATTTTCTTTCTTCCCACTCAGTTACCATCTTTCCTCCTCTAATTCCTTACTTCTCACTCCCCCTAAATGAGCCCTTCTTACACTATCTTCTGTCAGTGGACAAGTCATTGAAACTGAGATAGCTTTTCCTGTGATCAGAGATTTCTCTGTTAGAATTGAAGACCTTTCTGTAGAACAAGTAGTCAATTTCCATCTGGGAGTCTGTCCATCATTATGAAACTTCCCTTCATTGATTTGGGGTAAGGGAGATTTCTAGGATTCTGGGATGGTTCTCCTTTGTTTTAGGCTCAGATAAGTCACCACAGCATCTTGCCAGAGCTTTACCCTGTATTTGGCGTCTAGTACCCTCCACTCCTCCCCAGAGAACTTGACACCTTCTTCATCTGTTCGTCCCATTCCAAATTTGGTGCTTTCTCATACCATGAGCTATGCTTGGAATGCAGCTCCCCCTCCTTCTTCTAACTTTCCAAGTCCCTTCTTGTTAACTTCACAGAGTTCCAGAAATCCCACCCCCTCTGGGTATGCTTGTCAGTCCCTTTGGGAAGGATAAGTGGTTATCCCTCCTAATTCCAAACATAGCGTGACTTGCAAATTGAATGCTCAACTTGTCACTCTTTCAGTTAATTCTAAAAATTATAAAGTCACAGCCTCGAAGGAGCTCTTGTCAGATTAATTGATGTCCCATAAGCCACCATGATCATTGTTTGCATGTGATGAAGCTACTTAAGTTGGGAGGAAGCATAGATTGGACAAACCTGAACTTATCTTCCAGTTCTTACCACTTAATGACCTTGAGAAATTTACTCTCTGAGCTTAAGCTATTCTGTCTGTAAAATGGGAAAGACAATAGTATTCATTTCACAATATTATTGTGACAATCAAATGAGATAATGTATACAAAGCTCCTGGCATATTGCAGATGCTCAATGAATTCTATTTTCTAATTATGAACATAATCCTATTTATCTGTTGACACCTATATCCTTCTGGATGTTGACACCTATATCCTTCTGGATGTGTTTCTATGTGCCTGTGTTCCAGTGAAAACTCCTGAGTGGCATGTTCATCCCAGCACCAGTTGTGCCCAAGTGTACCCAAGATGGCCCTTCAGACTAGACCAGCATTTGCTCATGAATGTTCCTGACTGGTTGCTAACCTGGTCATTGCCTCTTACCTGTAAAATGTGCATTCCAAGGTCTTTTGATGCTGTACAAACCTTTTTGTAACATTTTGGCTATGCCAAATTCTGCATTTATGATGAGAGGTGGAAGACAAAAGTCCAAAGTGTTCTACTGTGTGGTTTTTGCTACCATCCAGAACAGTGATTCTAAGCTTTAGGGGAGAAGAGTTCACAGAATCCTTTCAAGAATCTGGTAAAAACTATAGACTCCTGCTCAGAGCAGTGCACATGCATATAGCATTTTATGTGTAGTTTCTGGGGTTTCAGGAATTCCTTGAATTCTTCCAAGGACATTCGTAGAAGACTCATGGACTCCTGGTTTAAAAAAAAATCTGCTCTGGGTCTTAGAATATCAGAGCAACTGAAAGGAACAAGAGAAAGTGGGTTTATCTTCAAGACCCAGGAAGTTCCCTTTGGGTATGAATGGAAGAGCACAAGAAGTCTGGCCAACTCCTACCCAGCCTGAGAGCCCCTCTAACCTAGCCAACCATTGGTTGTCTGAGCTCTGAGAGCTGCCCTTCCCTAGTTCTGCTCGCAGTTGATGGCACAGAAAAGGCACAAATGCCAATGAATCCTCTCTCTGGGCTTGGGTTACCGCCACTGTCTTTCTTCCAACTAAAGCTTCCTCTGACTCCATGTCTACCCAGCCTTCAGTTCTTCTAGGGAGAACAGCCTTCACCCAATCTCCCCAAGAAGGTACCTCCCTTGCATCTACATACAGTAGTTACCCTTTCAATTTATTGTTGCCTCCCAGGATAAGCTTGAAAGTGCTTTCTATTCTAGGTGGAAACAGAAACAAAAATAGATTTCAGGACCCCAAGTTGCAAACTCATTTAAATAAAACATAGCACTGTGTTGAAATAGAATAAGAAAATGGTTTGTCCACATCACCCTCAAACAGTGTTAAGTCCACCTCATCAGGCACCTTCACAAATATCCTCCAATATTCAAAATCTACTTTCCAAAAGCCTACCTGGCTTTTCCCCCCAACCACAGTTGGGTGAAGTCATTTTACTTCCAGTTTGGAAGTTCCAGCCAGAATCTGAGCTTAGTCCAAAACTATTGGACTCTGTGGCTTCCAAGGAAAACAGTCTGTCGCTGATTTAAAGACACTGTTAGGTTGGTGCAAGCCAAAACAAATGGAGCAGGCTTTTCATTAATAAGGAGGAAGCAGCCCTTCCAAGGTGGTGACCTAATAAAGCAAGCGACACATGGGCATCAGGTTTCAAACCCCAGCACCAGACAGACTCAAGATTTCACACTTGCCCTCTGAGCCAATAAAACCCTTAACTTGATAATCCCACTATTTAAAAAACATTGTAACAGCCCCAGCCCACAGAGAAAACGTTTATTTGCTAAGAATATGACCACTGGTGGAAAAAAAAAAAGGGCAAAGGTACACTTTTGCCATTTTACTTTCATAGGAGTAAAAACTAGTATTTTTGAGAGTTGATAAGGCAGAAACAAACTAACGCGAGTAAAAACTTGAAAGTTTCCAACAGTCTTTTTAAATTAAATAAAGGTATGAATTGAGGATTGGAGAGGATAGTCTTGAACCTAAGTTGTTTTTAAATTTATTTATTTATTTTCTATAAATAGAGATAGGGTCTCATTATATTGCCCAGGCTGGTCTTGAACTCTTAGGTGCAAGCAATCCTCCCACCTCGGCCTCTTGAAGCCTCATAGGCATGAGCCACCTTGCCTGTCCTATTTTTAAATTTAATAAACACTTACATGGTGCTGACTGTATTATTGAATTCATTCAAAGTGCTTTACACACATTAACTAATGTAATCCTCATATCAGCCTATGAGGGTAGCACTATTATTATCCAAATTTTACAGATGAGGTAACTGAGGCACAGAGTGCTTCCAGTCACACAGCTTCTAAGTGGCAGATGTAATAATATCAGGTGATAAGCTTACTGTTTACCGTATGTGACTGTGTGGAAGTATTTAAGTATCAGGAACATTTAGCAGTATTATAAAAAAAATTGTATATTTCAAAATAGCTAAAAGAGAGAACTTGAAATGTTCCCAACACATAAAAATCATAAAAGCTTAAGGTGCTGGATACCTCACATATCCTAACTTAATCATTACATATTTTATGCATGTAACAATATACCACATATGCTGCATACATATGTACAAATATTATGTATCAATAAAAAATTTAAGAATAAAAAATACACGTTTGAAAGAGACAAAAGGGATACTTTTTTTTTTAAGTACTTGGACTGTCATCCTCTCTAAGGAATAAGGCCTCAGATAACAAACATTAAAAGGTCAATCAACTAAGCTAACTTCCTTCCTTCCATCCTTCCTTCCTTCCTTCCTTCCTTCCTTCCTTCCTTCCTTCCTTCCTTCCTCTCCCTCCTTGCTTCCTGCCTGCCTGCTTTACTCCCTCCTGCCCTCCTACTTTCCTTTCTCCTTCCTTTCTCTCTCCCTCCCTTCCTTCTTCCTTCCCTCTTTCCTTCCATTTCTTTCTCTTTCTTTCCTTCCTTTCTTCTTACCTTTCTTCCTGCCTGCCTTCCCTCTTTTCCTCCCTTCCTCCTTCCTTCACTCTTTTTCTTTTCTTCCTTCCTGCCTACCTGCCTTTGCTCCCTCCTTCCTTCCTTCCTTCCTTCCTTCCTTTCTCCTTCCTTCTTTTCTCCCTCTCTCCCTCTTTTCCTTCCATCCCACCTTCCCTCCTTCCATCCCACCTTCCCTCCTTCCATCCCACCTTCCCTCCTTCCATCCCACCTTCCCTCCTTCCATCCTGCCACATGCATTAGTCCACATTTTGAACCAGGCATTGTCCCATGTGCTAGAGATCAGCTGCCTTTTTTCCACCTAGAATCCAGGGAAGGGAGAGAGACATTAAGAGTAGAGAAGTGCACACTGTAACTTAGGAATGCTCTGAAACAAGCCAACACTAAGGGGACAGAGTGGCATGGGGGTGATGGTTTAGGTATGGGAGGAGGAAGTGACGATCAGAGAACCCTGAATGGAGTTGTGCCAGGGCAGAGGGAGCAAGGGGAGGGGTTCGGAGAGAGGAGGCCGGAGAGTGGCCCCACCAGATCTCGGCCTTGGGAGGGGTTAAGCAAACTGCAGAGTGATGTATTTACATTTTAAAAGGTCACTCCAGCTGCCAGGGATGAGGCAGGGAAGAAGATGTGGGAAGGGAAACCAGGAGGATCCTGCAGGATTCCTGAGAAACCTGCAGAATGGTGTCGTAGGGGTAGATGGGGCAACAGCCACCAAAGATCCCCACACCCTAATCCCTGGAACCTGTGAATATATCCTCTTCAATGGCAAAAGGGACTCCGAGGAAGTGGTATTAGGGTGGGCACAGGCCGGTGGGGCGGCCCTGATGGAACTAATGTTTGGACAGAGCCAGGAGACCTTCACTCTGGGGTTGGAGGGGGATGTAGGAGGGGACAAAAATCCAAAGTCAGCTGAGGAGGGGCCAGAACACATGAGCAAGGGGAACATGGACCCCTCGGGTTCCAGTCACAGCTTTGAAGCTTACAGGGTGAGTTTAAACTTGAGAAAAGCACTGCATTTCTCTCACATCAGCTTTCTCAATCAGAAAATGAAATTAATAGTGCCTAACTCATATCAGTGTTTTGAGGGTAAAAGTAGATAATCCATGTAAATCCCCTGGCACAGTGCCTGGCAGGTACTAAGCACTCTCATAAATGCTAGTCAGCAGCATTCTCACAAAAGGGGTCGGGGACAGTGGCTAAGAGCATTGGCACTGCAAGGCTCCGGGTTCCAATGCCAGCTCCATATTTATTAGCAAGGGGGAGCCCTGGGCAAGGTACTTAACCTCTCTGTGCCTCAATTTTATCCTGGGTAAACTGAGGATAATAACATCTACCTTATGGGATTCACGAGAAGGTCTGCATTGGCTTTTATTATTCTGCTGATGAGGATGATAAAGAATACACAGATTATGAAATGAAAACCTCGAGGGTCGATTTACTACATCAGAGTCTTTGTAATCAGCTATTTAAATGACTCGCTATTTCTGCTTTATCAACATGCAGCAAAAGGAGGATGAGGCTAACATGAAATCTATGCACAATAAATAAAGATGCTGTCAGCTTTGCCTTAAGGGCGATTTCACAATGCTGTGAACTCTATGATGCACAACCAGGCAGTGAAGGCCTTTGCTTTGAGGAAATCGCAATGAGTCTGTAAGAAGATGCAGAGCCAGCCTTGGAGAATTAATAGCCTATGCCTGTCAGTTGTTCCCATTTTAATCTTCCACCCCTCCCTTGCCAGTCTAGCTGTGGGCCTCTGAGTCCCTACACCTGAACCACATTGAGGGTCAGGGACCTTGGCATTTAATGGTGTTTGAAAAACACTCAAATCATTTGTGCCAAAAACAGGGGTGACAATACTATTCCCACTGGGTGGGGTCATTGACTCAGCAGTTTGACCTACACAAGTGGCCCTTTTATGGGCAAAACGATGACCCTGAGCTCCACAATCTAAAGAGCTAAGTGCTCGGTGCATAGCATGTCCTTTAAGCGCTTTCTGAAAGGACTCCCCAGACAGTAGGGAGGGTAATGCATGTACACTTGACATATCTTATCAGAGAAGCCCAAGACAGCCTGCCTGCCTCTCCTCCCTGGGACATTAGTGAGGAGCCAGGGGAATTCCAGAAGGAAGGCATGTGACACTCTGCATGTGACAGGCCTGGGCGTAACCAGGAACCATGTGGCCTCCATCACAGTTGGTCACTGTGTTGATACCAACTCCCCGACCATGTTGTGGGTTGCATCTCTTGGGCTCAGGGGGTTTTACTCATCCCCTAAAGCCCGATGACTCATACTGTGGTCTGTGACAGCAGCAGCAGCAATACCTGGAGTTTGTTTGAAATGCAGATTATCAGCACCCTGAGACCTTCTGAATCAGAATCTGCATTTTTATAAACTGCCCTCGTGATCTGTGCACAATTCAAGTTTGAGAAGCACAGATCGAGAGCCTACTGGGTCTCAACTGTGACTGCACATCAGACTTTTAAAGGTGGGATGATTTAAAATTATACCCTTACCCAAGGCCCACTCCAGACTAATTATATCAGGATCCATTTGTAAATTTCCTAGGTGATTTTACTATGCAGCCAGGATTAAAAACCACAGATGTCACTGATGATGATGATGATGATGGTGGTGGTGATGGTGATGAAGATGGCAATGATTGCAAGTAACATTACTTCCCTCCCACCCCACTTACATGTGCTGAACTCTTCTTACTACTGTGTAACTCATCACAATTCTGTGAAGTACTAGCATTGTCTCCACTTGAGAGATGAAAAATTAAGAAACTGCCTCAGGTCATAGAGCACAGATGTGGCAGAGTCAGAATTTGCACTTTTAACCTCTCTACAAATCATTGAGCCTGCCTCAGACTGACTTCATCCAGAATTTCTGGGGGTGGGGCTTAGATGTCCACATTTTAAACTTATGCACCAGGTAAATCTAATTCATACTGAAATGTAAGATGTGAGAACCATGTTTTATCCACTCCCAAAGAGGCTTCTTTAATTTAAGGCTTTAGACATTTAAAAAAATCAGAGCTATAATGAGTTTGCTCAGCAGTTACTCTTGGCATCATCTATGGGGCAGTTCGGATACATGGCTGTTCATTATTTATATGACAAAGATATGAATCCTGAGTGTCTACATTCCTTCCTCACTAATAACTGCTCAGGTCTTCTCATCACAGACGGTCCTAGCTTTAGTCCAGGTTTCACCTTGTAGTTCCAAATGATTCCTGACTCAGAGTTTTCTTCTCCTTTTTTTTTTTAAAAAATATTCATCCCTTTATCCATTAATCCATCTATCCATCCATCCCATCCCATCCATCCATCCATCCACCAGTCATGCATCATTCAACACCTTCCACTACTGCACTGGCATCGGTGAGGTAGAGTTGAATAAGGTGCAACTCTCAAGGGGCAACAGAAACATTAACAGACCTTTGGGAATCAGTTGATACAGTCTGATGTCAGGGGTGAGCTCAAGAATCAGTGAGGATAAGGAGGCAGTTCTTGGGATCTAAGGGAACTGCCAGAGAAGGGTCCAGGAAGGCATCTCAGAGGAGACGAAATAAGAACTGAATTTCAAGGATGCATAGGCTTTCAAAGGGAGTTAGGAGGGAGGTAGTATATACGCAGAGGGAACAAGCTGTGCAAAGCCCAGGAGGTGTAAAAGAGTGCAGTGTGTTTAGAGTTCTGGAAGTCACCCTGTTTTGGAGAAGGATGTACAAAATGGAGGGGGGTGAGAGATGGCCCTGGGAGATGAGGTAAGCTCCAGGTCACAGTCTGGTTCAGCATGTCAGATGTTCCCTTGCAGGTGACAGGGAGCCACTTTAGGGTGTAAAAAAGGAAGATGTTTTGGAAAGCTCACTGGGGCTACTTTACTGAGAATGGATTCCTGTGTGAAGACTGCAGGCAGGGAGACTATTGTGAGAGTATAGTCAAGAGAAAATAGGAACCTGAATTGAAAGTAATAATTATGACGACTGTACCTGGGTGAATAGTGGTTGTCCAAAAGATCTGTCCAAGTCCTACCTCTTGTACTTGTGAATGTGACCTTACTTAGAAATAGAGTCTTTGCAGAAATAATTTAGTTAAGGATATTGAGATAAATCATCCTGAATTTAAGGTGGGACCTAAACCCAATAACTGATGTCTTCATAAGAGAAAGGAGAAAGAGATTTAAGACACAAACACACCCAGAGGGGAAGGCCACATGGAGACAGAGGCAGAGATTGGAGCAATGTGTCCATGAGCCAAGGAACTCCAACTACTTCCCTTCCACACTGCATTGAGGGCCTATGCATCCCTGAAATTCCAGCAGCTGCCAGAAGCTAGGAGAGAAGCAAGGAGCAGATTCTCCCTTAGAGCCTCCAGAAGGAACCAACCCTGCTGACACCTTGATTTCAGACTTCCCACTCCCAGAACTATGAGAGAGTGAATTTCTCTTGTTTTAAGTCACCCAGTGAGTGGTCAGGTCTTACAGCATTCCTAGGAAACTAACATAGGTAACAAACTAATGTTAAGTACCCTGTGAATGCTTCACAAGTGTCAGTTCATTTGGCACCCCAAACAATTCCTAAGGTGGATGCTGGTAGTATTATTCCCATCTTTCAGATGAAGAAACTGAGGCACAGAGAAGTTAGGTATTTGATCTAGGGTTGCAAAACAAGTAGGAGGCAGGGCAGGGTCTTATCTACCGACAGTCTGGGAGTATAGCCCGTGGTCTCAGCTCTATGAGGATGGAGAGAAAAGGGCAGATTTAAAGAGGTGGAGAGGATGAATAGGGCCTGGCAATGGAGGGTGGGCAGGAGAAGGCCAGCCTTCTGGGTGTCAGACTTTTGTGGTCCCTCCGCCCTCTGAGTTTCCATCAGCTTCTGTTTTTCATGCGACAGTGACCCCTAGGATATGTTAACCTGTCCAACTCTCTAGCCCTGCTTTTGGGACCTGCTTCTCAAGGAGTCCTTTGCTCTCTCCACATATGTCCTTGAAAGGACTCTACCCTTGTTGACTCCCTGAAAGTGCTGCCCTCTGGTCTCTCTTTCCTTCTCTGTCCACATAGGCACTTGCCTGGCTCTGATCATGTGGCCAGCTCTGGCCACATCCTCTTAACATCTTTGAGCTCTTTCCTGACCCTAAAATCCTAATGTTTACTCTGGTTTCTGTTCTCAGCATTCCCATCTCTTTCCTCCCCTCCACCCCCCTGGGGAATGGGAAGGAGGGGCATTGAGATAAAAGGAGGGTAGGAAAGCCATGTCTTCCAAGGCAAAAAGTCACTTCCTCTATGTCACTCTCCTATTTTCCTTTTTAAAATGTCCCATTCTCTCAGCTCCAAGGCAAGAGACTTCTTATAAGTACATAAAAGTAGCTTTTGCTCCTTTATAATAACTTAGGGTTTCTTTCCTGCCTCACAGTGAGTGACTTACATTGGCCTGGGTTGCAATGACAGAGCACAGAGGCTGCTGTATTACCTCCACTTCCGTGTGGACATTGCTATTTCAAGAGACTGCCAGCCCCGGTAATCCCTTCTCTGGGTCTGGGGTGGCAAATTTGCCAGCAAGCATAATTGATCAATTAATTTAAAGGTGAGTATCTATACTGCCCCACATATCTAGCTTAATAAAGACTTTTCTTACACTCTAGGATGGAATTTCATTGGAAAGTTCCAGGGTGTTAAATAGACAAATATTTAAATTAAAAGTGGAAACTTAAACCTAGAATCCAGGTGCCACTAATCTTCATTGATCAAAGTTCATTGCCAAAGGAGGAGCCAGTTTGGAGACATAATTATGTAAAAAGAAAAGGAGAAATTCAAAAGATCAAAAACTTTCCAGGGACCTAAAACACCTTGAAGACCTCTTTGGGAACTACATAGGTTTATATGATATAAAACCATTAAAAAAAAATTCTATCCTTCTAGATCCTTGAGGAATCGCCACATTGTCTTCCACAATGGTTGAACTAATTTACACTCCCACCAACAGTGTAAAAGCATTCCTATTTTTCCACAGCCTCTCCAGCATCTGTTGTTTCCTGACTTTTTAATGATCACCATTCTAACTGGCATGAGACGGTATCTCATTGTGGTTTTGATTTGCATTTCTCTAATGACCAGTGATGATGAGATTTTTTTCATATGTTTGTTGACAGCATAAATGTCTTCTATCTCATTACTGGATATATACCCAAAGGATTATAAATCATTCTCCAATAAAGACACATGCACATGTATGTTTATTGCAGCACTATTTACAATAGCAAGTACTTGGAACCAATACAAATGCCCATCAATGATAGACTGGATAAAGAAAATGTGGCAAATATACACCATAGAATACTATGTAGCCATAAAAAAGAATGAGTTCATGTCCTTTACAGAGACATGGATTAAGCTGGAAACCATCCTTCTCAGCAAAATAACACAGGAACAGAAAACCAAACACAGCATATTCTCACTCATAAGTGGGATTTGAACAATGAGATCACATGGACACAGGGACACAGGAATATCACACACCAGGGCCTGTTGGGGGTAGGGGGCAAGAGGAGGGAGAGCATTAGGACAAATACCTAATGTAAGCTGGGCTTAAAACCTAGATGATGTGTTGATGGGTGCAGCAAACCACCATGGCACATGTATACCTATGTAACAAACCTGCACGTTCTGCACATGTATCCTAGAACTTAAAGTAAAATTAAAAAAAAAAAATTATATCTTTGTTTTCAGACATCACAACCATCCACAAAGTGATAGGTATTGTCACCACTCCTGACATATTTATCTGCCTCCAAACATTCAGAGTGGTTTTAAGAAAGCAATCATATTATTTTGGAAGGAATTTTCCACATACCCTGTTGATTTGTCAGCATCTCAAAATACCATAAGATTAGGTTTTCTTTTCATTTTAAAACCATTTTATGTATAGCCTGTTTTGCATTCAAATAGATCACTTTATGTTTGGTCATTACTCCACTGGTCTAGATGAAGAACATAAGAAATGATTAGCTGAAGATTTCCTCTGGAGTGGTCCTTAATGAACATAAACCATATTCTTTATTCAAATGACAGACAACCCAAAAGTTGGTACTCACTCACGTGCCTTCAATGGCTGTGTTGGGATAATGTGCCCTGACACACAGTTACAGGAATTGAGCAATCATTTGTGTTTTACTTTGAGTAAAAAAGGAAACTTTAAAAAATGAGGAAAAATGCAACAGTTAAGAAAAACTCCCAGTGAGCTCTTGGGAAGGAAAATTGAGTGCATTTGTACTCTAAGGATCTGAGGGATAGATACTTGCTTCGTGACTTCATTTAACAATATAATGAACACCTCTTATACAGTGGGCTAACACAGTGCTAGTTTCTGGGTTTACAATGGTGAGTGAAAGCAAGAAGCTCTTCCTTCCAGAGCTGACAGGTCTTCTGGTTAACTCTCTTTTACTAGAATTTGGGGAAGAAGAAGCCTGAAGGAGTCCGCAAAACAATGTCCTTCAAATCAGAGTTTATTCAATGCTGATTTTTCATTTTTTTATGGTTCTGCCTGGGGACAAGTCAGTCAAATAATTTGAACCTCAGCGTCCTCATCTGCAGAATGGGAATAATAACAGTTTGTAAAGTTATCGTGAAGATGACACAAAATGCTGGAGACATTGGATGTGCTCTATAGAAAATAATTTCTAAACAGTAAAGAATATTATAATAAATATTAAACTTTCCTTCTGTGTTTTTCTCAATTTCTGTTCTTCCCTTTTCCTCTTTGTTCTTTCCTTTTGACCACTGCCTAACCACTGACATGATTTTGGTGAGCAAGTCTACTTAGCCTAAATTCCACAAAGCAATGAGTAAATTATTTCCCCTGTGTTTAATTTCAAAGTACTGCGGTTTAGAGTAAAAACAGACACAAAAAGCTACAGAATGCATGATCCTTTTCATATAACATTCTAGAAAAGGCAAAACTATAGGGGCAAAAATCAAATCAGTGATCAATAGGGGCTGAGGATGAAGAGGGTGGCTTGACAACAAAAGTGCCAAGAGAACACTGTGGTGACGGAAATGTTCTGGATCTTCATTTTGGAGGTAATTATAAGCATGTATACATTTTTCAAAACACGTTGAACTGTATACTTGAAAAGAGTGAATTTTACCATATATAAATTACACCACAATCAACTTTACTTCAAAAAAGAATACTTCACCTTGGGACCTTTGAGCCTTTCATTAGGAAAAATCTATGATCAATATAGGAAATTGGCAGTACTCCTGGAAATACTCATGTACATAACTAACTATAATAAAAAACAGTCATTGATAAATTCCCTAAGAGAGGTACAAAGTTCTCTGGGAATTCAGAGGCAAGAGAAACAACATCCGTCCAGAGAAACCAAGAAATATTTCGCGGAGGAGGATGCATTTAAAATGGGCCTGAAAGATTGCAGTTAATCACCGGTTGGTGGTAGTGGTTGTTCTTGTTTGTTTGCTTCTCTACTATCACCAATATCTTCGATTCTAGTACCTGTTTACAAATTGCTTGCAAAATTTGTTACAGGTTTGGTTATTTTTCTAATTCTAAAAGGCCTTATATTATGATGGATGCATTTGCCAGAGACTCAATGATTCACACTATCTTCACCTTAAAGAATCACAGTTCTGATGCTATGTTAAGTTTGTGGTGATTCTGGAATTGATTAACTTTTAAATGTACACTTACAATACATTCTACCATTCTATGAAATGAAGAAATGTGCAATGAAGAAATGAGGATACAGCACATCTAAGTGTAAGAGGCTGGAAATGCGGTTCCAAAAATCTGGGTTCTATAATTCATAAACGACTCCATACATCAAGAAGAAAAAGATTAATACCCCAAAGAAGAGAGGGGAAAAGTATACCAACAGCCAGGTCAGGAGAGAAAATACGCTGACTCTCAAACTATGAAAAGACGTTCTATTTCAATATCATTAGTGAAAGAGTTACTTCTCTTTCTACTAATTAGTAAGCAAAAAGACCAACAGCTCAGTTTTTTAAAAAACGAGCAAAGGAACGAAATAGACAGCTCACAGCATAGAAAATACAAATAGCATGAAACACATGAAAAGATGCTTAAACATACTCATAATAAGAGAAAGTCAAATGCAAGCTGCACTATCTTACATTGTACCTCATAAATAGGTACAACTATCATGAGTCAATTAAAAGAAAACGAACAAAAGAGCCAACATGAGACTCAAATTGTAGGAAAGAATAGAAGAAGGGCAGAATCTGATCCCCATCCTTTTACTTTATCTTTCTATATCTTTAAATGAGAATATATGTTAAAGCTGGGAGAAGCTGAGATTTCATTAAATGACAAATGTACACAGTGGATGATCAGGTCACTTATAGAAATAAACTAGTACTTCTTTGCACATCTGAATAGGACTATGAGAAAATTTCCAATTCCACTGCAAAAAAATACAAATACATTATTTTAAATAAATATTTGTCTTTACATTGACACACACACACAAACTGCACTCTCTTGTATGCATTGGGCTGGCAAAATGTACGAAGTTTGCTAGCAGTGATAATGATGATATAGGAAAATCAACTAATGATGGAACAACCTTTATACAGAACCATTTGACAATGTCTATCAAAATTACAAATGTACTTTGACCCAGCAATCCCACTTCCACAAATTTTGTCCTAAAGATCACTGTTTTATCCTACAGATCATTTGTGCTCAAAATGATATGAGAACAACATTATTCACTGTCATACTATTTCTAATAGCAAATGAATGTCCATCCATAGGGTTAAACGAATTGTTATATATCATAAAATAATACACAACTTCTCTGTGAGACAGGATGGAAAAACTCTTTATGCACTGGTGAGGAGCAAGCATGAAGATATATTATAAATCAAAAAGTCAAAATGCAGAATAGTGTGCAGTATGTTAGTATTTAGGTTAAAAAGGGGAGTGATTGGAGAATGCATGGCTGTGTTTGCTTGTATATACCTGGACTATCCCTGGAAAGATATGTCACCAACCGGTATCAGGGTTTGTTTATGGGAACTCTCAGAGAGGTTGGGGGCGGGGTTAGGATGGGTAAAACACTTTTTGTGGATATATAATCTTTTGTGCCTTTTGAATTTTGGGCCAGGCGAATGAATATATTACCTATTTGGAAATAAATAAAAAGTGAAATAGATAAAGCAATGAAATACCTAAAAAGTTACATAGATAAGTCAATGAAAAAAAAAAAAAAGAGAAATCTGGGATATATCCCTATTCTATCACTAAGTCTTATGACCATAGACAAGTCTATATCTTTTTGGTGAACCTTGGCATGCTTTGCTGTAAATGAAGTTGATCTCTAAGATCTAGTAAGCTCTCGAAGACCTCATGTTGGTTTTCTTGAGGGCTGAGTTGGGATGTGAACACAAATTCTCTCTTCATGATCAATGCACACAACTGTACATATTGTGGACTATCAAACTCAGGGGCACCATTTATATAACTTGCTATGTGATAGACACTCCTTGGAGTTGTGCAGTGCACAGCTTGAACTTCTGTATGGGGCAGACCTGCCTCTCTCTTTGCTTTTGGGTTTTTTCACAAAGGACTTTGTGACCATAGGAGATTTTAGTGGTGGAAACCAATGGTTACTTCATATGTGGTAAGGGTACCAGGCATCAGAGCCTCTTATTTCAAACCAGGTTATTATATATTAAACCATGCATTGGTATCAAGGAAAGATATACAGTATGGGATTCTTATAAAGTATTCTTTGCCACTAAATGTTTTTTTGAAGCAACATGGATGGACCTGGAGATTATTATGTTAAAGAAAATTAGCCAGGCACAGGAAGATACATCTTGCATTTTCTCACTCATATGTTGGGAGCTAAAAAAGTTTATCTCATGGAGGCAGAGATTAGAATGATAGTTACCAGAAGCTGGGAAGGGTGTATGTGAGGGTGGGTGAGAACAAAGAGTGGTTGGTGAATAGGTACAAACATACAGGTAGATAGAAAGTACACATTATGTTCAATAGAAGAACAGGTCACTTATGGTTAACAGCGATGTATTGTATATTTATGAATAGCTAGAAAGAGGACTTGAAATATTGTCAAAACATAGAAATGATAAATGCTTGAGGTGATACATATCTTAAATACCCAGATTTGATCATTAAGTTTTCTATGCATGTACTCAAAATATCATATGTACCCTATAAATATGTAGTCATCAATAAAAAATTAAAGATGGTCAGAATTACTAAAAGCTAACCAGGCATGAAACAATCTCAAATGATTGAAAGCAATCAGTATATGATAAATCTTGAAATTCCAACTGGTGGTGAAATAATGGGATATCCAGTAAAGTGCATAGCGTATCTGGTTAACTTCTGGGGAAAAATCAACTACAGTTAGAATTCACATCCCACAACTGACACTCAGATAAACTCCATATGGATTACAGAGTTAAGCATAAAAAGCAAACACTTAATTTTGGGGTGAAAAGTGACTTTTGGGTATAAAAGGAACAGGACATATCCTAAAAGAGCAAACTGATAAAATTGGCCAAAAGCCAATGAAAATTTCTGTAAAAGATAGCACCACAATCAAAATCAAAAGGCAAACTATGAAATAGGAAAACATATCCACAACATCTGTCTGTAGCAGATCAACAGTTCAGCCCTTATGAGTCAATAAGAAAAAAGATGAAGATTAATAGTAGAACATGGGTCCAATCACAAATTCACATACAAATAAATACATATGGCAAACAGACATGAGAGAAATGTTCATTTCACAGATATCTAAAGAAACACAAAATGTGATGCTGTTATTTTGACTATCAAAATGGGCAAGATTTCAAAAGCAATCACACTCAGCATTAGTGAAGGTTTGAGGAACAGACTTACATACTGTTGGTATCCGTATGTTTATAAATGGTTCCAGTCCTCTGGTGAACCATTTGGTGATGTGAATCAAAAGTGTTATAACTATATACACCCATTGATTTAGGTGATTCTGTCCCTTGGAATATCAGTAATGAAAATAACTAGAGATGGGAACAAGGGTTTATGTATAAGGGAGCTCATCAAACCATCATGTGCAGTGATGAAAAATCAAACCCAATCTGCATGCTTATCATGGTACGTCCCTGTGATGAAAGATTGTGCTGCCATTTTTTCAGTCTTTCACCAAGTATGTACTGATGATGATTACTCTGTGCAAAAGCACCGTTCCAGGGGTTTTGAGGTCTTCATCAGGTTTACATTCTAGTGAGGCTCTTCTCACATATAATAAATAAATAATAAATGAATATTTAATGTTACATAGTTATGAGGGCATTATGGAAAAGTTAAGCAGGGTAAAGGGATACTGAGGGGGTGGAGGTGGGAGCTGAGGGCTAGATTATTTTGCTTTTCTATTTTTTGTTTTGAAAGACAAGTTTTCACTCTGTTGCTCAGGCTGGAGTACAGTGGCATGATCATAGCTCACTGCAGCCTGGAATTTCTGGGTTCAAGTGATCTTCCCACCTTACAGGTGCAAGTCACCGCACCTGGCTGTGGGCTGTTTTCAATAGAGTTGTCAGGAAATATGTTCCTATCCTCAAATGACAAGGTGTGAGGCATGCAAAGATGAGGGGAAAGAGGTTTCAGGCAGAGGGAACAATGAGACTAATAGTCTGGGATGGGAACCAGCTGGACACATTACAGAAAGAGTCTGAAGGCCACTGTGGCTGGAACAACATGAATGGAGGGGGAGTGGTGGGAGGTGAGGAAAGAGAAACTGGTAGGACCAATTATAAAGAGCCTTGTTGGCCAGGATAAGGAATTTG
Organism: Chlorocebus sabaeus; assembly: GCF_047675955.1. Taxonomy (NCBI): domain Eukaryota; kingdom Metazoa; phylum Chordata; class Mammalia; order Primates; family Cercopithecidae; genus Chlorocebus; species Chlorocebus sabaeus. The sequence goes on along the minus strand of NC_132915.1, from coordinate 79,699,511 downwards.
GATTTTAGTTGAATGAGAAGCTGTTGGAGGAGTGTGAGCAGGGAAGTGGCAGCATCTGGTTTACATTTTAAAAATACTCGTGGCTGCTATGTGTGTGGGAGTGGGGATGGGTGAGTGAGAGAGGAAGCAGGGAAACCAGGTAGAAGGCCAATGAGTATGTGCAGCTAAGAGGTGATGGTGGCTTAGACTCAGGTGGCAGAGGTGGGGGTGCTAAGGAGCCCTTGGTGTTGGCAGGAGAGCCAGCAGACTTGCTTATATACAGGCTATAGGGCAAGAGGAACTGGAGGCAGCAATGATGCCTAGGTTTGGAGTCTCTGCAACTGGTTGGATGGTGGTGCCATTTATTAGGATGGTGCTATGGCCTGATTGTTGTGTTCCCCAAAATTCATATGTGGAAACACTAATCCCTAATGTAATGGTATTTGGAGTTGAGGCCTGCGGGGAGTAATTGGGTCATGAGGGTAGAGCCTTCATGATGAGATTAGTGCCCTTATAAGAAGAGACACAAGAGAGCTTGCTTCTCCTCTCAGTTATGTAAGAACGTGGCCAGAAGGCCATCAGGCAACTAGGAAGAGAACCCTCACCAAGCTGGCACCCTGATCTAGGACTTCCCAGCCTCCACAACTGTGAGAAATAAATTTCTGTTGTTTGTTTAAGCCACTCAGTCTATGGCAATTTGTTGTAGCAGCCCAAACTGACTAAGACAGATGGGAAGGAGGAAGTCAATGACAAAATGCAAGATAAATAAGTTCTAGAGATCTGCCATAGAACACTGTGACTATAATTAACAACACTGTATACTACACTTAATCTGTGAAGAGGGCAGATCTCCCATAAAGTGTTCTTACCATAATAAGACAAAAAAGAGAGAATGAAGAAGTTGAATTTTATCATTTCTAAAATTACTTCTAGTTCTCAGCTTTTGGATTCTGTTATAGGATTCACAGTAACCAAAACAATGGACTTAATATAAGTTCTACTTTGTAGTTCTGCTCAGTTCCTAACTAATGTGGTCTTAGAGAAGTAGCTTAACTGGTTTTGATTTTACAAATAAGAGTCCAAGCTACTTTGGATACCTTAGAAGGTACTTTTTGTTGTTTTGTCTTTCAAGCCGCATGTTTTGTATTTGACACTCCAATAAAATCTAATAAAGGAAAAATCAAGGGAAAACTTTTAATGTACAGTAAATGAGGAAGCAATGTACAGAGTACAGTATCAATCATTGAAAAGTTGTATATATGCAGGTCTATTTAAAAGATGGGGCTGGGCGCGGTGGCTCACGCCTGTAATCCCAGCACTTTGGGAGGCTGAGACGGGCAGATCACGAGGTCAGGAGATCGCGACCATCCTGGCTAACACGGTGAAACCCGGTCTCTACTAAAAATACAAAAAAAAAATTAGCCGGGCGTGTTGGCGGGCGCCTGCAGTGCCAGCTACATGGGAGGCTGAGGTAGGAGAATGGCATGAACCCGGGAGGTGGCGCTTACAGTGAGCCGAGATTGCACCACTACACTCCAGCCTGGGCGACAGAGTGAGACACCGTATCAAAAAAAAAAAAAAAAAAAAAAAAAAAAAAAAAAAAAAAAAAAGATGGAAAGGTCACATGCCAAGGTGTTGACAGTAGTTATACCAGGGCAGTGAAAGTATAATTACTCTCTTCTCTTCTTTAGTCTTTTCTGTATTTTTTCAAACTTTCTATAATAAACTTGTATCATTTTCGAAATCAGAAAAATGTAGTATCCTTGATTTTTAAAATGTTAAGAGCTGAATTCAATTACTTTTAATAAGTTAAGAACTCCAATGCCTGGATGGCTTTTAGTCTTAGTTAATCCTTTTTATAATTTAGTAAACGATGGGCACAATCTCTAACTGCCTTGATGAGTTAACTTTAAATGACTCTGAGATATACAGATCAAATTCCCCATGATATACGGAAAAGCATCCAAAATGAATCTGAACAGTGCTTCCACACACATTTGCAAAGGTGCTGGAAACAGGTCAGAAACTGTCAACGTGGCTTGCTGCAGGCAGATCATCAACTGCAAACATCTTCAGAAACTCACAGAAAGCCTAAGAGGGCAGAAATGCCTGTTTTGTCACAAACTGTCTTTCAATAATAGGTAACTGCTTGACAGGTTTCCAACGGCTTTCCTCAAGTATGCTTTTGGAAGCTGGAAAAGGAAGATGAAAAACTGAGGAAGGAGGCACCCTCTTTTCCCCTCCTCCCCCATTATTAGAGCAGAACTGGAATGGTTTTGGAAACAACCACTAAATACCCCAGCCACTCTGATTCCCTAAAGCCTTGATTCCTCCCCTGTGCCTCAGCGCTCAGTAGTAAAATCTCTAAGACTCAACTTGGGTGGGAACTTCCTAATTTCTCCTCTCTGGCTTTGAGAAAGCCACTGAGAAACAATGGAGTATGGTCAAATGAACATGGGCTTTGAATCAAGAAGTCATGAGTACAAATCCTGGCTCTGGTATTTTCTCTTGGAAACTTCAAGTGGTATCTTGGTTCACCAGTCATTATCTTGAGGAAGCGGGACACTATGATAAGGATTGAAATGAAGCGAACTTCATCTAAAGCCAGAAAACAGGCAGTTCTTGAACTTGCCTCTCCTCTTCTTGACCAGCTAGTACTCCTCATCATTCAACCTCTGTAATACTCCAAAGCCAGTTGCTTTTTCTCTCTATTCACTGCTACCCTTTATGTTCAGGACCTCATCTTTTCTCAAGTGGATTAATAAGATTGCCCAGCAACTGATCTCTTGCCTCTAGGTGGCATTTTCCAAAGTCCATCTGTTGCATTGCTATTGGAGTAATCCTCTTCAAAATGAAGTGTTTCTAATCATTCCTTTATATAAAACTCTTCAGTGCTTTCCTCTTGTTCTTAGGGAAAAGCCCCAAATCCTTAGCACCACCTTCAAGGTCCTTCATAATCTGATGGCTGCTTCCAGCTTCAAGGTCATCATTCCCCCTCATCCTCTTGGGCTTCTCCCATTCTGAATTATTTGCAACTTACCAAACATTCCACCTGCTCCTACACCTCTAGGTTTTTTGACACACCCATTCCCTCTACCTGAAATGTTTTCTTCAATCCCTCTTTCACTCTTCCCATATCAAGTCATCATTTAGTTCCTTCCTACCCAAAGTAGCATTGGCCTCACATGGGAGCTCCTTAGAAATGCAGACTCTCTGGACCCACCCCAGACCTGAGTCAAAATCAGCAGTATAGCAAGATTCCCAGGAGATTTCTGTGCATGTGAAAGTTTGAAAACTATGGCTTGCTAAGTCCTACTCATAGTCACTTTGGGCTCCACCTCCTCCCAGAAGGCTTCTTGCATTCTACCTTCACTCTAACTGGTCTTCATTGAATGCCTTTCTCCAGTGTCCCATTATCCTATGTGTTTCTCTCCATATTAGTTACCACATTAAAATTTTCTGGACTCTTCTGCCACCTCCACCAAGAGATATGCACTACACTACCTAGCACAGACCTAGCAATACAGAGTAGGTGCTCAATAAATGTTTTTTGAATAAACAAATTAATACGTGAAAGGACCAATCAGGCCAAATAGAGTGTGAGTAGAAAAGGTTTGCTTAGTTATCTTTATGACTTTTACTTTTTCTTAGACTTAGCTCACCTTTCTGGTTCTTGCTACACTTTAAGTGGCCAATCACTAAGAAAGAACAAGGGTATTCTTGGAAATAGCTATTCTCCCCATATTCCCTCAGGCCAATACCTGCAAGCATTTGAACAAATGAGTTTTCCCTCCTGCTCTTTACTTGGTGATGGATTCAGCTCAGCTTAGAAATAAAAGCTTTGGGTTCAGATGACATTTTTGAAGGGCGAGAAATTCCCTAGAAATCCTAGCTTCGTCTTGCTCTATGAGATGGGTCTCCTGAACTGACTCAACTTCTTTAATTGAGAGCATGATCGAACTGTTACTCAAACTGCTGCAAAACTCCAACCACATGGAAGAAGAACGAGCTAGGAAAAGCCCAAGCACATGAGGTCTCAGAAACGATTTACTATTATGTACACATATGACTTTTAGTAGTGAAATGAAGGGGATGCTAGCCAAATCACAGCATGGCCGGAGTTGCCTCTAGAGTCTGGCTAGCACGGATGGCAAAGAAAAGCAAACAAAAGAAACATTCTTTTTACTAGTGAGTAAAACAAAGACCCTACTGAGAAAACTGAAGTGAGCAGGAGAGCTGTAAAATCAACAGAAACGGGGGCTGTCTGTGGAGCGGGCATCTGGTTTCAATGTAAACATCCTTAAAATGTTTCAAGAACGAATGCACATTTGAATAATTTATTATTAAGGTGGGGTTTTTTACCTTATGGATATTTAGGGAAGATTCAAACTGAGGATATTCTTGTATATGCCCAACTCAACTGCAGTTTCTCACTCAGTTTAGACATTTTCTGAGTGGAATACCGAAAGAAAATCATTTGAAAGCAAACAAAACAGAACTGACTATGAAAATCTAGGGTTGCCTGGGTGGATTCAGGTATATTGTGAAAGACTCACATGGACATCGCACTTAAGTAGATTGTACAGTTTGCTTAGGAAGCCAGAAGCAGGGGTGAGGGTGGGATGCAAGGGTCTTTGCCTGCATCAGGTCCTATCTGACATTTCTTCATTGTGAAAGAAATTTGTCCTGAGTTGTACTTTTTGCCTCAGATCATTAATGTAACCATAAAGATCTGGAAGATGCTGTAGAACAGAACTTGTAAATTAGTGACCAAGGCATAGTTTTGTTTGGACCATACTGTATCTTACAAAAGAACGTCTCAAGTTGATTGCCAACATTTTAAAAATTTCTTCATGGTAACAGTTGGCTAGATCCAAGTAGCCTTAGAAGAAACCAAATTATTTTCCAGAACTTGCCTCAATCCGAACCCCTCCCTTTCATCTAGCACAGAAATATACAGGCTAGCATCCTGGTATACACACAGACACACACAGACAAACACAGACACACACACACTCTCTCTCTCTCTCTCTCTCTCTCTCTCACACACACACACACACACACACACACGTCCTAGGGCAGAGCTCTGAGGATGAGAAGGAAATGAGTTTTGTCTCCATTGGTTGGCCACCCTTGACAATTCTGATTCAGGTATCATTCTTAGTTTTGCATGATTTTTTTAACATAGTAGCAGAACTATTTTTCCTCTTTTTTCTTTATATTATATTACTTTTGCAGAGTTATATGAATTTTGCAATTTTATATATATTATATTTCTTTAATAAGGAATCAAATATGCTAGTATATAACAGGGCATCTCCAGGCTATTCCAACAGGCTATTGAAATTAGCCCTGTGCCCCAACCATATCGGAACTACTTTCCCGTGCTTGAGCAAGTCCCTGTCGCTAGATAATAATCACTGGATTAAGAATCAAGAGATTCTAGTCAACAGTCTTTGTCTCAAGTTAGGGAAGCTATAGGCCTTTTCTTGGCATTTCCTGTTTCATGGAGTTTCTTTCACTCCTTGTCTTTCTGTCCTTAACTATAACCATCTAGGGGTTTACCTACAATCTCAATTTCTGTATTTTTCAATAGTGATGACACTGAAATCACTACTCTTGATCTTACACATAATTTTCCCTCATGGGAGCAATAAAGTCATGTCAGTGATGTCTACCGCCCAGAGAGGTTTAGGTCCTAAATGCCAAAAGACAGCCAGAAATTGAAGCCCATGGTCTCCAACATAGATACCTTTGATATTATCCAAGGCTTCTAAACATCCAATGATGAAAACAGGTTAACATTGAACTCCTTGGGAGCAGGGGACCAGAACTTATTAGCCTCTGAATTCCCATGTCCTTCTCACACAGCTGAGCACTGTGCCTTGTGTGGAATTGACTCATACCAAATGTCTGTCAAATTAAGAAGACGGAGACCACACATCTAATTTTAGACAACAGCAAAATGGTCCTGAATTTTTCTATAGGATTGCATATTTTAACTTTTATAATACAGTATATTCTAGAATTGTAGGTGCTTAAAACTCTCAATTCCTAGAAAATACTTTTTAGGCTTTTTTTTTTTTCTAACCTATAAAAACACATTTGCACTTACTAGGGAAATTCACATATAGCCAACCTCAGAAATCATAAGGCTCAACATTTCTTAGGTGAGGAAATCAGCTCCAGATGAGAAAAAGACTTGCCCAAAAGCAAGCCAGCAGCAATCTAGACAAGAACGAGATCTCTTGATCATTGGTCCAGTGATTATTCCCCAGCACTAGGGACTTGCCTATGCCCAGGAAAGTGGTTCTAATATGGTGGGGCACATGACTAATTTCCATAGTCTGTTGGAGTAGCCTGGGGATGCCCTGCTACATACTGCAAGAGACCTGGGCACTTCTGGGAGAGCACATCTGGTATGGGCTGAATTATGTCCTCCCCAAATTCATCTGTTGATGTCTTTATCCCCAGTATCTCAGAATGTGACTGTATTTGGAGATAAGGTCTTTAAAGACGCAATCAAGTCACAATGAGGTCATCAGAGTGGGCCTTAATCCAATATGGCTGGTGTCCTTATAAGAATAGGAAATTAAGACATAGCCTTGCACAGAGGGAGGACCAGGTAAAGACATAGGGAGAACATGGCCATCCACAAGCCAAGGATAGAGGCCTCAGAAGAAACTAATCCTGCCAACACTTTGATGTCAGCCTTCCAACCTCCAGAATTGTGAGCAAAGAAGGTTCTGTTGGTTAAGCCACCCAGTCTCTGGTACTTAGTTATGGCAGCCTAGCAAACCAATACAACACCCTACCCCAACATCAAACTATAAGTCCCAATTTCCAGAGCAAAAATGTGTAACTGTCAGCATCATGACAGATAGGACACATGACAGTACATGCAATCTGCCATTTAACTTAGGAAGCATCAAGATTCTATTTCTAATACAATGATGTCAGTGTCACACATTATTTGATCAAAGTAGAATAAAAGCAAAGGTAAACTGGGATTGCCATCTTTTAGACTCCTGACCATTTTATCTCACTCCTCTTCTGTACAAAAGCTACTCCTGTCGCCTCATGTTTAAGGCTGATGTCCTAGTTGTCTTGGGACCCCCTGTAGTGCCTCATTCCCTGCAAACCCTAGTGTCCTTTCAGGAATGAGAAACTGGGCTGTTCATGTGTCTTCAACTGCAGAAGGGCAGTCCATTCACCAAGTCCAGATGGAAAGAGTATAGGGGGTATCTGTGTTTGCCATGGATCATATTCTCTCTTCCTCCTTTGCATGCTTGGTCACTCTGCTACAGTAAAAAAACAAAAAAACAAAAAAAAAAAAAAACAAAAAAAAAAACCACAGTTCTACTTCATTCCAAGTGGTTAATCAACTAAGTGTCCTAAAATAAACTAAACATATATATAAGAATGTGGCCACCAGCTTCCAACAGCATAAAAATCAGTTTCAACTGGTAAATATTATGTTGAAACTGTCAACAGAGTAACTTTTGAGAGAGTCATTTGTAATCTTTAAAATTATGGAGATATAGCCAGCTGGGCTCTGTGGCTAATGCCTGTAATCCTAGGACTTTGGGAGGCTGAGGCAGGCAGATTGTTTGAGCTCAGAAGTTTGAGACCAGCCTGGGCAACATGGCAAAACCCTGTCTCTACCAAAAATACAAAAGATTAGCCAGGCCTGGTGGTGAGCACCTGTAATCCCAGCTACTTGGGAGGCTGAGGCGGGAGGATCCGTTGAGTCTGGAATGTGGAGGTTGCAGTGAGCCAAGATCATGCCACTGCACTCCAACCTGGGTGACAGAGTGAGCCTCTGTCTCAAAAAAAGAAAAAAAAATTGGAGTTACAGTGTTTTAGAAATGAGAAGAACCTTACTTCATGATTCAATATTTCTTGGCCTCTAACTCATATAGGCATCAGTTCATGAAATCATATTTGATTATGCCTTCTACTCATAAATGCTGTTCTGTGATCTCCAAGTGACTGGCAAGAAGAACTATTTGATTCTTTGGTTCTTCTTATGAGTGTTTATAATTTTATACCAAATTCTGCACAAATGCCAAGACAGGAACCCCAAGAACGTCAAGGTAAATTTGCTAACCATTACTAGAAGTTGAATAGAATATATTTTTAAAAACATTTCTAGAGTAAAGCATCTGTTTAAGAAGGTATTCATAATTTAAAAATAAAAACTCAATACCAGTGACTTTTTAACTGAAAATCAGCGTGGTGGCCTGGGGGCTGGTCTGACATCAACCAGTTGTAAGACAAGGGCAAAGAGAAATAAGACTGGTAAATCCATCTGCTGGTGGCCTTTTTGGGCACCTGTAAAAACAGAGCTAGACTATTACAGATATTACATACAATAAAAAACTATAAAAATATTGGCTTTTATTATTATTAGCAATAATATTTATTAGAGTATATTCATATTAGCATTCATGGCGCTCTACAATATGGCAGTTGCTTGTGTTTCTGGTGTAATTTTCCCCCCACCCTCTTGCCTATACTCCAGTTGAACTGGACATGACCCGTTCCATGTGTTTCTCATGTTCTTTCTGACATCTCTGCCACATCCACTGCCCTCTTCCATCTGTGCCTGTTAAAATCCTCATAGAGCAGACTGCCTGTATTTGAACTCTAGGCTGCTGCCAACTGGAAGCCACAACTAGCTGTGTGACTTTGGGCAAGTTTCTTAGTTTCTCTGTGCCTTGGTTTCCTCATCAGCAAAATGAAGATAAAATAGGACTACCTCATAGGGCTGTGGTGATGATTCACTGAGACAGTAGATCTAAAGCACTTATAGCAGTGCCTGAACCAGATCCATACCATCCTCCCTTCAACCTCCTGGGGGATATCATTGGTGTCTCTCTCTACTGGGCTGGCACACTAGACTCTGAGTATGAGGATACTTCTTTATGGTTCTAATAATTATTGATCAATAATAAATATATTTATTTCTGTTAGCTGTGACCTCAAGATTGAATTAAATGATGAAATATTAATGTGTATGATCAAACACCTACTTTGTAGCTTGCATTTTGCACCATTTCTTCCATTTATTTGGGGACGTATTATGCCCTGTGCTTGTTAACTAACTTACCAGGATTAATGGAAAGACATTCCCCTGGGCTACCTAAAGTGGAATTGTCTGGCTAGCTTTTCTAAGTGACTCCTATTCCTCCAAACCTGTTGGCATTCCCAAATTCATTATCAGAGAGCAAGCCTAAAGAGCAAAAGTTCAAGTCAGATAGGACATCCTGGGACCAAGAGCAGAGTGGATTTTTGGCTGTCATCTGTTCCCTGCTGGCTGACACTCTAAGTGGTTGTCATTCTCTTGTGCAGAAGGAGAAATTCCATATAAGGCAAGGCCCGAGCAAGTCGTTAAGCAGTCTGAAGTGTTCCTCCCGGGCTGTGAACCCTCTTGGGAGAGAGCAGCACACCCCTGGCAAAGATTACAGCACACTTCACGGCAAACTTGTGGAGTAACAAAGCACATATTGTTACCTCTGAACGCCAAGCTCTGCGGGCTAATAAAAATACGTATTATACCTTTTTAATGGGATGAGGGGAGTTGGCTTCTTTGCAACGTTTTGGATGGAGCCATAACATAAATAAACTGTATTCTGGGGTCTGAATTTATGAAGCCCAGAGCCAACTGCATGGTTACAACTAGGGCAACCCAGACCATTGTGTAAATCAAGTGCAGAAGCCAAGGAGTTCTGGCAGCCACACCACTGTGTGCTCATGTGAGGAAAGACTCCATTGAAACACTTCCCAGCCGTTGTTATTGTCCGCCACCTTTTTCTAAATGTGTTTACTATTCATAGTGTTGATGACTTCTGCCTATTTTTATTATTGCTGCAAATGTGGCCACTGAATAACATTCTGAATAACCTAAAACAGGACATGGCAAGACAGGAAAGGGTATGTGTGTACATTCTGGCTAGTGCAATTCATGTCTATTCCTACACTCACATACGCACACACACAAACACACTCACAGCCACTAGAGTCGACTTAAGAGATCAGAGAAGAAAAGAAGTGAGGCAGCATTCACTCCAACCTAGAAGCCAAGCCTCAGAAGAAGTGAAAGCCTGGAACTATGAGCCTTATTTTTATTTTTATTTTTGAGACAGAGTCTCACTTTGTCATCCAGGCTGGAGTGCAGTGGCACGATCTCAGCTAACTGCAACCTCTGCCTCCTAAGTTCAAGCGATTCTCCTGCCTCAGCCTCCTGAGTAGCTAGGATGACAGACTTGTACCACCATGCCCGGCTATGAGCCTTATTTTTAAGTGGAGCCCACATCTATCGCTGGTCATGGCAGTGGTCTAAATGATCTGGACCTGCCATCCTGCCACTCTATGAAACTGCTGGTCTCTGAAAATGAGCAAAAAGGAAGCCTGCATTCACTGTTGAGGCTGATTTAAACGTTGAATAAATGCTGAAAAGTTGCTTGGTGTCTGGGCTGAGAGGAAGGAGCTCTGGTAGCCAAAAATTATTGGGGCTGAGGGCATGCATGGACTTAGAGGGAGCTCATGGAGAAGATGCCTTAGTCCTAGAGTCTTCTGGAAGAGAGGAGAGAGCAAGAAGTGCACCAAAATCTGCTGGGAGGTTGGAGGGTCCTAGTGATCAAAATCTTAATGCTGGATTTGACGGATATCATCATGATCAGGAGGTTTCTGCTCCACATGAAGTCAAAAACAAGTAGTGTTGTCAGAGGCTGTGAGGTCCTGATGTTACTCTGAGAACATCTAGTCCTCCAAACATTTATGAAATCATAAAACAGTCATGTCTAGCAGGGATCTAGTGACTTTAAAGGGAAAATTTCCCCTTTAAAGATGAAGAAAATTTGGCTCCAAAAATTCCCCACGCCATGCAGCTAAATGATATCAGCTGAGATCTGCAAGATATTTTTCTTTATCTTTGTCATAAAAAAATTGTTATTCATTTTGCCTGGAGTATGACAACCATATTCTTTGTTTTAGTACAGAGAATTGTTTCTTCAAAGTCTTTATAATGATTTCTGTTTCAGTTATTCTCACTAACTCAAAATACCTATAATTTTGAGGTTGGAACTCCATTCTCTGCCCTCCACATCTAACAATATCTCTCCTATCACGTGCATAGCTTTTTCCTTTTTCTCTGCATTCTGAGAGAGATTTCCAGTTTTCCCTCTCCAATCATTATTCAGTTCTCCACTGGTTTAGTTCAGTTATTTGTTGACTCTAACACGAATTTTAATTCTGCTCTTGAGTTGTTAGCTTTCAGTCAGATTTTATCCATTTCACATTTTCATTTTCACTTCACTCCCACCCCCATCCCTATGACCTTGTGGTTTTCCATTTCTGTTTTCTTAAAGGCCATATAGAACATAGACAAATGAGAATATCCACATACTCAATGAGAAAAATAAGAGCAAATTTCATCACTTGCTGGAATTCATTCATTATTCATTCATTGAGTTCCTATGACATTCCAAGCAGTGTGCTGGGCTCTGATGTTAGGAATATAAATAAAAGAAACATGTGTCTCCTGTTATCAAAGTGTGCGGGTAGATGTTTATGCCTATGTGTATTAAGATGTTGCACACAAACAACCATAATGCAAGGTAGAAAGTGTTGCCTGCCTAAGGAAGGCTTACATTTCAAAAGATATTTTGAACAATTTTGAAATTTTCTCCTGCTTCCTGAAATAGACATCCTGGGGTCTGCAACAATTTTTTCACCAATTCCAAGTAGTCTCTCATATAAGTTACTTCTTCAATATAAATATTTAAATAAGGTGAGCTTTCTTGAGACTTCGAGGCAGCAGTCATACATGGTATGGTGTTGGTCTCATCAATGCCAGCCCTCCATTTGTATGATTATCTCACACCTGCAGCTAGAGAACAGGTGTTTGTGCAGCTTCTAACCTAACTCTAAATTCTAATGCAGCTCTGCACCCCTGAGGGGGCATTGCTCCTACCCATCATTGTCTGATTCTTTGAGACGGTGACTCAAAACGCTGTGCATGTAAGGCTACAATCCCAGTATATAGAATACTTCTGCCATAAATTTTACTTCATGGATCCACCTAAGTGCTGAACGTATGGAACTACACTTCCCAGGATGCAGTTAAGCTTTACACATGCTTCAAGGGAGGGAAAAAGATCCCTCCCTTTTCTCATCCTACTGGATTTGGGGATTTGTGGAGGTTGGGTGAATAGAGAAAGAAGGAAGGGTGAATGGGAAGCAGCTTTTTGCCTGCCTTAAAAGGAAGCAGCTCCTTCGAAAATGGGAGGGAGACTCAGCTTTCTGGCTGGAATAGACCAAGGGGCTCTGTAAATGGAAAACTCCAAGGGAGGCATAAAAGCCTTTCTCCACTCCCTCTACCTCTGCCTCCCTCAGGGAGGCGGCTCCTGGGTCTTGGCAATAGGCTGTCTGACAAGCATGCTTTTTGTGGCTGTGGTGAGATTTTTTTTCTTGTTTCTGTCTCTCTGGAAATTTTCAAGGGAAGTTGAGAGAGCTGCAACAGGGCTGCTTTCCAGATGCCATTTCTGTGTTGTCCACATATGCTTTTTAATCTTCTCTACTCCAAATATGGCATTTGGAAATGAAAACAAAAATAGCAGCTAAGTTAACCATGTAAGGGGCCAACATATGCTTATATGGCATATATAAGAAATATATAATCCTGCATGTACATTATCAATGACCCATAAATCTGAGACTAACAACCTCAAGTGGAAATGGTCATAGTCTGTGTGGGAGCCATATAAAACACAGACAAATGAGTACATTTGACCAAGAGTACATCACATGTACTCATTATTTGATCAAAGTAGAATAAAAGCAAAGGTAAACTGGGATTGCCATCTTTTAGACTCCTGACCCATTTTATATCACTTCTCTTTTATACAAGAGCTGCTCATACATAAGGCTCATAGTTCCAGGCTCTCACTTCTTCTGAGGCTTGGCTTCTAGGTTGGAGTGAATGCTGCCTCACTTCTTTTCTTCTCTGATCTCTTAAGTTGATTCTAGTGGCTGTGAGTGTGTGTGTGTGTGTGTGTGTATGTGTAGGAATACATCACATATACTCATTTGTACAAGTGAGTACATCCATGTGAGTACGTCACAGACAAATGAGTATATCCACGGGCTACACAGGAAAATAAAAAGCTATGTCATTTGCTGGAATTCATTCATTCATTCTTTCATTGATTATCTATGGTTTGCCAAGCACTGCTCTAGGTACTGAAGTTGAGGATAAAAATAAAAGCGAGATGTAGTTCCTGTTCTCAAAGTGTGTGCAATGTACATGCATATGTGTATTAAAAGTGCAATAGACAACTAATATGCAAAGTAGACCACTATTATGCAAGACAACTATTATTGCCTTGAGGAAAATTTAAAACACCCCAGCAACTTTCTCCTCATTTGGAATAAAAGCAAACTCCTTCTGCTGAGACAATTCGATGGGAAATATAGTGTTTTTAACAAATAATGTGGACTTGGATATCCGCATCTTTCCTCCACCTTACAGCATTCACAAAAATTAATTTAAGGTGGATCTTAGAGCTAAAACCTAAATGCTAAGACCTGTAATGTTTCTACGATAAAATGCTTTCATGATCTTGGAGTAGACAGATATTTCTTACACAGAACACTGTCCAGAATGATTAGAACAAAAACAAATAAACCCACCAGACATACCCAAATGTCAGTGAACATGTGAAACAATGGAAGCTCTTACACTTTGCCGGTGGGAGTATAAAATGGTTCCATCGCTTGGGAAAACTGTGCAGCAGTTTCTTGTAAAGCTAAACCATCTGTCACCCTATGACCCAGCAGTTTCAATCCTAGGTATGTACCCAAGAGAAATGAAAACATACATGCACAATAAGACCTGTTCAAGGATATTCACGGCGGCTTTATTGAAAATAGCCAAAGCCAAGAAACAATCTAATTACTCATCAACAGGAAAATGAATAAACTTGTGGTGATATAATTACACAATGGAGTACTACCCAGCAATGAACAATGGATGTTTGCAACAACATGGGTGAATCTCTAAAACATTCCATTGAGTGAAAGAAAGCCAGACTCAAAAGCATGCATAATTTCATTTTTACAAAGTTCCAGAATAGTGATAGAAATCAGAACACTGGTTATCTCTGGGCTGGGAGTGTGGGGAGAATTGACTAGAAAGCACCACAAATAAACTTTCTGAGGTGATGAAAATCCTCTATGTCTGGGTTTGCATGATAGTTACAGAGTATATAATTGCCAGATACCTTCAAAACAAATAACTTGAGATCTGTGCATTTCATTGGATGTAAATCATACCTCAATTTTAAAAACCCAGTTTTTTAAAAAAGCAAAAATCTGACTGGGTGCGGTGGCTCACACCTGTAATCCCAGCAAGTTGGGAGGCTGAGGCGGGCAGCTCATGAGGTCAAGAGATTGAGACCATCCTGGCCAACATGGTGAAACCCCATCTCTACCAAAAATACAAAAATTAGCTGGGCATGGTGGCGGGCGCCTGTAGTCCCAGCTACTCAGGAGGCTGAGGCAGGAGAATCGCTTGAACCTGGCAGGCAGAGGCTGCAGTGAGCCAAGATCGAGCCATTGCACTCCAGCCTGACGACAGAGTGAGACTCTGTCTCGGAAAAAAAAAAAAAAAAGCAAAAGTCCTTATATTATTCTATAAAGCCCTATGTAACCTGGTCCCTGCTACCTCCCAGACCTCATCTCCTACCATTCCAGACCTCACTCACTCCACTTGGTATTTCTTGGCTGTTTCTTGGACATGCCAAGCAGTCTCCTAGCCTCAGGAGCCAGTCCTTGCTGTTGCCTCTGTCTGCAAGTTCTTACCCCAAATGGCTACATGGCTTGTTTCTCCACTTCCATCAGGTCTCTGCACAAAATACCACCTTAGCAAAGAAGCCTTTTTACGCATCCCAATCAGTACCATCCACACCATACTCCCTATCCTCACTCACCCTGCTTATTTGCTATAGTACTCATCAACATCTGCCACATAACAAATTTATACCTTTGTTTATTATCTGTTTCTTTTCCCTGGAACGAAACCTTCTTGACCTTGCTTTGCTCACTGCTGTTTTCCAAGCAGCTAGAACAGTACCTGGCATGTAGTAAATACCCATTAGGTAGTTGTTGAATGAATGAGTGAACCAAACGAATAGAAAGTGATGATAGACTAGATGAAAGCTGTCAAATTGGACTGGTATACTGATTTTCTGTTGGACTTCTCTTTCAAATTGCTGGCCAAAACACTTGCATTTTAAAATACAAATAAGAGGAATCGCAGATGTGTTTCAGGAAAAGTAAACAACCTACTTTAAAGAACTCTATGATATTTTCAAAGGCCTACGTGGCCAGCTTTGACAAGTCCTTAAGATGAGAAGTCACAAAGCAAGATGACACATGATAGTGTATTTTGTGTTCGGGTGGGAAGCTCCAGGGCCTGAAAAGCCCTGGGAGTTGCCCATGTTCTGCAGCCCTTCCTTTGGGTGTCTACAGAGGGCCAGGCATGGAGTTTCTGAGCTGGCATCACTTGCATTACAAAATTATGGCCACTCAGAACTAGAGACCTCAAAATTATTATTAAAACTGTCTAATAGAAATTAAAAAGAATGGGAAGAAATTCCTGAGCTTGGGGTGTACCATAGAACCGGCCTGGAGTCTGGCTCTAATTGGATTCTGCTACTAATTAGTGGTGTGACCAGAAATAATCATTGAAAATCCTAGAGCTTCTGTTCCCTCAACTAGGAAAGAGCAGGTTCAACTAGGAGACCTCTAAGATCCCTTTCTAACTCTTGAATGTTTTGAATCAGTGATCAATACACCTATATAACAAGGAATAGTTCAGCTTTCGATGAGTAAAGCCTTCAGTCATGACATCTATTTTTTAAAAATAGGCATATTACAAATGAGTTTCCTATTTCTTTTTACAATTGATGGCATTCTCTAAAACATGAGGCCTCACTTCCTTTTCCCCATCTTTCTTAGAGTACTGTTTTAAGTAAATGGATATAACAATCTGCACTTTCTTAAATAAACTCCAATGCTCAGATGTTGTCCAAGTCAATGAACTACTTGAATTAACAAAACCCTGTCTATGTCAGCAAAGTCCGGTGCTCTTTCTGAATTGATGTTTACAAAGTAGATTTTCATCTGGGTCTAGCTATGCATCAGCTATAAAACTGAGATAATAATTTTACCCATTCCTTATCCACAAGTTATTGTGAGAATCAAACAAGGTAATACATGGGAAAGTTTAATAAACTATATTTTTCAAATATCAGACAGTATTATTATACTATTGGACTTTGAATGCCAACCAAGAGCCAAATGGAAATTCTGAGAGTTCAGAAACAATTTTTGAACCTTTGGACACTTGGAATAAAGAGTAGATAATGTGCCCCACCATTTGGAGTACACAGGGAGAGAATTTAGTTAATGGCAGGTGCGTTGTGGAAAAAAACTAGAGATTTTTTTAGTCAAAGAGGCCAAAATTCAAATCCCAGTTTTTGGGCCTATCAATTGTGTGGACTTGGGCAAATTATTTAGTATCTCTGGGCATGGTGTAAAGAGTCCGAGGATTCTCAACTCTTTGAATGTAAAATGTGGACATTTGATTTTCCTGGCAACTATTCTCTGTTGACTCCCTTTTTCTTCTGGATAGAAGACTCCCTTAATGATAAATGAGTCAGATCCTAATGCTTTCCAGGAATTCTGTAAGTGAAATGTTTTTAAATGTCATTTTTCAATCATCCATTGCTAGTGTATAGAAATAGAATAGATGTTTTTATATTGATTTTTTATCCTGAGACCTTGCTAAATTCACTTATTAGTTCTAGTAATTTTTTTGTAGATTTCTTAATTTTCTACATAAACAATCATTATTCTGTGACTAAAGACAGTTTTATTCTCTCTTCCTAACTGTGTGACTTTTACTTCTGTTCATTCTTCAAAAAGAGCACACCAGTCTGTAAGCCCCTGGTGGCAGCTGTCATTTCTCCAAACTCTAAGTTCTCAGTGGCAGGCTCTGGGGGCAACTATGAGAAAATGGGTTGAAGATCTCACTTGAAACTTTACACCACTGTTTCCTTACCTTTAATAGAGGAATAGTAATTCTACCTCCCAGATATACTGTGAGGAAAACATAAGAGTATATAAAGAAATTCATAGCAAGGGCAATAGATTATATATAGTTGGTGTTCAGTAAATGAGTATCACTTCTTTTTTTTTCAATATTGGTATCAGGAACACTTTCAGTTTAGAGGCCAAATATATAATGATTGTCTGTGCCTCTTGCCATCTGGAAGACTCAATGAAGATTTTCCATGCCAAGGCATCAAAGCCATACTAGTCAGTTTTGGTGTCCATTCTACTAATGTCTTTTGTTTCCAACACCCAAACGTTATGATGGTTTCAAAAAAACACAGTTGGAATAAAACCTTCAAGCTGGATGGCAACTGCCCATTTTCAGATTAGTAATAATGTTTGAACAGTTCTTTAATTTGATTCTTTGAAAGCACAAGCTTTGGAACCCTATGAGTGAACTACTTACAGATTTGCTAAACAACGTGGGATCAAAAATAATTAATTGACTGTGTGCTAATCAGTTGTTGTTCTCATTGGACTATCAGTTACTCTTACTATGAGGTCAGTAGATGGACCTAGCTAAAATTAGCAAAGCCCTAGTTCTAGTCCTGGTCCTGCTTTCCTTCAACCTTTTGTTCTTGTGTGCCTGGCTTGCTTCTTTTCATCTGTGGCAGGTCTCCTGGCAAGCTTCATTTCCATTTACAGTGGCTGCTGCTGTCTCTAACATTTCACTTGCCTCTTTCTCCTTCCAAATACACACTCAGCAGAGTGAGTGATGCTTTGTACAGTCAAGCTGAACCTCACCCTTGGCCACATGGCCATGGAGTCAGTGAGTTCATTAGTCACCTCCCGTGACTGTAAAGGGCACAGTCCTAACTGTGCTGTCACAGAACAAACAGATCCATGGGTCACTTCTTTCCCATCATGATGACCATTCAGGTCACCCAGTTTGCTGGACCTGTAAGTTGGTCATGCTGACCACTGGTGCTCACATTTTTCCTACCACATCTCTGAAAGCCACTGTAATCACAGCGTTTCCAGGATCCCTTTGGTGCCTTCTGATCCAGAACACTCATCCCTAGCTTTCCAACGTGCCTCCTAGGATTTAGGATGAGAAAGAATGCTTCTTGGCAAAGACCTTCCTTGATGATGCCTCCCTAGAGAGAAAATCATCTTATACTATGCTGTCCTTATAATCAATTTTCAAATGCTTTCTAGTTCCCAATGATGTTAAAGATTAGAATGGCTAAGCCTAATATACAAAAGAGATGGCTACACTGGCAGTGATTCAGTTCCTTAAGGCTATTTTCTGTCAATCGCTCTTGGGTTGCACATTCACACCATATGTTAGCTGTGATCATGGGAAGAGATGCTTTCTCCAGCCTTCAGAAAATGGCAGTCAAATACAGACTGGAATAATAAACATTGGAGACTACAAAAGGTGGGACGGTGTCAGAGTGGAATGTTAGGGTGAGCGTTGAAAATCACCTGTTAATCGGTACAATGTTTACCATTCACGTGATGGGTACACTAAAAGCCCAGATGTCACCACTCTGCAATAGATACATTTAAGAAACCTGCACTTGTACCCCCTAAGTACATAAAAACTTAAAAATAAATTAAATTTTAAAATATATAAACATAAAAGTTAGAAAAGAAAATGGCAGTCAAATGTTTTCAGTCATGAAGCAAAATTGGCTCTATGTCAGTCTTCTACTAAAATTAAAGAAAGAATAACTAATCTTGCTTAGACTATTGTTTGGCCAATAGTGACCAAATGGTGATCCGAATTCGCTTTCGGTTTGGAAGATTAAGCCCTTTTATAACACCTAGACCATTCTTGGAACATGTCTTCCAATAAATCATCAATTCATTCCATTTAAATCTAAATAATCAATTTTCTCACTTTGATTGTTGCTACAGAAAACTTCTATAGTGTGTGTTTATACATACATGTATATATTTGCAAATTATGAGTATTTATAATAATTCACTTTTTTGTACAAGACTAGCCCCCCGGGACCTATTTTCCACATACAAATATACAAAGGCAAGACAAAAACACAGGGGATTTTAACCCTGTTTGTGCCTGTGAAGAAGTCTGATCCTAGATGCTGGAATGGTTGGTGATTTTCCAGACTTCAAGAATTAGTGTGAATTTGGCCCCAAGCCCATAAGCAGGCAACTTTCTTATGCTGGGACATGATGTCAGCATAGACTAACGATAACTACCATGGGAGAAACGCCTACTTGGCTTTCTTCTTCTCATTTGGTCCTGAGAACCAGAGAGATGGCCTGTCTTCCCAAACCTGTTGCCCACAAACAGAAGGCAAACCCAAGTTACAGTCTTAAACAGCAGGGAAAGAAGGATCCTTTTTTCTGTTTCTCTTCCTCCTATCAGCATAATGAAAAGATGCATGAAGGCAGACCACAATTAATGCTTGGAACAAAACTAACAAACATCCCAAGGAAACTCTATTAAGTGAAAATTAGTATCTACACCATCTTCCTTTTCCCTCTGGGCACACAAAGCTCCTTTATAAAGAGCACTGCAAAATGAAAAGAGGAATCTTCTTAATCATGCAACAGACATTTCAGCCAAAAAATCAGTTTTTGATTCCATAATTAACTTGCTGTATGATTACAGGCATTTCATTTAGCCTTTTTCTACCCAATTCCATAGCATTAAAGATTAAAGTTACTGGACTCAGGGCTCATAGCTCCCTACAGGACATGATTTGAGCTGAGAGTCTGTCCCATGAAACTGCCTTTAACCCAGACTCCCCATATGCAGGAAGCCTTTGGAACATGACCTCCCAGAGCCCCTCAGAGAGCATGTTTCCCAAGTGGGCAAATGTGCATATATACGCAATGTGTCCTTCCCTACAGTGCCAGGAGATCATAAAAGATGGTGGGCCCAAAGCTCTACTTGAGTTTGAGCTGCTGGAGAGCAGGCCCAGCTTGAGCTACAAAGGAGCTTCAGGAAAATACCCATGAATTTAGTATTCAAGGCAGTAGCCAGGCCCTGAGGGTCTAGCCAGAGTCAGAGACACAGAGAACTGGAAAAAGATACTCTTTAAACTTTATGCTTGGATAACAAGGTTAAGGATATCATTTGCCTTGTCTTGCCCAAGGTAATATGTGGAGTTGCTATTATTTCTCAATGCTCCTTGAGAAACAGCTTGGCCCACCACAGAGTCTCATACTGGAAATTTGTTTTCTTCCCATGTCAGTTGAGCAATGTAAATATGTCTGGCAAGATGGCAGTGGAGAGGCTTCGATCTATTTCTCCAGGGAGGGGAAGAGGTTTCAATCTATTTATCCAGGGAGGGGAAGGTCGTTGTGATTATTTGTCAGAGGGACCCTCTTTCCACGTGCTGCAAATGCTTTTCGCCATTTTGCAAAGTAACCTACAATCTGGGCAACACTAACACATTGGAACTTGTGGGAAAGTTATCTTCACTTTTCTTCCTTTGGGATAGCTAATTGGTTCTAACACATGGATCCATTGCTGAAGATGTCATATTTAATGAAATTAAAATGTCATGGAATCTGTTTGATAAGACTCTCCTGCCTCTTTATACACTCTAAAGAACTGTTCTCTTGACTCCAACTATTAAAATTCCTAAATCAGGCTGTCCAATTGAATTGTCTACAAAGAGGGAAATATTCCATATCTATTACATCAGTGTGGTAGACACTAGACACATGTGGCTATTTTGAGCACCTGAAATGTGACAAATAAAGGACTGAATTTTAATATTATTTAATTGTAATTCATTTAAATTTAAATTGACAAATGTGCCTATTGGCTACCTATTAGCACAGTTCTATGTTAGTTTCAATATTTAATTCATAATTTATTCTCTTTATACTAGCTGCAAGGTGCCAGTTATGATGCATTTCTTGTTCCTAAGTGGTAGTCTAGATTGATTCCTCAGGACATAGCTGAAATTAAAAAAATGACTACAAATTCTTAAAACATTTAAAGCCACTGCAGGGAGAGGAAGGGGATTATTGATCTAAAATGGAGATAATCCAGTAGTGGGAATACTTTAAATGAAATGAAAACAAAATGGACTGTAGACTCTGCCAAGAAAAATGGAAGTTAGTTATAATTATGGTCTCCCCCTTGGGCTTCCTTTAAGTCAAGGTTAAATCACCTAGAATCTGTTTTAGTTGTTCTTTCAACTCAACAATGGCCACACGTCTCCTGTGCAGTGGTACATACATCATTGCATGTATAGTTGGGTTACCTGGAACCATATTCCAGTCTCCTACAAGTCTTTTGTGGCGCAAAAGAAATATAATTCTGACCAAGTGGCTGACAGAAGCAACTTTCTATTTCCTGCTATTGCAACATCAAAAACAAAAGTCTTTCCCCAACTCTGTTTCACAATCACTATCCATGGTAGTGCTAAAAAGAAAAAAGAATCCCTGATGATTTTCAGATTGATCCCCCCAAATGATCACATTAAATGCTGTGATTAAAATTGAGGGAAAGGTTACATTTAGAGAGTTCCCTTGTCTGGGAAATAAAAGCCATAGGCCATAGGGTTATAAACTGTCAGCCTCGAAAGGAACTCAGGCTGGTTGAATGTCATTCCACAAACAAGGAGGTGGCCCTATACACAAATTGAAAACAAAGCAAGGACTATGGAAGGGGAAAGGGACACTTCATGAGTTCTGCTTTGTACCATGCCAGGGTATTTCCCTGTGCGTTCCAGCCTCTGTTCTCACTCTGCCGAGCCGTTAAGCTAGACACAACACTTCCTCTCACTCACCATTCAGGAACTACTAACCCTAAAGTATTGTTAACCAGTGTGACATTTCTTGAAGATTCTGTAGAAGAGATAGAGGCAAGAGCTCTCATCATATACCATACTTTGAATAATGTAACAAATGTTCCTTGGTCACTTCTCTTCTCCCCAACGACTCTCTTTGGCCAAGCCAGTGGGAAGATAAAATAATATTTTTCCCTCAACCCCTTTCCAGGATGCATCTAAATTACTCTATTTCCCATTCTAGTTCCCTCATTCTTCCTTCTAGGCCTCGGAATCCCTCCCTTTTTTTTATATACATCAACAGAATCATTCTTTTCAAATCATTTCAATGGCTTCCCAGCCTCTATAGGATATAATCTGAACCCCTAACCTGAGCCTCTCAACATTATCTGGGCCCTATCTACCTCTCAGAACTTACCTCTTACCATGTATCCCTCACTCTATTCCTGATCCCTTGATCTCCCTGAGGAATTTGTCACACATACCCACCCCATGCCCACTGCAGGGTCTTCACACCTCAGCAACCTCTGCCAGGAACACTCTTCAACCCTGAGTTTTGCACAACTTTCTCCACCATCTCAGAAAGAGGCCTTCTCTGAGCATCTTGAAATGGACACCTTCTCCCTGCTACCCTTTCCATTATAGTCATTCTCTAACCCCTCCCCTGACTTTCTTTTTCTCCATAGCACTCATCATTACCCACATATGGTTTTTCTATTTGACTATTTCTTTATTATCTGTCTTTCCCCAACTAGAAGGCAATTGCTGTATCATCAGGGTCTTTGTCTGCCTTGTTCATCTATATCCAGAATATCCATGTGTTGAATGAATAGTGGAAACAATTTAGCTCTTTCCTAACTAGTCTAAACTTGCATGCCCACCACCCATCAATCTAATAAACAAACAAAAGTCTTCCAACTACTGTCATCCACCCTTTCTTAGGTGACAGCAATCAATTATAAATAAAAGCTATTTTCCCCAAAAGATACCTCATTAATCATCACAGAAACCTTGTCATGGATATGTTATCATAAAGAATGAACATGCAGGGACGCAGTGAAGACACAATTGAGCTTTCAGACTGTTTGACTCCAAAGCTAGTGCTATTCCCATCACAGCACACTACCTTCCCAGCCTTCTGAGGCAATATACCTGAGAGCTTTGGGGAAACCACAGAGCTAGGTACACATGGAAGGAATGCTATTCTTACATGCAATGTCTTTCACTTCCATTGATCTGTACATTGGTCTTTGCACATAATGAAGCAGGTAATTTGAATTCGCTTTGAGGAAGATGGGTCTCATTGGGGTCTTCCTGTCTTATTGTCCTTCCTGCTAAAGTGGCTTCTGCTGAAGGCATGAAAGTACCCAGCTTCTCAAATCACACACCTGGCTGAAATCTGGCCAGGATGTTATTTGCGGCACCATCCACCATCCCCATCCAGCTCTGTGGCTGGAGCAGAATCAAAGCCAAGGTCATCTCATACATAAGCATCTCAGGCCAAAACAAGACACAGATCTTACCCTCTCTTCTCCCCTGACACACATGCCACACATATGAATATTAACCTGCACCATGGCTAACTTCAACATTTCCTCACCTGAGAACAGGTTTAGGAGTATAACATGCTTATTCTATTCCAGTTTATTTTACAAAATTTTTCACAATGTTCAGCATTTCATAAACAATACTATTTACTTATAAATTATAAATTATTATTTATACTCAGGAAATACTACTATTAATAATAATAGCATTGGAAATAAATTAGATGTAACATAACTCACCCCTAATGTCCACTGAGGTGAAAGATAATCAGGTAATCAGACTATGCAAAGAAAAACATATTTTAATTTACAATTTCACTTCAATTTAAACATTGTAGTTCACCATTCTTTTTACTGAATTCAAAAGGTGATTATGTTAGGGTATTGGAGCCATGACTAGTTTTTTTCTTCAGTTTACTTTTCTTCATTTTCAGAAGAGTAGGAAGATCAGATCAATAGGACAATGAATAAATTTGTTGAGAACTAAACTACAATAATAAGATGTTTGACAACTGCATCATTCGACACAGAAAAGAGCAAAATCATGTCCAATGTAAGTTGGTTCATTCTTGCAGCCTTGTTGATTCCATTATTTGCTGGCAGTAGAGGCAGAGATGGAACCATTAGGAAAAAATCAGGAATTAAGACACAATCTCCTCTGTAACTACTTCAGAATAGTTCAGCATAGACAGTGTGTGTCTGTATGTATACGTGTATACAAGTTAACTTCAAGATACACTCCAGGTGTAATTAGTTTAACATCTGCATTTCCTAATAAGAAATTCACACAATTCATGCTTCCGAATGGTTGGTTAGCATTTGACAGTCCCTAGTTGGAAAGCAAAGGCAAGCACTTCAGGAATAGTCATCTAAATATGCACCAGATGGTTTGTTAATTAGTATAAGCAATGTTACGTTATCCTTTTTTTTTCCATTGGCAAATGAGTGCTATTCAAGATATGTTGTTGGTTAGAAAGATTGCAGACATCTCCACCCTTGCATGAGTAAGGAATATGCTCTGGTGTGCCCAGCAGCCTAACATCTTTGGAGATTATCCCCATTCTCTTTTGAGACACATCCCATTGGCCTGAGAAAGGGTGATTATCATTCCTTAAGGACTCTTCTTATTCATATCCTAAACTTATAAAAGGAGATAAATGTGTTTAATGGTTTCTAAGACACAGTGATTTCTAAAAATTGTCTTAGATTTCTTAAGCCAAATCCAAACTGTCAGAAGCACAATACTGGTAATAACACAGCAATCAGCCAAAGACCAATTGTAGAAGAATTTCCCACTTTATCAAACACAGACGGTTAACGTACGTTCCTGACCAATCCTTGAATCCTAGTGATGCAGCCTCAGGCGACATTCTAGAATAGGTTGACATTATTCAATAGCCTATAAAAACCAGCATAGAGGACCCTGCCAACTTCTAGAAATGGTTCAGCACCTCACAAAGGTAATTGACCTAGTATAATGCTTATGTTTTGGCTAAAGTCCAGATTCTGACCAATGTTCACAGCAGGACATTTATGAATTGGGATTTCGTTTGCACTTTTATTGTGAAGGTTTGTCATTCATAACTTTGTGTGAGATTTTTCTTATAGATTCCTGCTATGAATTACTAGAAGCTTGAAATCCATGTCTCCATTCCTTTGTGCATTCTGTTTCCTTGTCTACAATTCTTTTTCTCCTATTACTCCTCTTTCCTTTCATCAAGAGAGCCCCTACTCATTCTTTAACACTCAGTTCCAAAAGTCTCC
Organism: Chlorocebus sabaeus; assembly: GCF_047675955.1. Taxonomy (NCBI): domain Eukaryota; kingdom Metazoa; phylum Chordata; class Mammalia; order Primates; family Cercopithecidae; genus Chlorocebus; species Chlorocebus sabaeus. Next base: position 79,674,316 of record NC_132915.1, on the reverse strand, counting down.
TTTGCAAGGTAACTTCTGTCTCCTCAAGACAGTTGTTCACCACTCTGGCACATTTGTTCACTCAAGAAATAATTAGTACATGCTTGTTGTATGCAAACAATGTGATCGTTTCCAGGAATTCAGCAATGAGCAAATAGGTCCAGTCCATGCTCTTTTATTAATCTGGAAGAAAATCCAGTTGACATAATTTAGGACCAACCTATTTCATTCTCACCCACAAATTTCCACAATGCAGGTTCCTTTCTTTAGGAGACAAAGGGTCCTCTGGGGCAGGAATGTATTTCCTGGCAGCCTAATTGCACAGAAATGTAAACAGGTCCTTCAAAGATACCAAACCCTAGCCTAGGAACCATCCTGCATTCTGGGAGAATATGCGTCTTATGGTTCTGGCAGATTGGTCTAAATGCATGCACCTTCAAATAATACTCTGTTTAAGCTGTAGTCTGTCATACTGCACTGACAGAATTACTTCTGGCCTCCTCTACCAAGGGGCTGATGGGGGAAGTCTGATCATATTTATTTCTTCAATTAATTAATTTAATTAATATTTACTTCTTCAATCAACTGGTGAGGAAACAGGAATCGAGGAAAGTTGAGTGATTTGCTCAAAGTCAGATGGCTAGAATCATAGAATCATCTAATATCCTATGGAAGAGATCCAATCCTCATGATGCCTTTGGCTATACTGGCTAGTTTATGCCTGTGATCACCTGCACTTATGTTTTCAGAGAATTAATCAGTGGTTTTAAATGTTAGAAAATTGTGTATTCATTTTAAGTACCCAGCACCCACTTTAAGACACATCAAGTTGGAGGGGCCTACTGGAAGCTCAGGTGGCCATGGGAGGTCAGTAGCAATGTACCTATAGCACATTAATAGAGGAAAGGCCTTATCAGGAGTCACTCTCTGGAGAGCTTATCAACCGCCTGCCTGTCATCTTTGATAAAGGGGCCATTAAATGGCATGAAATATGCTGCAGTAAAAAAATCTTGAAAGTGTCCTCATAGAAACTAAAAATTCCAACGGGATTTGAAGAAACGTAGCAGCCAACAGAGACCAAAATAAATCTCATCAGGACTATCGCAGTTTAACATGTTGTTAAAATATCCTAAGACCTTTCTCAGCACATACATTATTCAAAGGTCAAAAAATTCTCTGTGCAAATACCTAAAATATCCACAGGATGTTTCAGTAAAATGCCACATTAAATTATTTCTCCAGTGCAATTCAGGGCTTAGGTTCCTGAATGAGGAAGTAGGGGGTGAGTCTGACATACAAACCTCCATGTCCAGCCAGCTTATTGGAGCCACAATGGGGGTGGTGTGGTTTTAAATTCAACCACAATAAAAAAAAAATTGAATTATTTTTCTGCACATTCCTGAATTAAAACTTATCCCTTGGATAAGGTTATGTATATTTTCACTGGTAACATTAACTAAAACAAGTTTAGATCAAGTAAAATTCTCGAGAGTACATATTAAAGAAGAACTAACACCCAAAGCTTAAGTGAAAAGGGTTGGGACTGATTCTTCAAAGCTTCAGCGTGCAGGGATAGAGCTGGCTTCAGGCACAACCGATTTTAGGGCTCCCTTGTTGCATCAGGATGAGATTTTTCTCAGCTCGCTTCTTTTATTTCTTCCTTCTGTTTGTTGTGCTCACTTTCCACCTGGAAGTAGGAGCAAGATGGTTGCAGCAGCTACAAGCTTCAAATCCTCTCAACTTCACACCATCGATTAACTATGAGATGTAAGGCAAGGCAAGTTGCCAAACCACTCTGCATCCCTGTTTCTACATCGGTAAAATGGGAATACTATAATGCATATAAAGTGCTTAACACAGAGAAAATGTTTAATGAATGTTGTTATCATAACATAATTCCCTAATAACAATAAGGACTATCCATTTTCCTGATAGAAAGTTCTAAAAAGATATTCTAAGCTATCCAACCTGCAAGACCATAACACACCCTCCCCTAGAATACCCTTGCTTCTCAAGAAGCTTTGACCTAACATTTCAATCTGGTAATACAAACTGTAGTGGAGGAGACTCAAGATGGTTTGACACTGTCGTGTGTATTTGAATTCCTGAATAGAAAGCCCTTTGTGGAGGCTCAAGAGGTTTTCTCTGGGATGGACCTGGTGCTGATCTAAAGGGGTAACTCTGAAATATGTGTTTACATTTTTTAGAAGAACATATAGTTAGTTAGAACAACAATTTAATCATTTTCAGGTAGACTGTGTTCCCATAGCAAGGAATGTGTTGCCAACCATGAAGCCGGGCACCTCAAAAAGAAAGAGATTAAAAACTTCACTTATTTCAAGCTCTTCGGAACATTTAAACATTAACTACAGTGCATGAAAAATAAGACCACTGAGTGATCTGAGAGAAAGATGTTGTAGCATAAGCTTTCACTTTGCTATTCTGCCTTTTATATTCTGTTTGTCCTCTAGTAAAATGGGCTAGTGACCAGCAAATCCTAAATAAAGACTCATTCTTGATTACTGTCATCTCTACATCCCTCATCACTGGCCACCAGCATCAGAACTCCTATTCTCAGCTCCGCTGAAGACATCATAAATAAAGTATTTGGGGCTCCATATAAAATAAGATAATTTTTTAATGTTGTTAATGGAATTATCTTACTCAACTCTTCAATCAACTAGTGAGGAAACAGGAGTCAAGGGAAGTTGAGTGATTTGCTCAAAGTCAGATGGCTAGAATCACAGAATCATCTAATGTCAGAATCATAGAATCATCTAATGTCAGGGCTCATTTCAGACCAATCATGAATATGAAATTCCCTCCCAAATTATATTGTTAGGCTCACAACAATCCTGTAAAGTTGGTGGGGCAGATGCTATCGTAGAAGACTTATAGCATATGGCCAAGTAACCTGAAAAAATTCACCAACAAAGTCCTGGCAAGGAAAGCAAGAAAATAGGAGGGTGGGAGGCAGACAGCAAGAAAGCAAGAGTAATTTAAATAGAGAAGTAAAACACATTCTAATCTATTTAGCAAGGTTACTTGTCTGTTAACACAAAATTTCTATGATATGGTCAGATAGTGCAATGCATATATCCCAAAGTGGTTTCTCACTCTCTGTGATGGTTCAGTGAGGTGGGTTGGTGAAATCTCAAGATCCATCCAGATTGTCCTGTCTAGTGGAACTTTCTGCAATAATGAAAATGTTCTAAATCTCACTGTCCAATAGTCACATGTGGCTTTCAACACTTGAAATGTGGCTAGTGTTGCTGAGAAGCTGAATTTAAATTTTATTTACTTTTAATTAATTTAAATTTGAATAGCCATGCATGCCTAGTAGCTACTGTATTTGACTACACAGTTCTAGATGAATGAAGCTTCCCCAAGCATATCAACTTGATTTAACCTATACACTTGTTTTTCTTTGGGAGAGTATGCTATAACAGATGTTTAAATCAGATTTCTTTTTTTTTTTTTAATTATTATTATATTTTAAGTTCTAGGGTACATGTGCATAACGTAAAGGTTTGTTACATATGTATACTTGTGCCATGTTGGTGTGCTGCACCCATCAACTCGTCAGCACCCATCAACTCATCATTTACATCAGGTATAACTCCCAATGCAATCCCTCCCTGCTCCCCGCTCCCAATGATAGGCCCCGGTGTGTGATGTTCCCCTTCCCGAGTCCAAGTGATCTCATTGTTCAGTTCCCACCTCTGAGTGAGAACATGAGGTGTTTGGTTTTCTGTTCTTGTGAAAGTTTGCTGAGAATGATGGTTTCTAGCTGCATCCATGTCCCTACAAGAGACACAAATTCATCCCTTTTTATGGTTGCATAGTATTCCATGGTGTATATGTGCCACATTTTCTTATTCCAGTCAGTCATTGATGGACATTTGGGTTGATTCCAAGTCTTTGCTATTGTGAATAGTGCCACAATGAACATACGTGTGCATGTGTCTTTATAGTAGCATGATTTATAATCCTTTGGGTATATACCCAGTAATGGGATGGCTGGGTCATATGGTATTTCTAGTTCTAGATCCTTGAGGAATCACCATACTGTTTTCCATAATGGTTGAACTAGTTTACAATCCCACCAACAGTGTAGAAGTGTGCCTATTTCTCCACATCCTCTCCAGCACCTGTTGTTTCCTGACTTTTTAATGATTGCCATTCTAACTGGTGTGAGATGGTATCTCATTGTGGTTTTGATTTGCATTTCTCTGATGGCCAGTGATGATGAGCATTTTTTCATGTGTCTGTTGGCTGTATGAATGTTTGCTTTAGAGAAATGTCTGTTCATATCCTTTGCCCACTTTTTGATGGGGTTGTTTGTTTTTTTTCTTGTAAATTTGTTTGAGTTCTTTGTAGGTTCTGGATATTAGCCCTTTGTCAGATGAGTAGATTGCAAAAATTTTCTCCTGTTCTGTAGGTTGCCTGTTCACTCTGATGGTAGTTTGTTTTGCCGTGCAGAAGCTCTTTAGTTTAATTAGATCCCATTTGTCAATTTTGGCTTTTGTTGCCATTGCTTTTGGTATTTTAGACATGAAGTCCTTGCCCATGCCTATGTCCTGAATGGTATTACCTAGGTTTTTCTTCTAGGGTTTTTATGGTATTAGGTCTAACATTTAAGTCTCTAATCCATCTTGAATTAATTTTCGTATAAGGAGTACGGAAAGGATCCAGTTTCAGCTTTCTACTTATGGCTAGCCAATTTTCCAAGCACCATTTATTAAGTAGGGAATCCTTTCCCCATTTCTTGGTTTTCTCAGGTTGGTCAAAGATCAGATGGCTGTAGAGGTGTGGTATTATTTCTGAGGGCTCTGTTCTGTTCCATTGCTCTATATCTCTGTTTTGATACCAGTACCATGCTGTTTTGGTTATTGTAGCCTTGTAGTATAGTTTGAAGTCAGGTAGCATGATGCCTCCAGCTTTGTTCTTTTGACTTAGGATTGTCTTGGCAATGTGGGCTCTTTTTTGGTTCCATATGAACTTTAAAGCAGTTTTTTCCAATTCTGTGAAGAAACTCGTTGGTAGCTTGATGGGGATGGCATTGAATCTATAAATTACCTTGGGCAGTATGGCCATTTTCACGATATTGATTCTTCCTATCCATGAGCATGGTATGTTCTTCCATTTGTTTGTGTCCTCTTTTATTTCACTGAGCAGTGGTTTGTAGTTCTCCTTGAAGAGGTCCTTTACATCCCTTGTAAGTTGGATTCCTAGATATTTTATTCTCTTTGAAGCAATTGTGAATGGAAGTTCATTCATGATTTGGCTCTCTGTTTGTCTGTTACTGGTGTATAAGAATGCTTGTGATTTTTGCACATTGATTTTGTATCCTGAGACTTTGCTGAAGTTTCTTATCAGCTTAAGGAGATTTTGGGCTGAGATAATGGGATTTTCTAAATATACAATCATGTCATCTGCAAACAGGGACAATTTGACTTCTTCTTTTCCTAACTGAATACCCTTTATTTCTTTCTCTTGCCTGACTGTCCTAGCCAGAACTTCCAACACTATGTCGAATAGGAGTGGTGAGAGAGGGCATTCCTGTCTTGTGCCAGTTTTCAAAGGGAATGCTTCCAGTTTTTGCCCATTCAGTATGATATTGGCTGTGGGTTTGTCATAAATAGCTCTTATGATTTTGAGATACATTCCATCAATACCAAATTTATTGAGCGTTTTTAGCATGAAGGGCTGTTGAATTTTGTCAAAGGCCTTTTCTGCATCTATTGAGATAATCATGTGGTTTTTGTCTTTGGTTCTGTTTATATGCTGGTTTACGTTTATTGGTTTGCGTATGTTGAACCAGCCTTGCATCCCAGGGATGAAGCCCACTTGATCATGGTGGATAAGCTTTTTGATGTGCTGCTGGCTCCGGTTTGCCAATTGAAATCAGATTTCTACACACATACACACATATATATGGCAGTACCAAAAATAACTATTAGTGAGGATTCTTAGTTGAAAACAATGGAAAGCAAACATTTAATTTGAGCAGGAAAGAGATTTGTTAAAGAATGTGAAGTCACACACAGAATCTCTGGAATGGTCAGCTACCCAGGCGTGGAGGCTGCATGGCCACAGAAGTCCCAGTCATACTGCAGAGCTGGTCTGAAGAGAACACAACAGCCCCAACACAGAAACACAGTAAAGGAGCATGCTCTGCTGACCCGGCAGATGCTGGGCACTGGTTGCCTTCACAGGGAACCCTGCAATTGCTGCTTCTGAAAACTGGAGGGATCGGCTGCCACCACCACAACCAGACTGGATTCTACGTGGCACCTGCTGCTTTTAGTCACTAGCTTCTGATTGCAAGTCTTGGGAAGGGGCAGCTGATTGACTGGGCCCAGGTCATATGTCTGTGCTCAAGTGGAAAGGGAGGCTGGAATAACAAGAGTCTGGCTTCCATAGAGGGAGGAAGACTCATAAGCCAAGGAGTTCTTCTAACAAAAATAAATGTCTGTTACACTTGCCTTGTAGGAAAGAAGGCTAATGTGTTAAAGGTACTATCCTCCTGGGTGATGGGCAGAGCTACAGAATTGAAAACATGGGGGCAGATTAAATGCTGGCATATGAGGCACTACATGCTACCATGGGGAAATTAAAATATGTCAAAAAATTATGGGGTATGTTAGCAAAAGGGAGTTTTGTGAAAGAAAATAAAATAGCTGCCATGATGAAAAAGACTGTGAAGTATGACATTCCCTTTTGCTACCTTTTCATGTCATTCCAATAAAAACGTATTATTTTTTAAGACTTTTTTTGGAGTTATGTGTATGTTGCATAATTGGAATTACTGTACATATTGTACATATTCTTGCTTTTTTATGTACTCTTTAATGCAACATAGATATCTTTTCCTTTAAATATGCTCACCTCTATGACATCATTTTTAATGCCTGTATAGTATTCTGGTGTACAAATATATCATACTTTAACCAATCCCTTAATGATTGTTTACAACTTTTTCTTACGAGCCGTACCAATAATGAGCATCTCTGTACTTTTATCTCTGTGCACTTGATGAGTTACTCCTTTAGGTTAAATTCCTAGAAAAAGAATTGCTGTACTAGTAGTGGCTAAGCATACCTAAACATTTTGATTTATATTTGCAGACTGTCCATGCAGAGTTGGGACTAAGATGACATGAGTGAGGCACTTTTCCTTGGACACAAAATTTAATGTGGCATAAACAAATCTCAGTAATCAAAACAAATATTTTGATACAATATTTTTAAATCAAAATTCATGCAAGAAAAGCCCATGATGAACAAAATATCAACATTTTAAATAAAGGTAGAATCAATATTATTGATTTTTCCTTGTGCCTTAAGCTCCAATATTTGTTGACTTGACACTGTTCCCACCATGTTCTTGCCAACCCTAGGCTCCTACCTTTCTTTCTTATCATTCTGATGGGAGAAAAATGACATCTCATTTTAATTTTCTTTTTTTGATTGCTATTGAGATTGAGCATCTTATATGTTTATTGGCCATTTGCATTTTTCTTGTATAAATTGTCTTGTTCATAATGATTTACTTTTTCTATTTAGGTGTTCATATTTTATTGATGTGTAAGAATTCCTTTTATATTGAGAATAGTAATCCTTTGCTATCATGTACTTTGCAAATATTTTCCTAGCTTTTCGTTTTTCATTTAACACTGGTTTTTCAGGATCGATGCTTTAAATGTTTATATAGCTAAATTTGTCACTTATGTTTTGAATGCCTCTGCTTTTTAACTGCAGAAAGACCATTTTATGTGATTGAAAATGAAGGCTTTTGAGTCAGACAGCCTGGATGTCACTAACCAGCTCTGAAACCACAGGCATGTAGCATAACCTATGTGTGCTTTGTCATATATAAAATGGGGATAATAACAAGACCCCCTCCAGAGGGTTTTATGATAATAAAATGAGTAACACAAAATGCTTAGAAAAATGCCAGGCACATAGTAAGCACTCAATAAATGTGAGCTATTACCACTGCTAACTACACACAAGATTTGTTTTTAGATACTTGATTCTGTCCAATTTCTCTGTGTTCCTGCTCTAGTACCTTACTGTTTTAGTTACCATTAATTTATTTGGTGTCTTTTGATCTGGTTAAGCAAGGCCCTTTCTCACTTTTATTGGTTTTTCAAGTTTTTCTTGGCTGTCTTCATTCACTTGTACATATAAATGAATTTTAAAAGCTGTTCATCAAGTACCACAAAACCTCACCGGGATTTTAATTGAAACTGTGTTATGTTTACATATTATTTTAGGGAAGCATGACATTTTTACAATATATGTCTTCCTGCCCAAGAACATGATGTTTCCCTTTATTTAGTCAAATCTTCTTTTTACTCTTTTATTAAGTTTTATAGTTTTTAAAGATGTACATCTTGCACATTTTAATTTTACTTGGTATTTTAAATTTTTATTGATATTTATTTCACTATTGGACATTACATATATGTATAAAGAGATGATGTCTGTATGTTTTCTGTAAGCCTTCACATTGAGCCCCTTTATATACTTCCATTTGTTTTTCAGTTGATTACATGCTTATCCGAAATGAATGTATGACCTCACATTGAGCTGCCTAAACCCTCAATAACCCTCTAGGTGAAAGTCCAAACTTCTGATCTTGCCATACATTTATTAATCCATTTCCAACATTCATTTGTTTTCCCATACAACAAATATATATTTAGTACTGTGCCAGGCACTATGGAGTACCCAGGATCCATCAGAAAACAGACAAAAATCTCTGCTACTAAGGAACCTACACACTGGAGGAATTCATTTTAGCTCATGCCTATGGATCCACCCTCACCTCCTTTGCTTCTTTGCAGGTGCTGTGTACTTCAGCCATACTGAATTAGTTGGAATTCTCCTGAAACACCTTCTTGTTAAATGCCTTTTTCTTTTTCCAGTTGTTTCCACTTGAAAAGTTATAATGACTCATGTCAAGGACAGTATCCTCTTAGCAGCCCTCTCGGGTCTTCCATGCAGAGTGCAGAGGTCTCACTTCCATGTTGCATTATCTTAGAGACAATTTCTTCAAGTACAATTGTTATTTGATTGGCCTATGAGTTCCATTATCCCCAGGAATGGGGTCTTGGTCATCTTTTGCTACCTGGTAACATGGTAGCATGGTGGTGTTCACTAAGTATTTGGTAAAGACATAGATGTATTGAATTGGTGGGTGGACACAGCATGATTACACGTGTCAATGTATGGCTACATAAGGTTGGTGCTGGCCAGTGGTATGGGTCATGATAATTAGATTTATAGGAGACAGGGAGGAGATCTCCATAGCTGAATGGGTAGGCCTGGTTTCCTAGGGGAGATGGTTTGAGGCTTTTGTCAGCTCTTTCTACCCCATTTATTTTCCTCCCCTCCACAAAAGGGTCTAAGATCAAAGATGTTGCCCTAACAAATTTTACATGCCCAGGGAATACAAAGTGAGGAAAGGCTAAGTTGAGAGTATAGCCTGCAGCTGCAGGCATAGTACTTTTCATGGAGGTACAAGAAGATGTGAGTTGGGTAGAATTGGAACTAGAACCTGGCAACTTGGCTTTGAAAGGACCTAAATGGAATCATACATGAGACAGGAGGTGCTTCGTGGACAGAGCAGAAGGCTTGTGCAAGGGAAAATGTGATATTCTAGAAGTATGCCTGATAATATAATCAAGGGCAGATTGTGAGGGGCTTCCAAATGCCAGGTGAAGAATTTTTAAATTTAAAGTGTTTTTGTTTGTTTATTTATTTATGAGACAAGGTCTCACTCTGTCTACCAGGTTGGAATGCAGTGGCGCAACCAAGGCCCACTACAGCCTCAACCTCCTGGGTTCAAGCGATCCCCCGCCTCAGCCTCCTGAGAAGCTGGGTCTACAGGTGCATGCCTGGATAATTTTTGTATTTTTTGTAGAGACTGGGTTTTGTCATGTTGCCCAGGCTGGTCTCAAACTCCTGGACTCAGGCAATCCGCCTACCAAAGTGTTGCAATTACAGGTGTGAGTCACCTCTTCTAGCTCCTATTTGTATATTTATCTGTAATAATTTACATGGCTCAAAAATCAAAAGTTCCCATAGCATATTATAGTGAAAAGTTCCCCTCCCACTCCTATTCCCCAGTTACCCAACTCTCCACTCCTGATGAAACAGATGTTTCTTATGCATGCTTCCAAGGACATTAAGTGCATATTACAAGAAATTGGACATGCATGTGTATATGTGTGTGTATTCTTTTTTCACAAATTTTAGCTTTTTTCATTTTACAGTATAGTTTAGAGGTCATTATCTTCAGTATATAAAGAATTTCCTTTTAAACAGCTGCATAGTAATCCACTGTAGAGATGAATCATAATTTATTAACAGTCACCAATAAATGGACAGTTAAATCACTTCCTGTATTTTGCTATTACATATTATGCTACAATAAATAATTTTTCAAATAGGTCATTTTGCATGTATAACTCTATTTGTAAGATAAATCCTGAAAGCACTCATCACTAGGTCAAAGAATAGGCTAATAAATTTGGGTTCCAATCTGTAATAGGGATGCCTTAAAAGTTACTTGTCAAAGCATGCATGTGCATAGAGCATTTTAAGAAATCTAATTCATATATAATTAATTAGATATGACAGATGATGGAAGAGGAAGGAGTCTAAGGTTATTTTAAGTTCATTAATTAAAAGGACGGGCACAGCCAACACTTTAGCCATAATGGAGTTTATTTTCACCCAAAGACTGTCTACTTTCCCATCTCCACTGCCATGTAGGCTTTCCACTAGATTTCAACCAGACAGTGGAGAAAGAAGTGGGTGTGGGGGGCTTCATGGGAATTACTTTAAAGAATCAGGGAAATTAGAGACATCCTTGAATAGATATTGATAGAAAATTCTAGAGATGAAGTTGGCTAATTAGCCAATGAAAACCCAAAACATACCAGCCCCAAAATAAAGAAAATCTCTGATCTACTAATTATCTGAGAAAATTTTAAGAAAAATATTAATCTGGGGAAAATAAAAAGATAGAAGGTAGATTTTTGCCTCAGTTTCCTTGGATTTGGAAGGCCTGGAGTTGGAATATTCTGACAATGGATTAAAATGAGAGTGTTTCCAATAGAAAGTGGTCTCTGTAGGCTTTGTCCTCAGAATCTGCCATCTCAGATTTGAACTATGACCTCTGCTGCTCCCTGTCACTCAGCCATGACTTGTGAAGGGAGACCAAGTTCTTGCTGAGCCTTCGCAGTGTGAGCTCAGTCTGCAGATGCCCAGCTCCTCAGGAATGGAAGACAGATGTCAGCTCAGCTCAGCTGACTGATTAGCTGGGAACTCCTCTAGGGAGCATACTTTGGCTAGAATACTGTAATTCAGCCATCCAGTTAAACTTTTAAGTGAATAAAAGTCAAATACAGCACCAGGACCAAAGCAATGAGTTGGTGTGATGACAAGCAATCCTTTAGGAAGACACAGGATCCTTGAGAGGTAAAAATACAGGGCCTGTCTACATTCTGCTCTCCCTCTTGGAGAGCAAGCTCTAAAGTATTTAGTGGTGTGTGTGGTATGTGCCATTGCAAAACTCTGCTAGGGAAGGAACTTATCCTGTTTTGCTTACTGCTCTATCCCTAGTGTTTAGAATAATGCCAGGAACACAGTAAGTACTCAGTAAACATTGGCTGAAAGAATAAATGCATCCACTGTGAATGAGTAAATGAGTGAACAAATCTACATCATGTGGGTTCCTTTGCCTGCTTTTGTGTATATCCTTACACAACACAATCATATCTATATGTGGATATCCATTGGTCTTATGTTTTTCACATATGAAATGACTTTAAATCACTCTGTAAGTAACTCCAAATGAGCCCTATAGATTTTGCTAGCTCCTTCTCTTTGCCAGCTCCTTAAATATTAGTGTTCCCCTGAGCTTTATCCTTAGTTTCTTCTCATTTTCTCTCTTTCAGAGAAACCTCATCCATGGCTTCAACTCTCATCCATATAGGCTAATGGCTTCCAAAACTCTCTGCAGCCCACAATTCCCTCATGACTTCCAGCTCTGAGGATCTACCAATCGTCTCAATATCTACATTCAGATGCTTCAGAGGTATCTCAGAATCAGTGTGTCACCAACTGAATTTACTGTCCACCCCCTTCACATCATCTGTTTCCTCTCATTCATTCTGAATTTTTTTTTTTTTTTTACAAGAACTAAAGAATGAAAATATAGGCCAGGCACAGCTTACGCCTGTAATCCCAGCACTTTGGGAGGCCAAGGCAGGTGGATCACCTGAGGTCAGGAGTTTGAGACCAGCCTGGCCAACATGGTGAAACCCCGTCTCTACTAAAAATACAAAAATTAGCCGGGCGCAGTGGCATGTTCCCATAATCTCAACTGCTCAGGAGACTGAGGCAGGAGAATCACTTGAACCCGGGAGGCAGAAGTTGCAGTGAGCGGAGATGCGGAGATAGCACCACTGCACTCTAGCCTGGGTGACAGAGCGAGACTCCGTATCAAAAAAAAAAAAGAATAAAAATATAAAAGGACTGTTATCTTTAGTAGCTATCGTGTTTATTGTGTTAAATGTCACTCTCCATTCTAGAACAAATTCTGGTCCATAGTCAAGAGCTTCCTGACTGTTGGGGCTAGGCTATGCCATTACTGGGTATAAGAAATCAATCCTCTCAGTCCTTGGAGGATCTAGGAAGAGGTTAGGGAATCTAAGTATGAGCCCATGGAGGAACTGAGAATAGTTTAGAGAATCTAAGTATGCCCCAGACCTAGGCATCCTCATCTGTTTACCCCTGTTTTCTATGTGTGCCACATCACAAAGCAGATTCGGAAGCATTGATCTTGTGTTTGATCCTCCAACTATCCATGAATTCTCACCTATATATTTCATCAACACCATAATAAACATTCATACTGGTGACCCTCTTCCACAGCAAGATCCTAACTGCCAAGTGAATCATCCAATAATACTCAATTAAACTCCTGAGTGTTTAGGGAATTGGATTTTGTTATGGAATCAGAATCTAGAATTTGGGGAAATCTTGAGCCACTTCTTTATCTCTAAGTATCTCTTATTTACAAGTGAAGACATCAGGGCTTGAGATAAAGTTACTTACCTTGGAGGATACAAAGCATTTGTGGTACAATTAGCCTGAGAAAATGGAAGTAGACTCTCTGCCCATTGCTCCCATGCACTGTACTTTCCTAACCCACTCACTAGAGCCCTCTTTCACAACTGATCTCTTATTTTAGAGTGAACACACAGTGTTTGTCTAAACACTTAGACTAAACATGCTTTGGCCTTTTCACGCTAACTAACAGTTTTATTGTTTTTCTCCTTGATATCTAATTTCCAGACTCAATCAGTGATTAAGTAATCTTCAAAAATTGTTTATATTTTTATGAGAGATGATTAAATTCCAGAGTTTGGCCTTGAATATGAAGTGACTGTTTTTATTTTACTCCTGTTAGTATATTTTTCCTTGCCAGAACAATGCATTTTTTGCCTCTGTTTCAACTCTAGAAGTATGAAAAAAATCATTTTGAAATAGTTTATTTTATATTTGGGAATGTAAATGGAGATATGATATATACAAAAATTAATTAAGAAAGGAAAACACCATTGGAAAAGGGACCACACATGGATACCAAAGCCAAGGGTGGGAAAGTTCAGGCTCCCGGAGCAAGAAAAAACATCAGCCTGAGTAGAGCATTTCTCCACTCCTGAAAGCCTGGGCATTTAGAAGCACATTTAGAAGTTAGACAAGCCAGTTTCTCAGTTGTGACAAATGTCCTTGGTAATGTTAAGATGTTAACAATGGGGAGACTAGGTAAGGGGCATATGAGACTTCTCTGTACTACCTTTGCAACTCTTCTGCAAATCTAGTATTACTCCAAAATAAAGCTTATTTTTTAAATGTTAAAAAAAAGAAAAAGAAGTTAGACAAGCAAGTGTTCAGGGCCAGCACAGTTCACATCCAGACAGTGAGCTTCTCAACAATGTAATATAAATCAACTTAGTGCAAAGTAAACAAGGAAGGAATGCCTTGTAGAAGTTGATAATTACATTGCAAACATTTTTGTGTAATATTGGACTTAAATATTGAAAAAGAAGGTAACTGGGGCCAGGCATGGTGGTGCACACCTCTAATCCCAGCACTTTGGGAGACCGAGGCAGGCGGATCTCTTGAGCTCAGGAGTTGGAGACCAGTCTGGGAAACATGGCAAAACCCCATCTCTACAAATACAAAAATATTAGGCAGGTATGGTGGTATTGCACCTGCAGTCTCAGTTACTCGGGAAGCAGAGGTGGGAGGATAACTTGAGCCTGGGAAATTGAGGCTGCAGTGAGCCAAGATTGCACCACTGCCCTCCAGCCTGGGTGAGAGAATGAGACCCTATCTCAACAAAATTTTTTTAAAAAAAGAAAAAAGTAAAGAAAAATAAGGTAACTGAAGGTCTAGCAAACACTAATCTTCAGAATTTTTAGTCAAAAGGCCTACATCAGTGAAACTAAAGGCAAAACCCATCAAAGTTTACGGCCTCCCTCTCTCTCTCTTTTTCCACATATCTCCTTTTATCTCTCTTACTTTCCTGCTTTCACGTCTACAAGATTCTCTTCTTTATTAGCTCTGGTGCCTACAGTGCACCTGGATTTATTTCTATGACTTTTCACAAGGCAAACTGCATGAAATGCAATCATTTGAGACTTCAGACTTCATGGAAACATGTGCTTTTCTGTCAAGGGCTTAGGCTGCCCAACCTGCAAGCTCTTCTCAGGGAAAGGCTTTGTAGGACAGGCTCCTGCTGGGTTTGTGAGCCTAGCCAGAGATCACATACAACCTTCAAAAGACTATCCCCAACTTTTCATAATTGTTTCTGCTTTTCAAAAGAAGAAGACCTTGTATGGCGTCTAGTGCTATCTTTATATGATGACTCATCTGCCTCTTTGGCCTGTACTTTCCTGTTTCAATCAGTCTTGCCTCTTCAACTGTTTCTGCTGCTCCTTCATGTGGTGTCTGGTACATTGCCTACTCTCTACCCCACACATCTTCCTGGTGCAAATGAAGACAATTTGGGAGCTGTTCCTCTAGCTTCCTGTGAGCTACTCAGATCTTGACTGTTTGGTCTATCTCATGGGCCTCCCACCTCCTGAACTCTCAGCCAGCCTGACCAAAGCAGATAGGCCATGAACTGCCTCAACTCCACCCCTAGGCTAGACCTAGAATCAAACAGACTTCCCTAGAAGGGTCCTTAGAGTGATGGGGGAAGCCTAGGAGTCCAAGAGCTTTAAGCTGGTGTCCTCATTAACTCCCTTCTCCAGCCTTCAGCTTCTTTCATCATGACCTTCTATGTTCTCCAGGCCCATACTGGGTCAAGAGTTGTGACACTTACCTTAACTCTTGCCAGCACTCTCCATGGGAGCCAAGTGTTTCTCCCACAACCAGCCTGCCACATTGGACCTCACTGAATTGTATAGCTTGCCCAAATCAAGGCCAAATTTGCCCTGTAACTTTCGATACTAGATATTTAAAAAACCAGACATCCCAGCTGAGACATCCTCATTCTCAAATGAGAATATTGGCTTAATTTAGAGTTTCTACATGGTTAAAAGAAAAAAAAAGGTTTAAATACGTGATACCGAGTTTTCCAGTCATGGTAAAGGGTTTGTGCTAACTGATCTCTTCTTTCCTTGCATGGCTAACTACAGGCACCCAGCAAAAGTACTAGTTGGAGTTAATGGTGCAATGAGCAAATGTAGAATTTTTCTCTGTGATGCTAACTGGATTGTTCAAGTTTTGAAACTGTGACCCTGGTCCATTAGCACCATGCTTTATTCAACTGAAATAATCAAGCCCCTCCTGCTGTGGGGGAAGCTGTAGAAGATGGGGTGAGAAGGGGATTGAGGGCAATTATATACATCATTAAGATACCATGATATACAGTGAAAATGTAATTTGTTAATATACTATATTTGAGGTTTGAAAATCACTGATCACAGCTATTAAATAACAATGCACCAAAGTTTTACAATATTTGAACACCTGCAAATGTAGAGCTTTCTGGTATGACCCAAATTTGAACACATCCCATCAGGAGCTAGTCCTTCCGGCAAGCCAGCGCTGCCCTTCTGATTCCCCACAACCTCATTTTCTTCCCTTACTCGTAATATTGCTAGGATACCCACATAACCAAAAGCCAAACCTATCCACATCACCCAACCAGTTTTCTAGATGTACACATGTGGGCCCACTGTCTCATCCTCCAACTTTCACAGATCATTGGTTAGGCCCACCTTCCTGTAATTGTTTCTGTTTTTCAAAGGGAGAAAGTCATTTGATGGGACAATGTGCATTACTTTGACCTACTTGATTACCACTAAAAATTATTCCTTCCCCCTATCCCTGACTAAAGCCTTCACCCATGACCCGGTTTCCTCCTTGGAAGGAGGAGTCTTTCCAAGTACTTGCCAGCTTACAGATGCCAGATTTAGCAAGTGAAATACAGAATGCCCATTTATGTTTGAAATTCAGATAAACAGCTGTATAAGTATAGCCCATGTGATACTTAACACTTATACTGCTGTTTATCTGAAACTCACTTGTAACTGGGAATCCTGTATTTTATCTGGCAACCCTTCTCTAGCCTAATGAGTGGATCCAGATAATAGACAACCAAAATAGACTCCTTGGTTCTGGACATAGAGTTTATCTGTCTATTTATCTGGATTGAGTGGCTACAGGAACCATGCACAGTTATGCCTTCATCATGTAATTTTGACCCTCAATAATATTATAAACATAGGAAGATATATTAAGATTTTCTTGGGTATAACATGACATAAAGAGGAGAGAGTTACCACATAATACTCCAGTTATCATAATTAGACTTTTTATTTTTCCAGATTTTTACACAAGGCTCACTCCTAGAATTGCATCATGGAACAGTTTTGGCTTATTTAAAATCTTACTTCTGCTTTGGCTGAGATAAGAATCACTCACATAGGAAAACATTCAGGCATTTCTTCTATGATTTCCCAGCTGCAGCTGCTAAAATGTTCTACCAGTTCCAGTCAATCTGGCAGAAAAGACCAGGTCTAATGGCATATGCAAAACACTTCAAAATCATACGGGCACCATAGAAGTGGTAATAAATAGAGAAGAGTACATTTGCTTAACAAAGTTGGTTAAAATTGGCATTCTAGGGTCTGTTATTCCAAGGAGCATTGCAGAAATGTGACACATAGTGATGTCCTTGAGACACTTCCAATCTTCTGGGCTGGGCACCAAATGAGAGCTCAGGAGAAGTGGAGGAGGAGATCAGCTGCCCAGCAGAAGCTTACATTCTAGCTGGCTCGTCAGAACACACGTCTGCTCAGGAGGGCGATGGGAGGACATTTTACCCCATTCTTTCTATTCCCGTAGAAGACAGAGACCATCCCCTACAGTCCTCATAAGGACATAATATTGAAGGAACATTTCAGACTTGCACCCCTCCTCACTGCACTTGCTCCTCTGCCTGCCTGTGAGATTAAACTGATCTAGCTCTTATTGTCTTTGGACCCGCTAGAACTCAAACAGGGTCTGGGTTCTGGCTGTGCTCCTACCCTCTGTGATAACCACGCCAGCATCAGGTCCCAGATTTGAGGGAATGCAAAGGAGATCAGAGCCGACTCCTCTACATTAATATCCAGAAACTCTGGATTTTAACATAAATTTAGTATTCCAGTCAGCTTCTTGTATCTTTTCTCAATTGATTCAGAATACAGATGAGAGCCCTCTCCTCAACTAAATCTTCAACCTTACCAAAAGAAGGTTTCCAAGGCCAGGTGCAGTGGCTCACACCTGTAATCCCAGCACTTTGAGAGGCCAAGGCAGGAGGTTCACTTGATCACTTAAGGCCAGGAGTTCGAGACCAGCCTGGCCAACATGTTGACATCAAAGTCCCACATCTACAAAAAATAATGAGCCAGGCATGGTGGTGCATGCCTGTAGTCCCAGATACTCAGGAGGCTGAGGCTGGAGAATCGCTTAAGCCAGGGAAGTTGAAGTTACAGTGAGGAGCCTAGCCTGGGTGACAGAGCAAGACCCTGAATCGAAAAAAAAAAAAAAAAGAAGAAGAAGAAGAAGAAGAAGTTGTCTGAATTCTGAGTACGACCTCCAACGGATATGAAAGAGGGTAGAACAACTGGGGCCACAATGAGTGTTTAAGTACTTGGGAGGTGAATTCTTTCTCTGGAAATAGCACCAGAAAGTCCTTTCAGAAGGAGATCCTTTTTTAACCAAACTGAAAGGAACATGATGGACATGGGCTGAGGAATGAGTATTTCAGAACACAAAACAGGGCACACACATAAGGCAGGGGCTGGACTGGGTTACGCTGCAGGGAGTAGATGGCAGGCTGAGCAGCTGGATCGGAATGGAACGCTCACATGTAGTCAGAAGAGCTAATGAGGATGCATCCCTGGGAAGAAGAACGGAGATGAGTAGGGAACGTTGAACGACTGCCCAGCCCTCCTAACCCCTTTCAGGATCTGTCCCTGGGTAGGGAGAAGTAAATGAGTCTGAAGTGAATAATTCAATGTCAAGTCACTTGTATTTCATGCCTCCCTGGTGCCACGGACTGGCCTTTCCTAAGTCCCCAAAATCTTTTTGGCTGGACCACTTTTGCACATTTCCAAATTCTCTAATTCTTAGGCATTCTCATCTGGAAACCAGGCCTATGTCACAGGGTTGATGTGAAGATTAGAATTTGTACTAAAAATATCCTAGAAGAGTACCTGGAACCGAGAGAGTATTTGACAGCAGACAGCTATTATTATGCCTATTTTTGAAAGATAGTGTAGATCAGTGGACATAGCACAAACTCAGAGTCCAACTGACTTTGGATGCTGTTGCAGGCTCAATCTCTACAAAGCAGATGCCCAGCTGGGATTTGTGCGCAGGGAGATTATTGGGTGGCACACTAGGATGCAAGAGCTGTGAGAAAGTTGGGAAGAAGCTAAACTTCGATGCAGTCACATCACAACAGAGGCAGCCTATCCCATGGGAGCTCTTGTGCAGCTGACCCTTCTGAGGTGTCTTGCTTCACGACTAGGAGGTGGGGCCCTTATTCCTCCTCATCCACCAGTCATCAAGTGTGGACTGGCCCTGGGAGGTGGCTGCCTTCAGGTGAGGGCAATTCCTAGAGAGGGGTTCGCCTGACAGTGCCAGCCACTGAGTGGGGGAATGAGAACCTCATCCTGGGCATGCACCACAGCATCCTTTACTGGTGTTCAATACATGGTCATAATTATCTGTGTTAATTATCTTTGTTGGATCAGCTAGTAGCTGATTATTCAAGTCCTTGTTCTGACTTGGTGGGCACAGGTAATATCCAGGTCTTTGACTATTCCACCCACTTGGATGGTTGGAAACAAAGGTTTGCAAATTCTCAAGCAAAGAAGGAATGGGGTGAAATTGGTATTCAAACCTGATTTTAACAGCTATTCATGGATGATCTTGGAATGGAAGAGAAATTAAAGATAAGAAGACCATCCAAGAGGCAATCAGAGTAGCCCAGGCGTGGAGTGATAAGAGCTCCCAGTCCATGGCAATAGTTGTGGAAATTGTGAAGGTTTAGGATTCCAGAGGCAGTACAGGGAGGGTGTAGAGGGACAGAGAGATTTAGTAATGAACCTAAGGTGATAAATTAAGGAGGAATAGGAGCACAATATTCTCTAAGGTTGGGAGGATCTCAGAGGTTAGCAATTGGAAGTAACTAGATAGCAGTACTCTCCTGTAGAGAAAGGTGACTAATTTGGTTTTTGACATGAAATGTTCCCGAGACAGATGGAGAAATGGCAGTGAATAAACAATCAGGCTGGTAAGTTGTCTCACTAATTAATTTTTTTAATTAATAGACTCTTTCTGCAGTATTAGGCTTACAAAAAAAAACTGAACAGAAAGTACAGAGAGTGTCCATATACCCTCAAGTTTCTGCTATTATTAATATCTTGCATTAGTATGATACATGTACTATAATTGATGAGCTAATATTAATATCTTATAGTTTACTAGACCTACTGTTTGTGTTGTACGTTCTATGGGCATTGAAAAATGTGATACATAAAAATGTCCACCATTACAGTATCATACAGAGTAGTTTGCTGCCCTAAAAATCCCCTGTGCTCTGCCTATTCATCCCTTCCTCCTTCCAGGTTCCTGGCAACCATTGATCTTTTTACTGTCTTTCTAGTTTTGCCTTTTCCAGAATATCACATAGTTGGAGTCACACACCATGTCGTTTCTTCAGATCTGCTTGCTAATGAGATTTTGAAATAGACTTTGATTTGCGTGGAAACTCATTTGATTTTCAACAAGGTAATAATAACAGCTTTTGCTGTACTTGATTTGCCTTTATTCCTAAATAATCTTATTTTAAAGGAGACTTTATATCACCAGCATATATAGAAAAATAGTATTCCCTGACATCATATAGGACAGCTATGAAATATATCATTTAGATAGATAGATAGATTTATATTTAAATTGTAAAATGATCGTGCATGTGCTATCTAAAAATAACCTTTCTCACCACCTATTGATGCCCACACTTTAGGAAACACTGACTTAGATATTTCCCAGCCCCCATTTTCAGCTCCATTCCTTTGATCTGCAACATAAAGGCTGGGAAAAGAGAAAACCAGAGGAAAATAGACTTGCTGCCTCCAAGTGTTTGAAGAGCTGCCAAGTAGAAGGAGGAAGGGAGCATTCAACAAATGCCTGCCATGTGCCAAGTACCATGATAGATGGTTAAAATATATTATTTGGCCCAAACTCCACAATAGCACAGGTGATGGGGATCCTGATCTTCATCTAAGAGATCAGAAAGCCAAGGTTCTGAGAGATTCTAACATGCTCTGCTACTTAAGTGATGGAGCGGGGTCAAACCCAATATCTCTATCCATTCGTCTGGACTGTGTGGCCTATCAAGGTGAAAGAGATTTATTCTTTGTTGCTTTAGAAAGCAAAACTAGGACCAAATGTTACATAAGCATATTTTAGTTCAGCTCAGCTCAGAAGTAATTTTCTTATGCTATCGTGGCTTAACAGTGGAAATAGACTGCCTTGGGGAAGTGGTGAGCTTTCTTTGCCTTGAATGTGCTGAAACTATGGCTGGAGACCACCTAAATGGTGAGCCACAGAGGGCTCCCAAATGAGAGGTGGGTGTGGGATCTCTAAGCTCCTCTGGGCCAAACATTCTGTAACTTCAAGCCTCTGTGCCTCCTTCTACTAACACCTAAACTTCCAAAGAAAAAGCCATTGGCTTGTTTGAATGCCAGCAGGGCATTAAATATATCTTTGGGATGCCTTAATCTTTCTGAAAACCATATTCCTTCTGCAGCCTTTATTAGGGCACCACATGAAAGACAGAAGGCATCAAAATAACTGATTCCAGATGGATCTAATGAGTTGAATTATTGGAAAATACACATCACTGGAAAGCTGACACACTTCTGGAGACCAGGAAAACGTATTCCATAAGTCTATCAGTATCACCTTGGATAGAGATAAAACAGCCTCCTTGCAAAGAAATATGTTGAAACATGACTTGAGCATCAGCTTGCTGTTTAGCAAAAAGCTCTGCAGTTAATCTTCTCTTTTGTCAGTAGATATTACCACTGACTCTGGGATAATACATGGATAATGTTTTAGCTAATCCTTTAGCATCTTTATTTAACTACCCTGTAAGCAATGAACTTCGGCCTCAGAATTCCTGGTAATACTGACATGAAACATAAAGATATAGAAGACTCTTGTATTACCCCTGTTTTATTGGGTGGAAAAGTTCACAGTTCTATAAAGTACATGTATCTGTCGGTTCAATAGGCACAGCCAAGTCCTTTAGAGCCTACTTTAGAGCCTGCTTTTAGGTGACTTGCTCATACACACACACACACACACACGCACGCACATACACACAAGCATGCACACAGGGACAGGTACATGCCACAAGGATAGCGCGGGAAGTCACCATTCATTCGGAATGTCTTCATTAATAAGTATATATAGATAGATAACAAAAGCCATGATTTTGCTGTCTCCTGCTCTGAAAGAAATGGAAGATCCCAGTCACTGGACAGCCTAACACCATCTCACTAAGGGCCCTGTTGAACCCAACAGAAATGTGTTCAGAGTACCCTGAAGGCTTTCCCTGGAGGAAGAAGTCGACGCATGTTTAGCTCTCTCTGCCGTAAGTGGAGCCTAAGCTTTCTTAAGGCAACTTTCACAGGGAGAAGGACGCTGCCTTTTCTCTCTCCTGTTACTTGCTGGACTCCCAGCTCTGTTACGTCAAGTGCCTGAGCACCCCTTTAACCAGCACACTCGAGACCAGCCTTGGGGCCCTCATAATCCTTCAACTCAGACACACTAATCACCCTCCAATGTCGTCTTGCAGTTTTTTAAATAAATAAATAAATAAATACGTGGATTCACTTTATCCACCAAACATCTATAATACAACACCAAAATATAATCAAATGAAAAATGTATACGCTTTGTACATCTTATTAATTGATCTGTGAGACTCCAGTAACTCTCTAATCCGTGATTCATGAGAGTTTTATGAACCATCAAAATCTTCTCAGTAGTGCATATTAATATTGTGTTTCAACAAACTCTCCTGTTTATGTTCAGAAGACATAGAACGTCTCTATGCTTCAGAATAGCCAGACAGACTCCACTTGGTGGAAAAGTGTGAACCCATAATCCTGTAACCAAGACTACTACCAGGCTACTAGCACCACCTTTCCTTTTTTTTTAATAATAAAAACAAAGTCATTCCCTCTTGTCTGGCAAAGGTAACAATGTCCAAATATGGGCATCCTGGAATAAAGAGCCCTTTTTCCACTTGAATTCCTATGGAGATCAACACGGCGATTACAATGTTTGTGTTCATCATGGAAATGGTTTTCAAGCAGTTTTGCATGTATTTAGTGCTACAAACAGAATAAACATGCAGTGTAGATTTCAAATTGTGGCTACATTGGAGAAACAGTATTTATAAACTGTAGCTCCTGCTTTTTCCCTGCTCTTTCTTTTCCAGAAGGTATATCAATTTCATTCTCCCTGCAAGGCCCATGGAGCCAATGGCAGACACCATTGGCTGCAATTTCAAGGTCTCCAAATATTTCTGAGCTTAAGCAAAGTTGTAGCAGAGTTCAAGTGTCCTTATTGCTCCTGCAACGCTAATACCAGTTACCCAAGGTAAGGAGAGGAGAGGGCAGGAAATAAATATCTATTGACTACAGATGGGAAACCAAGCACTGTACTCTGTCATCCAATCCTGAGAGTCATCCAGTGAATTCAAGGGAATCATCATTCCCAAAAGGTGATCAATAAGTGCTACTTCCCTTCCTACCCCTATCTTGCAGATGAAAAAAAAAAAAACTGATGCTCAACGTCATACTAACTTGCGACAGTGTCAGAATCCCAGGCTTCTATCTGCCTACAGAATTCATTCTTTTCTTGTTACCAAATGCTGACTCCTTTTAATTCTTTCTGTGGATTTGGGCTCTGGTTCCTCAGTCTCCATCCTTGATAAATGGTGGTTTAGTCTGTGCCTTGCACAAAAAAATCAGACTGCAGGGCAGGAAGGGCTGAAAGTGAGCCTGTGCTCTACCCAAAAAGCCATTTCTCCTTCTGGGGCTGTGCATTACTTTCCAAAGTTTGCTTTAACAAATTACCACACACTGACTTAAAACAACAGAAATTTATCCTCTCACGGTTCTGGAGGCCAGAAGTCCTAAGGTGTTGGCAAGATTGGGTCCTTCTATAGGTTCTGAGGAAGCATTTGTTCCGTGCCTTTCTCCTAGCTTCTGCCAGCTGCCAGCAATACTTGGCATTCCTTGGCTTGCAGTTACGCCACTCCAATCTCTGCTTCCATCATCACATGGCCTTCTTCTCACTGTTTCTTTTCTTCTTATAAAGACACCTGTCGTTGGATTTAGGGCCCATCTGGGTAATCCATGATGATCTCAATCTCAAGATTCTTAATTACATCTGCAAAGATCCTTTTTCCAAATAAGACCATATTCACAGGTAGTAAGGGTTAGGACTTGCACATATCTTTTTGGGGCCAACATTCAAATTGCTACAGGATGTATACACCTGGAGGAAGAGCACCTTTTTTTCACTGTTCTACCCAAAGCGGGTGTGCTTTCCTCTTCAGCACAGGGACCTGTGAGTTGATGAAGCCCTGGTCTCCTCGGTGCATTCCCTGATGCCTGTGTCCATCAGTCTGGGCTTCTGATCCATTCTTTCTATTCATGCTACCAAAGCCTTTAACCCATGTCTGGGCCCCTGACAGCCTCCTCAGCTCCTGCTACCCCTCTAAGGAGTAGAGCCTGGTGAAGTCAATACATGGTCAGGGTCTGAAATTAGGTCTGTTCACAGGGTTGTATGGAGGAAGACTGGCCCTGAGGGTACAGGCTTGACTTGGCAAGAGATGGTAAAAGATAGTGTTGATGGAAAGCCATGGCCTGAACAACAGGCAGTGGCCCAGGTGAGCAAGCAGCATCTAGGGGAGTTGTCCAATGGGCTCAAAGCTCATAGTAACAAAGATGGAGTGATAGCCATCTTGAGAAAGCCACGTGGGAGGCAGGAAGAAGCATACAGAAAGAAGATGCAAGTGTCAGGCATCCAAGCACTAGGCTGGGCCTTACAAGGGGATTTGACAAGATAACTACACAGGGTGTCACATTCAGGGCCCAAAGTTAGAGCCAGATCCAGCAATAAAAGGAACATGCTGCAGTGCCCCAGAATGTGGGCTGTGGTCTCTTCAATCTCTCCTGCTAATGGCCAGGATCTGTTTCGATCCCCCAGTATCCCCACTTGAGAGAAGAGTAGTGCAAAGTAGGAGTCAGGTCAGGCCTCTCTGCTCAGCCTTGATAGGCTCAAGTACCACTATAGCTGGCCCCATCCCTGCTGACCAACCCTCTGTGAATTGCCCTTGCATTCTAAGTCTACCCTTAGCAGTTGTGGCCCAGTCCTCTGAATTCTCCTGCACAGGCTTCCTGACGTTCACACCATCCCAGACCTTGCCCTGAGTCTAGGCTTCGACTACCCAATGCTGGCAATGAGAGAGGCAAAGGGGAACTTTCAAAGTACATGAGCTACCCTTGGAGGATTTCCAGTGTCGCTAAAGCAGGAAGCAAGCAGAACCTCATGGTAGTTTTATTTTTGGGTTTTGTGCCACCCGTAGAAGTGAGTAAGAATAGACATTTAAATACTTTCTAAGAATGCTCATGTGCAAAAAGGCTTGCCCAGATTGATTTCAGAAAGCAAATCTAAATTCCATTCCAGGAATTGTACAGCCTCACAAGTTCCTCAGCTTCTAAATAAAAATCCCTGAGAATCTAATAATAAAGTCTTGGCAGTACACATGGCTTTGCAGTGTTTATATTTAGCAAACATTTTCCACTCTGAAATGATTTCCTACCAAAAATATCACATTCCCATAGATTTTGCCATATGATGCTTGATGCTTAATTTATTGTTTCCAAAATCATCATTGTCATAGAATTTGGGGTTTATGATGGAAACATGAAGAGTGAATTCAATATTTTGTCTTTAGTCTGCCTCCAGATTAAGGATATTGATTGAGGTCCTGCTGTCTATAGTAAGTTGAGCCAGACTAAGAGAAAACAGAACTTACTCTTGTGGCATGCGATGGGCTTGTTTCGAATTAGTAAAAGATATGGCCACAGACAAAGGAGGCATTAGATGTGAGCAGGAAACACCTTCCTGAGGTCTGATCACCTAAACAATAGGGAGTCTTCATCAGCTGTTGTACAAAGGAATCAACAATACTCTTATGATGAAATATGACAATGATGCCCACAGCAATTTAAAGAAGAAAGATAGTAGAGGGAGGCAGAGGAGTGGGACCTTTCGTTCTGTGAATAATGAGTGAGATGTGGTGTCAGTGAAAATGGAGATGGGGCTGCAAATATCTAATGGGAAAGGCACTGGGCTTGGCCTGAGTTTGAATCTACAAGCTATTCATTTCAATGAGCCTGTTTCCTCATCTGTGAAATGGGAGCTATTGGTAATGGTGCCACTATGCAATTATGGGATCATTTATTGGATGGCACAAAGTAGTCATTGAATAAGTAAATGCTTACAGAATCTAAAGAGAAAGATCCTGGAGACTGGGGTGAAAATCATCCTGTCTTGCTGACTGTATTAAACAGGATTCTTAGGAGCAAGCAGAGAAACTGAGCATGGAAGGAAAGGAAGCAATTGGAAGGCTATTAATCAGCTCACACAATTAGTGGGAAAGTTAAAGAAACAGGAGTGGAAACAGGCAGGGCCAGAAGACTAAGCAGCATTTATCACAGACAAAATCAAGCCAAAAGTCAATGCGGTGAGATCACTGCTGCTGAGCACAGTGGGGCCCTGCCTTGCACTACCTGGCACTGGACATGGACACTGTCCCTGGAAACCAAGTTGGCTGTTGTCACTGCTCACCTGCCATCAGAATGGATTTCCCACTGTCCTCGCTTCTTTGTATCTGTCCCTAGTGTCTGACTTCAAATCTGGGGCAGGGTGGGGCCTCTAAACTTTAGCAAGCAGGTACCAGCATTTTCCATTTTATAACGGGAGGCAGCTGATGCACTCCACCAAGATTCATAAATGGTGGTGGTAGGGGGGGCAGTTCCCTAAACTTATAAATGGATTCAAATGCTGGCAGCCAGAAAAATGACACATGTCCATTGCCATCACCGAATGGAAAGTGAGGCCATGCAGAGAGAGAAGGCAAAGGTTATTTATTCTAAAGATTAAAGCCCAAGGTCAGGGAAACTGTGATTCTATTTTTAAAAACTGGAGAATAATAAGCTGATTCTTAATAACTTACTGAGATATAAATTTATATACTGTATAAAGCTCACTCACTTAGTGTACTAGTCAATGGTTTTTAACATATTAAAATAGTTGTACAACCATCACCATAATCTAAATTTAGAATATTTGTATCACCCAAAATTGAAACCTTGTACCCTTAGTCGTCACTTCCCACCCCAGCCCACACTCAGCTCTAGAAAACCACTAATCTAACTTTTGCCTCTCTAGATTTACTTATTCTGGACATTTCAAATAAATGGGATCACACAATATACAGGTTTTGTGACTTACTTCTTTCATTTAGCATGTTTGTTAAGGTACATCCATGTTGTAGCATGTATAAATATGTCATTCTTTTCATGGCAAAACAATATTTTATGTATGGACATACCAAATTTTCTTTATCAATTTTTCCATTGACAGACATTTGTGCTGTTTCTACTTTTTTGGCAATTATGGATAATGCTGCTACGAACATTTGTGGACAAGTTTTTGTGTGAACATATGTTTGCATTTCTCCTGGAAATATATCTAGGTAGTAGAATTTCCAGGTCATATTGTAACTCTATGTTTAGCATTTTGTGAAATTGTCAAACTTTTTTCCAAAGTGGCTGCACCACTTTATATCCCCACCAGTAATGTAAGAGTATTTGGGTTTCTCTACATCCTTACCAATACATATTATTTGCATTTTTCATAATATCCATCCTAGTGGATATGAGTTACAAATGAATTTTTAAGTTTGATAGTTTGCCATGGTAATGAATATCAAGAAAACATATCCTGAATTCAGCTAGCTACCATCAGCATCATTATTATGAGTATTACTGAGGAATCAAGTTGGTGAATTTTAAAATGTGAAATCATTTTTATTTTTCTCAAAAACTGCAATAAAGCCTTTTCAGTTCTTAATTACATCTTGAACATATCTCATAGCTTTCCAGGCATTTTTTTTGAAAAGGCATTAAAATTTCAAACCAGTTAAATGTTTCTATCTTAAATGTGATTGAAATCTCACCTCTTCTCCTCCCCTTCCCTTCTACATGATTCTGACCCCTTGCTGGGGAGACCTGAAGTTAGAGGGAAGTATGGTTCACTCCTTCTTTTCTTCTCTCCTCCCTTAGTGGGACTTGGAGCAGGGCAGAAGGATTGGGGAATTATAGTGATATCATTGCTGTTCTTAATAGTGGATTCATTTAATTCAGTTGACCTATGAAGGAAGAAACTTTTATTATCTCTATTTAACAAATGAGAAACTAGAGACACAGAGAAGTTAAATAATTCACCTAAGTTAAGTGACTCAACTAAAAGCATACAGTTAATAAGTGGCAGAGGCTGGATTCAAACCCAAGCAGTCTAACTCCAGATATCTGTGTGCTTAACCACTATACTATCTTTGGAAAAATACCACTTTCCTTAAATGGGTAGTTCTGTCTCCCAATGGTAAGTCATAGGGAGGTGTCTGGC
This sequence comes from Chlorocebus sabaeus, assembly GCF_047675955.1. NCBI lineage: Eukaryota > Metazoa > Chordata > Mammalia > Primates > Cercopithecidae > Chlorocebus > Chlorocebus sabaeus. Next base: position 79,645,964 of record NC_132915.1, on the reverse strand, counting down.
TCCAACTGTCATTGGCTATTCTCAGAATGTGGGTCACATAGTAATATTTTGTCCAATTCAACATCCTCTGGAAGCCCTTGGAGTGAATGGGTCAAAAGTAAAGACTGAAACACTAAGAATTGAACCACAGGAGATGACACAGGAAGAAGTCGAGGACACAAGTGACACATAGTAGCGATGGTGTCAGGTCATCCAAGAGAAGACAGCATTTCAGGCCACTTGTTTCAAAGTATAAAGTTTTCCTAATGGCCAAGGAAGGTCCCAGAGAAGGGGGAATAATGATAACAACAAGGAGCCTGAGGCACAAACAATGGCATCCAATAACACAGGGCTGTAGGTACATTTTGGAAAAGGTGATTAAGTGGAAATAGTGAGTGATATGTGGAAATTAATATCAAGTAGTTGAAGGAGCATGCTAGGGGCACTTTATTTTCCAAGTCAATGAGAAGGGAATTGTTCACTCATTTGAAGGAAGGGTACCCACAGTCACAGATGACATTCACAGAGCCTTGTCCTGGTGGGCTAAGTTCTTTCCAGACATCTTTTCAGGCTCATAAAACCTTCAAAGGTTAAGTTCTATTTATGATCATCTTTGTTTTCCAGATGTAGTTACGAAATGCAACCAAGGTCCTGCAGCTGGTGAGTGTTGAGTTCGATCTGATGCCTACACCTACATTCTCACACATGTTCTCTTCACTCCCAGCATGTGGGACTGCGGGCTAAGGAGAGAGGAATGGTTTATAGCAGCCCTTTTGGAGACCTGCCAGGGAGAAATGGAGAGAAGATGTGTCAAGCACTGGTGAGAGCCAAGTTGAAGTGAATGGCAGCTCATGTGGAGCTGAGTGTTTATTGTTTTATGTTGTTCTCAAATACTTTGGGGCAGAAGGGAAGCAATGGGGAAGGTAGATGGTGGCAAAGCTGGGTTTGAAGATTAACACGCGTGTGAAATGACACCAATGGGTGAAAGGCCTGAGATGAGGAGAAGGACAGCCTTGAACAGTCAGCAGGGGCCACCCTCGGGCTCCCTGTAGCCTCACTGACCTCTCTAAAGAAGAGTTATTTAAAATCTGTGAGGGCGGAAACATTTTCCATCAGAAACTTCATTCTGCAGTATCCTCCCTCTAAAACTTTCTCTCCCTACAATGAAGGACCAAAGACTACTTCTTGCTACCATTCCCCATTTAATTGGATTCACATCAATAATTCACACATTTATACAAGTGAATTCACAGTCTATGGCTCATCTGATTTCAATCATTTACACATCGTGCATAGGGAAGTAATTCAGAGCCAGAACTGGCTTAGCTGTGGCTTTACAGGCTAAAAAGTGGGGAAATTTGGAAGAAGCATGAATCTGCTGACTTCATGGTCATAGTTGAGAGCTTCTCTGAGCACCAGCCCACCTGCCCAGCTGGTAAATATCTGACCTGAAGTTTCTTTCCAAGAAGGGCATCTTCTGTTCTTCCTTTCAACCCTTGAGTACTTACTTTTTCTGCTCTATACTCCATTGCAAGCTCCAAGTGCAGGAACTCATCTATCTGTTCTCTTAAGAGATGTCCCCTCGCCACTGCCCTAAAACTGCAAGGCTCACAGAGTGAGGTCCGAGATACAAGACCCCGGCCAAGGAGCCGTTCAGAAGTGACCAGTGTGGACTGAGGCAAGTGGATCCTTCTCCAGGGGTCTGGACTATGAAAGATCCCTTAATTTTTGTATGACCTTCAGTCAGGGAAGTGGAGACTGCTGAAAAAACAAAAATTGAATTTCCTTCAGACAGATGTAGAGGCTCAGAGAGACTAATATAATTTCAGGAAATAAAATAATACAAATTTTCTTATATCCAAGGATTGCATTAACTAATGTGCTCTGTAGATTAGTTAACATATTCTCAAGTAGGTTAATTTTCTTTACCTCAGTACCTGCCCATCATTGATAAATATTAAACTGATATATCTAAAGTTTATTTATGTTCATGAAACACAACCACACTGCAGGATCTTTCACACTAACACCATCCCCCTGCCTTTTAGAGAATGTGTTTATTTCTGATTTTCATAAATAAGCACAGGTATTCTCAGTGATTCTGAATTAGCCATTAAAGTTTACAAGAGGATTTGTACAATATCTATTTTTTTGGCATTGAATAAAGGAGCTATTTTGAAAAAAAGTACATACTTGTGAACCTTGCCAAAAATTTTGCCATTATAAAGTACCACTGTAAGACATTTTCAGGACATAATAGAATTATCATAAAAACATATTTCCCGAAACATACTGAGTATGCAATAAATATATTTTGAATGAATGAGAACCACTCTAGGATTTATGTATAGAAAACTTAAATAGTAAGAAAAATCCTTCTCTTTAGTCACAACAGAAATCATGCCAGATAAAGCCTGGAAAATATTTTTATGTTAAGTTATATTATGCTGAATACATTTTACTGGGAATACTGACCTGAATACCAGCAACATTGCAAAAGACAACTCCAAGTTATATATATGTACACTTGAATTTCTGAATTCAACCAAATGGGAAATGTCTTTTAGAAATGGTAAAAAAATAGGCCAGGCACAGTAGATCATGCCTATAATCCCAGCACTTTGAGAGCCGAGGCAGGCGGATCACTTGAAGTCAGGAGTTCAAGATCAACCTGGACAACATGGTGAAACCCCGTCTCTACTAAAAATACAAAAATTATCTGGGCGTGGTGGCATGTGCCTGTACTCCCAGCTCCTTGGGAGGCTGAGGCAGGAAAATCGCTTGAACCCGGGAAGCGGAGGTTGCAGTGAGCCAAGGTCACACCACTGCACTCCAGCCTAGGCGACCAAGTGAGACTCTGTCTCAAAATAAAGGAAAAAAAAGAAAAATGGAAAAGAAAAGAAAGAAAGAAAAGGCAAAAAAAAAAAAAAAACCAAACAAACAAAAAAACCAAAAAAAACCTTACATGATCATGCCCAAGGATTTATTTTCTAACCATAGTATCTTGTAGATCGTTTTGTTGTCTCTATCCATAATTTATATACCCCAACCTTACATTATCTCTTAAAATGTAATACTTAAAGCAAAATATTATTTAAAATATTCCCTCTTCTCCAACTATAAAACATTGTATTTCAGCTTTTATTTCCATGCCTATCTTATGCAATATCCCATACTTTGCTCTTGTTACAATTCCAGTCATATTATTGACATGTACATTTTGCCAGCTACACTTATGTTTGACCTTCCAATGAAAGGCTAATTTTATTTGGTGTTAAAATGCACACTTTGAAAACATAAGATGAGAGGGGGCGGAGCAAGATGGCCGAATAGGAACAGCTCCAGTCTCCAACTCCCAGCGTGAGCGACACAGAAGACTGGTGATTTCTGCATTTTCAACTGAGGTACTGGGTTCATCTCACTAGGGAGTGCCAGACAATCGGTGCTGGTCAGCTGCTGCAGCCCGACCAGCAAGAGCTGAAGCAGGGCGAGGCATCCCCTCACCTGGGAAGCGCAAGGGGAAAGGGAATCCCTTTTCCTAGCAAGGGGAACTGAGACACACAACACCTGGAAAATAGAGTAACTCCCACCCCAATACTGTGCTTTAAGCAAACAGGCACACCAGGAGATTATATTCCACACCTGGCCAGGAGGGTCCCACGCCCACGGAGCCTCCCTCATTGCTAGCACAACAGTGTGGGATCTCCCGGCAAGGCAGCAGCGAGGCTGGGGGAGGGGCGCCCGCCATTGCTGAGGCTTAAGTAGGTAAACAAAGCTGCTGGGAAGCTCAAACTGGGTGGAGCTCACAGCAGCTCAAGGAAACCTGCCTGTCTCTGTGGACTCCACCTCTGGGGACAGGGCACAGTAAACAACAACAAAAGCAGCAGAAACCTCTGCAGACACAAACGACTCTGTCTGACAGCTTTGAAGAGAGCAGTGGATCTCCCAACATGGAGGTTGACATCTGAGAAGGGACAGACTGCCTGCTCAAGTGGGTCCCTGACCCCTGAGTAGCCTAACTGGGAGACATCCCCCACTAGGGGCAGTCTGATACCCCACACCTCACAGGGTGGAGTACACCCCTGAGAGGAAGCCTCCAAAGCAAGAATCAGACAGGTACACTCGCTGTTCAGCAATATTCTATCTTCTACAGCCTCTGCTGCTGACACCCAGGCAAACAGGGTCTGGAGTGGACCTCAAGCAATCTCCAACAGACCTACAGCTGAGGGTCCTGACTGTTAGAAGGAAAACTATAAAACAGGAAGGACACCTACACCAAAACCCCATCAGTATGTCACCATCATCATCAAAGACCAGAGGCAGATAAAACCACAAAGATGGGGGAAAAGCAGGGCAGAAAAGCTGGAAATTCAAAAAATAAGAGCGCATCTCCCCCGGCAAAGGAGCCCAGCTCATCGCCAGCAACGGATCAAAGCTTGATGGAGAATGACTTTGACGAGATGAGAGAAGAAGGCTTCAGTCCATCAAACTTCTCAGAGCTAAAGGAGGAATTACGTACCCAGCGCAAAGAAACTAAAAATCTTGAAAAAAAAGTGGAAGAATTGATGGCTAGAGTAATTAATGCAGAGAAGGTCATAAATGAAATGGAAGAGATGAAAACCATGACACGAGAAATACGTGACAAATGCACAAGCTTCAGTAACCGACTCGATCAACTGGAAGAAAGAGTATCAGTGATTGAGGATCAAATGAACGAAATGAAGCAAGAAGAGAAACCAAAAGAAAAAAGAAGAAAAAGAAATGAACAAAGCCTGCAAGAAGTATGGGATTATGTAAAAAGACCAAATCTACATCTGATTGGGGTGCCTGAAAGTGAGGGGGAAAATGGAACCAAGTTGGAAAACACTCTTCAGGATATCATCCAGGAGAACTTCCTCAACCTAGTAGGGCAGGCCAACATTCAAATCCAGGAAATACAGAGAACGCCACAAAGATACTCCTCGAGAAGAGCAACTCCAAGACACATAATTGCCAGATTCACCAAAGTTGAAATGAAGGAAAAAATCTTAAGGGCGGCAAGAGAGAAAGGTCGGGTTACCCACAAAGGGAAGCCCATCAGACTAACAGCAGATCTCTTGGCAGAAACTCTACAAGCCAGAAGAGAGTGGGGGCCAATATTCAACATTCTTAAAGAAAAGAATTTTAAACCCAGAATTTCATATCCAGCCAAACTAAGTTTCATAAGTGAAGGAGAAATAAAATCCTTTACAGATAAGCAAATGCTTAGAGATTTTGTCACCACTAGGCCTGCCTTACAAGAGACCCTGAAGGAAGCACTAAACATGGAAAGGAACAACCGGTACCAGCCATTGCAAAAACATGCCAAAATGTAAAGACTATTTAGGCTAGGAAGAAACTGCATCAACTAACGAGCAAAATAACCAGTTAATATCATAATGGCAGGATCAAGTTCACACATAACAATATTAACCTTAAATGTAAATGGATTAAATGCTCCAATTAAAAGACACAGACTGGCAAACTGGATAAAGAGTCAAGATCCATCACTCTGCTGTATTCAGGAGACCCATCTCACACGCAGAGACATACATAGGCTCAAAATAAAGGGATGGAGGAAGATTTACCAAGCAAATGGAGAACACAAAAAAGCAGGGGTTGCAATACTAGTCTCTGATAAAACAGACTTTAAACCATCAAAGATCAAAAGAGACAAAGAAGGCCATTACATAATGGTAAAAGGATCAATTCAACAGGAAGAGCTAACTATACTAAATATATAAGCACCCAATACAGGAGCACCCAGATTCATAAAGCAAGTCCTTAGAGACTTACAAAGAGACTTAGACTCCCATACAATAATAATGGGAGACTTCAATACTCCACTGTCAACATTACACAGATCAACGAGACAGAAAGTTAACAAGGATATCCAGGAATTGAACTCATCTCTGCAGCAAGCAGACCTAATAGACATCTATAGAACTCTCCACCACAAATCAACAGAATATACATTCTTCTCAGCACCACATCGCACTTATTCCAAAATTGACCACATAATTGGAAGTAAAGCACTCCTCAGCAAATGTACAAGAACAGAAATTGTAACAAACTGTCTCTCAGACCACAGTGCAATCAAACTAGAACTCAGGACTGAGAAAGTCAATCAAAACCGCTCAACTACATGGAAAATGAACAACCTGCTCCTGAATGACTACTGGGTACATAATGAAATGAAGGCAGAAATAAAGATGTTCTTTGAAACCAATGAGAACAAAGATACAACATACCAGAATCTCTGGGACACATTTAAAGCAGTGTGTAGAGGGAAATTTATAGCACTAAATGCCCACAAGAGAAAGCAGGAAAGATCTAAAATTGACACTCTAACATCACAATTAAAAGAACTAGAGAAGCAAGAGCAAACAAATTCAAAAGCTAGCAGAAGGCAAGAAATAACTAAGATCAGAGCAGAACTGAAGGAGATAGAGACACAAAAAACCCTCCAAAAAATCAATGAATCCAGGAGTTGGTTTTTTGAAAAGATCAACAAAATTGACAGACTGCTAGCAAGACTAATAAAGAAGAAAAGAGAGAAGAATCAAATAGACGCAATAAAAAATGATAAAGGGGATATCACCACTGACCCCACAGAAATACAAACTACCATCAGAGAATACTATAAACACCTCTACGCAAATAAACTAGAAAATCTAGAAGAAATGGATAATTTCCTGGACACTTACACTCTTCCAAGACTAAACCAGGAAGAAGTTGAATCCCTGAATAGACTAATAGCAGGCTCTGAAATTGAGGCAATAATTAATAGCCTACCAACCAAAAAAAGTCCAGGACCAGATGGATTCACAGCTGAATTCTACCAGAGGCACAAGGAGGAGCTGGTACCATTCCTTCTGAAACTATTCCAATCAATAGAAAAAGAGGGAATCCTCCCTAACTCATTTTATGAGGCCAACATCATCCTGATACCAAAGCCTGGCAGAGACACAACAAAAAAAAGAGAATTTTAGACCAATATCCCTGATGAACATCGATGCAAAAATCCTCAATAAAATACTGGCAAACCAGATTCAGCAGCACATCAAAAAGCTTATCCACCATGATCAAGTGGGCTTCATCCCTGGAATGCAAGGCTGGTTCAACATTCGCAAATCAATAAACATAATCCAGCATATAAACAGAACCAAAGACAAGAACCACATGATTATCTCAATAGATGCAGAAAAGGCTTTGGACAAAATTCAACAGCCCTTCATGCTAAAAACGCTCAATAAATTCGGTATTGATGGAACGTACCTCAAAATCATAAGAGCTATTTATGACAAACCCACAGCCAATATCATACTGAATGGGCAAAAACTGGAAAAATTCCCTTTGAAAACTGGCACAAGACAGAGATGCCCTCTCTCACCACTCCTATTCAACATAGTGTTGGAAGTTCTGGCTAGGGCAATCAGGCAAGAGAAAGAAATCAAGGGGATTCAGTTAGGAAAAGAAGTCAAATTGTCCCTGTTTGCAGACGACATGATTGTATATGTAGAAAATCCCATTGTCTCAGCCCAAAATCTCCTTAAGCTGATAAGCAACTTCAGCAAAGTCTCAGGATACAAAATTAATGTGCAAAAATCACAAGCATTCATATACACCAGTAACAGACAAACAGAGAGCCAAATCATGAATGAACTTCCATTCACAATTGCTTCAAAGAGAATAAAATACCTAGGAATCCAGCTTACAAGGGATGTACAGGACCTCTTCAAGGAGAACTACAAACCACTGCTCAGTGAAATCAAAGAGGACACAAACAAATGGAAGAACATACCATGCTCATGGATAGGAAGAATCAATATCGTGAAAATGGCCATACTGCCCAAGGTAATTTATAGATTCAATGCCATCCCCATCAAGCTACCAACGAGTTTCTTCACAGAATTGGAAAAAACTGCTTTAAAGTTCATATGGAACCAAAAAAGAGCCCGCATCTCCAAGACAATCCTAAGTCAAAAGAACAAAGCTGGAGGCATCACGCTACCTGACTTCAAACTATACTACAAGGCTACAGTAACCAAAACAGCATGGTACTGGTACCAAAACAGAGATATAGAGCAATGGAACAGAACAGAGTCCTCAGAAATAATAGCACACCTCTACAGCCATCTGATCTTTGACAAACCTGAGAAAACCAAGAAATGGGGAAAGGATTCCCTATTTAATAAATGGTGCTTGGAAAATTGGCTAGCCATAAGGAGAAAGCTGAAACTGGATCCATTCCTTACTCCTTATACGAAAATTAATTCAAGATGGATTAGAGACTTAAATGTTAGACCTAATACCATAAAAACCCTAGAGGAAAACCTAGGTAGTACCATTCAGGACATAGGCATGGGCAAAGACTTCATGTCTAAAACACCAAAAGCAACGGCAGCAAAAGCAAAAATTGACAAATGGGATCTAATTAAACTAAAGAGCTTCTGCACAGCAAAAGAAACTACCATCAGAGTGAACAGGCAACCTACAGAATGGGAGAAAATTTTTGCAATCTACTCATCTGACAAAGGGCTAATATCCAGAACCTACAAAGAACTCAAACAAATTGACAAGAAAAAAACAAACAACCCCATCCAAAAGTGGGCAAAGGATATGAACAGACATTTCTCAAAAGAAGACATTCATACAGCCAACAGACACATGAAAAAATGCTCATCATCACTGGCCATCAGAGAAATGCAAATCAAAACCACAATGAGATATCATCTCACACCAGTTAGAATGGCGATCATTCAAAAGTCAGGAAACAACAGGTGCTGGAGAGGATGTGGAGAAATAGGAACACTTTTACACTGTTGGTGGAACTGTAAACTAGTTCAACCATTATGGAAAACAGTATGGCAATTCCTCAAGGATCTAGAATTAGATGTACCATATGACCCAGCCATCCCATTACTGGGTATATACCCAAAGGATTATAAATCATGCTGCTATAAAGACACATGCACAAGTATGTTTATTGTGGCACTATTCACAATAGCAAAGACTTGGAATCAACCCAAATGTCCATCAGTGACAGACTGGATTAAGAAAATGTGGCACATATACACCATGGAATACTATGCAGCCATAAAAAACGATGAGTTTGTGTCCTTTGTAGGGACATGGATGCAGCTGGAAACCATCATTCTTAGCAAACTATCACAAGAACAGAAAACCAAACACCGCATGTTCTCACTCATAGGTGGGAACTGAACAATGAGATCACTTGGACTCGGGAAGGGGAACATCACACACCGGGGCCTATCATGGGGAGGTGGGAGGGTGGACGGATTGCATTGGGAGTTATACCTGATGTAAATGATGAGTTGATGGGTGCTGATGAGTTGATGGGTGCAGCACACCAACATGGCACAAGTATACATATGTAACAAACCTGCATGTTATGCACATGTACCCTAGAATTTAAAGTATAATAATAATAAATAATAAGAAATATTAAAAAAAAGTTGCTTTATTTTAATATCAGAAACCCAAAATGATAGGGCTAGTGGAGTTTCCTGTAATATTAATCTGCAAATATTGAATCTGTAAAACTTTACATACTGTTGTGAACCTTTAGGTTTATCTGTTATGTAAATAATAAGTTGTGGGCACATAGTTAAGCCTAGAAGGAAGTTAGTTATAATTACACCTGAATTCTAAAATAATCTAGATCCAGCATGCATGGGTGATACTGTCAGAAGGTTCTGATATCCATGACTTTGTATTCATGCCTGAATAACCATGTTATTTCTACATTTCTTCATGTTTAATCAACATTTATTAAACAACATTTTGTTTTTCAATACAAAATTTTGTTAAATAAAAACCTGAATATGATGCTCAAAAAAAAAAAAAAAAAGAAAACATAAGATGAGAAAGTGGTGAAAAAGGAAACAGAAATAATACATCTGCTTTCCTGGATTAAAAGGATGTGAAGCCTCCAAAGAGCCCCAGGTAAGACAGAGACAGCCCAGCAAAAATTTTCAAATAAATATTTGGGGAGGATGCCAAGAACTTTTTAGAGTAAGTTTTTAGAAAGAGCCCAAGCTTTCTGGTGAGACGACAAAGTGTAATTGCGAACAAGTAACCTATCCTAGAGGAATTTTGAGATGTCATGGAGCAGCTGTATTCAGAAGGACATAAGAAATCATTAAAGAGTTTGAGCAAAAAATCATTTAAAATATTGGATTGAGTGCTGTATTAGTCTGTTCTCATGAAGCTAAAAAAGACATACTCGAGACTGGGTAATTTATAAAGGAAAGATGTTTAACGGACTCACAGTTCCACATGACTGGGGAGGCCTCATGATCATGGTGGAAGGCGAAGGAGGAGCAAAGTCACATCTTACATGATGGCAGGCAAGAGAGTATGCGGAGGGGAACTGCCCTTTATAAAACCATCAGATCTCATGAAACTTATTCAGTATCATGAGAACAGCATGAGAAAAACCCACTCCCATGATTCAATTACCTTCCACTGGGTCCCTCCCATGACACGTGGGGATTATGGGAGCTACAATTCAAGATGAGATTTGGGTGGGGACACAGCCAAACCATACCAAGTGCAGAATGAATTTGGTGGTATTTCTATCTCTTCCTTCCCATTTGGTACAATATTTTAATGTATTATAAAAGTAGGCCAGACGCAGTGGCTCACGCCTGTAATCTCAGCAATTTGGGAGGCTGAGGTGAGCGGATTATGAGGTCAGGAGATCAAGACTATCCTGGCCAACATGGTGAAACTGTCTCTACTAAAAATACAAAAATTAGCCAGGTGTGGCGGCACATGCCTGTAGTCCCAGCTACTCAGTAGGCTGAGGCAGGAGAATTGCTTGAACCTGGGAGGCGGCAGTTGTAGTGAGCCAAGATCACGCCCACTGCATTCCACCCTGGGCGACCAAAAAAAAAAAAAAAAAAAAAAAAAAAAAAAAAAAAAAATTAAGGTAATGGCTGCTGACAGTTGATATTGGAAAATACAGGGAAAAAAACAAAATGGAAATAAAAATCACTTCTTATTCAATCACCTCTGAATAATCATTCTTAATATTTTGGCTTCCTCTTCTCTATGTCCATTTGGGTTCTTACTGTGTTGTCATGCTTTCTTCATTTACTAATATGCTTTAAGTGCTTTCTCATATTTTTACTCTGAAAATATGGATTTTAATGGTGGAATAATGTTCTGGCCTATAATTTTGTCAGTAAATTTAATCATCTAATTTTGGAATAGATTGCTTGCAATTTTTCTTAATTATAAATAATGCTACAATAAACATCCTTGTACAAAAATCTTTATTTACATCTCTGATTATTCCCTCAATATAAAATTCTGAAAAGTGGAATTGTGATTCCAATGGCAAGAACTAGTTTCAAGCTTTTGATTTATACTGTCTGATTGTCCACCAGACAGGCATCAGAAAGGGGGTACCAATTCTACTAACAGCTGTGTTGAATCTTTTCAACTACATTCTTGCTCCATAAGGTAATACGGTTACAACATTTTGCCAGTTCAGTGGGTGAAAGTGGTATCTTGTGTTTGATTTAATGTGATCATTCTTTGTGAATCATCTGTTTGTGTCTTTTGCCACTTTTTCTTTTGGCCCGTTTTTCTTTCTGTTATTTTTAAGCACGACTTGCCCGTAAAAATGTCCTATGTGCTGCAATCAAGTTGTCATCTTTAGCCTTTCAACTTTATTTCTTCTATTTCTTGTGCACAGAATTTTTAAATGTTAAGTAGTCAAATTACACATATAATTATACATGCATATAGCATTAAATTTCACAATGTTTCCCTCTCTTCTTTTTGTACATTGAAAAGACATTTATTTACTCTCTGACTCTCAAAAGTAAGTCTCTACCCCTCAAGGCTAGATACTATATTCACCATGGCTTGTCCTTTCCTTTAGCACAGTGTCTGGCATAACACGAGAATCATTAAATGTTTATTGAATGAAAGAACACATGAACAAACAAATGACCACCACTGCCACAAGAGCATTTGTACCAGCCTTCCCACTCTGCATTTCCTGTGCCATTTCTGAATGGATATACCAATGTGGCAGGAGTGAGAGGCAGGGAGGGGAGATGGCAGGGTAAAGCATTTTGGATGTGTGTTGCCTGCCTCAAAAATTAGCACCCAGCTGGGTGCGATGGCTCACGCCTGTAATCCCAACACTTTGTGAGACTGAGGCTGGTGGATCACTTGAGGTCAGGGGTTCAAGACCAGCCTGGCCAATATGCCAAAACTCCATCTCTACTAAAAATACAAAATATTAGCCAGGTATGGTGGCTTGTGCCTGTAATCCCAGCTACTAAACAGGCTGGGGCACAAGAATTGCTTGAACCCAAGAGGCGGAGGTTGCAGCAAGCCGAGATTGCGCCATTGCACTCCAGGTCTGGGCGACAAGAACGAAACTCCGTCTCAAAAAAAGAAAAAGAGTAAAAAAGTAGCACACATGCAGGTGAAGGATAAGGCCCCTGGGGGCTGTTATACATCCTGGTCTCATCAAATGGACAGTGAGAGATGTATGAAATGTCTTCAACCATGTCTCAGCTGCAAAATGGTTTTTTATATAGTCATGATCTCTGTTCTATGAGGCAGAGACAACGTGCAGTCTCATGTTTCAGGACTGTGCATAGACCCTACTTTCTGTGTTGAAGCCCTAAATCCAGTATGTTTGATTCTTAATGTAATCTACAATTCACAGCAGGTGTGTGTGTATAATTTGTAACCAAAGGCCAACAGCGCTAATAATGGTGCAATGTCTATGTGGCCACAGGTATGAAGGAGGCAGGAAATCTATCATAATTAAGCCAGCAAAATGAATGGTAATTAAATTCAGATTAAGAAAAAGCACATTCATTTAAATGAAGATACATGGCAATTTGCGACCATTTTAAAAGGGCCAGCTGGAAGTTGCAATGCCATTATCTATAAGGGAAGTGTTTACTAAGAAAATTGACAGAATTCCAGAGAGAATTCTTAAGATATAGATAATGAGATAGTTTTTTTGCAACCTCTAGGGACTTCAAAAACATATTTTTTCATTTAGAGTATTGACATGCTAATTTTTTAAATGTAATTTATTCCTGAGGGCAGGGGAAAAGATTTCTGATAAATGACATTATCCTAAACTGAAGTTATTTGATACTACTAATGCTTTCAGTTTCAAAAAACTGAAGTTATTTGAAAATACTAATGCTTTTTTACCACTGTTGAAATAATATAATATATAATTTATTTACATAGTAGAATATTTGAAAGGTAGAAAAAGTATATAGTGCAAAATATACTCTATCTTCTTTCTTCTAATTTGATAGACCCAAATTGGCTTCCCCTCTGCAACAAGCAAACACTGTTATGCAGAGATATTCTATACAAAGAGATATTCTATGAATATTCAACTATATTTGTAAATTGCCCTTTATTTTAACATAAATGGTAGTATATTATTCATATTAATCTGTAACTTGCTTTTTTCACTCTATTTTGAGACTTCCATGTCAGTATATAGAGAATAGTTGCTTCTCTCTTTTTAATGTCTAGGTGGTACTCCATTATATGGAATACTGTAATTTATTTAACCAGGACCCTGTTGATGAATGTCTTAGGTGAGATTCTCTAAAAGCACAGCCTAAGGGGGAGACTCTCATGCAAGCGATTTATCAAGAAGTGCTTTCAAGAGAATTTTATAAAGAAACCAGAGAGAAAAGATAGGCTGGGGAAGAAGCTAAGCAAAGATGTGGTTTTAGTCAAGTCAAAACTTAGTCTGATCCCATGGGGAGCACTGGAGCGTGCATGGCACCAGGAAAAGGTGTTGAGTTTTTGTACCACAATACACAACAGACATTGGCTTTGCATACTGCCAGTATACAAAGAAATGGACATCTGGGTAACCTCCCAGCTACTTCCATGTCAGGAAGGTCCTGGTCAGTTGAGGGTAATTCTCTGGAGAAGGGTGAGCTCTGAGCCATCAGCAGCCAACACTCACAGGGGCGGGACACAGATGCACTGGCCCAGGGAAGGGGATGCAGGTGGAACACCACATTGGATATTCGATCCTTTCCAATTTTGTAAGGACAAGCAATGTTGATATCCTTGTAGATACATGCCATTGTATATGTGTGCCAGCACATTGAGTGATCAATGACTAGAAGCAAAATAACCAGGTCAAAAGCTATAAACTTTAAAATTCTGATAGATATTGCCAAATTGCTCTCCAATTTACACTCTGACCCAAAACATGTGTGTTTCTGTCTCCTCACACCCTTGCTGAAAACATATGCTACTAAATTTTTTAATCTTTGTCAATCTGATAGACAGAAAATGGCATCTTGTTGCAACTTTAATTCACATTTCTCTTACTATGAGAAGTTCTGAATATTTTTCAATATGTTTCAAAGCTATTTTTATTTCCGTTTCAATTAACTGATTGTGTCCTTTGCCCATTTTTAAAATTTGGCTACCGGGTTTTTTTTCCCTTGCTGAAACATGAGTGCTCTTGACATCAATGACATTAGCCCTTCTTTATCACAAATATTCACAGTTTTTTTTCAAAGTAATTTTCTATGTATATGCGATAGTTGTATGTATTTTGGGGGTACATTTGATATTTTGATACATTTATACAATGAGTAATGATCAAATCAGGATAACTGGGATTCTATTACTTGAAATATTTATCTGTTCTTTGTGTTGGAAACATTGCAATTCTTCTTACAGTTATTTGGAAATATACAATAAATTATTGTGAACTATATTCTCCCTACTGTTTTATCAAACACTAGAACTTATTCCTTCTAACTGTATGTTTGTACCCCTTAACCAACCTCTCTTTATCACTCCCACCCTTATCAACCTCTGGTAACCACTGTTCTACTCTCTACCTCCACGAGATCTACATTTTTAGCTCCCACATACGAGTGAGAACTTGCAATATTTGTCTTTCTGTGCCTGGCTTATTTCACTTTAAATAATGACCTCCAGTTCTATGCATGTTGTTGAAAATTACAATATTTCATTCTTTTTCATATGGAATAATATTCCATTGTGTACATATAACACATTTTCTTTACTCCTTCATTCATTGATGGACATGTAGGAAGACCTGAATAGACATTACTCAAAAGAAGACATACGAATGGCCAACAGATACCTGTTGAAAAATGTTAAACAACACTAATCATCAGGGAAACTCAAATCAAAACGGCAGTAAGATACCCTCTCACCCCAGTTAAAATGACTATTATCAAAAAGACAAAAAAATGACAATGCTGGTGAGGATGCAGAGAAAGGAGCATGCTCATATATTTGTTGGTGGGAATGTAAAGTAGTACAGCCACTATGGAAAACAGTATGGAGGTTTCTCAAAAAATTAAAAATAGAACTGCCACATGACCCAGCAATCCCACTGCTGGGAATACAACCAAAAGAAAGGAAATCAGTTATAGAAGAGACACCTTCATCCCCATGATTTTGCAGCTACTATTCACCATAGCCAAAGTGACTTTTGACTTTGCTTATGGCATTTTATAAGACAATTTAAAACATTTTAATAGTCAAGTGTTATTCTTTCTAATGGCATTTCAATTTTGTGTCATGCTTCCAAAGCCTCCAAGATTACAAAAAAATATTCGGTTATTTTTGTCTTGAAATTCATGGCTTTATTTTTTACATTTAAATATTTGATCTGGCTGGAATTTATTGCAGTATAAGGAGTAAAGTAGGAATCCAACTTTTTATAATACTTTTTTTTCCAGGTGACATCTCACTTCTCCTAATGCCATGCATTAATTAAGTCATCATTTCTTCACTAAAATGAAATGGTTTCTTTGGGATAGAGTAAGTTCCTGTAAGTATTTAGGTGTATTTCTAGACTCCCTTTCTTTTTCATTGATCTATTCATTGTCTAAGTCTGATTCTATACTACACAGTTTGAATTGCAGCAGTTATAAACTTGAACACATGGAGGGCTAGTCACCACTGACTATTGGTCTTCTTTTTCAGAATCTTCCTTTCTACTCTGGCAGATTTACTTTTCCTGATACACCTGAGAAACCTTCAGTATTTCTTTTGGCATTATTTTAACTTTGTAGATTAATTTAACATGAATAGACAGCTGATAATATTGAGTATTCCTTTCCAAGAAATACACATTTATTTAAACTTTTGTATCTCTTCATAGTGTTTTGAAGATTTCTTCATGTAGATCTTAAACATTTTTGTTAAGTGTATCACTAGATTTTCTTTAATATTGCTAATGTAAATGGGATCATTTTCCATCATATTTTATAGTGGTTATTGTTTATATTTCCCATCTTATTCTATGAATAAATTTTGATAAATGAAGTGGGTTAGTATTTTCTTGAATTCTGAATTTAAGAAGTAATTGTGTATGACACATAAAAATTATTTTTCTTAATGACTGATTTTTTTAAGTAAATATGTACATGATGTACATTTCACATTTTCTGTTCTAACCAAAGAGGAAAAGTTTTAAAGTATTCATCTGAGCCCTATGGTCTAGCCTGTACATAACTTCTAGTATATACATTTTCTTGATGTTTTGAGAAAAGTTCATGAATTCATTCACTCATTTATTTAGTCATTCAGGAACTGGGAATACTGGAGTAAACAAAACAGTCAAGCTCCTGCCCTCACGGAGTATACATTCCAGTTGTAGGGTAGGGAACGGGGAGATTGGGGGAACAGAAAATAAGCCAAGTAAAGAAATAAGTCTATAATATCATATCCTACGGTGGTAATTGATGTGGAATGAATAAAGGAAATCTGTTGTAAAGGACACACTACTCAGTACTGGCAGAATGCATATTCATTTCAAGTATACATGAAACATTTACGAAGATATTACAGTCTAGTCCATAAAACATGTATCAATAAGTTTAAGGACTGAAATTTTACCACAATGGAATTTAACTAGAAATCGATGTTAGAAGAATATCTGAAAAAGACCCAAATATTTAAAAATTAAACAACATATTTCTAAATAAAGCATGAACAAAAAAAAAAAATCACAAAGAAATTTGGAAAATCTTTAAAACTGAATGAAAATGATAATACAGTGTGTTACAATTATGAGAGGCAGCTAAACTAACGACTAGAGAGAATTTATAGCATAGAATATCAATATTAGAGAAGATAAGTTTAAAATAAATTATCTAATCTTCCACCTTGCGGGACCAGAATTAAAAAGTAAATTAAATCTAATGTAAGTGGAAGAAAGGAAGTAATAAAGATAAGATCAGAAATTGGTAAAATAAAAAACCCAGAAAAAGAATAAAGCAAATCAATTACAGTTCTTTGAAAAAAGGCAACAAAATTGATAAAACACTAGGTAGACTGATCAGAAAAGAGAAGACAAATTACCAATATTAGCAGTAAAAGAAGGAAAACTGCTCAGAGATCCTACAGACAGAATAATGAGAGAATTGTGAGAAAACTTTGTGACAACAAATTTGACAAAAATTAAATTGGCTATTTTTTAAAAGATATAAACCACCAAATCTCACTCAAGAAATAAATAAATAAATAACCTGTATAGGCCTATATCTATTAAATAAATTGAGTTCAGCATTGAAAACATTCTCACAAAGAAATACCAAGCCCAAAAGGTTTCTCTAGGTAATTTCTACTAAGCATTTACAGGAGTGCAATGCCAATTCTACACAAATCTTCCAGAAAACAGAAAGAAAGGGAACACTTTCAAGTTCATTTTATAAAGCCACCATTACCTTGTTAATGAAAGAAAGAAGAAAAAGAAAAGTAGGAAAGGAAGGAGGGAAAAGAGAGACGGAGGGAGGGAGGGAGGAGGAGAGGAAGGGAAAGAAATTACAGATCAATATTCCTTCTGCACATAGATCCAAAACTTTTAAATTTTTTTAAAAATCAAATAAACCAAGATACAAAAAGCATAATACATCAAGACCAAGTGAGGTTCATCCCCAAAGGCAAGGTTCATTTAACATTTTCAAATTAATTTATTAATGTAATTCACCATATTAACATATTTTAAAAGGAAAACCATATGGTAATACCAACAGGTGCAGAAAAACCATGTGACAAAATTAAATATCCATTTATTAAAATAACCCTCAGCAAACTAAGAGTTGAAGGAAACTACAATTTCATAAAGGGCATGTATAAACAACCTATAGCTACATGATACCTAACAGTGAAAAACTAAATGCTTTCTCCTAAGATCAGGAACAAGGCAAATATGCTTGCTCTCACCACTGCCATTTACCATTTTAATGGAAGTTTAATAATAATACAAAGTAAAGAAGTAAAAGATAGATATAAGAAAAGAATAATTAAAACCATTTTTCAATGATGACATGATTATATAGAAAATCCTATGGTATGTAAAAAAAAAAACCTTATTAGAACTAATAAATGAGTTTAGCAAGGTCTCAAGATACAAAGTCAAAACGCAAAACTCAATTGTATATCTATATAGCACCAACTATGATACTATATGAAAAGAATTGGAAATTGAAATTTACAATAAAATTTTAAAACTATGAAATAGTGATTTTGCACAACTTTATGAATATAGTAAAAGCCATTGACTTATATACTTTATGGGGATAAATTTTATGATATGTGAAATATATCTCAATTTTAAAATTTTATTAAATACTTAGAGATAAATTTAACTAAATTATGCCAAATCTGCACATTAAAATGATTAAAAAGCATTACTGAAGCAAATTAATGAACACTGAGAGAGATATATATATGTGTGTGTATGTGTGTGTGTGTGTGTGTGTGTGTATAATCTTTCTGGATTGGAAAATTGATATTAAGATGTTAATTCTCCCCTAGAAATGCCACTTCTCGCTATGGGCAGTATTTAAATACAAGTATGGGTGGGGTGGGGGCAGGCTTACTATAATATGACAGGTTACTTCCAACATCTAAGAGTCTTGTGAGGAGGGGTTGGGGGAAACTAAATTTAGTCTTTTTGGTTCCTAACTTCCAAAAGACTGAATGAAGACCATAGACTAGAAATTATGGGGAGAGAAAGGTCAAATTTGATATAAGATTTTTCTAAATTTTAGCAGCATCTACAAAGAACACCACTGTCCTTAGCATTTGGGAGCATCCCATTCCTAGACCTGTTCAAATACACATAGGAAGACCAAAATTTGAAATGCTAGAGACAGCATTCCTAAATTTGGTGGGAAATTAGACTATCTTTCTAAGTAAGGTCCCTTCTATCTCTCAAAGATCCAAGAGGCTATGTTGTAAACAAACATAGGTAGAATATTCAAAGAGGAAAGAAAAAGACAGGAAGGAAGTTTTCTACTTTACTATTAAATCAGATACTGATTCTCACTCCATACCAGCTATTGTGCTGACAGATTACAGTTCGCTGCAGGATATATGAAGTTGTGTGTGTACACGTGTGTGTGTATGTGTGTGTGTGTGTAAAATTCAAAGTAATGCAACACTGGTACTTCTCAGAGATCGAAGCACTTTTGAAAGAGAACATTTGCAAATCTTATATTGTGGTTATGTTTTAGCCTCCTCTGATTTAGTGCCAATAGCAAATTCTTCCACTGCCCCTTCAACTTCCCCCCTTACGTTTCTTTCAAGATTTTCCAGGCTTCTTTACAGGGCACTAAAAATCCATTTTTACAGCTTTTGTTCTGAAACATATACATCCATTCCTCATGCTGAGAAGTGACCAGTGTGCATATGCTGAAGTTAGGAGACATATCACAGACAAGGAGAATTGCTGTCACAGAACATAAAACATGCAAAACTGAGATCTTATTTCATCTTTAAAGATATAAGATGTGATCCTAACTTAATAACTAGTTCCCATGGGTATCGGGTGCACATAAGGGGAGAGAGTCTTTATAATTTATATACTTGTAAGCTATACCAATTCAGCTTTACTTAGTTCTTCAAAACATTTAATCGCAGGTCTCCATGTACCCTAGGTTAATTTTATCTTTGAATTCAGTTTGAAGAGGGAAAAATCATAAATGTGGATACAAATTCAATTGCAATTGTGTATCTATTACAAATTATGAGCATTAGGCAATCTTCCTGATTGCATAGTATTAAGCTACAACAACTACAGCAAAATAGAAGACCATTTCAAAATTATAAAGAGTTTTAAAGCCAACTATATTTTTTGGGATTGAGAGACATAAATTTGGAGCAGAAAACAGATGGGCCTTTGGAGGAAGGAAAGAAAGAGACAGAGAGAGACAGAGAAACAGGGAATTCTCAACCTTCCTTTTTAGCCAACATCCTGAAAAGAAAAAGATTTATTCCTCTAACTTCACAATTATCAAGATACATTTACCTACAGCTGATTTCTTTCAAGATCTATACCAACTATTAGAACTTTTCAAAGTGCATATTTCTAGATTGTGAACTAAACTACAAGTATTATCTTGTATCCAAACCAAGGCAAGATGCTGTGCTGGTGAACAGTGGCTGGTATGGGGAACAGCCTCCTGAGGATGGGAATGGACAGCCCTGCTGACCCACTGATCCCCTCTGGCAGGGGGAAAACCACTCCATGGATAAGCACAGCCTTAGGCATTAGTCCTGATTGTTTAAGAGGAAAAACAACAACAACAACAACAACAACTCTTCCCCATTCTTGATGTCTCTTTCTGTATGGAAGAATCTCTATCTCCATGACATTCCTAGCCTTGTTCCACTTCCAGTTTACTCCTCCCCTGGAAGTCATTCAGTTGGGTGGTGAACTTGGTGGCATAAATTTAACACGCATAATCCTGCCTCTTCTTCTCAGAAGTGGGCCAGACCATAGAGAACATAAAGTTTACCCAGCTCCTCCAGAGACAGGCTCTTCCCCACAGCAGGGTCCAGTGTGGCCTGAGACTAGAAAGACAGGTCCTCCCCAGGCTGGGATTTACAGCCTCATGTGAGTCTCACACTAGGCTCATCTCAGCCTTTATTAACCATGAAGATTATACTTTCATTTTCCATCTATTGATTCTTTTGTTCTGTTTTTTAATGTGTTCAGAACTCAGGCAAGTAACAAGTAATGGAGTGCTATTTATTGTGTTCTCTTAAAAATATATATCATACCCATCTCACATTGGGATCTCAGCAAGGCTTTAAAGAAGGTACGTTTTTGGGCGGGAGCAGTGGCTCACACCTGTAATCCCAGCACTTTGGGAGGCCGAGGCGGGTGGATCACCTGAGATCAGGAGTTTGAGACCAGCTTGACCAACTTGGTGAAATCCAGTCTCTACTAAAAACACAAACATTAGTCGGGCATGGTGGGCACCTGTAATCCCAACCACTCAGGAGGCTGAGGCAGGAGAATCACTTGAACCTGGTAGGCGGAGGTTGCAGTAAGCCAAGATCGCACCATTGCACTCCAGCCTGGGTGACAGAGCAAGACTCCGTCTTAAAAAAAAAAAAAAAAGAAGGTATTGTTCCATTTTACAGATCAAAAATTGAAGATCAGAAGTTATTAAAAGACCCAGAGTCAACCACTGAACTCACTTAGTTCTTCTTATTACCACTAGCCCTCTTATGGGAATGTGATCCTTCAGAGCCTACCTCCACCCTGAAAAAAAAAAACAGTAATCCTCCTACTGACTGATGGTGGGGAAGTATGGAAGAACTGCGGGATCTTTCCCAGATGATGATAACAACTGGAGCCTCAAACTCACATAACCGATTATTGCAGAAAAATACATTTGGCATCAAAAAGGTTACAATGGAAGTTGCCTCTCCTTTGAGAGTTTCAACCTTTTATTGTCTTCTCTGCAGGGCCTAATTTCTTGGCAGGCTGATGAATTGGACCATTGTGTACTTTTTAGAAGCAAGCATTTATTTGCCTTTCATTCAACCTATAATTATTTATTAGCATCTACTTTCCATAAAGTGTATCACCGCTCACACTACAAGCTTAATCTTGCTGCCCCTTTTCAGGGAGGTCAAAATTAAATATCTTCTTAAAACTGGAGGTCTGATGGCCCCATCATAATTCAAGTGGAGCTTAAATGTGTATTCTTGGGTTTTATTTGCAGCCAAACAGACATCCAACCTGGTGTTTCCAAATATGGGCCTGAGCAGCTCTTTCAAACCCTTTGCAGGACTATTCTGAAGGATCAGGCTGCTGTCTTCGTCCTTGCACTCAAGTCCTTGACAATAACTTCCTAAGACACTGGACCTCAAGATAGAGCAAGGCTCTGAATGCCACCCTATGGGCACTCCATCATCTAGTTCAATGCTTCTCAAAGTTGGTTTACAGACCAGTACAAGCTTACAAATGACTTATTGTTCATTTGCAATAGGATACATACAGAAATCAAGAATGCAGGCATACCTTATTGTATTGTGCTTCCCAAATATTACATTTTTCACAAATTGAAGGTTTGCAGCAACACTGCGATGAGTAAGTCTATCAGCACCATTCTTCCAAGAGCTTGTGCACACTTCGTGTCTCTATGTCGCATTTTGGTCATTCTTGCAATATTTCAACTTTTTCATCATTATTATTTTCGGTTATGGTGATCTGTGATCCGTGATCTTTGATATTACCATTGTAATTGTTTTGGTGTGCTACAAACCACTCACATATAAGATGGCAAACTTAATGAATGCTGTGTGTTGTCTGATTGTTCCACTGACCAACCATTCCTTTGTCTCTATCCCTCTCCTTAAGCCTCTCTATTTCCTGAGATACAGCAATTTTGAAATCAGGCCAACTAATAACCCTACAATAGTCTCTAGGTGTTCAAGTGAAAGGAAGAGTCACAACATCCCTCATTTTGAATCAAAAGCTAGAAATGACTAAGTTTAGTGACAAAGGCGTGTTGAAAGCCAAGATAGGCTGAAAACTAGGCCTCTTGTGCCAGTTAGCCAAGTTGTGAATGCAAAGGAAAATGCTCTTGAAGGAAATTAAAAGTGCTACTCCAGTGAATGCATGAATAATAAGAAAGTGAAGCAGTCTTATTGCTGATATCAAGAAAGATTTAGTGGTCAAACCAGCCACAACATTTCCTTTAGCCAAAGCCTAATCAAGATCAAGGTAACTCTCTTCAATTCTATGAAGGTCGAGAAAGGTGAGAAAGTTGCAAAAAAAAGGTTGGAAGCTAGCAGAGGTTCATTCATGAGGTTTGAGGAAAGAAGCAGTCTCCATAACATAAAAGTGCAAGACAAAGCAGCAAGTGCTCTTGCAGAAGCTTCAGCAAGTTATCCAGATAATCTAGCTAAGATAATGAATGAAGGTGGCTACACTAAACAACAGATTTTCACTATAAGGACAAAACAGCCTTCTAATGGGATAAAAGGTCATCTAGCACTTTCACAGCTAGAGAGGAGAAGTCAATGCATGACTTCAACATTTCAAAGGACAGGCTGACTCTCTTTTTGGGGGCTAATGTAGCTGGTGACTTTAAACTGAGGCTAATGCTCATTGACTATCCTCCAAATCCTAGAGCCTTTAAGAATGGTTTTAGGTCTAACATTTAAAGTCCCTAATTCATCTTGAATTAAATTTTGTATAAGGTGTAAGGAAGGGATCCAGTTTCAGCTTTCTACTTACGGCTAACTAGTGTAACAAACCTGCACGTTGTACACATGTACCCTAGAACATAAAGTATATTAAAAAAAATTATGCTAAATCTACTCTGCCTGTGTTCTATAAATGGAACAACAAAGCCTGGATGACAGAACATCTGCTGTCTACAGCATGGTTTACTGAATATTTTAAGTCCACTGTTAAGATCCACTGCTGAAAAGATTCCTGTCAAAATATTACTGTTCCTTTACAATGCATCTGGTCACCCAAGACTTTGATGGAGATGTACAAGGAGATTGATGTTGTTTTCATGCCTCCTAACACAACATCCATTCTTCAGTCCATGGATCAAGGAGTAATTTCAACTTTCAAGTCTTATTGTTTAAGAAATACATTTTGTAAGGCTACAACTCTCATAGATAATGATTCCTTTGATGGATCTGGTCAAAGTAAATTGAAAACCTTCTGGAAAGGATTACCCATTCTGGATGCCATTAAAACATTCATGATTCATGGGAAGAGGTCAAAATATCAACACTAATGGGAGTTTGGAAGAGGTTGATTCCAAGCCTCATAAATGACTTTGAGAAGTTCAAGACTTTAGTGGAGGAAGTAACTGCAGACGTGGTGGAAATAGCAAGAGAACTCAAATTATAAGTGAAGGCTGAAGATATAACTAAATTGATAAATCATTATCAAGCTTGAATGAACAAGGAGTTGCTTCTTACAAATAAGCAAAGAAATTGGTTCCTTGGAATCTACTCCTGGTGAAGATGCTGTGAGCATTGTTGAAATCACAGAAAGGATTTAGAATATTACACAAACTTAGTTTACAAGGCGGTAGCAGGGTTTGAGAAGATTGACTCCAATTGTGAAAAAAAATTTACTATGTGTAAAATGCTATCAAACAGCATTTCATGCTACAGAGAAATCTTTCATGAAAGGAAGAGTCCATCAGTGAAGCAAACATCACTGTTGTCTTATTTTAAGAAATTGCCACAGCCACCCCAACGTTTAGCAACCACCACCCTGATCAGTCAGTAGCCATCAGTATCAAGGCAAGACCCTACCACCAAAAAAAATAATAGTTCACTAAGGGTTCAAGTAATTGTCCACATTTTTTAGCAATAAAGTATTTTTTTAAATTAATGTGTGCATATATATATATCTACATATATATGTAAATATATATGACAGAATTTTATTGCACACCTAAAAGGCTATAGTCTTTAGAGTATAGTGTAGTTACAGTATAGTATACTATAACTACTTTAGTATAGTATAGTTATAGTATAGTGTAAACATAAATTTTACATGCACTGGGAAACCAAAAAAACTTGTGTGACTTGCTTTATTGCAATAGTCACTTTATTGTGGTGGTCTGGAACTTAACCTACAATATCTCTGATGTATAACTGTACATATTTAAAAAGTTTTAAAGCAAGTATAAAATCAGCTTTTCCAAGGTGTAATTTACATAAAATGAAATTCATATATTTTAAGTGTCCAGTTCAATGACATACACAGTATGTGTATAAACATACACAGCCATGGGATTTCCACTACAGTCAAGACACAGAACATTTCTACCACCACAAAATACTCCCTTCTGTCCCTTTGCACTCCGTTCCTATGACCACCCCTTAGACCCAGGTAATCACTAATCTGCTTTTTTATCACTATAATTTTGCATTGTCTAGAATTGCACATAAATGGATCATATAGACTGTAATCTTTGAAATCTGGTTTCTCTACTTAGTATAATCCTTTGAGATTCATTCATGTTTTGTGTGTATCAGTAATTTATTTCTTTTTATGGCTCAGTCACATTTTATTGTATGGATGTACCATAATTTGCTTATCTACTCACCTGCTGATGGACATTTCGATCATTTCCAGTTTAGGATTCTTAAGAATGAAGCTGAACAATTCTTTGTATGCTTATATGTTTTCATTTCTCTTAGGTAAATACCCATAATGGAATTGCTAGTTCATATAGTAAGTATATGCTTAACCTCTTTTCAGCAATTTGACAAAATGATTCATGTCTGTTTAATGTAATAATCAAAAAGTTAGAGGTTTTGTTTTGTGTGTGTTTTAAATTTTATTTTTTAAGTAATTCATTTATGAGGAGTACTGGTTGGGTATTTGGTAGAATTTGTGTAATTCACTTTTTATTGTATTTTACTAACATTGGCTGTGATGGATTAGAAATTTTCTTAAAGTTGGTAATTCACCTCGGATAGAAAAACTCTGCTCTAGGTGACAGCTCCTATTTCCTTGCCTGCCCCCTGCAGTTTCTCAGATTAGAAACTCCAATGAGGTGTGTTACCTGAACCATAACTGAGCCCTTCTCCCTGTGCTCACTGAGTTTGTTCTATTGAAAACACTCTGATTCAGAGGGGTCTAGAGTGGGACCCGGGCATTAGCGCATTAGAAACTCCACAGGTGGTTCCAATGCATAGCCAGAGATGAGTACCACTGCCCTAGATGCTGCAGGAAGACAGTTTCTCAAGGAAGGTTCATCAGGACCAAGGGCACATTGGGGCCATGAGTACCCACTGGTAGAAAAGAGGGCAGATCTCAAGTATCAGAAAGGACTACCTTACTACACAGAGTTTGCCACACCACAAGCAGCAGCATATACTCCATTCATCAGGCTAGGAAATGCTTATAAATCCCCTTTCTACAAGCAAAGAAGCAAGCAAAAGAGGCTGGTGACATTATAATAATATCAGCTCACATTATTAAACATTTGGTGTGTTCCAGGACCCATGCTAAGCACTAATACACATTGTCTCATTATGAGATATACATTATCTCATTATCTCATTTTTTTCAACTGTCAAATGGGGATCATTATCAGTTATAATATAACCAATATATAATATAATGCATATTATACATTATAGTGTATAATTAACATACATTATCATAACCAATAATGATCCCCATTTTATAGTTGAAAAACCTGAGTCACAGAGCAGTAATCTAACCTACCAGCATCATAGCTCCAGTCATTGTAGGAGCAAGAACATGAACATGAGTCAGCTCCCTTCAGTGCTCACACATGTGGCCTCTACAGTGCCCAGTCCTCAGTGGGGCCCAAGGAAAATGGCTTATGAAGCATATTTGATTCCTAGGGCTGCTGTAACTAATCACCACACACCAGATGACTTAAAACAGCAAAGATGTATTCCCTACAGTGATGAAAGCCGAAGTCTGAAATATGGGTGTCAGCAGGTTTGGTCCTTTTGGAGGTTATGAGGAAGAATCTATTCCTGCCTTCTCTCCTTGCTTCTGGTGGAAGTTAGCAATCCTTTCTCTCCTTTGGCTTGTAGCAGGAGAACTCCAATCTCTGCCTCCATTTCCACATGACTTTCTCTTATGTGTCTCAAATCTCCCTCTGTGCTTCTCTTATAAGGATATCTGACATTGGATTAAATCAAGAATGATCTCATCTCAAGATCTGTATTAATCCATTCTTGCAATGCTATAAAGAAATAACTGAAATTGGGTAATTTATAAAGAAAAGAGGTTTAATTGGCTCACCATTCTGCAGGCTGTACAGAAAGTATAGTGGCATCTGCTCAGCTTCTGGGGAGGCCTCAGGAAACTTACAATCATGTTGGAAGGTGAAGAAAGAGCAGACACTTCACATGGTGAAAGCAGGAGCAAGAAGAGAGGGTAGGTGCCACACTTTTAAACAACCAGATCTCAAAAGAACTCACTCACTAACATGAGAACAGCACCAAGGACATGGTGCTAAACCATTCATGAGAAATCCACCCTTGTGATCCAATCACCTCCTACCAGGTCCTACCTCCAATATTGGGGATTACAATAATTACCTCTGCAAAGACTCTTTTTCCAAATAATGTCATGTTCACAGGTTTCAGGGATTAGGACATAAGTATGTTTTGTGGAGGGCCACTATTCAACCCACTGCAAGAAGGACATTCAGAAATAAAGGCAAGAAGTAAAGGAGAGGAAAGGATGCTTCATCAATGACGTTATCTCTCCAGTTGGTGCAAAATACAAAATGGCACTTGGCCAGAAAGTTCTGGAAACCTGACAGGGAAAAATGTTATCGTGCAACATAAGGTACTCAAAAATAATAATAATAATAATAATAATAATAAAAGATCAAGTGCCCAAAAAACTACTCAGTGTGGAGCAAATGTGTGGGCCTGAGTCCTATCCCAGGTCTAGTAGTAAGGCGTCAAATGGCCTTGGTTAAGTCCTTTCTCTCTGGGCCTTGGAATCTTAAATGCAAAATAAGGCAATTTGATGAGAGAGCTTTTAAGCCCTTTCTACTCAAATATTGCATGACTTTACATATTCAAAAGCCAAATATGTACATAAACAGATGATTCTAGGAGAAACATATTTTCAGTAGAAGATGCAACTGTATGATTACCTAGTGCATTATGTACACGGCAATGTTTTTCCTTGAGTGAATGAAGCAAAGTGATCCAGAAACATCAAAACAGCATATATTCTGAGAAGCAGTTCCATTTATACCATTCTTACGGCTAACACTCTGGTCATTAGAGTTTACAAATTATGTTTTGAGCTACATTATGCTGCCAGCCTTCATTATCAATCCAGGCAGTTCTCATTAGGATAAACAGAGGCACAGCATGGATGGTGGCTCCTTAATTGTCTTGACTGGTCCGAGAGAATACAGTTGGATCAAATTACTACATGTTACTAATCCTCTTAAACTTTTGATTTGGGAAAATTACCAGGAACCACTACTATGATGCTTAACCACTGAGTCCAACAGCAAAGCAGATTAGCATTATTGAGTTGGTAACAGATGGCATTTAAATACTTCTGTTCCTGTGAGAAATCCAGTCACCTGAATGCTTTGAGCAACACTTACATTAGGGATGGGGAGAGGGGTGCTGATTAAACTTAATCTGAAAACATCAAAATTCATTATGGTCTTCTCAGAGGCTCCTACAAAATCATTATCATCTGGTGTACAGTGATTTGGAATGAGATATAGAATTGGTATGTGGTTTGAAGGAAGCAGTGATATTTTTGAACTATCTATATAATAAGTCTAAAATATTTCGCTCTTCAGTTCAAATTTCAGCCTATCTATTCAGCTTTCTCTGAAAAACCCATTGTAAAAATGAACACTCGATGCTGCCCTAGTGTCTTTTGTCATGCTGATCCCCCAGCCTGCCCTTGTTTACCTTGTCTCATAATTAGGCATATGCATGTCTTTCCACCCTACTGGATTGTATGTTATCTGCAGGCAGGAACTATATCATTTTCATTGTGACATTGTGCTTAGTGCAATGCCTGCCATGGCTTACTACACAGAAACCCTCAACAACATTTGAATTGCACCGTTGAATTGGAATAATGTATATCTGTAAGCTTATTGTGAGTATTAAATGATATTATATCTCTGACTTATAATAAATGACCAATGGTAGCTATTGAACAGAATTTTGTCAGAAATTCGTGAGAGTTCTCTCTTTCCTATCTAACAGGATATTAAAAAGCCGAACTAATGATGTGGGGGCAGTCAATGTGTCCTCAATGAGCTCATAGACCAGTGGAAGAAAAAGACATGTAGATGGATAATTACAGTGCAAAGCAATGTTTTTGTTAATTTCTTCAACAGATATTTATTGAGAGAAGACTGTGCAAAAAGCTGTGCTAATCACTAAACTGGAACTCATTTAATGTTATTGGTTTGAAATATAATTAACTGTCAGATAACTGTACATTGAAAAATAAACCTTTCCATTTTCCTTATACTTACCTTTTCTTCTATTTTCATTATTGTCTAACTCTAGGATCTTTACCTGGGATGGAGTCCAGGGGAATCTATGAACTTGGATAGGAAAAAATTACATATTTACTTTCATTAATCTCAAACAGAAATTTAGCATTTCTCTCAATTGCAATTGTAGATAACAAACCTCAGAAGGATTAGCAGTACCTGTGACCTTGTCACCAACAGAAATCAAGATACTTTCATATTATATTATACTTTTTGTAGATATGTTAAAATAACTATTACACATACCACAACTTTTAAATCAGTTATTCTATTTGCTGTTTGGCTTAATATTTAGTTAGTGAATAAAAAATACTTGCCTTACAATAGCACAGATTTGTTTTTAAAATGTTTTAATGACTAATTTTCAATATAATTGCTTCTTTAAAAAAATTGTAATCCTAGATATTTTATAGGATTCAAGGAGTCCATAGGCTTCACCAAACTGCCAAAGAGATCCATGGCACAGAAAAAGTTTAGAAACTCTTATGCCCTGAGAGTAGTATTCTCAATTATTAACACACATTTAAGATCTTTCTTTGAGCTAATGTCCAAAGACAGAGCTGAGCTTTGGGTTACCTGCTGTGGAACAGCCATGTGTTGGGAATAGGTGAGAAATCGCGCATCTATGAACCTCGTGTGACTGTCCTGCTCTGACCACCCGTGAGATAAAATGGACCCATCTGCACATATCTCTGCGCCTGTCTGCATGTGTGCCTGGGCTTCGTTCTGAGAAAGAAGTTTAAACATAATCTGTACCATTTGAATCAAAACCAAATCATATATATCCCAGGTGGGAAGAAATTAACTGGATGGCCCTAGATGTAGCCAGAAACACCTGGGAATCTTGGTGCACCACAAAGCAAATGTGAGTCATTGATGAAAAGTGGTTAGTTCCCAAAATAAATGTGAACAAAATATAAACTAACATTAGCACATAAGAGTTGAAAAACATCTCTCCTTTTGCATGAATCTAGAGAGGTAGGATTATTATTCCATTATACAGATGAACAATTCAGAATGATCAAGGTAATTTACCAAGTAACACAGCTAATAAATGAAGCATCTTGTCAAACTAAAGGATACTATCTATATTATCTTACTTCCAGCTCCAGTAACCATATTTCTCATAACAAAGAGAATATACTTGCATAGGACTAATAAAATCGTCTAATAATCAACCATAGAAGTTTCTTTACCCTAGGAGAGAAAAGGAGAGTTTTGTTTTTTTGTGTTTGTTTTTGGTTTAGTGTGGGTCCAATTGTGATAGAGAGCTCATACCCCTGAGCTCACATACCTGAGGCTAGACTAAGCCAGATGACTTTTGAGCTTTAGAATTCTGTGCTTTGAGTAGCTCTGCATCTCCCATTGGGGTAAGAAAAACCCAATATTATTAGTCTAGATCATACTTAAGAGGCATCTGAAGCCCAGAAGTTCAATTACTTTCCAAACATCATATTATAAGTCAGAGTTTTCAGTGGCAAAACTCAGTGATTGAGATCTGAGGCTTACATGGGTTCTCGTCTTAAAAGGGAAGTGGCAATTTACTCCCACCTGGTGAAGGGCAAGGTCTATATCCATGGAACAGAAGAGAACAAAGTCATCTGGCTAGGGAAGGAACCAGATCCAAATTCTTCTGATGGCTTCTTGCTGTATACATTGACAGCTCTTGTTCTCATACCACTTGTCTCTTTGTAAATCTTTGCTCTTCTTACTTCTGCAAACTGCTGGTTTTGAGAATACCTTCCCTCTAATCTGGTACAGCTCCAAAATAAAAAACACTTTCATTTAAGTTGGTGCTCTTGACAGGAAGCACAGCCACAGCCTGGAAAACTCATGAGAAGCAGCACAAGCAGAAAGCTAACGTAGTTTCAGACACATAAAGACCTTGTCCCCAGTAACCAGAGGCACAGCTCTTGGTGCATGAAGATTTCTAAAATAATTATCCCAAAGACAACGGTCTACCAGGGCATATCTAAGCCCTAAACATGAGTTTGCCTTTGCCCTATTGCATTTCTCAGAGCTCTCACCTCAAAGGAATATGAAAGGCTTTGCACATTGTATCTCACATTTAGATAAAATATTCCAAAGCAAACATGTTATTATTTGCTGAAAAAACATATTGATTTTCAGCCACCTATGACTTATCATCCATTACACTTATCAAGCCCAAACCAACAGGAGTGTAATTAAATTTTGGCTTACCTCCAGCCAGAAAAAAAAGAAAAGAAAAGAAAAGAAAACAACACTATAACACTGGGGCTAACAATGATTTCCTCTTCCCAGAATTTTAATTTCCTCTGTCTCTACCTTGCCTCTGCTGGGCACTAGCAAAGGCCCATTGATCACCTCTCCTAGATAAGGATGTGCCCCCCAAGACAGCATCTATCTGAAAATCTTAATGATTATAAATGAAATCCAATGCTGTTATCTCCTAGTAACAAGTGCCTTGCTTCGCTCACCTTGAAGGTAAAGCATGGTAAACAATGAGAAAGGCAACTGAAATTGAGACAATTTTTAAATCCATTCTAAAGTGAAATGGGAATCATCTTTATCTCAGGAGTTTTAAAGAAAATGAAAATTAAGAGTGGAACACTGGACAGATGTTGTTTGAGGAACAATTCAGTGTAAGTAATAAGACCCATTAAAATGATCAGAATCTTTTAAATATTTAGTACCTATTACATGGCCCTTGCTAGCACTTCATTCTACAAAAAGTGATGTGGCCAGTCATGTTGTCGTCCACTTTTAGTGAGAGGCATTGTAAGAAAATCCCTATAAAACCTGCTGTGTATTTATTGTGAAAATGTAGAACATCCACGAAAGAACCCTTCTCTCAAGCCTCACTACTAAGAAAAAGCTGTGTGGCCTCCTTAATGACTAGTTTGATTTTGTCATTTAGACATTCTGAATCTTGTAACCAATTGTTTTCCCCACTCCTTGCTCAGGCCACTAATAAGCTTAGAGGCAATTTGCAGACTCCCTGTAACAGCTGAACAGAACAGTGTGCTATGAGTTTACTGGGTTCCAATTTTGCCCAGCTTTAATCAATATTCCTAAACATAATTTCCCTTTTGTCTTCATTTTATCACCTATTTCTTTTTACCCATTTGTATTGCTTCTTTTAACGATCTCGAAGCCTTTTCAGAAGGAAACAATTCCTACTCGGTTCTGCTACCATGATGAATGTTGATGATTTCAGGCTGAAGTTAGGGGCTTGAGGCAGAAGAAACCTTTGTTTTAAAATGCAGGACAAAGTCAACCCCACTCTGGCTTGGCAAAAAATCTTTTTTTTTTTTTTTTTTTTTTTTTTTTTTTTGAGACAGAGTCCCGCTCTGTTGCCCAGGCTAGAGTGCAGTGGCATGATCTCTGCTCACTGCAACCTCTGCCTCCTGGGTTCAAGTGATTCTCCTGCCTCGGCCTCCAGAGTAGCTTGGTTTACAGGCGCCCGCCAGAGCGCCCGGCTAATTTTTGTATTTTTAGTAGAGACAGGGTTTCACCATCTTGGCCAGGCTAGTCTTGAATTCCTGAGCTCGGGTGACCCACCTGCCTCGGCCTCCCAAAGTGCTGAAATTACAGGCATGAGCCACTGCGCCCAGCCTGGCGTGGCAAAAATTATATAGCCAAGTCAAACTTTACATTAAAACCCTCTATGAGTCCTAGCACCAACCTAATTTCACTTGAGAACACAAGGATCCAAAGATCTCTAAATTGGGTCTTGTGAATCTCAGAGTAAGTTGTCTCTTTGCCAATAAATATACCTGTTCCTCTCTAGATTCAGAGAATGAACATGCTCTTTATTCTCTCTCCCGTATCAATCTCATTGCTTCCTTCCCTTAAAAATATAAATGTATTCAAGTCTTTCTCACAAACAATAAAAACCTCCCTTGATCCTGCATAAGCTTCTAGCTACTGCCCATGATTTTACTTTAAAAATGAAATTTCTAGAAAGACTTTTGTGACACTTATTTCAGCCCTTTAATGCACTCAACTCATGGGAATCTCTTCTACCTCCACCATTCCTCTGAAATGTTTTTGCCAAAGATAATCAATGACTAAATAATACTCAATTACAGCAATCACTTCCCATCATCTTACTTACTCTTATTTAATACGTGCTTAATGTGTACACACAGCTTACATACCCTAATCTGAAGCATTTCACACTGTGATCTATTCCTTCTTTCTTGAAACACTTTTCTCCCCTGGATTCTGAGAGATCGAGATCAGTCTCTCTTTGATTTGTTTCCATCTCTCTTTCTGTCCCTCCTTAACTTAGCCTGCTCCTTTTCCTTTGCCCAAATTTAAAGTTGGTGCATCTTGGGGATTTACACAAGTCCTTTTCTCTTTACTCATCCATATCCATGGTTTCAACTATGACATGTTTTCCAAATCCATATCACTTCCACCTTAAAGTCTATTCACCCGGCCAAGTTCCTACCGATAATTTCACCTGATTCTATGTGAAAGGTCTCAACGATGATAAAATGTGAAGTGCCTCAAGTCTCAATGATCGCAATAAAACACAGTATATACAAAACTGAAGTAATCGTGTTTCATCCAAATTTGTTCTTCCATCCCATGTTCCCTATCTTCATTAAGGTGCCTCCATCTACCCTACTCTCTTTTCCTTATCCGGGACTACTTTTCTCATTACCTACACTCCAAGATTACAGCGGACAAACAATAATTCCTCCCTATTTTCTTCTAGTATAATATAAGATCATGGAATACATGCCTTGAAATAAATAGAGATAAAGTTGCCCATTTTTTTGAATAATACAGATGAAGGAGCAGAGCGTGAAGAAGTGAGGAACTCTTGTTCTACCTCTTTAAGGAATGTGAAGCTATTCTCTTTTCCTGAAGCAGAGCATGGTTAGGACCCTGACTGCTTTTCTCTACCCAACTCCACTGACTACAATTGGTGAAAATTCCTCCTAGAAGGTAATAATAGGTCATTTGTCTCAATTTGGGGTGTTGAAAATTTTTGTTTTTGGTATCTTTCGATATTTTATTAAGACATTTAGCATGCTTTAAGAACTCTCAGGATACCATTTAATGCAGCAGTTTTCCATCATCATTCGAAAACTTCTATAAACGTGGTAAAGGTAAAGAGTCATCAAAGGAGGACAAGGCATAGGTAAGTGTTGACTAGCACAACTGGAGAAGAGGTATGCAAAATGCCCACTTGCGTCCAGGCATAATGGAGACAGTATGGGCTAGGCAAAGTCTGATGGGAAAATGTTCCTGTCAAAGAGATATGAACATCTTTGTTCTTCTATGTCATAATTAAAACAATGATCACTGGGATGCTAAAGTAGAAATACACGTG
This sequence comes from Chlorocebus sabaeus, assembly GCF_047675955.1. Classification (NCBI taxonomy): domain Eukaryota; kingdom Metazoa; phylum Chordata; class Mammalia; order Primates; family Cercopithecidae; genus Chlorocebus; species Chlorocebus sabaeus. The sequence goes on along the minus strand of NC_132915.1, from coordinate 79,611,278 downwards.
GTTGACTGCAATGTTACAACTGAATAACTCTGTGCCTAAATAAAAGGCAGGATTCTGCTAACATAATGAAGAGACATTTTGTTAATATATAGTAAAAAGAAAAAGAGATGATTAAAAAACTAAATACATACGCCAACCATGGCCAAACAAGTATGGAGGCAACTTTTGCCTACCTAGAACTTTTCCAATTTTTATATTAGATTGGCATTTAGCCTATAAATATATAGCCTATCAATAGTTATTAAAATTGGATGGGCGGAGCAAGATGGCCGAATAGGAACAGCTCCAGTCTCCAACTCCCGGCGCGAGCGACACAGAAGACCGGCGATTTCTGCATTTTCAACAGAGGTACTGGGTTCATCTCACTGGGGAGTGCCAGACGATCGGTGCTGGTCAGCTGCTGCAGCCCGACCAGCGAGAGCTGAAGCAGGGCGAGGCATTGCCTCACCTGGAAAGCGCAAGGGGGAAGGGAATCCCTTTCCCTAGCCAGGGGAACTGAGACACACAACACCTGGAAAATCGGGTAACTCCCACCCCAATACTGCGCTTTAAGCAGACAGGCACACCAGGAGATCATATCCCACACCTGGCCGGGAGTGTCCCACACCCACGGAGCCTCCCTCATTGCTAGCACAGCAGTCTGTGATCTACCGGCAAGGCAGCAGCGAGGCTGGGGGAGGGGCGCCCGCCATTGCTGAGGCTTAAGTAGGTAAACAAAGCTGCTGGGAAGCTCAAATTGGGTGGAGCTCACAGCAGCTCAAGGAAACCTGCCTGTCTCTGTAGACTCCACCTCTGGGGACAGGGCACAGTAAATAATAACAAACGCAGCAGCTCTGCAGACGCAAACGACTCTGTCTGACAGCTTTGAAGAGAGCAGTGGATCTCCCAACACGGAGGTTGAGATCTGAGAAGGGACAGACTCCCTGCTCAAGTGGGTCCCTGACCCCTGAGTAGCCTAACTGGGAGACATCCCCCACTAGGGGCAGTCTGACACCCCACACCTCACAGGGTGGAGTACACCCCTGAGAGGAAGATTCCAAAGCAAGAATCAGACAGGTACACTCGCTGTTCAGAAATATTCTATCTTCTGCAGCCTCTGCTGCTGATACCCAGGCAAACAGGGTCTGGAGTGGACCTCAAGCAATCTCCTACAGCTACAACCTACAGCTGAGGATCCTGACTGTTAGAAGGAAAGCTATCAAACAGGAAGGACACCTACACCAAAACCCCATCAGTACATCACCATCATCAAAGACCAGAGGCAGATAAAACCACAAAGATGGGGAAAAAGCAGGGCAGAAAAGCTGGAAATTCAAAAAATAAGAGCGCATCTCCCCCGGCAAAGGAGCGCAGCTCATCGCCAGCAACGGATCAAAGCTGGACAGAGAATGACTTCGACGAGATGAGAGAAGAAGGCTTCAGTCCATCAAATTTCTCAGAGCTAAAGGAGGAATTACGTACCCAGCGCAAAGAAACTAAAAATCTTGAAAAAAAAAAGTGGAAGAATTGATGGCTAGAGTAATTAATGCAGAGAAGCTCACAAACGAAATGAAAGAGACGAAAACCATGGCACGAGAAATACGTGACAAATGCACAAGCTTCAGTAACCGTCTCGATCAACTGGAAGAAATAATGTCAGCGATGGAGGATCAAATGAATGAAATGAAGCGAGAAGAGAAACCAAAAGAAAAAAGAAGAAAAAGAAATGAACAAAGCCTGCAAGAAGTATGGGATTATGTAAAAAGACCAAATCTACGTCTGATTGGGGTGCCTGAAAGTGAGGGGGAAAATGGAACCAAGTTGGAAAACACTCTTCAGGATATCATCCAGGAGAACTTCCCCAACCTAGTAGGGCAGGCCAACATTCAAATCCAGGAAATACAGAGAACGCCACAAAGATACTCCTCGAGAAGAGCAACTCCAAAACACATAATTGCCAGATTCACCAAAGTTGAAATGAAGGAAAAAATCTTAAGGGCAGCCAGAGAGAAAGGTCGGGTTACCCACAAAGGGAAGCCAATCAGACTAACAGCAGATCTCTCGGCAGAAACTCTTCAAGCCAGAAGAGAGTGGGGGCCAATATTCAACATTCTTAAAGAAAAGAATTTTAAACCCAGAATTTTATATCCAGCCAAACTAAGTTTCATAAGTGAAGGAGAAATAAAATCCTTTACAGATAAGCAAATGCTTAGAGATTTTGTCACCACTAGGCCTGCCTTACAAGAGACCCTGAAGGAAGCACTAAACATGGAAAGGAACAACCGGTACCAGCCATTGCAAAAACATGCCAAAATGTAAAGACCATCGAGGCTAGGAAGAAACTGCATCAACTAACGAGCAAAATAACCAGTTAATATCATAATGGCAGGATCAAGTTCACACATAACAATCTTAACCTTAAATGTAAATGGACTAAATGCTCCAATTAAAAGACACAGACTGGCAAACTGGATAAAGAGTCAAGACCCATCAGTCTGCTGTATTCAGGAGACCCATCTCAAAGGCAGAGACATACATAGGCTCAAAATAAAGGGATGGAGGAAGATTTACCAAGCAAATGGAGAACACAAAAAAGCAGGGGTTGCAATACTAGTCTCTGATAAAACAGACTTTAAACCATCAAAGATCAAAAGAGACAAAGAAGGCCATTACATAATGGTAAAGGGATCAATTCAACAGGAAGAGCTAACTATACTAAATATATATGCACCCAATACAGGAGCACCCAGATTCATAAAGCAAGTCCTTAGAGACTTACAAAGAGACTTAGACTCCCATACAATAATAATGGGAGACTTCAACACTCCACTGTCAACATTAGACAGATCAACGAGACAGAAAGTTAACAAGGATATCCAGGAATTGAACTCATCTCTGCAGCAAGCAGACCTAATAGACATCTATAGAACTCTCCACCCCAAATCAACAGAATATACATTCTTCTCAGCACCACATCGTACTTACTCCAAAATTGACCATGTAATTGGAAGTAAAGCACTCTTCAGCAAATGTACAAGAACAGAAATTATAACAAACTGTCTCTCAGACCACAGTGCAATCAAATTAGAACTCAGGACTAAGAAACTCAATCAAAACCGCTCAACTACATGGAAACTGAACAACCTGCTCCTGAATGACTACTGGGTACATAACGAAATGAAGGCAGAAATAAAGATGTTCTTTGAAACCAATGAGAACAAAGATACAACATACCAGAATCTCTGGGACACATTTAAAGCAGTGTGTAGAGGGAAATTTATAGCACTAAATGCCCACAAGAGAAAGCAGGAAAGATCTAAAATTGACACTCTAACATCGCAATTAAAAGAACTAGAGAAGCAAGAGCAAACACATTCGAAAGCTAGCAGAAGGCAAGAAATAACTAAGATCAGAGCAGAACTGAAGGAGATAGAGACACAAAAAACCCTCCAAAAAATCAATGAATCCAGGAGTTGGTTTTTTGAAAAGATCAACAAAATTGACAGACCACTAGCAAGACTAATAAAGAAGAAAAGAGAGAAGAATCAAATTGACGCAATTAAAAATGATAAAGGGATATCACCACCAACCCCACAGAAATACAAACTACCATCAGAGAATACTATAAACACCTCTATGCAAATAAACTGGAAAATCTAGAAGAAATGGATAATTTCCTGGACACTTACACTCTTCCAAGACTAAACCAGGAAGAAGTTGAATCCCTGAATAGACCAATAGTAGGCTCTGAAATTGAGGCAATAATTAATAGCCTACCAACCAAAAAAAGTCCAGGACCAGATGGATTCACAGCTGAATTCTACCAGAGGTACAAGGAGGAGCTGGTACCATTCCTTCTGAAACTATTCCAATCAATAGAAAAAGAGGGAATCCTCCCTAACTCATTTTATGAGGCCAACATCATCCTGATACCAAAGCCTGGCAGAGACACAACAAAAAAAGAGAATTTTAGACCAATATCCCTGATGAACATCGATGCAAAAATCCTCAATAAAATACTGGCAAACCAGATTCAGCAGCACATCAAAAAGCTTATCCACCATGATCAAGTGGGCTTCATCCCTGGGATGCAAGGCTGGTTCAACATTCGCAAATCAATAAACATAATCCAGCATATAAACAGAACCAAAGACAAGAACCACATCATTATCTCAATAGATGCAGAAAAGGCTTTTGACAAAATTCAACAGCCCTTCATGCTAAAAACGCTCAATAAATTCGGTATTGATGGAACGTACCTCAAAATAATAAGAGCTATTTATGACAAACCCACAGCCAATATCATACTGAATGGGCAAAAACTGGAAAAATTCCCTTTGAAAACTGGCACAAGACAGGGATGCCCTCTCTCACCACTCCTATTCAACATAGTGTTGGAAGTTCTGGCTAGGGCAATCAGGCAAGAGAAAGAAATCAAGGGGATTCAGTTAGGAAAAGAAGAAGTCAAATTGTCCCTGTTTGCAGACGACATGATTGTATATTTAGAAAACCCCATCATCTCAGCCCAAAATCTCCTTAAGCTGATCAGCAACTTCAGCAAAGTCTCAGGATACAAAATCAATGTGCAAAAATCACAAGCATTCTTATACACCAGTGACAGTCAAACAGAGAGCCAAATCAGGAATGAACTTCCATTCACAATTGCTTCAAAGAGAATAAAATACCTAGGAATCCAACTTACAAGGGATGTAAAGGACCTCTTCAAGGAGAACTACAAACCACTGCTCAGTGAAATCAAAGAGGACACAAACAAATGGAAGAACATACCATGCTCATGGATAGGAAGAATCAATATCGTGAAAATGGCCATACTGCCCAAGGTAATTTATAGATTCAATGCCATCCCCATCAAGCTACCAATGAGCTTCTTCACAGAATTGGAAAAAACTGCTTTAAAGTTCATATGGAACCAAAAAAGAGCCCGCATCTCCAAGACAATCCTAAGTCAAAAGAACAAAGCTGGAGGCATCACGCTACCTGACTTCAAACTATACTACAAGGCTACAGTAACCAAAACAGCATGGTACTGGTACCAAAACAGAGATATAGACCAATGGAACAGAACAGAGTCCTCAGAAATAATACCACACATCTACAGCCATCTGATCTTTGACAAACCTGAGAGAAACAAGAAATGGGGAAAGGATTCCCTATTTAATAAATGGTGCTGGGAAAACTGGCTAGCCATAAGTAGAAAGCTGAAACTGGATCCTTTCCTTACTCCTTATACGAAAATTAATTCAAGATGGATTAGAGACTTAAATGTTAGACCTAATACCATAAAAATCCTAGAGGAAAACCTAGGTAGTACCATTCAGGACATAGGCATGGGCAAAGACTTCATGTCTAAAACACCAAAAGCAACGGCAGCAAAAGCCAAAATTGACAAATGGGATCTAATTAAACTAAAGAGCTTCTGCACAGGAAAAGAAACTACCATCAGAGTGAGCAGGCAACCTACAGAATGGGAGAAAATTTTTGCAATCTACTCATCTGACAAAGGGCTAATATCCAGAACCTACAAAGAACTCAAACAAATTGACAAGAAAAAAACAAACAACCCCATCCAAAAGTGGGCAAAGGATATGAACAGACATTTCTCAAAAGAAGACATTCATACAGCCAACAGACACATGAAAAAATGCTCATCATCACTGGCCATCAGAGAAATGCAAATCAAAACCACAATGAGATACCATCTCACACCAGTTAGAATGGCGATCATTCAAAAGTCAGGAAACAACAGGTGCTGGAGAGGATGTGGAGAAATAGGAACACTTTTACACTGTTGGTGGGATTGTAAACTAGTTCAACCATTATGGAAAACAGTATGGCGATTCCTCAAGGATCTAGAACTAGATGTACCATATGACCCAGCCATCCCATTACTGGGTATATACCCAAAGGATTATAAATTTTGCTGCTATAAGGACACATGCACACGTATGTTTATTGCAGCACTATTCACAATAGCAAAGACTTGGAATCAACCCAAATGTCCATCAGTGACAGATTGGATTAAGAAAATGTGGCACATATACACCATGGAATACTATGCAGCCATAAAAAATGATGAGTTTGTGTCCTTTGTAGGGACATGGATGCAGCTGGAAACCATCATTCTTAGCAAACTATCACAAGAACAGAAAACCAAACACCGCATGTTCTCACTCGTAGGTGGGAACTGAACAATGTGATCACTTGGACTCGGGAAGGGGAACATCACACACCGGGGCCTATCATGGGGAGGGGGGAGGGGGGAGGGATTGCATTGGGAGTTATACCTGATGTAAATGTCGAGTTGATGGGTGCAGCACACCAACATGGCACAAGTATACATATGTAGCAAACCTGCACGTTGTGCACATGTACCCTACAACTTGAAGTTTAATAATAATAAATAAATTTTAAAAAAAAATAGTTATTAAAATTGGTAATTAACAGCTAGAAAGATGTATGCATATTTTCAGAAGAAAATTTAAGTATCTTACTGTCTTTTAATAGATAATAGGCTTAAGATGCTTGAAAATATTACAAATAAAACATAAAGCAATTGAAAGAGCAGTGGGCTTGCATTCACCCACCAAATTTGAACATGATAAGTTTTCTATTTGGGTTAGAAAATACAGACACTCCTTGACTTACATCAGAGTTTCATCCCAATAAACCCATCATAAGTGAAAATAGTGTAAGTCAAAAATGCACTTAATACACCTAACCTCTCAAGCATCATAGTTTAGGCTAGCTTACTTCAAATATGCTCAGAATACTTACACTAGCCTACATTTGGGCAAAATCATCTAATACAAAGAATATTTTATAACAAAATGTTGAGTATCTCATGTAACGTATTGAATATCGTACTGAAAGTGAAAAACAGAGTGGTTATATGTGTATTTGTAGTATGATATCTATTGAATGAGTACTGCTTTTGAACCATAATAAAGTAAAAAATAATTATAAGTCAAACCATCATCAGTCAGGGACTATCTGTATTTGATTTTTAAGATGTGGGATCTCCTCTATTCAGGTAATATTTATTTTATTCATAGTGTCATAAATGTTTCTTAAAAACATATGCGATTAAAACAAATAAACAAGCCAAGCCTAGAGCCTAAACGGAACAGAAAGTAGCCTAAGTGGCAAGACTCCCGCATAATATAATTACAAATGTTCTTGCCAATTACCTCTATAAAGGGACTTGTTGAACACCTTGGACTTCCTATTAAACCCCCAAAAGGGCCACACATTAGAAGAAAGCATACCCTAAGCCTAAGAGCAACATCAGTCTAGGACAGTCTAATGAAGCCTAAAATCAACCCTCCACAAAGTTAAGGGAGGCCACCAGTAACTAAACTGCCTGATAGTTCAACAGCGTTCAGAGGAAGATAAATCCTGAGTCTCTTCAATATATTATTTTTAATGTACAGAATATAATTAAAAATCACTAAACATATAAAGAAGGAAAATGTGACCTGTAGCCACAAAGAAAAAAATAGTAAACTGAAACAGACTTACAAATGACCCAGATATTGAAATTAGCAAATAAGGACTTTAGAATAACTATAATAAGTACGCCAAGGAATCTATAGACATATATGGATATGTGAATGAAAAGATAAGAAAACTTAGGAAAGATAAGAAATCTAACAAAAAAAAAGAAGTCCTAGAACTGAAAAATAAAGTATCTGGAACCAAAAATTCATTGAATGAAATTACACTACTGAACTCAAAGACAGGTCAAAAGAAATTATCAAAATGGAAGACCATTGGTATTCTGTCTTCAAGAGACTCCTCTCACATGAAATGACACAGACTCAAAATAAAGGTATGGAGAAAAATCTACCAAGCAAATGAAAAACAGAAAAAAGCAGGGGTTGCAATCCTAGTTTCTGACAAAACAGACTTTAAACCAACAAAGGTCAAAAAAGACAAAGAAGGGCATTACATAATGGTAAAGTGTTCAATTCAACAAGATAATGTAACTATTTTAAATATATATTCACCCAACACAGGAGCACTCAGATTTATAAAGCAAGTTCTTAGAGACCTACAAACAGACTTAGGTCCCCACACAATAATAGTGGGAGACTATTAACACTCCACTGACAATATTAGACAGATCATCAAGACAGAAAATTAACAAAGATGTTCAGGATCCAAACTCAGCATTCGATCAAATGGAACTGATAGACATCTACAGAGCTCTTCAATCAAAAACAACAGAATATATATTCTTCTCATTGCCAGTGGCACATACTCCGAAATCAATCACATAATCAGAAGTAAAACACTCCTCAGCAAATGCAATAGAACTGAAATCATAACAGTCTCTCAGACTACAGAGCAATCAAATTTGAAATCAAAACCAAGAAATGTATTCAAAACCATACAATTACATGGAAATTGAATCACCTCCTCCTGAATGACTTTTGGGTAAATAATGAAATTAAGGCAGAAGTCAAGATCTCTGAAACTAATGAGAACAAAGATACAACATGCCAGAATCTCTGGGACACAGCTAAGTCAGTGTTAGGAGGCAATTTATAACACTAAATGCCCACATTAAAAAGTTAGAGAGATCCCAAGTTAACAACTTAATATCACAACTAAAAGAATTAGAGAACTAAGGGCAAACAAATCCCAAACCTAGCAGAAGACAAGAAATAACCAAAATCAGAGCTGAACTGAAAGAGATTGACACACACACACACACACACACACACACAGCATTCAAAAGATCAACAAATCCAGGAGTTGATTTTTTTGAAAAACTTAATAGATAGACTGCTAGCTAGACTAATAAAGAAGAGAGAAGATTTAAATAAACACAATCAGAAACACCAAGGGCGATATTATAGCTGACCTCAGAGAAATACAAACCAACATCAGAGAATATTATGAATACCTCTATGCACCTATACTAGAAAATCTAGAAGAAATGGATAAATTCCTGGACACATATACCCTCCCAAGACTGATTCAGGAAGAAATGGAATCCCTGAACAGACTAATAATGAGCTTGGAAACCAAGGCAGTAATAAACAGCCTACCAACCAAAAAAAACCCAGGACCAGAAGGATTCGTAGCCTGAATTCTACCAGATGTACAGAGAATAGCTGGTACCACTCCTACTAAAACTATTCCCAAAAAATGAGCAGGAGAGACTCCTCCCTAACTCTTTCTATGAGGCCAGCATCATCCTGATACCAGAATTTGGCAGAGATACAACAAAAAAAAAGAAAACTTCAAGCCAATGTTCTTGTGTAAAATCAATGCAGAAATCCTCAGCACGATACTGGCAAGCCAAATCCACCAGCATATCAAGAAGCTTATCCATCATGGTCAAGTAGGATTTATCCCTGGGGTGCAAGGTTGGTTCAGCATATGCAAATTAATAAATATGATTCATCCCATAAGCAGAATTAAAGACAAAAACTGCATTATTATCTCAATAGATGCAGAAAAGGCTTTTGATAAAATTCAACATCGTTTCACACTAAAAACTCTCAGTAAAATAGGTATTGAAGGAACATAACTCAAATCTTAAGAGCCATCTATGACAAACTCACAGTCAATATCATACTGAATGGGTGAAAGCTGGAAGCATTCCCCTTGAAAACCGGCATAAGACAAGGATGCCCTCTTTCACCATTCCTGTTTAACGTAGTAGTGGAAGTCCTTGTCAGGGTAATCAGGCAAGAGAAAGAAATAAAGAGCATCCACATAGGAAGAGAGGAAGCTCAACTATCCCTGTTTGCAAACAACATGATCCTATAGCTAGAAAACCACATAGTCTCAGCCCAAAAGCTTCTGAAGCTGATGCTGATAAACAACTTCAGCAAAATCTCAAGATACAAAATCAATGTGCAAAAATCACTAGCAGTTTTATACACCAACAACAGTCAAGCTGAGAGCCAAATCAGAAATGCACTCCCATTCACAATTGCCACAAAAAGAATAAAATTCCTAAGAATACAGCTGTGTTAAGGTGAAAAATCTCTACAACGAGAACTACAAAACACTGCTCAAAGAAATCAGAGATGATGCAAACATGTGGAAAAACCTTCCATGCTCATGGATAGGAAGAATCAATATCATTAAAATAGCCATACTGCCCAAAGCAATTTACAGATTCAGTATTATTCTTATTAAACTACCATTGAGATTCTCCACAGAACTAGAAAAAACCCATTTTAAAATTCATATGGAACCAAAAATGCCAAGGCAATCATAAGCAAAAAGAACAAAGCTGTAGGCATCACACTACCTGACTTCAAACTATGCTACAGGGCCACAGTAACCAAAACTGCATGGTACTGGTACAAAAACAGACACATAGACCAATGGAACAGAATATAGAACCCAATAATAAGACTGTACACCTACAACTATCTGTTCTTCAACAAACCTGACAAAACAAGCAATGAGGAAAGAAATCTCTATTCAATAAATGGTGCTAGGATAACTGGCCAGCCATATGCAGACGATTAAAACTTGATCCCTTCCTTATACTATATATAGAAATTAATTCAAGATGGATTAAAGACAAATGTAAAGCCCAAAGCTATAAAAACTCTAGAAGACAACCTGGGCAATACATTCAGGACATAGGCACAGGTAAAGATTTTATGATGAAGACAACAAAAACAAAAAATGACATGTGGGATCTAATTAAACCTAAAGAGCTTCTGCATAGCAAAGGAAACTATCAACAGAGTAAACAGACAACCTACAGAATCAGATAAATTTCCTCATACTATGCATCTGACAAAGGTCTAATATCCAGCATAAATAAGTAAGTTAAACAAATTTGCAAGAAAAGAAACCAAACAACCCCATTAAAAAGTGGGCAAAGGACATGGACAGACATGTTTCAAAAGAAGACATACATGTGGCCAACAATCATATGGAAAAAGTCTCAACATCACTGATTATAAGAGAAGTGCAAATCAAAAACATAATGAGATACCATCTCACACCAGTCAGAATGGCTATTACTAAAAAGTCAAAAAATAAAAGATGCTGGTGAGGTTGTGGAGAAAAAGGAATCCTTATACACTGTTGGTGGGAGTGTAAATTAGTTCAACCATTGTGGAAGACAGTGTGGCGATTCCTCAAAGACCTAAAGATAGAAACACCATTTGACCCAGCAGTCCCATTACTGAGTATATGCCCAAAGGAATAGAAATCATTCTATTATGAAAACGTAAGCACGCATATGTTCATTTCAGCACTATTCACAATAGCAAGGAAACAGAATCAACCTAAATATCCATCAGTGGTAGACTGGATAAAGAAAATGTGGTACAGATACATGACGGGATGTTATGCAGCCATAAAAAAGAACAAAATCATGTCATTTGCAGGGACATGGAGGGAGCTGAAGGCCGTTATCCATAGCAAACTAACACAGGAACAGACAACCTAATACCTCATGTACTCATTTATAAGTGGGAGCCAAATGATAAGAACACATGGACACACAGAGGGGAACAACACACACTGGGGCATATCGGATAGTGGAGGGTGGGAAGAGGGAGAGGATCAGGAAAAACAACTAATGGGTACTAGACATAATACCTGGGTGATGAAATAATCTGTACAATAAACTCTCATGTCTCAAGTTTACCTATGTAAAAAACCAGCACATGTACCCCTGAAATTAAAAGTTGCTTTTAAAAAATAAAATATTTCAAGCTAAATGATAACTAAAATAAAACAAATCAAAATTTGTGACATGCATCTAATACACTTAAAAGGAAATATATACCTTGAAACATTAATATTAGAAAAGGAGAAAGATGTTTGAATGGCCTAAGTTTTTAAGATGCTAGATAAAGAAAAAATTAAACCCAAAATACAAAGAAGAAAAAGAAAAAAAGAAAAAAATGAAAATGGAAGATCAACAATAAAAAAGTCAATAAAAACAAAAGTTGGTACCTTGGAATAGTTAAGAAAATAAATAAATATCTTAAAATTAATAGAAAAGAAACAAAACAAATATCAGGAATGAAAAGGGGCATCAGTATAGATTCCTATGCACATAAAAAATTAAGAAGATATTATGAAAAATTTATGTCAATAAATTTAACAAAGTAGATGATATTAACAAAAATTCCCTGAAAAACGCAACTTATTGAAACAATACAAAAAGAAATATAAGTATCTGAGTAGTTCTGTATCTGTTAAACAAATTGAATTTGTAATTAGAAACCTTTCAACCAAGAAAAATTCAATCCAGATCATTTCACTAGTGATTTCTACTAAACATGTAAGGAAGAAACAACAGCACTTCAACCCAAACTCTTTCAGAAAATAAAACAGGAAGACGCCCTGATGCCAACATAACTCTGAACCAAAATTTGATAGAGGCATTATAAGAAAAAAAAATTACAACAATATTTTTTCATGAACATAGATACAGAAGCCTGAACAGAATATTAGCAAAGGGAATCCATATGATTGTCTCATTAGATCTAGAAAAAAGTACATGACAAATGTAACATGTATTCATTAAAAAAAAAAAGAAAAGCAAAAAAACACTTTCAGGATACTAGGAATAAATGGGAACATTCTGAAGATGATACAGAGTACCTATGAAAAGCCTACAACTAAAATCCTACTTAATAGTGAGAAGGGCAGGTCTTTTACCCTCCACAAATGTAGACCGATTTTTAAGCTTACTTCTATGTCCCTGAAGTATAGATGACTTTTATTCATCAATTGCAAGCCAAATCTTCCATTCCAGTGCTAAGCAGACTTGAGGCAATGATATTACCCACGATCTCTGGTTTATACTTTTCCACCCCATAGAACTTTAGGAATGAAAATCAGTGATGACCTAAGCTTTGAGAGTATCAAGATAGGTCCCAGCTGTTGATGCTCACATGGAATCTGCACCTTAGTGATACCCAGAAAGTCAAGGTCTAGGGACAGGGCTTAAGATACAATCAGAAAATGGTGCAGACCTGGTCTAACCAAGGTGGAGGCACCAATGGAAGGAGAGCAGACATTGAACATCGTATACCCTCCACACCTGAAATCACAACACTCTCTGGAAGCCCTCATATGACTAAAACTGGCTTCCCTCATCATACACCTTCTTGATAGTGTTGGTTGGCTAATCAGTTTGCCCACAGACTAAATAAAAAAGACAAAGACAGACAGACTCTATGTTCCCCAAACAATGGATTTTCCTTTTATGTATCCTGCACTCTACTTTGCCTTTGCCCAGAGACACAGTCTATACATAATTAATCTCCCAATACATATGATTAAGCTTCAGCTGTGCTCTGAGTTATGCTTTGACAGGCTTCTTAATAGAGAGCATGATATTTTCCAATGGGATGAAACAAGAATGTGTTTTGTTCCTTTCTCTTTGGGATGAACTAATTGTAAGCTCTCCTGATAGAAACAAACAGCAAATTAAGTTTTCCTCTATATGAAAATGACAATTTCATAAACAGATTAGTAGTGAGTTTCCAGCTTTTCTCTCTAGTTGTTGGCAGAAGGATATGTAGCTCAATTACTTTAAAACCAAAGCCATCATTTTTAAAGGTGTTCACAATAATTCCATGCATATTACCCCATTTGTTTATATTTTACAGCTAACCTATCCTGGTCTATAGGCTTCTGGTTATATTTATTTTGTTGTTGTTGTTGTTGTTGTTTGTGTGAGACAGGGTCTCATTCCAATGCCCAGGCCTGGAGTGCAGTGGCACCATCTTGGCTCACTGCAACCTCCACCTCCTGGGGTTCAAGTGATTCTCCCACCTTAGCCTCCTGAGTAGCTGGGATTGCAGGTATGTGCCACCACGCCCAGATTATTTTGGGTTTTTTTGTTTGTTTGTTTGTTTTTTTAGTAGAGTTGGGGTTTCACCATGTTGGCCAGGCTGTTCTCAAACTCCTGACCTCAAGTGATGCACCTGCCTTGACCTCCCAGAGTGCTGGGATTACAGGCATGAGCCACCACACCCAGCTGGGTTATATTTGTTTAAAAGGTCTTGCTTGTTTGTTTGCTTCGTTTTGCTTTTACAATAAAATTATTGAACCATGATCTCTGGTGTAGATCCTTGGGCCTAGGTCTGTCCCGTCTTTATGTATTAGAAAAAAAATCCAAAAGTAATTTTTGAAGGACATCTTGGCCTAGCCTACAGCTAGGTACTCCTTCAGGTCATCTCTGGGTGTCAGTAGGGTGGTGTCTGTGTCTTCCTTTAGGGGATAGTTGTTCTTTTTATCTATCTATCATCATTCTCTTTTCTTCTAGCAACATAGCTCACATTTTCCTTGTTCTCCTATTTCTCTCTCTCCTTCACTCTCCCTCTGATTCCAGATGAGGGTCTATGAATCTTGAATTGAGTGGCTCAGAATCTGAACATTGTTGGAGGTTGTTCATTCCAGCTGTTGAAGAACTGTCCACTTAATCCTGGTACTTAGATACCTGGTGTTGCCTTGGCTTCTGTCCTTCCCAAAGATTGATGCTTTGCCTCTTCCTTCTGTTAGGAAGGGGGCTGTTAGGTCCCCAACATCCTTTCTAAACATTTCTTTTCTGCACAAGTTATGCAGAGCTGGTTTCTGTTGCTTGCTTCTGTTGCCTGCACACACAGAACACATCTCACTCCTCTGTTCCTGTTGTGCTTCTTTGGTGGGCTGGCTCTTATGCCTGATTCTTCTCTGGGTCACCACCTTTGTCCAGCTTTTGCCATGTTTTTTCCCTCTGGTAATCCAGCCTGGTTATTGATTGGGAGACTTCTGCTGACTCCCAAGGCTTCTGCTAGCAAGGGTGCCAGACTCAAAAGAAGCAGACACCCATAATGGCAAATCCAAATAGCAAGTGGGAGCCTGGACATTTAGAAACAAGACCAATGGCATAAAGGATGGAGTCAGCCCACCAAAACTGAGAGGGGGAGAGAAGTGAAATTTACTACAACCAATAAATGTGAAATACACGTAACTGTTTGTGATATCATCTCTGGTTTCTGTGTAAAATAATAGTATAAGAGCATTTTCATTCATTCACCTGGGCCTATCCTTCCATTTAATGAAAAATACAGAGAGCATTTAAGAGTTGTTTTTCCAAATTGTGATTCATCAAAAAGAGGCATAAAGGACCTCCAACTGCACTTAAAAAGATACTTTGTGAGGGTGTTCCAAGATGGCCAAATAGGAACAGCTCCCGTCTGCAGCTCCCAGCACGATCAATGCAGAAGACAGGTGATTTCTGCATTTCCAACTGAGGTACTTGTTTCATCTGACTGGGACTGGTTGGAGAGTGGGTGCAGCCCACAGAGGGCAAGCCAAAGCAGGGCGAGGCATCACCTCACCCAGAAAGTGCAAGAGGTCAGGGGATTTCCCTTTCCTAGCCAAGGGAAGCTGTGACAGACTACCTGGAAAAACAGGACACTCCCACCAAATACTGTGCTGTTCCCAAGGTCTCAGCAACTGGCAGACAAGGTGATTCTTGCCTGGCTCAGCACATCCCATGCCCATGGAGCCTTGCTCACTGCTAGTACAGCAGTCTGAGATCGATCTGTGAGATGGCAGCGTGGCTGGGGGAGGGGCGTCCACCATTGCTGAGGCTTGAGTAGGTAAACAAAGCAGCCAGGAAGTTTGAACTGGGTGGAGCCCACCACAGCGCAACAAGACCTTCAGCCTCTGTGGGTAGGGCATAGCTAACAAAAGGCAGCAGACAACTTCTGCAGACTTAAACATCCCTGTCTGACAGCTCTGAAGAGAGCAGTGGTTCTCCCAGCACAGCATTTGAGCTCCAAGAATGGACAGACTGCCTCCTCAAGTGGGTCCCTGACCACCGTGTAGCCTAACCGGGAGACACCTCCCAGGAGGGGCCAACAGACACCTCACATAGGCGGCTGCCCCTCTGGGACGAACCTTCCAGAGGAAGGATCAGGCAGCAATATTTGCTGTTCTGCAATATTTGCTGTTCTGAAGCCTCCGCTGGTGATACCCAGGGAAACAGTGTCTGCAGTGGAACTCCAGCAAACTCCAACAGACCTGCAGCTAAGGGACCTGACTGTTAGAAAGAAAACTAACAAACAGAAAGGAATAGCATCAACATCAAAAAAAGACCACCTACACCAAAACCCCATCTGTAGGTCACCAACATCAAAGACCAAAGGTAGATAGAACCACAAAGATGGGGAGAAACCAGAGCAGAAAAGCTGAAAATTCTAAAAATCAGAATGCCTCTTATCCTCCAAAGTATTGCAGCTCCTCGCCAGCAATGCAACAAAGCTGGACAGAGAATGACTTTGACAAGTTGACAGAAGGAGGCTTCAGAAGGTTAGTAATGACAAACTTTGCCAAGCTAAAGGAGGATGTTCGAACCCATCACAAGGAAGCTAAAAACTCCGAAAAAAGATTAGATGAATGGCTAACTAAAATAAAAAGTGTAGAGAAGAACTTAAATGACCTGATGGAGCTTAAAACCATGGCACGAGAACTTCGTGATGCATGCACAAGCTTCAATAGCTGATATGATCAAATGGAAGAAAGGGTATCAGTGATTGAAGATCAAACTAATGAAATAAAGCAAGACAACAAGGTTAGAGAAAAAAGTAAAAAGAAACAAACAAAGCCTCCAAGAAATATGGGACTATGTGAAAAGACCAAACTATATTTGATTGGCGTACCAGAAAGTGATGGGGAGAATGGAAACAAGTTGGAAAACACTCTTCAGTATATTATCCAGGAGAACTTCCCCAACATAGCAAGGCAGGCCAACATTCAAATTCAGGAAATACAGAGAATACCACAAAGATACTCCTCGAGAAGAACAACCCCAAGACACATAGTTGTCAGATTCACCAAGGTTGAAATGAAGGAAAAAATGTTAAGGGCAGCCAGAGAGTAAGGTCAAGTTACCCACAAAGGGAAGCCCATCAGACTAACAGCAGATCTCTTAGCAGAAACTCTACAAGCCAGAAGAGAGTGGGGGTCAATATTCAACATTCTTAAAGAAAAGAATTTTCAATCCAGAATTTCATATCCAGCCAAAATTGAGCTTCATAAGTGAAGGAGAAATAAAATCCTTTACAGATAAGCAAATGCTTAGAGATTTTGTCACCACTAGGCCTGCCTTACAAGAGACCCTGAAGGAAGCACTAAACATGGAAAGAAACAACCAGTACCAGCAACTGCAAAAACAGACCAAATTGTAAAGACCGTACATACTATGAAGAAATTGCATCAATTAATGGGAAAAATAACCAGCAAATATCATAGTGACAGGATCAAATTCACATATAACAATATTACTTTTAAATGTAAATGGGCTAAATGCCCCAATTAAAAGACACAGACTGGCAAATTGGATAAAGAGTCAAGACCTATCAGTATGCTGTAATCAGGAGACCCATCTCATGTGCAAAGATGCCCATAGGCTCAAAATAAAGGGATGGAGGAAGATCTACCAAGCAAATGAAAAGCGGAAAAAAAAAAAAAAAAAAAAAAAGCAGGGGTTGCAATCCTAGTCTCTGATAAAACAGACTTTAAACCAACAAAGATCAAAACACACAAAGAAGGCCATTACATAACGGTAAAGGGATCAATTCAACAAGAAGAGCTAACTATCTTAAATATATACACACCTAATACAGAAGACCACAGATTCATAAAGCAAGTCCTTAGAGACCTACAGAGAGACTTGGATTCCCACACAATAATAATGGGAGAGTTTAACACCCCATTGTCAATATCGGACAGATCAATGAGACAGAGATTAACAAGGATATCCAGGACCTGCACTCACCTCTGCACCAAGCAGACCTAATAGACATCTACAGAACTCTCCACCCCAAATCAACAGAATATACATTCTTCTCAGCACCACATCACACTTATTCTAAAATTGACCACATAATTGGAAGTAAAGCATTCCTCAGCAAATATAAAAGTACAGAAATCACAACAAGCTGTCTCTCAGACCACAGTGCAATCAAATTAGAACTCAGGATTAAGAAACTCACTTAAAACTGCACAACTACAAGGAAACTAAACAACTTGCTCCTGAATGAATACTGGGTAAATAACGAAGTGAAGGCAGAAATGAAGATGTTCTTTGAAACCAATGAGAACAAAGACACAATGTACCAGAATCTCTGGGACACATTTAAAGCAGTGTGTAGAGGAAAATTTATAGCACTAAATGCCCACAAGAGAAAGCAGGAAAGATCTAAAATTCACACCCTAACATCACAATTAAAAGAACTAGAGAAGCAAGAGCAAACAAATTCAAAAGCTAGCAGAAGGCAAGAAATAACTAAGATAAGAGCAGAACTGAAAGAGATAGAGACACAAAAAATCCTTCAAAATATCAATGAATCGAGAAGCTTGCTTTCTGAAAAGATCAACAAAATTGATAGACCACTAGCAAGACTAATAAAAGAGAGAAGAATCAAATAGATGCAATAAAAAATGATAAAGGGGTTATCAGCACCAATCCCACGGAAATACCAGCTATCATCAGAGAATACTAAAAACACCTCTACACAAATAAACTAGAAAATCTAGAAGAAATGCATAAATTCCTGGACACATACACCCTCCCAAGACTAAACCAGGAAGAAGTTGAATTTCTGAATAGACCAGTAATAGGTTCTGAAATTGAGTCAATAATTAATAGCCTACCAACCAAAAAAGTCCAGGACCAGATGGATTCACAGCTGAATTCTAACAGAGGTACAAAGAGGAGCTGGTACCATTCCTTCTGAAATTATTCCAATCAATAGAAAAAAAGGGAATCCTCCCTAACTCATTTGATGAGGCCAACATCATCCTGATAACAAAGCCTGGTACAGACACAACAAAAAAAGAGAATTTTAGACCAATATCCCTGATGTACATCGATGCAAAAATCCTCAATAAAATACTGGCAAACCGAATCCAGTAGCACATCAAAAAGCTTATCCACTGCAATCAAGTTGGCTTCATCCCTGGGATGCAATGCTGGTTCAATATACGCAAATCAATGAATGTAGGTCCTGGAGCAAGATGGCCAAATAGGAACAGCTCCAGTCTCTAGCTCCCAGCGCAAGCGACACAGAAGATGGGTGATTTCTGCATTTTCAACTGAGGTACCAGGGTCATCTCACTGGGGAGTGCCAGACAATCAGTGCTGGTCAGCTGGTGCAGCCCGACCAGCAAGAGCTAAAGCAGGGCAAGGCATCGCCTCACCTGGGAAGTGCAAGGGGAAAGGGAATCCCTTTTCCTAGCCAGGGGAACTAAGACACACAACACCTGGAAAATCAGGTAACTCCCACCCTAATACTGTTCTTTACCACGGGTCTTAGCAAACGGCACACCAGGAGATTATATCCCACACCTGGCAGGGAGGGTCCCACCCCCACGGAGCCTCCCTCATTGCTATCACAGCAGTCTCTGATCTAACTGCAAGGCAGCAGCAAGGCTGGGGGAGGGGCACCCGCCATTGCTGAGGCTTAAGTAGGTAAACAAAGCCACCAGGAAGCTCAAACTGGGTGGAGTCCACAGCAGCTCAAGGAGGCCTGCCTGTCTCTGTAGACTCCACCTCTGGGGACAGGGCATAGCTAAACAAAAAGCAGCAGAAACCTCTTCAGATGCAAATGACCCTCTCTGACAGCTTTGAAGAGAGCAGTGGCTCTCCCAACACGGAGGCTGAGATCTGAGAATGGACAGACTGCCTGCTCAAGTGGGTCCCTGACCCCTGAGTAGCCTACCTGGGAGACATCCCCCACTAGGTGCAGACCAACATCCCACACCTCACATGGCGGGGTACACCCCTGAGACGAAGCTTCCAGAACAAGAATCAGACAGGAGCACTTGATGATCAGCATATTCTATCTTCTGCAGTCTCCGCTGCTGTTACCCAGGCAAACAGGGTCTGGAGTGGACCTCAAGCAAACTCCAACAGACCTACAGCTGAGGGTCCTGACTGTTAGAAGGAAAACTAACAAACAGAAAGGACACCTACACCAAAACCCCATAAGTACATCACCATCATCAAAGACCAAAGGCAGATAAAACCACAAAGATGGGGAAAAAGCAGGGCAGAAAAGCTGGAAATTCAAAAAATAAGAGCGCATCTCCCCCGGCAAACAAGCGCAACTCATCGCCAGCAATGGATCAAAGTTGGACGGAGAATGACTTTGATGAGTTGAAAGAAGAAGGCTTCAGTCCATCAAATTTCTCAGAGCTAAAGGAGGAATTACGTACCTAGCGCAAAGAAACTAAAAATCTCAAAAAAAGAATGGAAGAATGGATAACTAGAAAAATGAATGCATAGAAGGCCATAAACGAACTGACAGAGATAAAAACCATGACACGAGAAATACATGACAAATGCACAAGCTTCAGTAACCGACTTGATCAACTGGAAGAAAGAGTATCAGTGATTGAGGATCAAATGAATGAAATGAAGCAAGAAGAGAACTCTAAAGAAAAAAGAGGAAAAAGAAATGAACAAAGCCTTCAAGAAGTATTGGATTATGTGAAAAGACCAAATCTACGTCTGATTGGGGTGCCTGAAAGTGAGGGGGAAAATGGAACCAAGTTGGAAAACACTCTTCAGGATATCATCCAGGAGAACTTCCCCAACCTAGTAAGGCAGGCCAACTTTCAAATTCAGGAAATACAGAGAATGCCACAAAGATATTCTTCGAGAAGAGCAACTCCAAGACACATAATTGTCAGATTCACCAAAGTTGAAATAAAGGAAAAAATCTTAAGGGAAGCCGAGAGAAAGGTCGGGTTACCCACAAAGAGAAGCCCATCAGACTAACAGCAGATCTCTCGGCAGAAACTCTACAAGCCAGAAGAGAGTGGAAGCCAATATTCAACATTCTTAAAGAAAAGAATTTTAAACCCAGAATTTCATATCCAGCCAAACTAAGTTTCATAAGTGAAGGAGAAATAAAATCCTTTACAGACAAGCAAATGCTGAGAGATTTTGTCCCCACCAGACCTGCCCTACAAGAGATCCTGAAGGAAGCACTAAACATGGAAAGGAACAACCGGTACCAGCCATTGCAAAAAACATGCCAAAATGTAAAGACCATCGATGCTAGGAAGAAACTGCATCAACTAACGAGCAAAATAACCAGCTAATATCACAATGACAGGATCAAGTTCACACATAACAATATCAACATTAAATGTAAATGGACTAAACGGCCCAATTAAAAGACACAGACTGGCAAATTGGATAAAGAGTCAAGACCCATCAGTTTCCTGTATTCAGGAGACCCATTTCACATGCAGAGACACACATAGGCTCAAAATAAGGGAATGGAGGAAGATCTACCAAGCAAATGGAGAACAAAAAAAAGCAGGGGTTGCAATCCTAGTCTCTGATAAAACAGACTTTAAACCATCAAAGATCAAAACACACAAAGAAGGCCATTACATAATGGTAAAGGGATCAATTCAACAGGAAGAACTAACTATCCTAAATATATATGCACCCAATACAGGAGCACCCAGATTCATAAAGCAAGTCCTTAGAGACTTACAAAGAAACTTAGACTCCCATACAATAATAATGGGAGACTTCAACACCCCACTGTCAACATTAGACAGATCAACAAGACAGAAAGTTAACAAGGATATCTAGGAATTGAACTCAACTCTGCACCAAGTGGACCTAATAGACATCTACAGAACTCTCCACCACAAATGAACAGAATATACATTCTTCTCAGCACCACATCACACTTATTCCAAAATTGACCACATAATTGGAAGTAAAGCACTCCTCAGCAAATGTACAAGAACAGAAATTACAACAAACTGTCTCTCAGACCACAGTGCAATCAAACTAGAACTCAGGACTAAGAAACTCAATGAAAACCGCTTAACTACATGGAAACTGAACAATCTGCTCCTGAATGACTACTGCGTACACAACAAAATGAAGGCAGAAATAAAGATGTTCACTGAAACCAATGAGAACAAAGATACAACATAGCAGAATCTCTGAGACACATTTAAAGCAGTGTGTAGAGGGAAATTTATACCACTAAATGCCCACAAGAGAAAGTTGGAAAGATCTAAAAATGACACTCTAACATCACAATTAAAAGAACTAGAGAAGCAAGAGCAAACAAATTCAAGAAATAACTAAGGCAAGAAATAACTAAGATCAGAGCAGAACTGAAGGAGATAGAGACACAAAAAAGCCTCCAAAAAATCAATGAATCCAGGAGTTGGTTTTTTGAAAAGATCAACAAAATTGACAGACCGCTAGCAAGACTAATAAAGAAGAAAAGAGAGAAGAATCAAATAGACGCAATAAAAAATGATAAAGGGAATATCACCATCGACCCCACAGAAATAGAAACTACCATCAGAGAATACTATAAATACCTCTATGCAAATAAACTAGAAAATCTAGAAGAAATGGATAATTGATCTTGGGCAGTATGGCCATTTTCACGATATTGATTCTTCCTATCTATGAGTATGGTATTTTCTTCCATTTGTTTGTGTCCTCTTTTATTTCACTGAGCAGTGGTTAGTAGTTATCTTTGAAGAGGTCCTGGACATCCCTTGTAAGTTGCATTCCTAGGTATTTTATTCTCTTTGAAGCAATTGTGAATGGAAGTTCATTCCTGATTTGGCTCTCTATTTGTTACTGGTATATAAGAATGCTTGTGATTTTTGTACATTAATTCTGTATCCTGAGACTTTGCTGAAGTTGCTTCTCAGCTTAAGGAGATTTTGGGCTGAGATGATGGGGTTTTCTAAATATACAATCATGTCATCTGCAAACAGGGACAATTTGACTTCTTCTTTTCCTAACTGAATCCCCTTGATTTCTTTCTCTTGCCTGATTGCCCTAGCCAGAACTTCCAACACTATGTTGAATAGGAGTGGCGAGAGAGGGCATCCCTGTCTTGTGCCAGTTTTCAAAGGGAATGCTTCCAGTTTTTACCCATTCAGTATGATATTGGCTGTGGGTTTGTCATAAATAGCTCTTATGATTTTGAGATACGTTCCATCAATACCGAATTTATTGAGCGTTTTTAGCATGAAGGGCTGTTGAATTTTGTCAAAGGCCCTTGCTGCATCTGTTGAGATAATCATGTGGTTTTTGTCTTTGGTTCTGTTTATATGCTGGACTACGTTTATTGATTTGCGTATATTGAACCAGCCTTGCATTCCAGGGATGAAGCCCACTTGATCATGGTGGATAAGCTTTTTGATGTGCTGCTGGATCCGGTTTGCCAGTATTTTATTGAGGATTTTTGCATCAATGTTCATCAGGGATATTGGTCTAAAATTCTCTTTTTTTGCGGTGTCTCTGCCAGACTGTGGTATCAGGATGATGTTGGCCTCATAAAATGAGTTAGGGACGATTCCCTTTTTTTCTATGGATTGGAATGGTATCAGAAGGAATGGTACCAGCTCCTCCTTGTGCCTCTGGTAGAATTCAGCTGTGTATCCATCTGGTCCTGGACTTTTTTTGGTTGGTAGGCTATTAATTATTGCCTCAATTTCAGAGCCTGCTATTGGTCTATTCAGGGATTCAACTTCTTCCTGGTTTAGTCTTGGGAGAGTGTAAGTGTCCAGGAAATTATCCATTTCTTCTAGATTTTCTAGTTTATTTGCGCAGAGGTGTTTATAGTATTCTCTGATGGTAGTTCGTATTTCTGTGGAGTCGGTGGTGATATCCTCTTTATCATTTTTTATTGCATCTATTTGATTCTTCTCTTTCCTCTTTTTTATTAGTCTTGCTAGTGGTCTATCAATTTTGTTGATCTTTTCAAAAAACCAACTCTGTGCCATCCTCATCAAGCTACCAATGAGTTTCCTTACAGAATTGGAAAAAACTGCTTTAAAGTTCATATGGAACCAAAAAAGAACCCACATTGCCAAGACAATCCTAAATCAAAAGAACAAAGCTGGAGGCATCACACTACCTGACTTCAAACTATACTACAAGGCTACAGTAACCAAAACAGCATGGTACTGGTACCAAAACAGAGATATAGAGCAATGGAACAGAACAGAGACCTCAGAAATAATACCACACATCTACAGCCATCTGATCTTTGACAAACCTGAGAAAACCAAGAAATGGGGAAAGGATTCCCTATTTAATAAATGGTGCTGGGAAAATTGGCTAGCCATAAGGAGAAAGCTGAAACTGGATCCTTTCCTTACTCCTTATATGAAAATTAATTCAAGATGGATTAGAGACTTAAATGTTAGACCTAATACCATAAAAACCCTAGAAGAAAACCTAGGTAATACCATTCAGGACATAGGCATGGGCAAGGAATTCATATCTAAAACACCAAAAGCAATGGCAACAAAAGCCAAAATAGACAAATGGGATCTAATTAAACTAAAGAGCTTCTGCACAGCAAAAGAAACTACCATCAGAGTGAACAGGCAACCTACAGAATGGGAGAAAATGTTTGCAATCTACTCATCTGACAAAGGGCTATTATCCAGAACCTACAAAGAACTCAAACAAATTTACAAAAAATACCACAAACAACCCCATCAAAAAGTGGGCAAAGGATATGAACAGACATTTCTCAAAAGAAGACATGCATACAGCCAACAGACACATGAAAAAATGCGCGTCATCACTGGTCATCAGAGAAATGCAAATCAAAACCACAATGAGATACCATTTCACACCAGTTAGAATGACAATCATTAAAAAGTCAGGAAACAACAGGTGCTGGAGAGGATGTGGAGAAATAGGAACACTTCTACACTGTTGGTGGGATTGTAAACTAGTTCAACCATTATGGAAAACAGTATGGCGATTCCTCAAGGATCTAGAACCATAAGTACCATATGACCCAGCCATCCCATTACTGGGTATATCCCCAAAGGATGATAAATCATGCTGCTATAAAGACACATGCACACGTTTGTTCATTGTGGCACTATTCACAATAGCAAAGACTTGGAATCAACCCAAATGTCCATCAGTGACAGACTGGATTAAGAAAATGTGGCACATATACACTGTGGAATACTATGCAGCCATAAAAAGGGATGAGTTTGTGTCTCTTATAGGGACATGGATGCAGCTGGAAACCATCATTCTCAGCAAACTTTCGCAAGAACAGAAAACCAAACACCGCATGTTCTCACTCATAGGTGGGAACTGAACAATGAGATCACTTGGACTCAGGAAGGGGAACATCACACACCAGGGCCTATTATGGGGAGCGGGGAGCGGGGAGCGGAGAGGGATTGCATTGGGAGTTATACCTGATGTAAATGATGAGTTGATGGGTGCTGACGAGTTGATGGGTGCGGCACACCAACACAGCACAAGTATACATATGTAACAAACCTGCACGTTATGCACATGTACCCTAGAACTTAAAGTATAATAATATATTAAAAAACAAAGAAATGGATAATTTTCTGGACACTTACACTCTCCCAAGACTAAACCAGGAAGAAGTTGAATCCCTGAATAGACAAATAGCAGGCTCTGAAATTGAGGCAATAGTTAATAGTCTACCAAACAAGAAAGGTCCAAGACCAGACAGCCGAATTCTACCAGAGGTACAAGGAGGAGCTGGTACCATTCCTTCTGAAACTATTCCAATAATAGAAAAAGAGGGAATCCTCCCTAACTCATTTTATGAGGCCAACATCATCCTTTGATACCAAAGTCTGGCAGAGACACTGCAAAAAAAGAGAATTTTAGACCAATATCCCTGATGAACATTGATGCAAAAATCCTCAATAAAATACTGGCAAACCGGATCCAGCAGCACATCAAAAAGCTTATCCACCATGATCAAGTGGGCTTCATCCCTGGAATGCAAGGCTAGTTCAATATACGCAAATCAATAAACGTAGTCCAGCATATAAACAGAACCAAAGACAAAAACCACATGATTATCTCAATAGATGCAGCAAAGGCCTTTGACAAAATTCAACAGCCCTTCATGCTAAAAACGCTCAATAAATTCGGTATTGATGGAACGTATCTCAAAATCATAAGAGCTATTTATGACAAACCCACAGCCAATATCATACTGAATGGGCAAAACCTGGAAGCATTCCCTTTGAAAACTGGCACAAGACAGGGATGCCCTCTCTCACCACTCCTATTCAACATAGTGTTGGAAGTTCTGGCTAGGGCAATCAGGCAAGAGAAAGAAATCAAGGGGATTCAGTTAGGAAAAGAAGAAGTCAAATTGTCCCTGTTTGCAGATGACATGATTGTATATTTAGAAAACCCCATCATCTCAGCCCAAAATCTCCTTAAGCTGAGAAGCAACTTCAGCAAAGTCTCAGGATACAAAATTAATGTGCAAAAATCACAAGTATTCCTGTACATCAGTAACAGACAAACAGAGAGTCAAATCATGAATGAACTTCCATTCACAATTGCTTCAAAGAGAATAAAATACCTACGAATCCAACTTACAAGGGATGTACAGGACCTCTTCAAGGAGAACTACAAACCACTGTTCAGTGAAATAAAAGAGGATACAAACAAATGGAAGAACATACCATACTCATTGATAGGAAGAATCAATATCATGAAAATGGCCATACTACCCAAGGTAATTTATAGATTCAATGCCATCCCCATCAAGCTACCAATGAGTTTCCTTACAGAATTGGAAAAAACTGCTTTAAAGTTCATATGGAACCAAAAAAGAACCCACATTGCCAAGACAATCCTAAGTCAAAAGAACAAAGCTGGAGGCATCACGCTACCTGACTTCAAACTATACTACAAGGCTACAGTAACCAAAACAGCATGGTACTGGTACCAAAACAGAGATATAGAGCAATGGAACAGAACAGAGACCTCAGAAATAAAACCACACATCTACAACCATCTGATCTTTGACAAACCTGAGAAAACCAAGAAATGGGGAAAGGATTCCCTATTTAATAAATGGTGCTGGGAAAATTGGCTAGCCATAAGGAGAAAGCTGAAACTGGATCCTTTCCTTACTCCTTATATGAAAATTAATTCAAGATGGATTAGAGACTTAAATGTTAGACCTAATACCATAAAAACCCCAGAAGAAAACCTAGGAAATACCATTCAGGACATAGGGATGAGCAAGGACTTCATGTCTAAAACACCAAAAGCAACGGCAACAAAAGCCAAAATAGACAAATGGGATCTAATTAAACTAAAGAGCTTCTGCACAGCAAAAGAAACTACCACCAGAGTGAACAGGCAACCTACAGAACAGGAGAAAATTTTTGTAATCTACTCATCTGACAAAGGGCTATTATCCAGAACCTACAAAGAACTCAAACAAATTTACAAAAAATACCACAAACAACCCCATCAAAAAGTGGGCAAAGGATATGAACAGACATTTCTCAAAAGAAGACATGCATACAGCCAACAGACACATGAAAAAATGCGCGTCATCACTGGCCATCAGAGAAATGCAAATCAAAACCACAATGAGATACCATCTCACACCAGTTAGAATGACAATCATTAAAAAGTCAGGAAACAACAGGTGCTGGAGAGGATGTGGAGAAATAGGCACACTTCTACACTGTTGGTGGGATTGTAAACTAGTTCAACCATTGTGGAAAACAGTATGGCGATTCCTCAAGGATCTAGAACTAGAAATACCATATGACCCAGCCATCCCATTACTGGGTATATCCCCAAAGGATTATAAATCATGCTACTATAAAGACACATGCACACGTATGTTCATTGTGGCACTATTCACAATAGCAAAGACTTGGAATCAACCCAAATGTCCATCAGTGACAGACTGGATTAAGAAAATGTGGCACATATACACCATGGAATACTATGCAGCCATAAAAAGGGATGAGTTTGTGTCCCTTGTAGAGACATGGATGCAGCTGGAAACCATCATTCTTAGCAAACTATCACAAGAACAGAAAACCAAACATTGCATGTTCTCACTCATAAGTGCGAATTGAACAATGAGATCACTTGGACTCAGGAAGGGGAACATCACACACCGGGGTCTATTATGGGGAGAAGGGAGGCGGGAGGGATGGCATTGGGAGTTATACTGATGTAAATGACGAGTTGATGGGTGCTGACGAGTTAATGGGTGCAGCACACCAACATGGCACAAGTATACATATGTAACAAACCTGCACGTTGTGCACATGTACCTGAGAACTTAAAGTATAATAATAAAATAAAATAAAATAAATAAATAAAATAAATGTAATCCATCACATAAACAGAACCAACAACAAAAACCACATGGTTATCTCAATAGATGCAGAAAAGACCTTCGACAAAATTCAACAGCCTTTCATGCTAAAGACTCTCAATAAATTAGGTATTGATGGAACGTATTTCAAAGTAATAAGAACTATTTATGACAAGCCCACAGCCAATATCATACTGAATGGGCAAAAACTGGGAACATTCCCTTTGAAAACTGGCACAAGACAGGGATGCCCTCTCTCACCACTCCAACATAGTATTGGAAGTTCTAGCCAGGGCAATCAGGCAAGAGAAAGAAATAAAGCATATTCAATTAGGAAATGAGGAAGTCAAATTGTCCCTTTTGGAGGGTTACATGATTGTATATGCAGAAAACCCCGTCATCTCAGCCCCAAATCTCCTCAAGCTGATAAGCAACTTCAGCAAAGTCTAAGGATACAAAATCGAAGTGCAAAAATCACAAGCATTCCTATACACCATTAAAAGACAGAGAGCCAAATCATGAGTGAACTTCCATTTGCAATTGCTACAAAGAATGAAATACCTAGGAATCCAACTTACAAGGGATGTGAAGGACCTCTTCAAGCACTACAAACCACTGCTCAAGAAAATAAAAGAGGACACAAACAAATGGAAGTATATTCCATGCTCATGGATAGAAAAAGTCAATATCATGAAAATGTCCATACTGTCCAAGGCAATTTATAGATTCAATGCCATCCCCCTCAAGCTACCAATGACTTTCTTCACAGAATTCGAAAAAACTGCTTTAAAGTTCATATGGAACCAAAAAAGAACCCACATTGCTAAGACAATCCTAAGTCAAAAGAACAAAGCTGGAGGCATCACGCTACCTGACTTCAAACTATACTACAAGGCTACAGCAACCAAAACAGCATGGTACTGGTACCAAAACAGAGATATAGAGCAATGGAACAGAACAGAGGCCTCAGAAGTAACACCACACATCTACAACCATCTGATCTTTGACAAACCTGAAAAAAACAAGAAATGGGGAAAGGATTCCCAATTAAATGAATGGTGCTGGGAAAACTGGCTAGTCATATGTAGAAAGCTGAAACTGGATCCCTTCCTTACACCCTATACAAAAATTAATTCAAGATAGATTAAAGACTTAAATGTTAGACCTAATACCATAAAAACCCCAGAAGAAAACCTAGGAAATACCATTCAGGACATAGGCATGGGCAAGGACTTCATGACTAAAACACCAAAAACAATGGCAACAAGAGCCAAAATAGACAAATGGGATCTAATTAAACTAAAGAGCTTCTGCATGGCAAAAGAAACTACCACCAGAGTGAACAGGCAACCTACAGAATGGGAGAAAATTTTTGCAATCTACCTATCTAACAAACGGCTAATATCCAGAATCTATAAATAACTCTAACAAATTTACAAGAAAAAAACAAACAACCCCATCAAAAAGTGGGCAAAGGATATGAACAGACATTTCTCAAAAGAGGACATGTATACAGCCAACAGACACATGAAAAAATGCTCATCATCACTGGTCATCAGAGAAATGCCAATCAAAACCACAATGAGATATCATCTCAGGCCAGCTAGAACAGCAATCATTAAAAAGTCAGGAAACAACAGATGCTGGAGAGGATGTGGAGAAATAGGAAGGCTTTTACACTGTTGGGAGTGTAAATTAGTTCAACCATTGTGGAAGACAGTGTGGGGTTTCCTCAAGGATCTAGAACTAGAATTACCATTTGACAAGGATTATAAATCATGCTACTATAAAGACACATGCACACATATGTTTATTGCGGCACTATTCACAATAGCAAAGACTTGCAACCAACCCAAATGTCCATCAATGATAGACTGAATTAAGAAAATGTGGCACATATACACCATGGAATACTATGCAGCCATAAAAAGGATGAGTTCATGTCCTTTGCAGAGACATGGATGAAGCTGGAAACCATCACTCTCAGCAAACTATCACAAGGACAGAAAACCAAACACTGCGTGTTCTCACTCATAGGTGGGAACTGAACAATGAGATCACTTGGACACTGGGTGGGGAACATCACACACCAGGGTCTGTTGGGGCACTAGGGGAGGGATAGCATTAGGAGAAAAACCTAATGTAAATGATGGGTTGATAGGTGCAGCAAACCAACATGGCACATGTATACCTATGTATCAAAACTGCACATTGAACTTAAAGTTCATCCTAGAACTTAAAGTATAATAATAATAATAATAGTAATAAAAGATACTTTGCTGGGGTTTGTATCTCAAGAAGCCACACATTTTTCTAAAAAAGTTGTTTTTGGGTAAGGCACAGTAGCTTATGCCTATAATTCCAGCACTTTGGGAGGCCAACGTGGGAGGACTGCTTGAGCCCAGGAGTTTGAGACCAGCCTGGGCAACATGGCGAGATCCCATCTTTACAAAAAATTAGCTGGGTGCAGTAGTGTGTGCCTGTAGTACCAGCTACTTGGGAGACTGAGGCAGGAGGATCACTTGAGCCTGAGAGGTAAAGGATGCAGTAAGCCACGATCCCACCACTGCACTCTAGTCTGGGCAACAGAGCAGGACTCTGTCTCAAAAAAATAAATAAAATTAAAAAGTTTTTTTCTAAGTGCACTTACTGTATTGTATTAATTCACAGTTGTATGCTTTGTGTAAGCATTTTATCTGAATTTTCTATAAAAAGTTTTTTAGTGGAGCAATATGAATTTTAGTTAGAATACAATCTGTCTAATTTATAATTATGGATACATCATTTTACTTAGAGCTGACTCATATCTTTGCAAAGTGTTAAATGTTTATAAAAATTCTACTATACATTGAGATATCACTCAGCAGTAAAAGGCCTGGTGTACTGATAATATACTATGGTGTAGAAGGATCTTGAAAACATTATGCTAAGTGAAAGAAGCCAGTCACAAAGGACCACGTATTGTATTATTCCATTTATATGAAATGTCCAGATTTTTAAAATCTATATAGATAGAAAGTAGATTAGTCACTGCCTAAGGCTGGAAAGATAGGGTATTGGGAGGTGATGGGTAAGGGAGTAGGGGGGATTCTTGGGCTTTAAAAAGTGTTCTAAAATTGATTTTGATGAAGGATGTCTGGGCAACCTGGCTTTGTGGATGGACTTTCTGGGCAACTTTGTGGATACACTACTAAAAGCCACTGAATTGTACACTTTATAAATGGATTAATTGTGTGGTATTTAAATCATCTCTCAAAAAAATCTGTTAAAAATTCTGCTTATTTTAGTTTAACCTATTGTCTGAAGCAATCCCTCCTTCTCACACAAAAAAATCCCATTACCTAGTATTTTTACCATGTTTAGGATACGAAATATGTATTTGGAGGTTGACATAATGAAGAGAGATTGAGCATTAATATCTTTTTCATTCGTATTTCATGTTTGCTTGGAAGATCCTTGCTTTACTTACTCTCAAAGGACAACTTTCTGTAGAGATACATGGACTTAAACAATCTGTAAATGTACTAAACTTTATTTTTTCACATAAAGTTCCTGCATGTTTGTGCTATATTTATTTATAAATACTTTTCAGGTTTTGTTATTGTTGAAATTGTATTTTTTCTCAAAAATTAGATTTTCTACTTATTATGGGACTGTAGAAATGAAATTTTTTTTTTTACATTCATCATGTATCTAGCAACCATGTTAAAGTCTCATGCGATCTGATAGTTTTATAAGGGGAAACTCCTTTCACTTGGTTCTCAATGTCCGTCTTGCTTGCTGCCATGTAAGATGTGCCTTTTGCCTTCCACCATGACTGTGAGGCCTGCCCAGCCATGTGGAATTGTGAGGCCATTAAACCTCTTTTACTTTATAAATTACCCAGTCTCAGGTATGTCTTTATCAGCAGTATGAAAGTTAACTAATAAAATAACTTTCTTCTATTTCTAGTTTGCTAAGAGTTTTTTATTATGTATGGACATTCATATACTAAACCCATTATTCCTAAATTCCCTTGAGACATGCACATATTATTTATACATACGCCATATGCATCTTTATAAGATTTTTGGAGAAGTCAGAAGACATACTTATAAAATTGGCTATATTGATACAGGTAATGAAAACCTGATTACAGAATACTAGAAAGTTCTGCCTATCAACTTGAATCTTGTCTCTGTCTATACTATCTACATTCAATACCAAAGTGATCTTGTTCATCCCATGGTCTTAAACACCATCCATGGACTAATGACTCTCCAGTTGAACTCCTGAACCTCCCTGAACACAAGACTCATACAGCCAACTACCCTCTCAGCATTTCCATGTGATTGTCTAAAAAGTATCTCAAACTTAACACGCTCCCAAACCAAATCTTACTTTCCCACCCCCAAACAAGGGTTCCCTGTTTAGCAAATTGCACATCATTTACCTACTGCTCAAGCCAAAATACCTTGGCCTCATCTGTGAGTCCTCTCTTTTTGCCACAATATACATACAACCTGCCACACACACACATACACACACACACACACACACAAATCTGTGAGCTCAATCTCCAAAACTTATGCCAAGTGTGACCCTTTCTCATCTACCCAGGGACGACATGCCACTCCCTGGCTCCCAGCCATCCTCACTTGTTGCCTGACTTCCTGAGACCCAAAGAAAAACTGCTATGAGCAGGGAGAGCTTAGGTTCTAGCACTCAGTTACCTAGCCTTCTGCTCATCAGCAAACACCCAACTATCATTGCCTCTACCTGAGCTTCTCTGAAGATTCAAACACCCAAACCCTATCATTTAACTATACCAACTCCCTCCCCCAGGGCAACCAACCTGTCTTTTTGTTTCTGTTTCCTAGAAAGGGGTTAACACACTATAGGTATGTTATCTCTGTCTCTCTCTCTCTGTCTCTGTCTCTCTGTCTCTGTCTCTGTCTCTCTGTCTCTCTCTCTGTCATCCTCTCTTCCTCTGTATTTCTCTCCCTCTGTCTCCCCTGTTCCCAAGACCCTCCATTGATTTTATACACACACACACACACACACACACACACACACCATATTGCTTTTGTTCTCAGAAAACATAAAGCCACCACACTAAACAACAGGTTGATTCCTCCCAAGCAAAGCTTCCTTCTTAGCCCCTAGATGTGCTGGTTTGGAAAGTATGAACATTCTCCCTTCTCAAAAAACCAATCAGTCATGATATTTCATGGTCCAGATGAAAGGCCATCAGGCTGGTGCCTGAAGAAACAAACAATCATAAATTGCAAATGACAAATGGTTGTTTTGCTCCTGAATCTGAAACAATCTCCTAGTGGTTGAGAATTTTTTTCTTATAAAATGTGGCTAGGACCACAAAGATTCTGACCCTGGGGCATCTCTGGCCTTTAATGTGATACACTGACATCTCTTTTACAGAGAATACATTTTTCAACGTCAAAGCTTTTAGCCACAAGGCAGTGTAACTTCAGTTGAGAAACAGGTGTTGACTGTAGCCAAGGTGAACATCATACAGCTTCAGTAGAGTTGGGAGGGACCTCTTAGCTCCTAAACTCAAATGACTGACAATATTGCTTCTATATAATGGTGAGACCAGGGGCTTGAGGAGGCTAAGATGAAAGAAAAGGAAGAACCTTTCTCATCAATATCACAGTGTGTCTGTCTATCAGGCCATCATTAGCAGTACCAATTTTGAATTCTCTCCTCAGAGACTGTTGTCAAATCTGACCACTTCTCACCATCTGGACTGGCACAGCCCTCAATCACATCCACCAGTTATCACCTGCAACAGGTCTCCAGCCTTCTCTCATTCCCTGATTCCTCTTTGTCCTCTACAGCCTTTCCTTCACACAGCAACCCTAACCATCTTTCTAATCCACATATCAGATCGTGTAACTTCTCTGCTCAAAATCCCCCAAACGTTTCCTTTCATCATCTAAACAAAAGCCAGACTCTTACTATAGGACTCAGAGACAGATCACTGCAGACCCACTGAAGCTTAAGAACTATGGCCCTCACTTGGACAGCCCCTGAAAACTCTGGAAGGGACCTAGTAGTGTGTTTTCATGGGATGGGCATGTTTTTGTAAAGTTTGCAAAAGGAAGATACGTTTTTATTCTTTCTCTGCAAGGGCCTTCAAACTTGATCCTTGTGACACCTGGACCTAAGTGGCCTAGAAGGTCTGGCTGACCTAGATGCTGACCTCTTCTCCCCCAGCATCAACCCCAGTCGTCACCCTTGAGCCCCTTCCACCACCATCGTGCCCTTTCTAGCTTAGGCTTCGCACTGGCCGTTCCTTTTGCCTGGAGCTCGCCTTCCTCTTATGTTATGAGAGGTTGCCCATACCCACTTTTTGCCCCAACTTCAGATACTCTAATGCATTTTTAAATTTTCTTTTTCTGGTACGATTTTATTGGTGTCTAGAATAGCATATTTATCATTCTTGTGTTTATACAAGGGCTGGGATGCTGCTTATTTCCTCAATAGCCTCAACTTCTAGAAAATACTGTACCGGCTCATAATAGGTTTTCAATAAATATCTATTAACACTTATGCCCAAAAGAATATAAAGCTCAAACACATATTTGTACCCCAGTGTTCATGGCAGCACTATTCATGATACCCAAAAGGTGGAAACAACCCAAATGTCGATCAATAGATGAATGAATAATAAAATGTGGTATAGCCATATAATTGGATAATATTCAGCCTTAAAAAGTAATGAAATTTTGATACAGGCTACAACATGGATGAACCTTCAAAGCATTACACAAAGTGAAATTATTCAGACACAAAAGAATAAATGGTGTTTGATTCTATGTATACGGGGCACCTAGAGTAGGCAGTTTCACAGAAACCAAAAGTAGAATGGGGGATAGCGGGTGGGGAGAATAGGGAGTTGATGTTTTATGGGTAGAGAGTTTCAGTCTGGGATGATGAAAAAGTTCTGGAAATGGTGATGATTGCACAATATGATGAATGTAGTTAATGCCACTGAATTATACACTTATAAATGATTACAATGGTAAATTTTATGCTATGTATATTTTACCACACACACAAAATACATATATAGAAAGAAAGAGACCCTTTATCCATATGTTGTAAGGTGGACTGTATAAATCTCTGTTCCTTGTCACCCAGAGGGCCTATGGCTGCCCTTGACCAATCTTAGGAAGCAGGCAAATGTGGGGAGAGAGTGATAAATGCCAAAGCTTTTCCAGAAAATTGGGGGTTTTGATCTTAGGAATCCTTTTCTAATTCCCAAGAGATGGTTAACTTACGAAAGAAAAGAAAAACTACCAAAATGAGACACAGGCATATCTGAAAGACAGCATTTTAGAAGGAGGCTTTAAAAAGTATAAAGTTTAATACACACACACACCCCATACACATACATACATGCACCTCTGATTTGTGTTATTCCATGGTAGAACACTCCTCCTCTACTCACACTGAAGTCATAGACACACCATCCTGATATAATAAAATGCTTTTAATTTCAAGATCTGGAGTAAAACTAACAGGAAAGCAAATTGTACAGCTGATGAGGGCTGGGAGTGAACATATTGAGTCCTTCGGAAGCGTACTTTAACTCACCGAAATGTAATTAGGTTTGAAGAGCCATCATTTTACCAAGCAATCAAGAATCCATAACTGAACCTTGTTCTCTGCAGTCTAATCATCAAATATGCATTGTCTTTATAATGCTTAGCTCCCATTACAATGAAAGAGTTTTGGGGATAATTCTCATCTCACATAAATGAAAACACAACTTACTAACATGTTTAAATTATCTTTTACAAAATAAGTTACTCTTCCCTTGCTTTTAATAATAAGGGTCCCAGAGTTTATTGATCTTGTTCAGAAAATGGAATACCATGAGCTTCTTGGGCCTAACACATCATATTCATATCATATTCATATAATCATAACTGGAGATTTATACCAAGATATTATGGCTTACAGCCACATGAGGCCATAAACAATTATTCGCTATTTTTAAAATATTAAAGAACTGACCAAAGAAAAATATTTTTAGAATTTAAATTATTTATGATCACAAAAATTTTCAAATTCATATTTTAAAAGGTAATATTGCATTTATATATCTCATATACACTTTTTGGCTAACCCCTAGCCCATTCTGATTTCCCAAAAAATAGAGACTTTGCCTATCCACATTTAACTGCTAAGTTGTGCCAATGAAAATGAAGAGCCAGGTTTTGTTCTGTGTATTTCCCTGTTCCACGCACAGATTGTTGAACTCCAATTCATCATCAGACTCACCTACTATGAGATTGTCTTGGGATGCGAAGTGTAAAAAAATGAGGAATCTCCAAACCCACTTCTTGTGTTATATAAAGCCCTGGGCTCTATCTTTGCACTGAGAATGTTGCTACTCAAAGTGTGGTCTGCAGACCAGCAGCATCAACATCATCTCCTGGGAAGCTTGTTGGGAACACAGGAACCCCCCAACTACACCCCCTATCTACAGAATCAGGATCTGCTTTTCAACGTGATCCCAAATGATTACATGCACATTACAGTGAGAAAGATGCTGTCTTAGGAAATGAGACCTTATTATTGATGTTCTTGATTTTAAATGCTGCACCTCCTGCTCAGAAGCAAAGAAGATAAGAAAAGTATTGAAAGGATGGAGGACTTCAAAAGAGTTTTTGGATCAACTTATTTAATGCTTCTCTGGATGGCTCATAGGTGCAGTTGGGCAACTTAAAATGCCTTTCAGAGGTTCAGAGGCTTTTGACGTGATCTTAGCAAACATAACTAAAACCAAGTATCTACAAAGGGTGTAGTAGGGCCCACCAAATCTTCATATCGTTTTGTTTGTTCTGTTTTGGTTTTTGTGTTGTTTCCTTTTTGTTCTTTGTTTTTTTGTTTTGTTTTGTGATCCCACTTTGCACCATCATCTGAAAGCTGAGTTTCTGATTCCTCAAGGGGGCAGGCATTCTCCACAATGCTGCCTCACCCATGATCATGGAGGCAGCATTAGTCATAGACTTGTAAGTGCAAACAAAAAGATTTAAAGGTTAAGTCAATTATTCAAACTAGCTTTAATATAGGATTTGGGTTGCTGATTTTTTGAGAAAATGACTTAACCAGTTGTAAGATGACTAGTCCAGACATTAAAGATTTTTTATGCTAAATTAATTTCAAGGACTATGAAATAGGCTTGGATTTTGACCTCATCTTAGAATCCCTGGACTCCTAAACTTCATTTAGGCTCCTGCCCCAATACTATGTGCCTCTGACAGATAGTATTCCATCAAACCTTTCCTTTGCATAACACTTACCATGTTTTATTATAATTACCTGACCAACTATGTTTGTTTCTCATTAGATTGTGACCCCTATGAAGGCAAAGACAATGTCTTACTCCTATTTGTATCACAGATACCCGTAAAAGTGTCTGGCACATACTAGGTACTTAATATATGAGTTGAATGAATTGATCAATAAACATAATTGATAGAAATTGAGGTATTAAAAGTAGGGCAAGCAGTCTAAACAACAACTTACTTTTCAAGTATGAAATATGTATTAGTCTGTTTTTGCATTGCTATAAAGAAATACTGGAGACTAGGTAATTTATAAGGAAAACAGGTTTATTTGGCTCACAGTTCTGCAGACTGTACAAGAAGCATCACACCAGGATCTGCTTCTGGTGAGGCCTCAGGAAGCTTCCACTCATGGCAGAAGGTGAAGGGGAGCAGGAGTGTCACATGGCAAGAGAGAGGGGAGGAGGTGCCAGGCTCCATTAAACAGTCAGCTCTGGCATGAACTAATTTATTACTTTAGGGAAGGCAGCAAGCCATTCATGAGAGATCCACCCTCATGACTCAAACGCTTCTCACTAGGCCTCACCACCAACACTGGGAATCACATTTCAACATGAGATCTTGGGGGGGATAAATATCCAGAGTATATCAAAATACTATATAAAAGTCAGTGGAGTATAATATATTTAATTTATAGCCCATTTATTCAGAACTTGTAAAACATGCATTTTCATTAGACTACATTTTATGCTTTTGTACTATCTGTGAAGAAGATTACACATGATAGTATAGACTTAATTGACTTGGCAGCAATTTAGGTGCCATCCATTTATATACTATTAATAGGTTAAATTATCACATTTTAAAATAGTACATCAAATACTATAAAGACCTATTTACAAAAACAGAATTTTGACCAGGAAAGTTCCTTCCTATAATGAAGAGAAATAAGATTTCACTTCTTTAAATGAAATAAAATTTTGATTAAGCCTACTCATAACTGAGACTGGTCTTCCCTCTGAGGCATCAAATTTGGGGAATATTTATTATACATCATGTATAAGAAAATGACATTTTTCAATGGGAAGTAAATGAGCACTTTGATATCTGTGGAATAGGATTGTCTCCTTCTCAAATGTTTGAGTATGCACATAACAACACTCAATATATGTTCCCTATATTGGAGCCTTGAGGTCCAATGATCAGAATGTATGAACAAACAGAAATCACCAGATTCCATCCCAGTAATAAGACGTGTTCTCGTAAGACTTTCAGTGCTTCTATCCTTCATATGCTGTGTGAGCTAGGATCCCAGCTGGAAGCAGATGGCATACTCCAACTGGATAACTGAAATAAGCTTAATAAAGAGACTGCTTTACAAAGGCAAAGGCAGAGCTGACAGTAACCCACAGCAATGGTGAAGCACCCAGGGGCTAACAAAGTGATGAGGGAGCCATCACCACATCAAGTCCCAGAGGAGCAAAGGAAGGAAGTGGTTACCAGCAGTGGGAGAGACCTGTAGCTGTAGCTGTAGGAGGGGCTGCTATGGCCTTCAAAAGAGGAAAGATGCCCTGGCCAACCCACTGCCCTGTAGGAAGAGAAACCATAGATTAAACCGTTCACTGACCTCACTCTTCTCCCATCCATGGTTCTCCTGCTGGTGCCTTCCATTGATCCAACTCAACAGGAAGTCAAAGAGTAAGAGAGGCAAGCTGAGGGAGTCCATAGAGGTCAGCCTCATAGGGCACAAAGCACAGCCTCATGAGGTACACAGGCGGGGAAGGGTAGAAAATGGATTTGAAGGATGAGATGGAGAACATCACCAGGTACACCCTTTCCAAAATACTGCAAATTATTTAAAATCTCATCCATGAAATTTTTTTTTTGCCATACACATTCCTAAGAATTAAGAGAGAATAAAGATATATAATAACAACAGATTTTTAATACAATGACATTTGGTAGTTACAATATTATTTTCATAGAAACACAAGATTCATTGATTAATTAACTTAAAGATGTGGTAAAGTCTTCTCTGTATCTCCCTCAAAGCTGCTGAAATGAATTAAAAGAAGGAAAAATTGGAAAGAAAATTTTATCTACTGTGAGGCTAGGTATGGTGGCTCACATCTATAATCCCAGCAGTTTGGAATGCTGAAGTGGGAGGATTGCTTAAGACCCAGGAATTTGAGACCAACTTGGACAACAAAGTGAGAGCCTGTCTCTACTAAAAATGAAAATAATTTAAAAATTAGCCAGGCATGATGGTGTGTGCCTACAGTCCCAGCTATTTGGGGCCCTGCAGCAAGATCTCTTGAGCCCAGGAATTCAAGGCTGCAGTGAGCTACGATTGTACCACTATGCTCCAGCCTAGGTGACAGAGCAAGACTTCAACTCTAAAAAACAAATAAAGAAATGAAAAAATTGATCTATGAAACTAGCAAAGAGCTACAATTCTCAGATCACAGGCTATAAGAATTATTTGTCAAACAGAGTATAACTTTTATTAAATCAGTGGACAACCCTAAAAGGTGATATAGTTCTCCACAGATCTTAACTGGCTCTCAAATATCTCTCTACGTAAGGAGAGAGTACAGAAAGGCCCAACACTGGGTGGTGAGAACTGGCAAAAAGTGGGGGACATCTGTGTGAAGGGGCTGGTTCCCTACCAGAGTGAACTGATGGAGAAAGTGACACCGATGGGAGTCAATGGGAGTACTGTGTGAATCCTTCATGTTTATTATCTGCAAAACTGAAAACCTTAACATGGAGAAATAATCTCGAGGCAAGAGATGTAGGAAAATAGAAGGAAAAGAGCAATTCCCTTTGTAGTTGACTTGCCCTGCCACTCTTCATAAATGCTAAACCAAGTCAACAAGTAGTGGTAAAGCACCAAATATCTGTCTACCCTCCCGCAACTCACACACACTCAGTAAGTTGGGATATGTGATCTGTCTGAATGATCTGCTCACTTGCTACACAACTTTTTGAACAGAAGACATTGCAGAGTTGTAAGAATTTTTTATGAGAAAAAATATCCAATCTAAAGCTAATGTCTCCCCCAAATCACTGTCTCCATCCCCTCTACCTATTCTTGAGCAAATAGTAGGTTTGGATAGAATTACCTCTATTTGGAAATGGATAATAAATGCAAAGCCATTAACATGCATAGATTCTATATGCATAGTTATTATTTTTATATAAAGGAAAGACTTATCAGCAAATGGCAGATAAATACAGTTCAGAAAAATAGCCCAAGAAATACAGATAAGTTTCTGATAAATTATTCTCCATACATTCAAAAAATTGAATACATGAACTCTTTTTTAAAAATAAGTGCAAAATGAGCTAGCCAAGCCAGAAAATAAATTGAAGACAACCATAAAACCATTTCAGAAGTGAAGCCTACTTAGAAACTGTTGCTTAACAAGAGAGTCAACTATCTATACAACAGACTTTTAAATGTAAGGAAACTCATAGGAACATCAGGAAAAAATGAAAAATGTTCAGAATTAATAGTTATGGAGGGCAATAGGTAATAGATGTCCCTGTAGTAGATAACAGAACAAATACGTTCTGCATTTGAAAGCCACAATGAAAATATCTTTACAAAAAAATAAAGGAAAGTATGACTCTTCAGATCAAAGGAACTACCATTTTCCAGAAAAAAAAAAAAAAAAACACAATGACTTACAGTGAGAAATATCAAAAAGAAGTTACCAAACTTTCAGTGTTTAAAAATAACTTGATCAGCATCAAAGTCAAAAAAAATATTGCAGGAGTGGGAGGGATGGGACCGGGCAAGCCATCTACAAAGAAGAAATAGTCAGTCTAGCTCAGACTTTTCCAGAGCAAGGGTCAAAGCCAGAACACAATGGAATGACATCTTAGAGAATTATGAGGGGTAAAAAAACATGATTCTATAATTTTATACACATTCATTTGTTCATAGAAACAACCAACAGGCATTTAGAATTTAAAACACTTTGGCCCTGTTTGAAAACAAACCCTTTTAACTAAACACTAAATCAACCTGTAAGATGCTCAAAAAAGAGGAGGTCATTGATGAAAGGACTAGTGGTGTTCTGACTGCATTTAGATCCAAGACTAACACTCAGGCCACAAAGCATGGCCCTGCCTCAGGAACTTTGCAACTGCTGTTCCTTCTTCTGCATGTCTCACCCCCTCACCTTGTTCAAGTCTCTGTCCAAACTCGTGACTTCAGAAACCTGTTCCCTGATGACACTATCAAAAATAACCCTCCCATCACTCTCCAGTCTCCTAATGTGCTTTATTTTTTTAACATGTATTGCTGCCTGACAAAGTATATATGTAATATATGTATTGTCTGTCTCCTCTAACATAATATAAGCTCATCTGCTCTTTGACAATTTACTGCTGTGTTCTCAGTGCTTGGAGCAGTACCTGGGATGAAAAGGGCCCTCAAAAAGATTTATCTGTTGATTGAATGAACTAAGGGAATTCTGTTCAAATTTGCAAATGCTAAAAACTTTGAAAACATAAAACTAACACTATGTATTAGTCCATTTTCATACTACTATAAAGATACTACCTGAGACTAGGTAATTTGTAAACAAAGAGGTTTTATTGACTCACAGTTCTGCATGGTTGGAAAGGCCTTAGGAAACTTACAATCATGGCGGAAGGGGAAGCAGGCATGTCTTACATGGCAGCAGGAGACAGAGAAAGAGCAGGGGAAACTGTCACTTTTAAACTATCACATCTTGTGAGAACTCACTCACTATCATGAGAACAGCATGGAGGAAACCATCCCCATAATCCAGTCACCTCCCACCAGGTCCCTTCCTGAACACATGGGGACTACAGTTCAAGATGAGATTTGGGTGGGGACACAGAGCCAAACTATATCACACTATAATTGCAACAAATGGTAAAAGGGGGGCTAAGTGATGTGCGCTCATTTCCTCAACTTTAAAAGTAAGAAATCTATCAATAAAGTCTACATTTGACAAACTGTAAAACAATCACTTGATCACTGTTAAAAGTCAATGAGATATTTTAAGCTTAGTCATTGTAAGTGATTTTCACCATCTTCTGAACATTTGCACCTTGTGGCTTACTAGGGCTCTCTGAGAAAGTGACAAGTAGAGAGAGCAAGAGCATAGACCATGGCCAATGACAGTGATGATGTACTTCAAGTTAGACTAGTCAAACATAAATATTCAAATATGAATATATAATGTGGCTAGCATTGTCAAGGATTTGGGGAAACAGGGGCTCTCAAACATGATGGATGGCAATGTAAAGGGATACAACACTTTTGGGGGCACCTGGGCAATATCTAGCAAAATTTACAATGTGTGTATTCACTCACCAAGTAATTTCATTTCTTTTTTTTTTTTAATTTTTTTTTATTATTATACTTTGAGTTCTAGGGTACATGTGCATAACGTGCAGGTTTGTTACATATGTATACTTGTGCCATGTTGGTGTGCTACAGCCATCAACTCGTCAGCACCCATCAACTCGTCATTTACATCAGGTATAACTCCCAGTGCAATCCCTCCCCCCTCCCCCCTCCCCCCTCCCCATGATAGGCCCCAGTGTGTGATGTTCCCCTTCCCGAGTCCAAGTGATCTCATTGTTCAGTTCCCACCTATGAGTGAGAACATGCGGTGTTTGGTTTTCTGTTCTTGTGATAGTTTGCTAAGAATGATGGTTTCCAGCTGCATCCATGTCCCTACAAAGGACACAAACTCATCCTTTTTTATGGCTGCATAGTATTCCATGGTGTATATGTGCCACAAGAAAAAAACAAACAACCCCATCAAAAAGTGGGCAAAGGATATGAACAGACATTTCTCAAAAGAAGACATGCATACAGCCAACAGACACATGAAAAAATGCGCGTCATCACTGGCCATCAGAGAAATGCAAATCAAAACCACAATGAGATACCATCTCACACCAGTTAGAATGA
This sequence comes from Chlorocebus sabaeus, assembly GCF_047675955.1. Lineage (NCBI taxonomy): Eukaryota > Metazoa > Chordata > Mammalia > Primates > Cercopithecidae > Chlorocebus > Chlorocebus sabaeus. Next base: position 79,567,857 of record NC_132915.1, on the reverse strand, counting down.
CAATCATTCAAAAGTCAGGAAACAACAGGTGCTGGAGAGGATGTGGAGAAATAGGAACACTTTTACACTGTTGGTGGGATTGTAAACTAGTTCAACCATTATGGAAAACAGTATGGCGATTCCTCAAGGATCTAGAACTAGATGTACCATATGACCCAGCCATCCCATTACTGGGTATATACCCAAAGGATTCTAAATCATGCTGCTATAAAGACACATGCACACGTATGTTTATTGCGGCACTATTCACAATAGCAAAGACTTGGAATCAACCCAAATGTCCATCAGTGACAGACTGGATTAAGTAATTTCATTTCTAAGAAAATTGTATGCAGACTCATTTGCAGTGTGGACAAGGATGTTCATTGCAGTATTGAAAATATTAGCAAAAAGTGGAAACAAGTCTAACTCTTCATCATAAAGAACTGGTTAATGATATTCCAAAAGTAAATACTAAGCAGTTTTATAAATCGAATGAAGTAGATGTATACATATTGATATTCAAAGCATGTGCTCTACCACTGAGCTATACATGCTAACATATATTGATATGTAAAAGTACACAGAATATAATATGAAGTGGAAAAAGCAAGCTGCAGAACAACATATGTGGTATGATTTCATTTATGTAAAATAAATATTTAAACCTATATATATAAGTGATTCCAACTGTATAATGTTTGCATGGAAAATATCTGGAAAGAAGCTTCCCAAGTGTTCATGGTAATCACCCCTAGGAACTGAGATATGAGGGAGAGAATGGAAAATGGGGATATTTACTTCATAAACTTCTATAATATTCAAATTTTTAAAAAGCATACATTACTTTCATCACAGAAATTATCTTCTAAAAGTCTTACACATTTCTAAACACATTTATTTGATGCCCTCCATAAGCTGAACCCACAAAATGCCACATTTTGTGTCATCAGAAAATGGATTTAGCAAGAAACATAGTTCAACCTCACAAAGTATCCATAATCACACATAGACTAAACCGTAAGCTCCTTGAAGACAGGGTAAGGGGTATTTTCATCACCGTTCATCCCAAGTACCTATCACAGTGCTTTGTACATAGAAAGTGTTCAATAAATATTTGCTAACTAAATGAGTTACTAGATGAATGAATGAAGGCATATGTTAAGAACCTGAAGTTATCTGTAACTCAGTGTCCCTACCGCACTTACTCTTCCATGAAGCCAGATTTGTTCATTTGCAAAATCAAACTATAGATGTTTTATGATCAACCCTGGATGTTATAAGCCTAAGTCCATGTGAGAACAGGCATCTGACTGCTGATGGGGAATGCCACTTCTGATCCGAGGCTGACACCCACATTGTCAGCGCCCCAGGGCTTACAGGGATGGCAACAACTTAGATTCTTGTGTTATATTATTTGTGCTTTTTTGATCCCATACTGTTTTGAAGACCATTCCAGAGAAGTGTGGGGCAAAATCTGTAGGTGTGGCATCAAATTAATAACTGCAGGTGTCAAAGTACATTCCTGCAAACACATGGAACTCATACCCAACCCACCCAGGAGGGCAGCATGTACCTGCCCTTGCCTGATGTTTCGTGTACCACACAAGAACACTGACATGGTATGGAACATGACACCAACCCCACCTTCTGGTTTTCCAGTAGGTCTTCTCTGCTCTATCCAGTACAGAGCATGTCACTAAAAAAATTTTAACTTCAATCAGCTAATACCCTCTTTTCTTGTTTATTACCTAGATTTTTCTTTCTTTCATTTCTTTTTCTGCTTGCTTTGGATTTAGTTTGCTCTTCTAGTCTCTTAAGGTGGAAATTAGACCTTTCTTCTTTTCCAAGATAGACCCTTGGTAATTTTATTTTATTTTAGATTCAGGGGAGTACATGTGCAAGTTTGTTACATGGGTATATTGCATACTGGTGGGGACTGGACTTCTAATGTACCCATTACCCAAACAGTGAACACTGTCCCCAATATGTAATTTTTCAACCCTTGTCCCTTCCCACCCTCCCCGTTTTGAGGTCCCCAGTGTCTATTATTTTCATCTTTAGCTCTCACTTATAAATGAGAACATGCAATATTTGGCCTTCTGTTTCTGAATTAGCTCACTTAGGATAATGGCATCCAGCTCCATCCACACTGCTGCAAAGGACATTATTTCATTCTCTTTTATGGCTGTTTTTTTTTTTTTTCTTATTTAAACTAAGAAGCTCTCATTTTACTAAAACCAATAATGCTTGTGAAAAAATGACTATGTTTCCTGATTTTCACTAAGTTTCATTTTAAATTGGGAACCTTGGTGATATGGTTTGAAAGGATAAGTGCATTAGGGACATAAAGTTACAGATAAATTCAGGTTCTTAACATATGCCTTCATTCATTCATCCAGTAACTCATTTAGTTAGCAAATATTTATTGAATACTTTCTATGTACGAAGCACTGTGATAGGTACTTGGGATAAATGGTGATGAAAATATCCCTTACCCTGTCTTCAAGGAGCTTACGGTTTAGTCTATGTGTGATTATGGATACTTTGTGAGGTTGAATCATTTTTCTTGCTAAATGTGTCCCCACCCAAATCTTGTCTTGTAGCTCCCACAATTCCCATGCATTGTGGAAGGCACCTAGTGGGAGATGATTGAATCATGGGGGCAGGCCTTTCATGTGCTGGTCTCATGATAGTGAATGGGTCTCATGAGACCTGGTGGTTTTTAAAATGGAAGTTTCTCTGCACAAACTCTCTTTCTGCCTGCTGACATCCACATAAGATGTGACTTGCTCCTCCTTGCCTTCTGCCATGATTTTGAGGCTTCTCCAGTCACTTGGAACTGTAAGTTTGCCATTAAACCACTTTCCTTTGTAAACTGCCCAGTCTCAGGTATGTCTTAATCAGCAGCATGAAAATGGACTAATACAGTACATTGGTGCCACTAGAGTGGGGTGCTACTTAAAAAAATAGTTGAAAATGTGGAAGCAACTTTGAAATTGGGTAACAGGCAGAGGTTGAAACAGTTCGGAGGGTTCAGAAGAAGATAGGAAAATGTGGGAAAGTTTGGAACTCCCTAGAGACTTGCTGAATGTCCTTGACCAAAATGCTGATAATGATATGGACAATGAAATCCAGGCTGAGGAGGTCTCAGATGGAAATGAAAAATTTGTTAGGAACTGGAGCAAAGGTGACTCTTTTTATGTTTTAGCAAAGAAACTGGCAGCATTTTTCCCTTGCCCTAGAGATTTATGGAACTTTGAACTTGAGAGAGATGATTTAGGCCATGTGGTGGAAGAAATTTCTAAGCAGCAACACATTCAAGAGGTAACTTGGGTGCTGCTAAAGGCATTCAGTTTTATAAGGCAAGCAAAGCATAAAAGTTCAGAAAATTTGCAGCCTGACAATGTGATAGAAAAGAAAAACCCCTTTCTAAGGAGAAATTTAATCAGTATACACACACATGTGTTTACTGATTTAACATCTATCTCTCATCAGACAATGAGAATCATGACTGTTTTTTTGACCAGTGAGCCAACAAATATCTCAACAAATATTTGTCGGTTAAAATAAAACATAAAAGAACTGAATTTTATTCCCTCTTTTAATAAATGTTTATAACTATAAGTTGGTTACAGAAAGTAAGGGGAATGGAGTCCCTATTTCACTCATATTCAAAGTGGGCTTTCCTACCTGGGATGAAATTTGAGTAGTGTTTAGATTGAAGGGAAGGGGCAGTATTTGGTACAAGGGAAATGTTGTGAGACCCAAGGAGGGACAGGAAAAGGTGATATTCTAAAAAGGAAAAAAGAGAGATGAAAAAGCTCATTATATCAAGTGATGTAGATTGGATGTCCCCCTCCAGGTATCACATTGAGATTTAATCCCCAGAGTTGTACATGGGGTCTGGTGGGAGGTGTTTCAGTCCTGGGGGTGAATCCTGGGGATGGGGCCTTGGTGCTCACTCGCAATAGTGAGTAAGTTCTCCTGAGATCTGGTTGTTTAAAATCTGTGACACTGCCCCCCCCACCCCCACCCCCACCCTGCTCTTGCTCCTGCTCCCACCATACAACTTGCCAGGCTTCTGCTTCACCTTTCTCCATGACTGAAAGCTTCCTGAGGACTCACTGGAAGCTGAGCTGACTCCTGTACCACACTTTCTATACAGCCTGCAGAATCATCAGCCAATTAAAACTCTTTTCTTTATAAATTACCCAGTCTCAAGTATTTCTTTATAACAATGCAGGAATGGCCTAATACATTAAGGAAGCCAAGGAATTAGGGCAGAAAACAGAGTTGGAAATTGGAAAGGTTAACCAAGAAGTGAGAACTTTGGAATGTCACTTGGGAATGGGAAAGCCGAGGCCAAGTTGATTAGGGAGAAGGAGGCTAATTGAGGCAGCAATTTGGATCCTGTGGAGCCAGAAGAATGTGATGAGGAAGGTCTTTGTTCACAAGGAGTTCCAGGTGTGAACTTAGCACACCTGGAAGGAAACCTTAGCCAGAGGACTCAGAGGGAATGTGGGAAAGAGCTGAGGACCTTTGTAAACTTACCAGTCCTGTGTGCTGTTCCAGTTATTGAGCACCCAAGTGCTAAGTCTGGGAGAAATGCATCAAACATTAGATTATTCATACAAGAACATAAAGATGAAAGTTGCTGCCCTGGCAAACAAGCAGGCTCTCATTTAGCCCTACCCCGTGAGATGACTAGATCTATGTTCTGTCTCTTGTAAAGGACAGTCTCCATGTCTAAGAAAATGACAGTGAAGAACAAGAATAAAGTGTGCATCAGGCCGAATCTGCTCTGTATACCCAAGCCTGCTGTGGCTTCTTGCTGGTTCTCACATCTACAGTGGTATCTTCGGAATTATGTTATTTTCAATTGCCCTTCAGGCATTGTCTTTCCCTTCCTTGCTTCCTTCCCTCCCTTCCTCCCTTCCTTCCCTCCTTTCCCTCCCTTCCTCCCTTCCTTCCCTCCTTTCCCTCCTTCCTTCCTCCCTCCCTCCGTCCCTCCTTCCCTCCCTCCCTCCCTTCCTTCCTTCTTTCTTTCCTTCTTTCTTTCTTTTTTTGAGACGAGGTTTTGCTCTGTCACCCAGTGCAGTGATGCAATTATAGTTCAGTGCATCCTCGAACTCCTGGGCTCATCAAGAGTTCCTACCACCTCTGTCCTGAAAGCACTGAGCTTGCAGCCATGAACCACCACACCATGTATTTCTTTATAAATTAAAAAAAAGACTGAGCGTGGTGGCTCACACCTAATCCCCAGCAACGCCGGGGCAGGGGGATTGCTTGAGCCCAGGAGTTCAAGACTAGCCTGAGCAACATAGGGCAATCCTGTCTCTATGAAAAATTAAAAATTAGCTGGGCATGGTTGTACATGCCTGTAGTCCCATCAGGAGGCTGAGGTGGGAGGATTGTTTGAGCCTAGAAAGTCAACACTGCAGTGAGCCATGACAGCACCATTGCACTCCAGGCTGGGTGACAGAGTGAGACCCTGTCTAAAACAAAAAATAGCTTGGTGCCAATCCGAAATCCCATGAAATGCTGTAGACTGTAGTATTAGGCTGGTGCAACAGTAATTTTGGGGTTTTGCCACTGAAAGTAATGGCAAAAATTGCAATTATTGTTGCATCAACCTAATAATAATAGATAATATTCATAGCTAATAGATGATATTGATTGAGCTTACTTTATGCCAGGCTCTAAGAACCTTATATGTATATGTATCAACTTACATGCATTAACTTCTTTAATGTTCACAAAAAGTACATGAAATAGTTACTATTATTATTCCCATTTTCCAGATGGGAAAAATGAGGCCCAGGGAGATTAATGTCATTCAGCAAAGTGTCAGAAGGCCCAGACCAGCCAATCTGACTCCAGAGCCCAGCTCTTAATCGTGACACTATTCCTTAAATTTGTACATATCTTACAATTTACAAAGCCCTTTGGAAGAGATACAAATATTACATGATCCTCTCAACAATGCTTCAAAGTGAGTAAGGAACATCTTTGTTTCCATTGCAGAGATACGGAAACTGAGGCTCAGAGACATTCAATTACTGGAGTAGAAAATCAATAACACCAGTATCAGGCTAGGTGGGGCCTGAAATCCATGACTCCTGACTCCTACAATGCCACACCATCTCTCACTTCTGCTTTAGCAGCCTTCCTGAGGATTAAATTGCACCTACACAATCAGATATGCAGAGGGATAAAGGCTGCATCTAGGGTTTCTTGGGTTTGGCATGAAGGTCTTGATGTCTGAAAACATGACTTTATCTCTAACTTGAAATATGATTTCAGACGGCCTCAATGTCAAGGAGTAGTGTGGGAAGAGAACGGAAGAGGAGAAGCTGACCAAGTGAGTAGGATCTAATAGCTGGCTCAAAAAATGACCCTTCCTTGGAGCGGCTGGCTGTCGCCTGTCAGAACGGCCCTGCTGCGGCAGCAGCTCGAGAGAGTGTCCAAAAAGCAGTGCAGGGATGCAAACACAGAGAAAAGAGGCATCCGAGACCAGACCCACAACCGGAGCCCTTTATTATGCCTCTTCTGGTTAACGCCTCTCTTGTCTTCATGCCCTCTCTTCCCCACCCATCCATGCCGTGTCCACGGTGCCAAACGTTGTAATTCCACTCTGGGCTGCCGCCAATATGTTTCTGTCTTATTTCTCCAATACCCCAGGAACAAATCAATTCTTTTGGGTCTTCTGATGGTTTCTAGTAGCCAGGACATTGCAGCCCTGGCTCATACTACCACTAACTCATCATCCTTCCATTACACGCTTCACACCGAACCGCGTTTGCTTCCGATCCGCAGTGACCCCCTCCCTCTTTTTTTAACTGCAGTCCAATAATGCTGACATGGTTAGGAATCGGAAGTCATGGCTATTGCGGCCAACTCCCCGATAAGCGGAAGCTTGGGGCAGGGATGGGAAAGCCTAGAACGTGCCTCCGTCCTTAGCAACATCATCTACTCCCCTCACTCGCCCCCCAGGCACTGCTGGCCAAGGGGCAGCCGCAAAAACCACGCCACCCGGGGTTCCTACCCCTTGCCTCCTGCCGCCGCGGCGGCTGCTATAGAAACACCAGGCGTACACATGGGGCTGAAATTAAACACCCATCCTGGACGTGGACCCGAGCGGGATCTGCCTGCTGCCGCGGTCACCATGGCAACATGCCGAGAGGAGGGCAGCGGCCGGCGCGGCGCGGGGATACTCACTCCATCGCTGGGCTCGGCGGCCGGGCGCGCTGCTGCGGGGCTCACAGGCGCTGCTCGCCTCTCCCGGAGCCGAGTGCTCTGGCCGCGCTGAGCGCGAGGTGGAGCTGGGAGTCGTCTCCCCTCCCCGCCCGCACCCCCTCCTCCCCTGGAGGGTTGAAAGTGAATGCTCAGGCTCTCTCAGCTCCCAGCCTGCGAATAAAACGGGAAGCAATTGGATAATGTTGTTCACTGGGCGCTAGACAAGCCACCCCACTTCAGGGTTTCAGGGAGGGAGCGCGCTGGCAGCTGCGCGTCGGGTGAGGTGGCCACCAGCGAGCAGCGCTGCGCGCCCTAGGCGCCAGGTGCGCTGGCGGCTCCCCTGGGACTGGCGGCGCGGCGCGGAGCCTGGGTAGAAGGGTGGGTGGGGGAGCAGAGAGGCTGCGGCGGGTGGCACAGCCCAAAGGGCATAGGGAAACGAGTGAGTCATTGGCAAGGTGGCAGCTCTCGCCGCTTAGAAGTTGCAAGAAGCGTCTGGCCTCTGCAAGCAGCAAGGACTGCCCCCAGTGGGCTGGGCATGGGTTCGGAAACGCCATTGTGCCGGCCCGGCGAGATCCCTGTGAGTTTCCCAAGCAAAACTCCAGCTGTCTTGCAGCGCCTTAATGCGGCGTTTCATCACCTTGGTGACCCCATGCCCCTTTCCGTTTCACTCCAAATTCTGCGTGTTCCCGCCTGCCAGGGAGATATTGTCCAGGGTCAGTTTCCCTAGTCTGTTATTTGAAAACAATAGCTATATTGACTATGTTTTCCCAAATTACCACGGCCCCGGCCCCGCAGTAATAAGCCACCTGGAGTACGTATTCCCTGCCTCCACCCCCTCTGAGAATCCTCTACTAACGGTTTCCAGAGCAAGAACCTAGTTCTCATCCAGGTGTCCTGCACCTGCTACAATGAAGAGTCGATGGGACAGCTTCAGGCTTTTCTTGTATCTTGCAGCTGGGTCCCTTTGTGAGTTGGTGTTTGCCAGGTGCTGAAAACGCAGCAGCAAGCATAGGCATAGCCATCACAGTCCCTGCCCTGCAGGAGCTCACGGGTTAAAGTAGAAGGGCAAAGCACAGACAAAGACAAAAATAAACATATCGTCACAGGCCGAAAATATTGCTATAAAAATTAAGTAATAAGATGCTGTGATGAATGTTCTAGAATTAATTTCTAGTGATGATTGTGCAACTGAACATACTGAAAGCTATTGAATTATACACTCTCGGTGAATTTTGTGGTCTATGAATTATGTCTTACTAAAGATGTGCTTTTAAAAAATGCTTTGATGGAGAATAAAAGAAGAGTGGATGTGCGTAGGTAGATGTTCAGGGAAAGCTTTCCTGAGGGACTGGGATTGAAAGGGGAGAGGACTCAGATATGCAAGCCACAGGGCTAGGGCTTTCTGGCCAGCCAACAGCCTGTATGGTGACTAGATGAGAGACAGCTCCATATGTCAAGGGGCTGGAAAGAGAACAGTGCAAAATGTTCTCAGTGGATTCACTGCTCCTCCTTTTCCTCTGGAGAGTGAGCTGCAAAGTCAAACCCAATGAAGATTCAAAAAGCTGTTTTGTGGAAGGAGATTCTGGATCAACTCCAGGTATCCCTTCACAGAGAAATTGGATGTGAATTTGGAGATCATAAAACCCTCCCCCCAATCCATGTCCCTGTCCAGTTGCATATAGGATTAAGTTCATGTGTGAATAATTAAGAGGCTTAAACAGGAAAAAGATGTGCTTTTCTGTCTTTTAAAAGATCAGAGATAAGCTGTCCTGGGCCAGTTTATGAGCTCGACTCCTGAAAGAGCAAAGAGATGCAGGCTCCTACAAAACGTTGCTCTATCATATGTGGTCTCCTTTCCTAAATTGTTCCACAGTCCAAGTTGGCTGCTCTGGCTCTAGCCCTTATGTCTGCATTCCAGCCAACATAAATGTGGAAAAAGGAAAGAAAAATAAGTAAAGGAAGCACGCCAACTGCCTCTTAAGAAAGGCTCCCAGAAGCTGCCTCAGGACACTTACATCTCTTTGGCCAGAATTCAGTCATATGGCTACATTCAGTTTCCAGGGAGACTAGACAAAGCAGTCTTTACTCTGCATAGTCATGAGCCTATCCAAAAGTTGAGGCCTCCATTCCCATGTAAGAAGGGGAAAATGGGTATGGGGGACAGACAACCAGTAATCTTTGCCATTCTCCTCAATGGTTAGCATTCTGGCTTCTGCCTTCCCCATGCCATTGCCACTGCTCCCTGTAAAGTCCCCAATGCCAAATGGACATATCTCAGTCCTCTTCTTATGTCATTTTTAAGCTGTGTTGAACATTTTAACAGCTCCCTTTTGTTTTTGGTTTTTTACTTGAAGTCAGGTTTATTCAGGTATAATTTATATGCAGTGGAATTCACCGTTTGTAGGTGTACAGGCCTATGAGTTTAGATACATTATGCAATCACGTAACTGCCACCATAGTCAATATATTATATGACCATCACCCCCAAACAGTTCTTTTAAGTCCCTTCATAGTCGATCCACTCCTCCTACCTCCAGCCTCTGGCAACCACTGGTCTCATCTGTGTTCTCAGAGATTTTGCTTTTTCTAGAATATCATATAAATGGTATCAGACAGTATATAGCCTTTCATGTTCAATTTCTTTCACATTGCAAATGCTTTTGAGATCCATCCATGTTGTGTGTATAGGTGGGTAGGTCCTTTTCGTTGATAAGTATAGCTTTCAGTTGTACAGATGCACCACAACTTGTCTATCCATTCACCACTTGAGGGATATTTGTTGTTTTCAGTTTATGGCAATTATGAAATAAAACTGCTATAAACATTCATGTACAGGTCTTTATGTGAATAGATATGTTCTCTTTGGGTAAGTATTTAGGGTCATCCCTTCCATCTTGAAAGAGTCTTCTGTGACAATACAGTACCACACCTCTAGCTATGCCGTCTACTTGTCTCTTAAATCTTGGTGTTCTGTCAGATTCTTACCTAAACTCTCTTCACTTCTCACTATACATACCCTTCCTGAGCAATTTCATCTACTTCTATGGCTTAACCACCAATATGATGCTGACTTCCAAAACTAAGTTTGTAGCCCAGGTCATGCTCTTAAATTTCAAAACCGATACCCAAAGGTCATTGTAACATCTTCACAAATACCTCAAACCCAGTCTGTCCCAGAAGCACTTGTCATTTTCACCTGTAAATCTCTCCCTAATACCAGAAAGGATATAAGTCCTCACTCAAAAATCTGGGTGTCTGTCTTGATTTCTAACCATCATGACCTCCCATATCCAGTCAATGAACAAGTTCTATCCAGGCTATCCTCTAAATAGTCATCCTGCCCATTCACTTCCTCCAACCCCATTGCTATTGTTAAAACAGCCTCCGTCTTGGTCTCCTTGCCCCCAGTCACATCCCGTGCCAACCCATTCAACCCTACAGCCAGAGCAAACTTCCAGAAACACTAATCTGATCATATCATCCCCTTGCCTGAAACCTTTCAAGGGTATTTCTTAACTTTAATATAAAGGTTAAATTGAGTTTTAGGTACATCCTAAGTTTTTCAAAGTTAATAGACTGACTATTACAATTTTCAAATGCAATAGGAAAATAAGAAAAATTCATTTTATAGGGCTGGGTTATTCCTTATTAAGAGTCACAAATATATTTTCTGCTATATTAACTGTAGGAAAAAAATAACAGACTGTAGAGTCAAACAGACTTTGATTAAAATTCCAGCTTTACATTTACTAGTTTTGTGAACTTGGACCTATTACTTAACCTAAGTCTCAGGTTTCTTTACGTATAAAATGAGGGCAATAATACCTATCTTTAAAGGTTGTTTTGAAAATTAAACACAAAGTGTATTAAATGCCTAGAACAGAGTCTGGTACTTAGTAGATACTTAATAAACAATAACTCTAATTAGCTAATCCTCATCATCATCCACATTACACTGCAATTTTCCCTGAAATTTCAAATATTTTAATAGCTATATCTTTATTTATCTTCATGATATCCCTTTGAAGAAAGGAAACCAGTACAGGTAAAAGACACTGAGAAGACCAATGTGTTTATTTGCAGTAATGAAGTAAGAATGTTAGCCCAAGTAATCTATTTATTTACTTAAAATAATATAGATTATCTTGGTAAATATAGCATAGTTATCTATATCCATTAGTCCATTTGTGAACTATATGTTATCACTAACTGTGTTAGTCTATTTGCATTGCTATAAAGGAATACCTGAGATTGGGTAATTTATCAAGAAAAGAGGCTTATTTTGGGTCACAGTTCTACAGACTGTACAGGAAGCATGATGCTGGCATCTGCTCCTAGTGAGGTCTCAGGAAGCTGACACTTGTGGTAGAAAGCAAACGGGGAGCTGGTATATCACATGGTGAGAGTGGGAGCAAGAGAGAGGGAACAAGAGAGAGTAGCAGTCCCAGACTCTTTTAAACAACCAGATATCACATGAACTAATGGAGCAAGAACTCACTCATCACCAAGGAAATGTCTCTAAGCCGTTCATGAGGGATCCACCTCCATGATCCAATATCTCCCACTAGGCCCCACCTCCAACACTAGTGATCACATATTAACATAAGATTTGGAGGGGACACACATCCAGACCATATCAGCTACAAAGTAGCAGAGTACATGACTATGCAGATACATTGGTACACATTCTCTAATAGTTAATTCATTAACTGGTTAATAAAATCATAGTTCATTCATTAAGATGAGTTCACTGAGGACCCTTTGCACACCAAGTACATATTAATGCCTCTCCTACCTGGAAGTCAGTAAATTAACAGCTCTTCCTATCTGAAATGTAGTTTAGAATTGGGAAATAACCAAACAATGACATCACAAAGTCCATGCTAGAAGCACTTATTCTTACTCTCTTGAGGTCATAAACTTCTGATGAAACACACACAGGTGGCACAAACCTACATTTTGCTGGGAATATCAGGGCGTTTGCTGATGCTCTGCAGCCCATCCCTTGTCCATGGACCTTGGGCTAAGTCCTACTTGTCTGAAATTTGCAACTTCCTTGCCTATATGTTGTTTTATATTCATCCTGCCATGATCCTATAGGACAGTTATTTATTATCATCATTTTATAGATAAAAAAACTTAAGTTTAGAGTAGTTAAAAACTTGTTCAAGTCATAGTAGTAAGAGTCAAATTCATCAATAGAACTGAAGTGTTCAACCTCTTGATCTATCAAAGAACAAGTTACCTTGTACAGCAAAACCTAATGGGATTTCACATAGGTAAAATGCATGAGCTTTACAATAGAAACACTTTCTTAAAAATGTTTTAATAGTTTTGGGGATACAGGTGGTTTTTGGTTACATGGATAAATTCTTTAGTGGTGATTTCAGAGATTTTAGTGCACCTATCACCCAGTGTACACTACACCCAATATGTAGTCTTTTATCCCTCACCTCCCTCCCAACCTTCCCCCTCAAGTTCCCAAAGTACATTATATCATTCTTATGCCTTTGCGTCCTGATAGCTGAGCTTCCACTTATAAGCAAGAACATACAATATTTGGTTTTCCATTCCTGAGTTACTTCACTTAGAATAATGGCCTCTAGCTCCATCCAAGTTGCTGCAAAAGACATTATTTTGTCCCTTTTTGTGGTTGAGTAGTATTTCATGGTGTATATATACACCATATTTTCTTCGGTTGATGGGCACCTAGGTTAGTTCTATATCTTTGCAATTGTGAATTGTGCTGCTATACACATGTGTGTGCATGTGTCTTTTTCATATAGTGATGTATTTTCCCTCAAATAGTTACTGAGTAGTGGCATTGCTGGATGGAATGGAAGTTCTATATTTAGTTCTTTAAAGAATATCCATACTAGAACAGAAATTCTTAAACTGGGGGCTATGGATGGGCATCAGGGATCTGGCTGGGATTATAGACAGAATTATGGCTTGGGAGGAGGTAGGGGATAGAGAAGAGGGTCCACACTTCTCACCACAATCTCAGTGTTCCCTGATTCAAAACAAACAAAACTCTGTATATGACTAGATATAACACTTAGTATGTTTGGTTAAATGATTTTCTGGTTTACTAAAAATAGAAACACACATGAGAAGGGGTTGGAGAAAAACAGGAAAAGTGATACTTCAGGCAGTAACCACTACAAGGAAGAAAACTGTGAAAATGCACACAAGGCAACAACAGCCACCAAAACGTCAGTTCTGGACCATTCTTCAACATGTGTGAAGGTTGTTTAAAAGTGGAATACACAGCCTTGCATATCTCAGTAGTTCCCGAGAACATTAAGTAGTAACAATGTTCAGCACCCGTGTTTAACCAAACAGGCTGTCGCAATTTTCCATTCAGATTAGGCTCTTAATATTTCCAATTTGACTAGGCTAAAATTTAGTTGTTTGGAAAATGTATTCATTTCCATGTTCAAGTGGCATTCTTGTTCCTTGTCAGTGTTGGATGAATGGACATATTACTATAATTTAAAATGTCTATCTGAGGATGACGGGAATAAAAACCAGCACAACCACTGTTAAGCTCAAAGCAGCCTTCCGATGTATTAACAAACCGAAAGTAAACTACTAGACTGATAATCAAAATATAAAAACAATCAGTCTTCTCATCTACTTGGTATTAGTGGATTTCAGTTGTATTCCTACAGTAGGAAGTATTATGTCCTATGGAGCTTCCTGTACTTTTTTACATTTTATACCATGCACTGTTTTATCTTTTTACATTATCATGTACATAATGTTACTGTTAGAGACGTGTAGAAAAGAAATATCTCTAACTGAAATTAGGTATTTGTTCATCTAGCTCTGTAAGGTGGAGGGGAGTCAAAGGGTGTAATTCAATCATGTATGGTTCCAGGCACAGTGGCTCATGCCTACAATCCCAGCACTTCAGGAGGCTGAAGCAGGAGATTTTTTGAGTCCAGGAGTTTGAGACTGAAGTGAGCTATGATAGAACCATTATGCTGCAGCTTGGATGACAGAGCAAGACCCTGTTACAATAAATAAATAAATTTATAATACTTTATAATATAAATATATTAACAAACCAAAAGCAAACCATCAGACTGATAATTAAAATATAAAAACAAGCAGTCTTCTCATCTACCTGACATTACTAGAGTACTTGACGTGACTGTCATCCAGCCTGGACGACAGAGCAAGACCCTGTCTCAACAAGTAAATAAATAGTGGATGGAGTTTTGTTAATCTGTGGACTTCCCACTTGGCTATAGGGCTGGAGTTAATATCACGGAGTCACTGTTAGCCTTCATGTCTCATTCTTCTACCACTAATAAGTTCTCTCTGAAATCGTCACTCAAATGGTCTCTTGTAATTCTGCAGATGTTAGGTAAAAGTGGCCTATAGATTGTGACAGGATGTTGGGAAAATGTAAATTGGTCTTTTCTTTGGTTAAACATGGGCAAAATTGATCTCTCCCCTTCACAGTCTTTCTATTGATTTCTCTATATATTTATGGGCATGCTCAGACCAGACACTGAAAGCATTGGCTTCTGACTCTGGGTAATTCTTGGAATCATAGTCTATTGAGGATGGAGGGATCCTGGGGGTGACTTAGTCCCACAGCCAACACAAATTTCTGCACTTGACCTGGGATCATCCTCTTTGTTGCAGCATACTTATTGTTTTCTTCTAGCTCAGAAAGCTGAAAAGACCTATTTGTTTTTTGTTTTGAGAATCCACTCACACATCCACAAAATGACGTATGTGTTCAGAACAGCTCATGATTATGTGTGTACAGATGTAGCAAGAACATTTCTTTCACCACTGCCAAGTCTGACCTATGATGGAAGAGGAACAATGACCTCTCAGAGATAACCCAGTGACACCATGGACTCACCAAGGGGACTTTGCCAAGGAAAATAGCTGCCCCTTAACCACACATTAGAGAGAGGCAAGTGCAGTGTCACCCGGATAGGCTGCACATTGGTTAAGCTGAGAGCCAGAAGACATCGGTGATGTTTAATTGATATAAGGCCATTAATACTTAACTCAGGATAATCCTATCAGCTCCGCTATCCCGCATGAGGATGGAGAAGCTATTTGGTTACGTGGTGGTATCTTTGAAGGGAGGCTTACGTATATCATCATTAGATACTTTCATCTAATACAATATTAAATGTCAATTTTTTTTTGAGATGGAGTCTCACTCTGTTGCCCCAGCTGGATTGCAGTGGCACGATCTCGGCTCACTGCAACCTCCGCCTCCCGGATATAAGCAATTCTCCTGCCTCAGCCCCCTGAGTAGCTGGGATTACAGGTGCTGCCACCACGCCTGGCTAATTTTTGTATTTTTAGTAGAGACAGGGTTTTGCCATGTTGGTCAGGCTGGTCTCGAACTCCCAACCTTGTGATCCGCCCATCTCGGCCTCCCAAAGTGCTGTGATTACAGGCGCGAGCCACCATGCATGGGATAAGTGTCAATATTAAAAGCAGCTATGGCAGAGATGGACCTCAAATTTTTTTGGAAACTCTTTTGAGGAGGATAATATGAAAGTTAAAACTCATTTCTCCCTTCGGAAAGTGGAAAATTGGGCTTTTTTCCCAACGCAGAATGTTATTTAGCTGTTGGAAAAATGTGAGTGGAACATCTTCTACAAATACAATCAAGGATCCATTCGAATGTAAGCCCTGAGGGGGCAAGGATTTATTTTTCAATTTTATTTATTCACACGTTCCCTACAATAGTACCTATCACATAGTAGGATCTCAATAAATATCTGTTGAATAAAATAATGAAAAAATTCCCCGAGCAAGACCCCAAAAAGTTGTACTTTCTTAGATGCTTCTTTAATCAAATCGAAGTCATTACAGTTGATGGTTTCCATAGTAATGTTTTTTTCTCTAAGCATGCACTGACTGCCTTATGCCTGTATAGTATTATCTGTTTCGTGTGTATATGTTGCTAGCTAAGGGATCAAGAACATGACCCATGTGAATATACACACACACACACACACACGCACGCACGCACAATATGCAGGAAAACATGCAAATCTGTCTTCTCTTCATTTGATGCTGGAGAAAACTATGAAAAGGAACTTAACTACATTTGAGGCAATACAACGTGGTCTAGACTGTTAATGTCTCACCTATGGTATTAATACTCAATTAACCTAGACTTTGGGAATATGTTTGGGAACAAGTATTATGTATAATGTATAACCCATAGGACCAAATCATATCCCTATAGATAGGACAGGGTTTCCAGTGAAGGGAGTTGATGGTGTCGCTCTCATTCTGGGAAAGGGTCAGTTTCAGTTTGGGAAACCTGCCAAGAGGGATGTTAGCACCAGGTTAAAGGAAAAATGGTGTCAGGTCCTATAGTAGAATATGGGACTGCAATGATGCATAAGACATGCCCCTAAGAAACTCAGGGTTGAGTGGGGGAAGTACATATATGTATATATCTATAAATATAAATATAAGTATATTTTTATATATCTATAAATATGAATGTATATTTTAAATAAATCTATATAATCAAAATCATCTGATTACATGTATGATTAAAATTGCAATTCAAGGTTGTTAGTGATGACAGAGATGAGGGTGAGTAGAGAAACAGGTAAAACTTACTGGAGTGGCTGATACTTAGACTATACTTTAATACTTGATCAGGAAAGAGAGAGAAAGAGAGAGAGAGAGTGTGTGTGGGTCTGTGTGTGTGTCTCTGTGTGTGTGTGTGTGTGTGTCTCTGTGTGCCTGTGTGTCCAAGAATTTAGAAAAAAGTCATGAGAATGTTTTCTCATGGAAGAGAGACCAGCAAAATCAAAGGCCAAGGAACAAGAATCAGTAGGATGAAGTCTACATATTTCTGGCAATTGCTTGGATGTGAGGCACAGAGAAGCACCACAGCATTGCTCAATTCCAGTGGCACCATTAACATAAAATACAGTGTGACAGTGCCCCCTAGGGTTGTGCAATGCAGTGGTCCTGAAGGAAGTGGTTAAAGATGAGGCTGGAGCTAACGCTGGAAATGAGACTAAGTGGCTTTGAATGTAGAAGCTTAACTAAGCTCACCTCTAAATCACAAGCAGACCATCATAACTGGAGACACTCACAGTCTTTCTTAGTTTATAATTTTTACTTCCTTGAAATTTTTGAGACACATACAGAACAAATAGAACCATGTTTCAAGATTGACATAGCTGGTTTTATCTATAATCGTAATTTATGTTCTACCTCATTTCAAGTAGTTTAGATTTTCTCCCTCCTGGGAAACTGGGACGGTATATTGTGATGTAGAGGAAAGTATCATCTGGAGGTTGGACCTCATATCTCCCAATCAGTCTTATGCTATGGCTTCTATGTCATGTCCACAAGGTACTGGCGTACAGTGTAGATAGTGGATTTTAGTGTACACAAGACTGGAGGCAGGAAAGCTAGTGAGAAGGCTGCTGCAATAGTTTAGACAAACAACGATGAGATCCTAAATTAGGGCAGTGAAAGTTGGCATGGAAAGGAAAGAGAATCAAGAAATATGCCAGGACTCAGAATGTGTGGATAAGAGAAAGGCATCGAGCCTGATTCTCACGGCTTGAATGACTCAGTTTGAAAGGCAATAGCACCAACTGAGCTCTGCAGAGCATCAAGAGAGGCCCACAGGTGCCACCAGAGGATCCTGACCTCAGCAAATGAACAGCAGCTTATCATCACTTTCCTCTGGACTAGGACCACCTTGTGTTCTACGTGTGACCTATGACATATCTCAAGCTTTTTGCATTAGAGCTGTGCAAAGAAGTCTGGAATGTTTGAGGAATTGATTGAACTTGATTTTCTGCAATACACTCTCCTGGAGAGCTGTGAATTTATAGTATCAGAGGACTCGGGGGAAGATAAGTAATGCAACTGGTTATTCACAAGTTGCATTTTCTGTTATATGTTAATCTAGAGAACTAAGTAAGTCACTCCCAATAAGAAATAACTTGGCTTTCAGGTAGTAAACTTTCTATCATTAGAAAGATCAACCAATTGGGCTAGGCATTTTTTAGCTACCGGTTGCAACTTCTTCCCGTTATACCTCCATTCTCAGATAAAGCTTTTAAATGTCTTCCTTTTAACCAAGTGAATTATATACACTTTTCCCTCCCACCTCCTTTTCCAGTTGCCCACCTTCATCAACACTCCAAGAACTCTTCTTTGTGCCTATATCATCCTCATATCACTGACTTAAACGCCTGTGTGAATGCCTTATGCAAACCTTCCTTCAAAGTTCCTTGACCTCTTCAACCTCAAAAACTGTACTCCAGCCAACTACTCCCATCAGATTTTGTGTTCGCATGCCAAATGTGAACATGACCTACAAACTTACTGCAACATGAAAATAGCGAGGGTACTCCTGGGTTGAGGATCAAATCCTGGGAAAGGCACAGTGCAGTACCACTCCCACACTCTACTTGCTGTCTCCTTCACAGCCACCCCTGATGTGTCAGCTGTCCCTGGGGACACAGGTTTGTGGAGCAGAAGAAGCACATGGAAGGTATGGAACAAGGGCAGCTTCTCTCCTTGCTTCCCTGACCCCATATTCTTGGTCCCTGAACTCTAAGACTGTTTTGTGAAAAGGAACTACACCCTGGCCTCTTTCCAATGAATGAGAGAGGATGCTGCCACCCCCACCTCCAATATTTGCCCAGTGACACTGACACAGATCTGGGCAGTGAACCTGGGTTGGTGAGAAGGTCCAAGTCAGGATCAGGCTAAGGTTCTGTGGCCTGCAGGCAGGGGAACATCCTGCGTAAACATTTTGAAATAGGGTAATTTTGTTCTGGAGTCCTCCCCACCCCTTTTTCATCCTCTGAGTTATTTTCTCTTAGCTTACCCCAACCTGGCCAGGATAATCCGGGGTGAGTTTTGAGAGTTCAGCATACAGAAGTCAGGCATTGTAAAAGAGTAAAGTGGGCCAGGTAGAGGGACCATAGGAAATGATGGCGGTGGTGACAAGGAGACTATAAACCATCTACAGTGTACCTCTACTCAGGCCAGTCAACCATCACCATGCAGGAGTACAGACAGATCTGGTGTGTCCAGATCCCCTGAATTTTCTCCAGGAAAATAAGAAAAATAAGAAAAATCTTTATCTTTATATAAAATCTCCCCCTAGAAAATGACAAGAAAGTAAAAATTTTAAAGCAATCCGGTGGGTCCTGTGGCCATTTTGGTTTAAGGGGTCAGCTCTGGTTTAAAGGATCAGCTGCGATGAGTTTGAATTTCACAGACCACATCAATTTTCATAGCTTTCCTGCAGAGTCACACAGTTTACATACACTCCATGGCTACTTAATGATGGATTAGAAGAGGTAGGTGCTGGGCTTCTTTAAAAGGTGTCAGTTGTTAGGAAGTAAAAGCATTCAGGGCACACACAAGTTGGCTTGTTGGAATCAAGGGTTTCAGGACATGCCACTTTCTGGGCTCTGAGCCGATCAGTGGAGAGGAGGGGAATGAGGTGCTTCTCACAGGACTCAGGATGGCAGCAGTCCTTGAAGCTCCTCTGCCATGAGATGACTGCCCTGAAGGCTGCTCTGTCAATTGTAGGTGTGATGTGCGAGATGGTGCTCAGAAGTCCCTTTGTCCCAATGATTAGACCCTCTGCTCAGTGTGGCAATTCTGCTTCCTGAGTCAACCTTGAGGCCTCCCCAAACTGCTCCCCTATTCTCTGGGCACCCTGCCTTGACATGTGGTTCCATTTAATATTACAGATATTTTTTTTTCCTGGGCATTCCTTAACTTAAGATAAAACGCTTCTCTGCCCACAACTTTAAAAGATGAACTTGAACTAAATGTGTTTGTCCTGCTTCCCTTTTAATTTTTCATATTTGTAAGCATCATTTCCACTGCCCTCCTAAACCAAAATATTAGAAAGTATTTGAGAAGTTAAAACAAAAATAGTGGGCAGGAGGCAGTCTGGCTCTGAAACATGAAATTTATCTCAAGAACTCCAGAACCTTTCTCAGTCTCACAATACTCCCTTGGAAATTAATATTTCCATGGAGGGAAATTAAGGACCAAGAATATTTTAAAGCTCTCTTTTCTCATCAGATGAATCTCTGATGTTCGGATGTCAAACACTGTGACTGGGCTCAAGAGAAATAATTTGGTCCATGAAAGGCTCTCAAATAATATCACTTTTTAAGATGAATATTAAATTACAGTATAAAGGAGCAAGGTTGACCAGATCGAATTTAACACTGTACAAATCACAGGACTCTCCCATCTAAATTAAATGCTTTTTAGAATAGTTCTGGGCTTTGACTCTGTGCTACAAGGTAAAAACTTTCTAGAATATGTTTTGCTCTGTGCCATGTGCCTTCCATTCCCTTATGAAAAAGAGAGTGGCCCCTGCCCCAGTCAACACTTCCAGAGCCAAGTCAGGGACTGAAACAAAAGCAGTCAGCCACATCTAAGCAGGGCTGAGGGAGGACACAAGAATTAGCAAGAGCCTGCAGTCACAACCAGCAAACTTGAGGAGGTACAAGGTGAGAATCCCAAGAAACCCAAGAAATATGTTGAATCTCATTAGTTGCATAATTGAAGTCCAATGAGGTAGAGTTTGTTAATGGAAGAGTCAAGGAAGTCCAATAGGTCCTCCTGTAAGCATTTATAGGGTGAGAACACAGGAGTTTTCATGGGTCAATTGTATTGTTATTATTACAGCTAAATGCAATGAATAAGCTTTTCTGGAAATCCAGATAGTTTTGATTTTACATACCTGTAGCTCATTCCGCCTTGACAGAATCCTGGAGTCCATAAGAACAATGGTTAGATGTTCATATGTCACTCATTTGGACCATTTTCTTTCATTGAAGCTTTAATCTTAATAACTGAGATTTTCTTCAGATGTTGAAGTATCTTCAATATGTTATTACCTTTTTATAAAAAAATTTTACACCATGTCAAAGTCACAACCTATCCTGAAGACATATTCACTATTGGTATAAATGTTAACTGTTGAACCTCTAGTAATGTGGTTATCTGAATGGAATAAGCTATAAGTAAAATATGTGTATGTATATATGTATGTATAATAAAGTATTTTAAATTTATAGTATATCAGAACAAAGTACACCTTGCTTATTTTTCATATGTGAAGCATTATCCAACAATATCGCATTAGGATTATCATCAAGGTTGAACATCAGTCTAGTCAAAATGAAGATGGTGGCACAGATGGGAGATTTGTTACTGACAGGAAGATTGGGCAAATAAGTGAATACATTATGGATATGGGAGCTGTGTTTCTCAGTGTCAGAGAAGGGAGTTGTATAGACAGAAAGGGAAAAACTAGAATGAAACCTGTGGGGTTGGATTGGAATTAGTGGTATTGGTGTCAACACATGGTGATAGATAGATGATTGATTGAGAGATAGATAGATAGATAGATAGATAGATAGATAGATAGATAGAAACAAATGTATGCATATCTGTATGTACATGTGGTATATACATACAAACATACATTCCCTAGTTCTGACCACTAAGAGAGGGTCTAGGAGCAGTAATGTCCCAATAAAAATGAGGATACTTGGCCCACAAATCTGGGTTTCCAGATATCATTCTCCACAAAAAAAAAACCAAAGCTCCTTGGAGAAATGACTCATTCCAGAACTAGGACTGGAAAAGTGCAAGATGAGCCTGAAACAGCTTGTGCCAGAAAGCAAAGAAGTACTCAAAGGATGATGGAACATTTCAAAAGAACATAGGGACCCACTTGAACTGATCTGCTCTGAAGGGTCAAATTAGGAGCAATAGAAAAAAAATGACAGAAGCAGATTATGAACCACTGAATAAAATACAAATCCATGAGTCAATAGAAGGAAAGGAGGGAAGGAGGGAGGGAAGGAAGGAAGGAGGGAAGGAAGGAAGGAAGGAAGGAAGGAAGGAAGGAAGGAAGGAAGGAAGGAAGGAAGGAAGGAAGGAAGGAAGGGAAGGAAGTGAGGGAGAGAATAAGGCTTAGTTGTATGACAAATGGGTTATGGAGAAGGGTACTGATATTGTTTGGCTCTGTGTCCCCACCCAAATCTCACCTTGAATTGTAATAATCCTCTCATGTCATGGGAGGGACCCAGTGGGAGGTAATTGAATCATGGGGGCAGGTTTTTCCCCATACTGTTCTCATGATAGTGAATAAGTCTCATGAGATCTGATGGTTTTATAAAGGGCAGTTCCCCTGCACATGCCCTCTTGCCTATCACCATGTAAGATGTGCCTTTGCTCCTCCTTTGCTTTCCACCATGACTGGTGAGGCGTCCCTAGCCATGTGGAACTGTGAGTCCATTAACCTCTTTTTCTTTATAAATTACCCAGTCTCAGGTATGTCTTTATTAGCAGCCTAAGAACAGACTAATACAGGTATCTTTCCAGTGGAGAAGGCAGGCAGATGCTACCTTAACCTTGTGACCAAAGTGAACATCACCAGCGATAGGACAAATTGACATTATGTACCATCTGAGGAGTGCAGTGAGAAGAACACATCATCACTTCTATGATATTCCTGCCAAAGGCTCAGAACCAGTGTTAGTCAAGAGGGAACATTGGACAAAGTCAAAGTGAAGGACATTCTATAAAATAACTAACCTATAATTGTCAAGGTCATGAAAATCAAGCAGAGTGAAGAACTGTTCCACACTGAAGGAGGTAAGAGAGAAATGACAGCTAAATGTGACTTGTAATTCTGAACTGGATCCTTTTGCTATTAAGGATATTATTAGGAAATTTGAATGCCATTCAAAGATTGTATGGTAATAATTTCATGGTAATAATATATTAAGGTTAATTTCCCAATTTTAATGGTTGTATTGTGGTTTTATGCAGGAATAGCTTTGTTTGTAGAAAATAGTGTACACAGTAATCAGAGTGATAGGGTATTGGGTTGATAAATTATTCTCAAACGGCTCAGAAAATAAAAGGTAAGGGTCTTTGTAGTATTTCCAACTTTTCTGTAAGTTTGTAATTGTTTAATCTGTGTAATATATCAGACTGTATATATTTGCCTTAATAAACTGTAACAATTTCCTTGATAAAGACAAAACATATTATCTTTGTGTATATATACTTATTTTTTAAAGTGTTACACTGTATAATCTCAGCATTTTTATTCATTGCTATTTTTAACCAAAGAAACCAACACTTTCTCCACAGAAAGTCTGAAAGCAGAAAACCAAGGACTATATAGCTATTTTTGTTAACAGTAACATTATTTCTTTTTATAAAGCAGTTACCTTTTATAATCGAATTTAGTTGAACACATAATTTTGTAATTTTACAATCTGAAACAAAGTGATGTTAGCTTATCTGGCATCTAACAGAGTGATGCTAGTTTATCTATGAATAGAAAGAATTCAGGAAAATCAAATTGATTAAGTTTTTCATGAAAAAATATATTTAAAGCTGTCATGGAGGGAAGAGGTAAAGTCCTTAAATAAATTAATTAAATCAGTCTAATTATCACAGTCATCTTGATTATGAATATTTTTAAAGCTGTTTTCTATACCTTTGAATTATCATATATTAAATCATCTAACATGTTTAAAAACAAATATTTGTATTTTGTATTCTAACCTAGTAACCAGGTCATTAATGAAACTTATAGTGTAACTTTTCTCCCCCCAGAGTTACAGTTTTAGCAAGAAAAAGTTTTTATAGTCAACATATGTAAATCAATTTAGAATTTTAAATTTATCTTACCTTACATTTATATAACCACTTAATACTTTGATATTTTTAATAAAAACTAACTGGAAAAGGTACTTGCTCCATTAGATATTAGAAGCTCTTATAATCTGTTACTAATGACTCTCTCTAGAGGCAGACAAAGTATATCTATTTATTTGCTCAGACACTATTTTATATTTATAAACAGGGAATTTTTATCAACTTTTATACAAATTAGAGAAGCTAATTATGAGAAGCAGCAGAATTTTTTAAACTTTTATATTAAGTTCAGGGTACATGTGCAGGTTTGTTATATACTCATGTCACAGGGGTTTGTTGTATGGATTATTTCATCACCCAGGTATTAAGCCCAGCACCCATTAGTTATTTTTCCTGATCATCTTTTTCCTCCCATCCTCCACCTTCTGATAGGCCCCACTGTGTGTTGTTCCTCTATGTGTCCATGCGTTCTCATCATTTAGCTCCCACTCATAAGTGAGAACATGTGGTATTTGATTTTCTGTTCCTGCATTAGTTCACTAAGGATAATGGCCTCCAGCTCCATCCATGTTCCTGCTAAGGACATAATCTCATTTTTATGGCTGCATAGTATTCCATGGTGTATATATACCACATTTTCTTTACCCAGTCTATCATTGATGGGCATATAGGTTGATTCCATGTCCTTGCTATTGTGAATAGTGCTGCAGTGAACACATGTGTGCATGTATCTTTAGAACAGTTCATATTTCTTTGGGTATATACCCAGTAATGAGATTGCTGGGTCCAATGGTATTTCTGTTTTTAGGTCTTTGAGGAATCGCTACACTGTCTTCCACAATGGTTGAACTAATTTACACTCCCATCAACAATGTATAAGCATTCTTTTTTCTCCACAAGCTCGCCAGCATGTTATTTTTTGACTTTTAATAATAGCCATTCTGACTGATGTGAGATGGTACCTTATTGTGATTTTGATTTGCATTTCTTGAATAACTGGTGATGTTGAACTTTTTTTCTTATGATTGTTGGCTGCATGTATGTCTTCTTTTGAAAAGTGTCTGTTCATGTCCTTTGACCACTTCTTAATGGGGTTGGTTTTTTTTTTTTTTTTTCTGGTATATTTGTTTAAGTTCCTTAAAGATGCTGCATATTAGATCTTTGGTAGATGCATAGTTTGCAAAAAATGTCTCTGTTCTGTAGGTTGTCTGCTCAATTCTGTTGATAGTTTCCTTTGCCATGCAGAAGCTCTTTAGGTTTAATCAGATCTCATTTGTCAATTTTTGCTTTTGTTGCAATTGCTTTTGGCATCTTCATCATGAAATCTTTCCCCATACCTATGTCCAGAATGGTATTGCCTAGATTGTCTTCCAGGGTTTTTATACTTTTGGGTTTTACATTTAAGTCTTTAATCCATCTTGAGCTGATTTTTATATATGGTGTAAGAAAGGGGTCCAGTTTCTATCTTGTTTCTTTTACTTAGGACTGCCTTGGCTATTCAAGCTCTTTTGTGGTTCCATATGAATTTTAAGATAGTTTTTTTCTAGTTCTCTGAAGTATCCCAGTGGTAGTTTAATTTAATTTAGAAACAGCATTGAATCTATAAATTAGAAGGAGCAGAATTTAAGGCAGAAATATAGAGCACCAGTATTAAGGATATTGATCAAGTAAACAATATTCTCAATTTCAAATACTATAAGATATGCAATTAATCAACACTATTCCTTTGGGAAAGCATCATCGTTGATAAATCTATATGCTTTCACAATTTTCTTCTAAATTTACCAAAATAGTATTTTTTCTATTTTTCTAGTGTCCATATTTGTACAATAGTGATAATGTCCTTTCATAAGCCTTATTTTATAAGTCCTGAAGAGAGGAATTTTGGAATTTTTCAGCAGTGTAGAGAAATAAAAGAGAATCATTGAATACTAGGGTTTCTACTTCCTTTTAATTTTGGTGCAAGAATTTTAGCTTTACAGATATTGGTACTATTGGGTTTAGAATAAATGAACTTCAAAACTTAATTTTGGAATAAGGAAAAAGGCTCTGAGGTTTAGAATCAGATAGAGGAAGCAAAATTGATACAAAACAAAACATATAAACACAGAGAATTCTATCAATAGTAAGAAAAACTCCAAAAACTTTACAACTCTATATTATTAAGGACCAGGAATCATCAGAATTCTCAGCCAAATAACAAAAAGTTAACAGACACCAGATTTCATATTTCCTGTCAGCTGCCACTTGACTGAAGTCATTCAATGGTCTGGTCATACAATGAAAACCCAGGTTCCACCATAGTTGCCATGATGGATTAAATCAGCTCTGTTCAAGCAGACCAAGAATCAGAAGCAGAAACAGATGTAACCAAGAATCAGATTTAGCGTATGAGAGCCAAAGAGCTCAGTCACCACCCAAGACTTATCACAGGAGCCAAGAGAAGATGAGGCAACGATCCAAGAGGATCAGGTACAGACCAGATTCAGACCAGGTGCCCTCTAATCTGCCCATTTCTCTAAAGGGCTATATCACAGCAGAACCTCCAGAATAACAGCCAAAGAATAACTCAAGAACATACAGTAACATTATTAGCATACGATTTATTTGTATACAATGGAAAATAATAATAGGTTGATTTCCTCTAATCAAGGCAAAAAATCAAAAACAAACAAACAAAAAAAACCACAGCATATACATATAGGAAAAGGAAGAAGGAAAATCAAATCACTTTGGAACATAAACTTAGATTTTCATGCTCTGGGTAAAACATTGGTTAGCTGGAAGCTAGCAAAAAGGCCAGTCTGGGGCTTCTGCCCTTGGGCAGTCAAATGGGAAGAAATTTCAGTTGTCTGTGTATTCTCCAGAAGACTTGAGGGGTTAGCTCCGACACAATCAAAACAAGCACCTCTGCATTATGTACTTAAGCCTGGTCTGCACCATTTCCTTATTCGAACTATTCATTCAAATTAAAATCTTTTTTTTAAACAAAATCCAGGTCCTACACAATCACTGGTAATAAAATCTTAAAGGAAGCCAATACAACCCAGATTTCAAGTGAAATTGCAAACAAAACAAGAACACATCTTCTCTAGGAAGTGCATCTACTTTTAACTTGGGCTCTTCTTTTAACTTTGACATTCCTGGGACCTATTCCTCATTATTATTATATAATATTCTATTGTTAAAAATTTTAATACAAAATACAGATTCTACCTTAGGAAAAATGCTACAAAGATATAAAAAGTAGTAATAATTTCCTACAACCAGTTTCATCCCCAATCCCCCAATTAGGGTTAAAAATATATATATATATTAACAACATGGAGTTATTCTTCCACCTTTTTTTCTCATAAAAATATTATATCATAATATTTCATAAAACTCACAAGTTTACATTGTAAAATATTACAAACATGTATACACATATGGATGGATATTTGATTATTATATTGTGTTATATTACATTGTATTATATTTATCATCTTAAACCTGTTCTTTTTCTCTTTAGTAGCCCATAGAATTCCCACTCTCAGTCTTTGCAATTCCAAAACTTTGGTTTGCTTTCTTTCAGAGAGAATAACAGCAGTGGGTACTCAGGGCATGATTTAGAGACATCAATACAGAGGAGACATTGTCTGGTTGTCCAAAGCCAGCATTATTTTTCTAGCTGTGAAAGCCTGCTGGCTTTCATTCATAAAGTATAGGTGACTACGTTCTTGAATGAAAGAAAAGAAAGGAAGTGAATGACTGCTCCTTGCCTGGAGTAGATGAATAACTGAATTAAGTAGCCTGTTGGTTTAATTTCAGCTTTCAGATTTCCCTCATCTAATAAGCACTGCAGACACTCTACCTCTGGTCAAAAAACAAGTAGATTGTATTGAGTTTGGGATTATATATCTGAAATCAATGAAGGGAAAAACAAGCAGTAAATGTATTCCTTGGATTATTTCTTCTTATGGTTTACATGTAATCTATCTATTTTGCCAAAGTCCCACTGTTTCTAAACATGGACCTCCAGCATCTGAATTATGAGAAATGCAAAATGCAAATGCAGACTCCTAGGCCATATTTGGCCCCCTGAGTCAAAATATCTGTGAATGGAGACAGATAATTTTCATTTCAAAAAAACCTTCTCCCAAAGGATTCTAACATGCACTAACGTGTTTGAGAACTACCTCTAGGCCTCCCTACAGGCTCAGGGATCCACCATCTTGTCTTGTCTTCTAAAGGCTCTAATACCCTCTCTAGCCTACAAGATCCTAACATCCCTCCCATTTCCCTCTCCTCTCCATCCTCTACCCACAACCAATTATGAAAGGAGGAACCTTGCAAACTTTCGGGTCAGACCCAGACCCAGTGCAGGCAGGCTCCTGATAGCACCTGGGTCCCCAGAAGAACCTGCAGAAGGGGCTGCTGATTTGATTTGACCTAAGAATTGCCCTTGACTCCCTCTGTTCAGACAAAGGAAATATTAATTCCATATCAGCCATTAGAGATAAAACACTATCTCTAGGAAAGGGCAGAGCAGTGTGCAGACACCTTTGTGGGCACTAAGAAGAAATACCATGAGGATGGGGAGAGCAAGGACCAGTAAGGGCAGTAACTTTGACTTTGACATTTTGTCACTCTCAGCAGCTGCAGTGGGCAGCCAATGGCTGTTCTTGAATGAGTAGAAGGTGACTGCGTGAATGAGAGATTGAATGAATTAGTCTAGTGCTTGTTATGGCAAACAAAACAATAACAATAATTTTCTAATCCCTGATATAATTGACCATTTGAAAAAGACATGTAGGTCTTTCTATTTGAATGTCATCTGTAACTTTAAGTCACATCCACCAGGAAAACTGGCAGGAACAGATTCAATATGTTTTAAAACTACAGAAGATAGAGCATGGAATTCCCTGCAAATGCTTTGTCATGAAGACAACTCTAGGAAACAGCTCTGGAACTGTGTGGGTGTCTGATTCAGAGCCTCATAAGCATAAAAGAGAAATGGCGAAACTGTGAAATCCAAGGTCAGGAAGCTTCCCAGACACAATACCACCCACCAGCTAAGTTCTAGTCTACTCTCTTCAACCCCGAGGAATCAGAGCTCTTCCCAGATTCTAATTTGACCAGCTATTTCCCCAGCTAGGTTAGTGATAAGGAGAGGAATAAAAGGAAATAGATTCTGGATAGAATAGAAAATAGCATTTCATGAGAAAGATGAGAAGATAAATGAAAATATAGAGACATAAGTTTGCCACCAGGACATCACAGTTTCTTCAAAGGTGCAATTTGCCTGCTGCACGAATATTTTTGAAACTCAGGAATATGAAGCATATTTTTTGTAAGAGGATATTGCTGTGACTTCACCAATCAGGGACAGCCTCCTCATAGCAGGCTGATGCTAAAATAGTCCCCAGTGATCTCTATGTCCTGGTATCACTCCCTTGTGCAATCCTCTCCCCTTGAGTGTGGGCTGGCCAATAGAATACAGCAGAGGTGATGAGATGTGATGAGGTTATAATTTCCATACTGGCCAGCAGACTTTCTTTCTTGCTTCCTCACTTGTGTATTTTGATAAAGGAGATGGCCATGTTGGAGAGGCCCACATGGAAAAGATGTGAAGGTGGCTTATAGCAAATAGCCAGCAAGGATCTAAGGCTCTCAATCAAACAGTCCTCCAGGAACTGAATTCTACCAACCTGAATGGGCTGAGAAGCGGATCATGGATTCTTCTGCAGTTGAATTTTCAGATGAGACCACAGCCCTGGTTGACAACTTGATTGCAGCCTTGTGAGAAACCCTCAAGCAGAGGACTCAGCTCACTGGGCCCAGACTATTGACCCAGAGAAGCCTTAAACCACTAATGTTGTGGTGATTTACTAAGGAGCAGTAGAAAACTAATACAATCCTGATCCAAGCTGAGGTATCCAGGAGGGAATATCTGGTTTTCGAAGTTCTGAACAATTGTTATTGCTGCCTTTGTCCATGGTAGAGCCTGTGAAACAAGATACACTTTCCCAAGCACCCTCTATCCAACACATCTATGGCAACCTCTACAGTCAAGTTTGTGGGGATGCTGAGAGATGCCAAATGGAGAAACCCTCATTAAGCCCATGAAATTATACTTACAGCTTTATTAAAATAGCAACTGGCCTGGCTTATGTTCTGAAGAACCCTTTAAACCTCAGAGAAGAGGATGATAAATTGAGTGCCATATCCTCATTTTCAAAGGCTTCAATTTTAAACAATTCCACATGCTTCAACCATCAGCTGTATGCGAGGATGCTGCCATGTGAAATGAGTCTTCATTTGATTGAAGCCAAGATTTATTTTTTCTTTAGGATGAGATCCATGTCAACACACACACACACACACACACACACAACTGTCTCTATGGCAGGATAGATTTATTGAACTCATTCTTCAATTCTGTCAGCTTCTTTTTTAATGTAGCAGTGAATGAATTTAATTAGATGAAGACCATGTTGGTGGTTGGCTTATCAAAAATGCTATTTCTGCCCACAGATATCCACATAGGCAATGACTAAAGACATTGTCCTTCACTGCTATCTCTCCAGGTCACACTATAGACAGCTCTCTGGCCAGAAGAGTTCAGATTATCCTCAATGTAACATGGGTGTAGAGGAGAAAAAAATTCCCTGAGACAGTTGCCAAGGGACAGCAGGGTTCTTTACTCTCTTCTCATTCCTCAATCCTCCTAAGACTCAGCTGACCAATGACATACGAGCTGACATTGGTCACTCAAGGCTTCCCTTTCTCAGGTTTTCATACCCCCATTGAAAGTTTGGGGATCCCCATGACCACCCTCACTTATGATACCAACTGCAAGTTCAGGGGGCTCCAAGACCATCCTCAGGTTTGATCATCTGCTAGAAAGACCCGTAAAAGCCACTGAAAGCCATTACATTCAAGAACAATTTATCATAGCAGAGGGATACAGATTAAAAGCAGCCATGGGGAGAGGGGCATAGGGCAGGGTTCAGAAGAGTTCCAAGTATGGAGATTCCAGTTGTCCTCTCCCAGGAGAGTTGTGCAGCTAGTGCTTACTTTCACAGCTGTGATGTATAACAATGCACACAGAGTATTGCCAAGCAGGTAATCTCATCTGAATCTTGGTGTCCAAAAGTTTTTACTGGGGCTCAGTAACATGGACATGGTTGGTTGCCCCCTTAACTGACCTTAGTCTCCAGCCCTTCCAGAGGATGAGCTGATACTGCATGGCCTAAGGTCCCCCACTATAAATCATATGGTTAGCATGGACTATCTAGCATGTCCCAAGGCTCCCAGGCAAACAAATCAGGTAGGACATTCCAAGGCATTAGGGGTTACCTCCCAGTGGCCAAGGACACACACCAGACCTGCTCTGGGGGCAAGGTTAATCCTTTATTGCATGCCACACCCATGTAGACTTTCCTCATCTGCTTGGTGGAACTTCTCTGTAGCATCCCTCCTAATCTCCTCTATCTCCCAGAACAGCACAGACACCTGGGTAATCAAGTCGCTACTACCCTAGTCCAAGCCACGAGTGATTCTCACCTGGACTATTTCAGCCTAAAATCTGCTTGTTTCCATTCTTGCCACTTCACAAGCCATAGTATGGAATTCCAATCATTCATCCTGTGCTTAAGCCCAACCTTCCCAGTCCACAAAGGCATTCCCTCACACTTAGAATAAAAATCAAAACTCCTTTTCTGGCTTGTAGAGCCCTAAGTGCCCACTCTGACTGCCTCTCAGCTCAACTCAGTTCTCTTGCTATGTCCACTTTGCTCTGACCACTCTGGCCTTTCTCCTCCTTGATACCCTAAGCTAATCTTCACCTTGAGGACTTTTCAATGCCCAGATTCTCTGCATTAAACCCTTTGCTCTTTACTTCCCCAAAGCTTCTCCTTCTGGATACTCAGAGCTCAGCTTAAATGTCGCCTGGTGGTATCAACCTCCTTGATAATTCAATCCAAAAGAATCTCTCAGACACCCTCAAACACACTATCCATTCATAATGACATCCAACACACTTGGATTATTTTTGAAGTTAATATTTTTCTGGTTTGTTTCTTTGATTGTTTGTCTGTTTATTCTATGCCTCCCCATAAAAACGTAAGCTTCATGCAACCAGGGACCAATCTGCCTTTTTCATTTCTATATTCCCAACACTTAGAGTCTAACACATAGTAGGTGCTCAATAAATACTTACTTAACAAATGAATTATGCCCTTTTCTTTTTAAATTTATTTTTATTGTGTAAATTTAAGATGTACAATATGGTGTCTCGATATGTGTCCATACTCAAATGACTACTACAACTAAGCAATTTAACATATCCATCATCTTCCATAATAAACTTTGTGTGTGTGTGTGTGTGTATGGTTGTACGTGTGTGTTTGTGTGGTAAAAAGCACATAAAATCTACTCTCTTAGCAAGCTTTTAATATGTAATACAATATTATTAACTGCAGTCCTCGTGTTGTACATTAGATCTCTAGACTTACCCTATATAACTGCAAGTTTGTACCCTTTGACCTTTAGCTTCCCATTTCCTTCCCCTCCCCATCCCTGGAAACCACAGTTCTACTCTGTTTCTATGTGTCCTTTTTTTTTTGAGATTCCACATATAAGTGAGGTCATGTAGTATTTGTCTTTCTGTGTCTGGCTTATTTCACTTAGCATAATGTTCTTTAGGTTCATCAACGTTGTTGCAAATTGCAGCATTTTCCTTTTTTAAGGCTGAACAGTATTCCATTGTATATGTATTGTGATATATACATGTATCACATTTTCTCCTCTCATTATCCATCAGTGGATATTTTGGTTGTTTCCATATCTTAGTTATTGTGAATAATGCTGCAATGTTCATGAGGGTGCAGATGTCTCTTTGAGACACTCATTTCTTTTAGGTATATACTCAGTGAAGGGATTGCTGGTTCATGTGGTAGTTCTATTTTTAATTTTTTGAGGAACCTCCATACTGTTTTCCATAATGGCTGTACTAACTTACATTCCCACCAACAGTGGACTGGGTTCCCTTTTTTCCACACCCTCATCAATACTTGTTATCTTTTGACTTTTTGGGATAATACCCATTCTAACAGATGTGAGGTGATATCTCATGGTGGGTTTGATTTGGTATGCCTTTTTCTTGAAAGTCATCTGGCAACCATTGATTTATTCATTCTTTTATTGAATTGACAAATATTTAGTGAGTACGTACCCACTGACTGGAAGGCCAAACATAGGCGAACCGGGGCAAAACCTGCCCGTGGGAGCTTAAAGGAGTCTAGCAGCAAAGTCACAGAACAGAATAGACAGCACTCGTCTCAGTACCTCCCACGGTGTCTGGCACAATCTTGAGCGCTCACTAGGGAAAGAATGAATACAAAAAGAACTCCGCTAAAATTCTATTAGAAATTCAAATGGAGAAAAGATTTCTGAAAAATGAAAACATCGGGGAAGACTTTGTAAAGGATTTGTGTTGATGGGAGGTGGGAGGCTCCACATTCTAAGTAATGGAATAGTACAAATAAAGGCACAGATACAGGAAAGGATACCTCTGGGGAAGGTTGAGTAGTTCTGTTTGGAAGGCATATAAAGGGACTTCTAGGAGAGGAAGCAGGGAAGGTTGACTGGGATCAGAATTCATAGGACCCTAAAGTTAGAACCCTAGACAATGTGGAGCTATTGAAAGTTTTTGAGCAAGGGCTTATCGTGACCAAAACTGTGCTTTAAAAGAATTGAATTCTGAAAGGACTGGCTTCATGGATATGCAACCAGTGCAGTCACATAGACACAGAGAGCCTACGCACAGAAGGGCCTTGCGCTTGGTTAACACACTGCTGTTGTGTTGAAAGCTTCAATACTTTTGAAAAAGGGGCCCTTCATTTTGCACTGGGCCCTGCAAATTATGTGACTGCTTCTTAACTCAGGAAATGGAGGCTGAGTGAGTAAAATGAGGGAGAATCAGGAGGCAAGGAGGCTTAATAATAGTTCAAGTGAGAGCTAGAGAAGACCTGAGGTGGGGTAGCCTTCCTAGTTTTATTAGATTCTGTAAGTATTTAGGAGTAATAAAGGAAGCCTTGGGTCTATGACCCAAGGGGGTCAAAGGAAATCCTTTTAATCCCTCTGCCCCACCCCACACAAAATGATTCTTAATTATGCCTAAGTCAGCAGGAAGTCTACGGGAAACCATTGAAAATTTTTAAGCAGAGACGTTATATAAAATTCATTCAACAAATGTTTATTGAGCATCTACTATGTACCAGGCATGGTGGTGGAATTAGAAACCTACTGGTAAGCAAAGGAGTCATAGTGGCTGCCCTAAATGCTGGCATAGAGGGGAGAAATTTGAAAACAGATATTATTCGGTTATAATCACTGCATAATTTGATCACAGTGCAAAGTAGCAAGTTGAAAGACAATGTAATGGTATGTAGGGGGTATTAGTCCATTCTTACACTGCTATGAAGAAATACCCAAGACTGGGTAATCTATAAAGGAAAGAGGTTTAATTGACTCACAGTTCCACATGGCTTGGGAGGCCTCAGGAAACTTACAATCATGGAAGAAAGCACCTCTCCACAGGGCAGCAGAAGAGAGAATAAGTGAATGCCAAGTAAAGGGGGAAGCCCCTTATAAAACCATCAGTTCTTATGAGAATTCACTCACTATCACAAGAACAGTATGGGGGGAAACCGTTCCCATAATTCAATTACCTCCCACCAGGTCCCTCCCACAACATGTGCGGATTATGGGATTACAATTTTCAAGATGAGATTTGGGTGGGGACACAAAGCCAAACCATATCATGGGGGAAAGACGTGAGCAGCACTCACTCTGATACCTGCTTCAAGGACATGTCAGTGAGAACTTGGGCAGAAGGTGAAGAGTTCACTCCAAAATGAAGTTAAATCTCATGTCAAGCAATGTGCCATTTCAAAATGCAGTGCTAGCTTCCGGGACTTTAAAATCAGATCAACAAATCTCTAAGAATACAGCAGCCTTTGTAATATGGGTCAGCTGCAATTTTTTTTTTTTTTTTTCATTTTCAGCAGGCACAACTGACAGAAAATGACCAGCTGGGACCTGGCTAAAAATACAGAGAATCATTTAGGATCATTTCAGCCTTTAACACTTGTTAGTTAGGACTGGAGCTAAGCAAAAGAACAGAACACTTGCCCAGGGGTAACTAGTCCTGCAGCCTTTCTCAACATTCCAAAGAACAATTGCCAATGTTCTAAGACCAAATGCCTTGCCAAGTCATTATAACTGACTTTTTCTTTGGTTTATTCTGCCTACTCCAAGTCAGAGTTCCACACCATTGGTTTATACTACATGGAAGAGTCTAACAGAAATATTGTCCTTGGGAATAAGCTGGCTAAATAAGCTCTTGAACTTGTATCTCCCTGTCCCAAGAGCAGGGCTCATCTGTCTTACCATGATAAGAGGAAGTCGGCAGAGATGGCCGTGAGCAGAGCAAATGCAAAGATGTAGCTGCAAAGATGTCTGAGACTGTCATCTCCTCCTCAGAAAGTAAACAGATGTGGCTCTCTGCATTGTTTGCATGCTTTGTCTCTTCCGGTCTTCTTCCCTTATGGGAAGAAATTCCTTTAGCATAATAATGAATTAAAATTAAGTTTTCAAGGTAATGAGCATTAGCAAGAGAGAGATGAATTTTTCTGGTTGGTGCCCTGTTCTGAAGGATGCAAGGAGCCACTGTTAATCTTCCCAAGATTCTGCGACCTCAGACCAAAGGAATAGAGAGGTCCTGGGCTTCACTGTAAGGAGTAGCAGCTCAATGGAACCAGAGCCCAGGGAGTGGAATTAGAGGCTGGGCAGGAGGCAGAGGAGCAGAAGAGAAAAAAAGGAGGGAAATTTTGGAAGCGTTCTCTGTGCTGCAACCCAAGCTGTCATGCATATATATTACACTTTTGTTTAACCCTCCCCCTCAGGATGGTGGTAATTGGTTCTGAGTGAGACTCGGGCCTCCCTGGCACACAGCTAATCCTGCCTGCCCTTCTAGCTCTGCAGGGCATCCTGACCCCAGTTACACAAATTTCATAACATAAAGTCTTCCGAGGCTCTAGATCTTTATATGTTCTATTTCTCTGCCCCTAATTCTTTTTCTCTGTATTGACAGCCATTTGGTCATTCTCAAGATTCAACGTGCATTTTATCTCATACTAGAAACTCTTCCTGACCTCCAAAGACTAGTAGGCTCCCCTTGTCTACAGTGCCAGGACACTCAGACACACTTCTCAGACATCTCTAACATGTGCATGGCATTGTTACTTGCATCACGGTCTCCTCCATTTGATGTCAACTGCTCAGGGGCAAGCTGGTCTTATTAATCTTGCATACATACTAGCTTGGTCACTAGCACAGTGCTGGATGCTTTTAATTAGTGTTTAGTGAATGAAAGATGATAATAACAAAGGACTAGTTTTTGAGAGGCAAATATGCTACCCACTTAGAGATATGGACCCAAGTGATCTTTCCATCTCAGTCTCCCAAGTAGCTGAGATCACAGGTGCATGCCACCATGCCTGGCTAATTTTTGTTTTTTGTTTTTTGTTTTTTGTTTTTGTAGAGATGGAGTCTCCCTGTGTCATAAGTCTCCAGATTACAAAAGCCTAGTAGAACTTTCCATGGTTTTTGCCAAAATTATATATGCTGAAATTTCCAGATAAGATTCGAGTGTAGCGCAGGTATCTAATTCACTTCAGCAGACAGTACAAGTTTTCCACATGGGCATACAATGGACTTACACTTTCCTGCTCTCTGAAGTTAGATGTGGTCCTGTGATTTGCTTCAGTGAATTGAAGTTTTAAGGTCAGTGCATAGTTTGTGACATTCCTTTTCGCTCTGCCACAGCAACCTGCACCTATTAGATTGTAGTTGCTCTATCCATTTGGGTTTTGGAGTAAAGACAATGAGGGCCAAATCAACTAGTTGACCCACAGGCAAGAAGTAAACTTTTGTTTATTGAGGTAGATTACCACAAGTACAACCTAATTTTCCATGACCAATACACCACATGCAGGGGTTTACATTTTGTAATGACAAAAGGACCATTAAAATAGGAGGAAATTGCATCTCTCTGAAAGCTAAGGAAGAATGTCATCCACAAGTAATAGTTTTGAGGAATTTCAGTAAGATAAGATGAGATTAAGGAAAGGAAAAAAGAGATGATTTAAGTTACCTTCAAGTAAATTAATGCCTAGATATTTTTATTTCTCCATGCTAAATAGGAACATAGTGAGGAAGCTCCCCAACCCCACCATCAAAAAATAATAATGGCCAGGCGCCGTGGCTCATGCCTATAATCCCAGCACTTTGGGAGTCCGAGGCAGGTGGACCACCGGAGGTCAGGAGTTTGAGACCAGCCTGACCAACACGGAGAAACCCTGCCTCAACTAAAAATACAAAATTAGCTGGGCGTCGTGGCGCCTGCCTGTAATCCCAGCTATTTGGGAGGCTGAGGCAGGAGAATCGCTTGAACCTGGGAGGTGGAGGTTGTGGTGAGCCAAGACCGCACCATTGCACTCCAGCCTGGGCAACAAGGGTGGAACTTCATATCAATCAATCAATCAATCAAGTTCTCCCAGTTTATATTGGCTTTGGAGAAAGAAGTGCCTGAATAGTTGCTACTGGGGCACACTGTAACAAGCACTAGCTTTGTTCCAGGACACGTGGCTTTACCTTCTCTAAGAAAACATACAATATGCTCATACATGAAAAGCAAACTAGAGCTCACCTCCCAGGTAGAGGTCTGGTGGTGTGTGGTGACTGAAAAACTTTGTGTTGCATCTAATGCAGTGTTGAGGGACTGCCACACTGAGCCACCTGTTTTCCAACCAGTATTCATGTGGTCCCTGTATGCAAGATGCTGTCTTCTGAAACAAACCTTTGAAGCATGAAAGCAGGAATATATTTGGCATATTGCTGTTGGCTTTTAAGTCACAGAGAATAAAAATAGAAATGACACTATGTGAAATGTTATTCACATTCTGAATAAAAAGTTTGTCTGAGTGAAATGGAGCATATTCAGATAGACAGGGTATGCCCATCACACACGGAATGGGGAAGGGATAGGTGGTGGGGCATATTAGGTAATGGAAAGGTCATACAAAAGGTTTAAAACCAGAAAAACATGAGACAACACGTATCCTCATTTAGCAGCTGAGTTATTGCTATGATTTAAATACATCCCCCAAAATTTATGTGTTGAAAACTTAATCCCCAGAACAACAGTATTGGGAGGTATGGCCTAATTGGCAGTGTTTAGGCAGAGCTCTCATTAATGGTTTAATGCTGCTATAAAAACAACTCATGGGAGTAGACATTCTCTCTTTCTCTTTGCTTTTCTGCCATTTAAGGCCATGGCATTCCTCCCCTCTGAAGGACACAGCATTCAAGGTGCCATCTTGGAAACAGAGAAACCAGGCTCTAACTTTCTGGTGCCTTAATCTTAGATTTCTCAGCCTCTAGAATTGTGAGAGAATAAATTTCTGTTGTTTATAAATTACCCAGTCTCAGGTATTCTGTTACAGCAGCACAAAATTGACTAAGTTATCCTGGCTAAAATTCTTGTTCAAGCTCAGGTTCTTGATTAATGAAGATAATAATAATGCCTACCACTGCACATTGCTGTGAAGGCAAAATAAGGTCATATGTGCACACAAGCAAGCACAGATGGTAATTGTTGTCTCTGGGAAGATCTAAGCATTATAAAGTCCTTTCTTAAACAGCTAAAAGCTGCCGCCTATATCTCCCTAATTCTCCGAATTCAGTCTCTGCCACATAGTTGGCATATGACAAATATTTGTTGAATAATAGGAAAAAAGGGAGGAGGAAAGGAAGGAAGGAAGGAAGGAAGGAAGGAAGGAAGGAAGGAAGGAAGGAAGGAAGGAAGGAAGGAAGGAAGGAAGGAAGGAAGGAAGGAGGGAGGGAGGGAGGGAGGGAGGGAGGGAGGGAGAGAAGGAGGGAGGGGAGGGAGGGAGGGAGGGAGGAAGGAGCATGGCCCTGCTGACATCTTGATTTCAGACTTCTAATCTCTAGATTCATAAGAGAATTCATTTGTGTTACTTTAAGTCATGAAGTTTGTGATACAGGCACACCTTGCAGACACTGTGGGTTCAGTTCTAGACCACCACAATAAAATGATTATCATAATAAGCAAGTCACACTAATTTTTTGGTTTTCCAGTGTATATAAAAGTTATATTTATACTATACTGTAGTCTGTTAAGTTTGTAATATAATTGTCTTTGCTAAAAGTACAGAGCTTAATTTTAAAATGCCTTATTGCTAAAAAAAAAAAAAAAAAAAAAAGAAAAAAAAAGAAAAAACAAAACTAATCATGTGAGCCTTCAACAAGTCATACAATACCTTCGCAGTATCTTTGTTGGTAGAGGGTCTTGTTCATGGCTTCTGGTTGTGGTTGCTGAAGGTTGTGGTTGCTGAAGGTTAAAGTGATTGTGGCAATTTCTTAAAATGAGACAACAATAAAGTTTGCCACACTGATTGATTCTTCCTTCATGAAAGATGTAGCATGCAATGCTCCTTGATAGCATTTTACACACCGTAGAAATTTTTTCAAACTTGGAGTCAATCTTCTCAAATCCTGATGCTGCTTTATCAACTAAGTTTATGTAATGTTCTAAATCCTTTGTTGTCATTGCAACAACATTCACAGCATCTTCACCAGGAGTATATTTTATCTCAAGAAACCACTTTCTTTGCTCATCCATAGGAAGCAACTACTTATCCATTCAGGTTTTAATCACGAGATTGCAGCAGTTCAGTCACACCTTTAGGCTCCACTTCCAATTCTTAGTTCTCACCATTTCCACCACATCTGCAGTGACTTCCTCCACTGAAGTCTTGAACTGCTCAAAGTCATCTATGAGAGTTGAATAATCAACGTCTTCCAAACTCCTGCTGATGTTGATATTTTGACCTCCCATGGGTTACAAATGTTCTTTTGTTTGTTTTTTGGTTTTGGGGGGTTTTTTGTTGTTATTGTTTTTAGATGGAGCCTCACTCTGTGGCCAGGCTGAAGTGCAGTGGTGTGATCTCAGCTCACTGCAACCTCCACCTCCCAGGTTCAAGTGATTCTCCTGCCTCAGTCTTCCAAGTAGCTGGGATTACAGGCGCGTGCCACCACGCCCAGCTAATTTTTTATTTTTAGTAGAGATGGAGTTTCACCATGTTGACCAGGATGGTCTCTATCTCTTGACCTTGTGATCTGCCCACCTTGGCTTCCCAAAGTGCTGGGATTGCAGGTATGAGCCACTGTGCCTGGCTGGATTACAAATGCTCTTAATGGCATCTAGGATGGTGAGTTCTTTCCAGAAGGTTCTCAATTTACTTTGCCCAGATCCATCAGAGGAATCACTGTGGCAGCTCTAGCCTTATAAAGTATATTTCTTAAATAAGAAGACTTGAAAGTAAAAATTACTCTCGGACCTATGGGCTGCAGAATGTATGTTGTGTTATCAGGCATCAAAACAACATCAATCTCATACATCTCCATCAGAGCTCTTAGGTGACTAGGTACATTGTCAATGGGCTGTAATATTTTGAAATGAATCCTTTTTTGAACAGTAAGTCTCAATGGTGGGCTTAAAATATTCAGTAAACCATGCTGTAAACAGATGTGCTATTATCAGGTTTTATTGTTCCATTTATAGAGCCCAGGCAGAGCAGATTTAGCATAATTCTTAAGGGCCCTGAGACTTTCAGAATGGTAAATGATCATTGGCTTCTACTTAAAGATGCCAGCTGCATTAGCCCCTAACAAGAGTCAGCCTGCCCTTTGAAGATTTGAAGCCAGATATTGACTTCTCTTCTGTAACTATGAAAGTCTTACATGGTTGACTTCTCTTCTCTAGCTATGAAAGTCTTATGTGGTATCTTCTTCCAATAGAAGGCTGTTTTGTCTGCACTGAAAACCTGTAGTTTAGTGTAGCCACTTCCATCAGTGATCTTAGCTAGATCTTCTGGACGATGCTGCAGTTTCTACATCAGCACTTGCTGTTTCACCTTACACTTTCCTGTTATAGAGACAGCTACTTTCCTTAAATCTCATTAATCAACCTCTGTTAGTTTCAAACTTTTCTTCTGCAGCTTCTTCACCTCTCTCAGCCTTCATAGAATTGAGGAGAGTTAATGCCTTGCTATAGATTAGGCTTTGGCTTAAGGGAATGTTGTGGCTGCTTTGATCTTCTATCCAGTCCACTAAAGCTTTCTCCATATCTGCAATAAGGCTGTTTTGCCTTCTTATCATCTGTGTGTTTACTGGATTAGCACTTTTAATTTCCTTTGAGAACTTTTCCTTTGCATTCACCACTTGGCTAACTTTTTGGTGCAAGAGGCCTAGCTCTTGGTCTATCTCAGCTTTTGACATGTCTTGCTTACTGAGCTTAATCACTTCTAGCTTTTGATTGAAAGTGAGAGATGTGAAACCTTTTTTACATTTGAACATTGTAGGGTTATTAATTGGCTTGATTTCAATATTATGTCTCAGGGAATAAGGAGGACTGACAAAAGAGAGAAAGAAGAATGGCCGATTGGTGGAGCAGTCAGAACACACCAACATTTGTCTATTAAGTTCACTGTCTTATATGCATGTGGCTTGTGGCACTCCAAAACAGTTATAATAGTAACATCAAAGATCACTGATCACAGATTATAATAATAATAAAGTTTGAAATATAGCAAGAATTGCCAAAATGTGAGACAGAGACACAAAGTGTGCACACACTGCTGGGAAAATGCACTTATAGTCTTGCTCAATGGAGGGTTGACAGAAACCTTTAATTTGTAAAAAACACAATATCTACAAAGTGTAATAAAGTGCAATAAAACAAGGTATGCCTGTACATTCTTATGGCAGCCCTAGGAAATTAACTAGGAAATTTTACTAGGGGGTGAAAAAAATCGTACTCTTTTTATGTATAAAGAACAGATATACCTACAGTATATAAACATCAATCTCATACATCTATATATAGCTATATCTATGTTATTAAGATTTCATAGGCAGGAAGAGATTAGAAAAATGTCTAAACAAGCTCTTTATTCACTTTATTCAGCTATAGTAGATAAAAGGTTGAGAAATACTGCTCTAGGCTGTGAAGAATTTGAGGAAGACTGGGGAACTGGAAGACTAATTTAGTCAAAGGCTACTTTCTACTGCTGTTAAATTGCTATTCTTGTTCTTGGCATTTAAAATAAAGATTTCTGATTGTTTCTTCTTCCATTCTGGCTCAGATACAATTTTCACAAATTCCAGGAAAAAAAAGTCTGGCTATCTACTTGTAATAGGATTTGTCTTAAAATGAGGCAGAACAATCACTGGCAATGCGCCAATTTTCAGTTTTGGGTCTCCTTGTTATATGTTCTCTTCTTGTCACAGTTGTTGTTGTAAGGTAATGGATTTTACTTTTGGTCTCTGGGATTGCCAGTTTTGTCTCACAACTTTGATGTCTATAGGAAGACTAAAGGTAGCTGGCTATTTCTCCATTAGCCCTGCTGTTTTTTTTTCTGACATTTTACATATAGCTAAAAGGAAATTGTTTATGGTTGTTCATCATACTGGCCCTCCAGCAAAGCCATGGAGTTAGGCTGTATTCTATAAAGACCATGCAGTGAGTTGCCCGTTCTGGCCTGTTTCGAGTCTCAAACAGAGAGACAGTTGGCATAGCTCTAACTTTGTTAGGGATATTGACAGAAACTACTTGGCAGTCAATGCAAAATGAAAGTCACTAGGGAGCTCCCAAAGACAAGTAACCCCGAGTCTTTAATGTGTTTGATTTACGTCTCCAAATTCTTCGCAGTGAGTTACAGTGAGTGCGAGGTAGATGACGTTGGCCAGGTAGATTTTGACAGGCATTACCCCCCACTTCCATTGTAGTAGACTCTTAATCATCATGACTCTTCTGCAATGTTTCAGTTGGAACAGAACTACCTCCAAATGGGTGTGTGTGGTTAGAGTTACAGGATATTAAATGTGATCTTTCCTTTCATCACAGAGTTTCAGCTGAGAACAATAGGATGAGACCACCTATGTAGGATGGGCTAAGCATTGTGAGACAGGTGCTACAGTCCTTTACTCATCACAGTGGGACAAGCCTGAGGATTTGTTACAGAGATTGGGAAGTAGGATCTTTTTAGAAAAAGACTTGATGTGCTGTGGCATTTCTCCCTCCCTTCCCACTGGGAAGTGGGAGAGAAGTAGGAAATCATTTTCCAGTGTAATGCTCCCCCAACCAAGCTATTTCAGCTGCCAATGTAGGAAGTCACTCTCATATTAAGCCACATGAGCATGGGTTTCAGGTCTCAGAGACCTTCATAGGTATACTTCAGAGTTTGAAAAACAGAATCTAGAACTGCCCCAAATGTGATATTGTCAAAATGTGAGATGCTGGCTGGCTGGCCAG
Source organism: Chlorocebus sabaeus (assembly GCF_047675955.1). Taxonomy (NCBI): domain Eukaryota; kingdom Metazoa; phylum Chordata; class Mammalia; order Primates; family Cercopithecidae; genus Chlorocebus; species Chlorocebus sabaeus. The sequence continues at coordinate 79,524,500 of NC_132915.1, read as the reverse complement.
AGGGGCTATTGGTGGCAGATTGAAGAAGGCTGCCTTGAAAGGCTTGCACCTGAAGAGTGTGGAGAGGCAAAAATGCATATCTTCTTCCCAGGTGTTAGAATGGATCCATCAGAAGGGAGGAGGTCTCAGGTTACCAGGAGATAAAGTGATGCCACCAGAGGGGATGACAGGGAGCCACTAAGGGCCAGAGGCTGTCCTAGGAACATGCTACATTAGGGAACTGCAGTAGGAGGACCCCAGGAAAGAGACCTCTGAGGAACCCAAGAGCGAGCCCTGGAGAGGAGGGACTGGCATTTGTCCAATGCCCTATCCCCAGACACACCAATGTAGATAACAACCGCAGCAGTCAAAGGAGGTATTTGCTGCCCCTCACCCTCTTTGCCTTTCAAGCCCTAATAGTGGAGAAGCCAGAGAAACAGAGCAGAAGAGAAAGAGTGGAAGACTGAGAAAATAGAGAGCGATCCAACCCCGACCCCCTTCCCCACTGCTGGTCTCCCACCTGATATGGGTCCAAGCTGCAGGAGGGGATGAAAGACTGAAGTTTGCTATTCAACCAGTCTGGGCTTAATGCCTGGAAAATTAGACAATGTACTAACCTGAGCATGACAGAAAAAGCTCAGGGAGCTTTCCAAAGTTTTATCCAGGGTCAGCAAAAGATGAGTCAACAGAGAAGTTCAAAGGGACAATAGTGAGAAAAAATTTGAGCTTGTTTAATAAGCTGATCATATGACACCCTTTGGAATAGAAATGCATCTGAAAGGTGTATCAGGATAGCCCACAAAATGTATCCTCAAATATAGGCAATATTATTCAGCTGTCTCAATGTCTTAGAACAAAGGCAGAGTTTGAGCAAATAAAAATGTTGCTTATATGTGACTTCATATTCCATGCTTATTACAAGGATTGAGAGACTTTAGACAGTGCGGAGAAATTATAAGCAAGTTCAGCCTGCAGACAGACTTGAAAAGCCCACCATTACTGATGTTTTATTTCTTAATTTCAGGAAGCACTGATGTCTCAGAGGATTTAACTTCTATCTATTGTCTCCTGAAGATACTCAAGGATCCTCAGAAGGGACCACATTTTTCCTTCCCACCCTGAAATTATTTTCCTAAGTATTCTGCTCCTCCTCTGACCTGGAAGGGTCTGCCATCTTCTTCTGGTCACGTTCAAGCTTCAGATCCTACCCAACTGAAGCTCTGTTCTGTTTTATTCTCTACCTGCAACATACCAGTCTTAGGAGCAGGTAAGTGCCAGGAACTCTACAAAGTCACAGGACACAAAGAACAATAAATTAACTTTTTGACTTATGATGAACATCTCATTTCTGCTCCACACTCTTTAATTATTTCATTTTTGACTGACTTTCCATCCTGTTTTGTTCCTCAATAGCTCTTTTACAATTCAGAGTCTTCCAAACACCTTCTAGAAAGTGTCTGTGCTTTGGAGTCCAAATATTCTATGTTGCAAATGGACTTAAGCTTTTTTGTTCGTCTAAGACTTTCAGGATCATTGTCTTGGCCAAAAAGTTTAGGTGTCAAGGAGATGGTAAGCAATCCCCATAACCTTGCTATCTGGTTGTTATGCAAGCAAGTCTCAGCCAGGGCTCAGTGGCTCATGCCTGTAATCCCAGCATTTTGAGAGGCCGAGACAGGAGAGTCACTTAAGCCCAGGAGTTCAAAACCAGCCTGGGCAACATGGCAAAACCTCATTGCTACAAAAAAAAAAAAAAGCAAAAATTATCCAGGTGTGGTGGCATGTGCCTGTAGTCCAAGCTACTCAGGAGGCTGAGGTGGGAGGATAAATTGAGCTCAGGAGGTAGAGCCTTCAGTGAGCTGTGATCGCTTCACTGCACTCTAGCCTGGGCAACAGTGAGACCCTATCTCAAAAAAAAATTTTTTTAATTAGAAAAAAATAAAATAAGTCTCATACCACATGTATCTATCTGCCACAGATATCAATAAAACAAATTTTTATTAGTGAGTAGGCATGAAACCGATCATACAACATCTTTTGTTTTTTAGGTGCTCTGACCCCACCTTTCATGCCTGAAGCAGACACCGCAATATTCAGAGGCAGAATTCTGTCACCCTTATTGTCCAAAGAAAGCACCAGAATCATCCCACACTGTGGCTCAACTCAAAACCACTTGAGGACTAAGTCTCGAGTACTATCCCTAAAAGGACAGGCTATACGACTTCCTGGGGTGGTGACTGTCTCTAAAATATTACGGCCAATCCACACCTCTGGAAAATCTTTAATTTCAATAAGATGAGCCTATATCTAACATCTGTTATACAGATTAACAAGACATAAATTTTATCCATGAAAATGCTTCTCTGACAGCTGATATGTTAATTAATGAAGTCTCTGATGGTGACTGAGATGTAGACAACTGAAATGAGGTAGCAGCTGCCTCTGGAGTATGGACACACAGATCACCCCTGGAGTGTGAACTGTTGATTAAGGCAAAGTGACAGCCTCTAGAGAGTAGCTCAGACTAACACATATACACTCACACACACACGCACACATCCACATTCACACACACACCTACATACCTTTACATTCACATACATACACATATCTACACTAAAGTAATTTAAAGTAAATTACAGACATCATAATAATATCATAACAATATACAGATAGGAACAAATATCTGCCCAAAGTAACTATTCTGTGTTGCTATAATTGACATTCACAACAGTAACTAGAAAACTGATTTAAATACTGTAAAAATCATGTAATCTATTGATTTTATTCTTACAAAACTCAACTACCTTTTCATTTTTTAATTCGAGAAACAAAAAAGCATGAATTACATTAAATTCAGCTACATCCTATATAGAACTAATGTCAACTTCTAACCTTTTTCTATGTGCTAACACACATAGACACACACTACATTTTACAAAATTGGAGAACCTGAATATTATGCTATACACATTTGTCATTAAATATTTTTTCAAAAATTTGAATTTACAAGGCTACAGTAAGCTATGATCTCGCCACTGCACTCCAGCCTGGGCAACAAAGCAAGATCTTGTCACCAAAAAATTAATAAATAAATAAATAAATAAATAAATAAATAAATAAAACTTGAATTCAGATATCTATATATTCCTGTATCTGATAATTATATCATAATTTGGTAAACTAGTTCCTTATAATTTGGCAAACTAGTTCCCTATAATTTTTGATTATTTTAGGTTGTTTTGATCTTCTACTATCACAAACACTTTGTATGTAACACTCAGGAGGACACAGTGGCACACTTACATTGGGACTTTTAAGCAGAGTTTAGTGAAATTACTATTTACAAAGTCAAGGGGAGGAGTTAGGAAAAGCAGCCTCAGATGATGCACCATCCTGTGGCTGGAAATGCTGGGGAGCTGTTACCTCCCACAGGCCAAAATGTCTGGAAACTACAGAGAGCAAGAGAGAGGGCTGCCAGACAGAAGCTGCAGCCTGCAGTAGGGGAATGCAGCCAAGCCACAATGACCTGTCAGGGAGGGAGCTGCAGGAATCAAACCACAGCCTTACTCCAGGCCCCCTGCCTGTGCCTCCCATCGGCCAAACCCAGCCAGAAGCCTGAGGACACGGAAGCCCATTCATGTGGCCCATATGGTCAGCCTTCCAGCACAGAGCAGGTAAAGGATGGAGAGCGAGGCAGAAGGGGAAAATATGCCACAACCATTAGATATATTTTTCATCTTTATGCACAGAGTTCATCAAAACTTATGTTTAAAGAAAGATAAGTAGATGGTAAATAACTTCAATAATATTGGTGAGCACAGTGGGTGGTGGAAAGTGAGTTCTTTTTGGGACATGTTTAGAGGGCTCAGCTGCCTGATCTGGTGAATAAAGCTACAGCTGAATTCAGATCCAAGACTGAGCAAGCCAAGTCCCCGTGTGACTGGTGGTGAGGAAGTATTAACATTTGGCGGGGATTCTTGTGTTTCTGGATGAATCTATTGGGTGAAAGACTGTTTCAAGAGGTTTCTCATGATAATAGTTCCCATTTTTCTAACCTTACTACCTGCCAGGCTCTTTGTTAAGCACCATACACACATTATCTCATTTAACACCAAAACACTCAACATGAATACTATTATCCTGTTTTTCACAGAGGAGAAACTAAAGCTTGGAAAAGTTTGGCAGTGTAGTCAAGACCACACACCTGCTAAGTGCTGGAGCCAGAATTTGGATGTAGATAGACCAGAACTCAAAGCCAGGCCACTTAACCACCCCCAATAGATGCTTCCACCATCAGCTGTCCCACTCCAAACTGCTTTATGAAGGAATAAACAGTGGAAGCCTGGTGAATTAAGATTAAACCACCACAGGGTATGTGGTCAATAATTAAAGAAATAGTAAAACCCCCTGAGAGTGCTACCCAGGTTACACTACGGTATTTTTTTAAATTAGTAATAACAATAGTAGCATGCACTTCATTTCTTAGAACTTTCTAGGCCATTGACTCACTATTCAGAAAACTGATGACATGCTAGGATCAAGCATTTAGCCTGTTTTTCCTGTATGAACTGTATGAACCAAACAGTTGATAAAGGTATGCGTTTGGTTTGTTTCTTTGTTTCTTTGTTTCTTTGTTTTGAGACAAAGTCTTGCTCTGTCACCCAGGCTAGAGTGCAGTGGAGTGATTGACCTCAGCTCACTGCAACCTCCACCTTCCGGGTTCAAGCAATTCTTGTACCTCAGCCTCCCAAGTAGCTGGGAGTACAGACGCGCACCACGAAGCCCCGCTAATTTTTTGTATTTTTGGTAGAGATGGGGTTTCGCCATGTTGCCCAGGCTGGTCTCAAACTCCTGAGCTCAGGCAACCCACCTGCCTCAGCCTACCAAAGTGTTAGGATTACAGGCGTGAGCCCCCGTGCTGGGCCAATAAAGGTATATTTTTGTTGTTGTTGTTGTTGTTGTTGTTTTGGTTTTGGGGATGGAGTCTCACTCTGTTGCCCAGGCTGGAGTGCAGTGGCGCGATCTCGGCTCACTGCAAGCTCCGCCTCCCGGGTTCAAGTGATTCTCCTGCCTCAGCCTGCTGAGTAGCTGGAACTACAGGCGCCCGCCACCACGCCCAGCTAATTTTTTGTATTTTTAGTAGAGACGGGGCTTCACCCTGTTAGCCAGGATGGTCTCGATCTCCTGACCTCATGATCTGCCCACCTCAGCCTCCCAAAGTGCTTGGACTACGGGCATGAGCCACCATGCACGGCCAAAGGTACACTTTTTTTTATAGAATTCCAGATAATATGGGCAGAAGAAATGATAGAAATGACACTTAGCAATCCCTAATGGAATAACCATTAAGACTAATTCTCTTCTTCTTTTACACACTTTGGGGTCCCTTCTTCCCCTCTAGAACTTGAAGCAATCATTGGTGGACACTAAAATCATTGAATAAACAGGTGGCAGGTGGGAAAACTTATGTAAATGAATAAGGCTGATAGCTATTGAACCCACTGCTCATCTCAGTATAAGGCAAAAATTGGGGCCAGGCACGGTGGCTCACGCCTGTAATCCCAGCACTTTGGGAGGCCAAGGTGGGTGGATCACGAGGTCAGGAGTTTGAGACCAACCTGACCAACATGGTCTCTACTAAAAATACCAACCTGTCTCTATTAAAAATACAAAAATTAGCCCGGCATGGCGGCACGTGCCTGTAATCCCAGCTACTCAGGAGATTGAGGCAGGAGAATTGCTTGAACCCCGGAGGCAGAGGTTGCAGTAAGCCAAGACTGCGCCACTGCACTCCAGCCTGGGTGACAGAGCAAGACTCCGTCTCAAAAAAAAAAAAAAAAAAAAGAATGGAAAATCAGGACACTGTGTGTGTCAATGTGAGGCCTAGGAGCTATGCAGCAAAATCTGTGAATTATCCTTGCCAAAGTAACTGCTGACTCTGGATCCAACCAGGTCTCCAAATAACCACCAGTCTATAGAAAATATAGGACAGAGAGGAATAGAAAAACAAGTTAACACCATAGGAAGCAACTAGCCAAATTCAGAATGTAGAAAATTCTGCAGTAGAAATGACCAGATTTCTTTCACAAATAAATGGTATGACAAAGGAGATGAAAGGAAAACTTGTAGATTCACAGACTTAGAAGAGGAACTGCTTAGCGGGTATGGAGTTTCCTTTTGGGGTGATGCAAGTGTTTTGGAACTTGATAGAGGTGGCAGGTGCACAACATTGTGAATATATCAAATGCCACTGAATCGTTCACTTTCAAATGATTGGTTTTATGTTATATGAATTTCATCTCAATATAGAGGAAAAGATAGATCAGTCAAACATAATGGGTGGAGCTTGTTTGACCTGCCTAAATGGAAGAAGGAAAAAAGAATGGCTATGGAGTCTAACAAATTAGAACCACAGGCTATCTCTGCTGCAAATTAGAACCACCAACTCCAGTGATTTTAAGTTGGGAAGAGATATTAAGGGTTTAAATGAGAATTTAATTCCTTTCTCAAGCTTAATACTTCCCAAAAATGATCTCCTAAAAAAAATCATCTAGCCTGTTTGTACCCCTCAGGGATGGGGAGCTCATTACCTCTCAGAAAGCATCCTTTTCGCCACAGAACAACCCTGCCATTCTAGAACTTTTGCTCACTGGTCTTAATTTGGCTCTACTGGCTTACATTGATTGTTTACTCTTTCACCTTAAAACCTTTTGAAGTTATTGCTGTATGAAAATTCTCCTTTCCTAAGGGAACATCTTTTTTTTTTTTCTTTGAGAGAGGGTCTTGTTCTGTCACACGGGCTGGAGGGCAGTGGCACCGTCGTGCTCCACTGCAGCTTCAACCTCCTAGACTCAAACAATCCTCCTTCCTCAGCCTCCCATGTGGCTGGGACTACAGGTGCACACCACCACTCCTAGCTAATTTTTTAAAATTCTTGTAGAGATAGTTCTTGCCATGGTGCTTAGGCTGGTCCCAAGCTCCTGTGCTCAAGCAATTCTCCCACCCTCACCTCCCAGAGTGCTGGGATTATAGGTATGAACCACCACACCTGACCAAGCTCATCCATCTTGAAGCAGAACTCAACACTTCATCCCAGCCTGCAGCAACAAATACCTTCCACCAAGCAAAAGAAAGGATGTAAACTTGGCCAAAGATTTTACTGATGTGGTGGAAGGAAGATTCACAGTCCACTAATCCCCACCCAGTCCATCCCTTCTCCTCCACATCTTTCCCTTTGGCTGCTCTCTATTTGGTGTCTAGCTTTTTCCCCAAATCCCAGAAAGCCAGAGACCATTATTCCAAGAATGACTTTGCTTTCCACAAACAAAAGAGTGTTCAACCATGATGACTCAATGGGAAAGTTATCAATTATGAGTGACTTTTTCTTTTATAATTTTCTCTGTCACAAAAGCTAGTATCTCCAATTCCTTAGACTACTATATAAACATAATTTCCATTTCTCTCACTTTCTTAGACAAACATTTCAATTTACTCCCAGTAGTTATATTTATCTTCAGGTGTGGGGCCCAGAATCAAATGTAAAATCATGGTCTGAGCTGAAAAAAGTAGAATAGGGCCCTCACCTCTATCATTCTAATAATTTTATTTTCATTGTTGTGGTCTAGGACCCCAAAAACTTTTATAGGGATCACCTTTCACCAGTTATTTATATTGAGGTTCCTGGCAACAGAATTCTCTTATTCATGTTTCTACTAAACTATATCTTCCCCTGTTCTATACTTATGACATTGTACAATGGCTGAGGTCTACAAGTTTTCTCTATTAAATGTAATTTTAACAGATTAGTCCATCATTTCAGTCTGTCGATGTTCTATGCACCCAGTTCTATTACCCAGCCTCTACCCACTCCCGGCATCGCATCTGAAAATTGAAGGCCCATGCTGTCTAGAAATTGCTAAAGATGGCAGAACTAAGCAAAGAACACTATAATCTGCCCTAGAAATCTCTCTCCAAGTTAACTCTTCTCCATTAATCAACATTCTTGATGAATTCTCATATCGGCACATTATTTTCTAAATGTTCCCAAGTAGGATTGTGGAGTGTTCAGTGTTTCTAAGGATCAACATCACATTCTTATTCTATAATTTCTTTTTTTTCTTCTTTTTTTTTTTTCTGAGACAGAGTCTTGCTCTGTTGCCCAGGCTGGAGTTCAATGATGCAATCTCAGCTCACTGCAACCTCTGCCTCCCAGGTTCAAGTGATTCTCCTGCCTCAGCCTGCTGAGTAGCTGGGATTACAGGAATGCACCACCATGCCTGGCTAACTTTTGTATTTTTAGTAGAGACAGGGTTTCACCATGTTGGCCAGGCTGGTTTCGAACCCTTGATCTCAGGAAATCCACTTGCCTCGGCCTCCAACACACCCAGCCTTATTCTATAATTTCTGTAACCCACCCTTTTCCTGTCCTGAAACTCAGAGGCACAAGCAGGGTGTGCGGGTGCTATATACTTAAGAGTGCCCACATATTAGGAGGGACCATATGCATAGCAGATATCATAGATTCGAGCATTGACTATTGTAAGACTCTTCTGGCAGGTGGCCATGAAATATCCTATTCTTTAAAATTTGTATATTATGATAATTTCCCAACAGATGGAAGAAAAGCATCTTGATGAAGGGGCGCCTTTTTCTAATTCACATAAAGACTTCACTCTGCTGAAAATCATGTTGACTCAGCTCCAATCTGCTGGCCAGAACCAGTTTTCTACAATTTCTCATAGATTATTGACAAGAGTTTCCTATAGTTCTAGCTCCTGTAATCTCTGGAAGATAATTCATCTGGGCCTGGTTCTCACTATTTTCTGAACTTTATTTGGCTGCAGTTTCCTCTTCACATACTCTTTGTTCTGTCCTTTTCAGTTTGAAGACCATATCCTTGAGAGAGAGGATAGAAGAACAGATTGGAATCATTCTGCCTCCTTTGTTAGTAGCCTCTGGGTCCAGCTGTGGACTTGTCATTCTCTTCTTCTTTTATACACCTTGGGGTCCCTTCTTCCCAAGTTTCCTCTTCCCACTGTTTTAGTCTGTTCTCACACTGATAATAAAGTCATACTCGAGAATGGGTAATTTATAAACAAAAGAGATTTAATCAGCTCACAGTTCCACATGGCTGGGGAGGCCTCACAATCATGGCAGAAAGTGAAGGGGAAGCAGGACACATCTTACATGGCAGCAGACAAGAGGATGTGTGCAGGGGAACTCCCATTTATGAAACCATCAGATCTCATGAGACTTATTCACTCTTACGAGAACAGCACTGGAAAGACCCACCCCCATGATTCAATTACTTCCCACCGGGTCCCTCCCATGACACATGGGAATAATGGGAGCTACAATTCAAGATGAGATTTGGGTGGGGACACAGCCAAACCATATCACCCATCCCCTCCTAAGTGTGGTCCACTAATCTCCTCCGCCCATTGTCCAGGGTTTGCTCTCTGATTGCAGTACACTGAAAACTGTCATTGATTTAGCTTCTAATCTCACACCTGCTTCATTGACATTCATTCTCACCAGCTTCATGTGATTATCAAGCTCTCTCTCCTCTTTGGAATCAAAGGCCTCTTTTTTAATTTCCCCACAACACTTAAGTTTAAATTTCTTCTGAGTTGGTTTCATGTTCTGAAGAACCTGCTATTCAGTCTAAAGAACCGCTGCCCAGCTGGCATGTGACTTCCCTAGTAATGGTGCCTTTTCCTGTCCTCATGAAAACATCCCTGAGGCAAATCTGTCACTACACCTGGTAGGCAATGTGGAATGAGAAACCCATGGTTCCTTTCTTCACACTCTTAAAATTCTACTTCATTTTTCTCCACAAAGATAATGAAGCATTTATACCATAAGGTGATCGATGCCATTTCTTTCTCTTTCTTTAACTTGCCTTCCATTTGTCATTTCATTGATGTTATGGCTTATCACTTCCATAGTTTGTTTGACTTGCCCAGTCTCACACTGAAATGTGATCCCCAGTGTTGGAGGTGGGGCCTGGCAGGAAGTGTTTGGGTCATGGGGGCAGATCCCTCATAAATGGCTTATTGCTATCCTTGTGGTAATGAGTGAACTCCTGCTCTATTTGTTCCTGGAGGAACTGACTGTTAAAAAGGGCCTGACACCTCTCTCCTTTCCTTTGGCTTCCTGGTCTCACCACGTGGCAGACTCCCCTTTGCCTTCCTCCATGAGTGGAAGCAGCTTGAGGCCCTCACCAGATATAGATGCCGGTACCATGCTTCTTGTAGAACCTGTAGAAGCACGGGCCAAATAAACCTCTTTCCTTTATAAATTATCCAGCCCCAGGTATCCTTTTGTAGGAACACAAAAGGACTAAGACACTTGGAGAAATGTTTTCTCTTCAAGCTCCCTCTTTCTAGTTTTGCCGTTCATATTTCTCCTGTGCTCCCTCTATCAGGAATGCCATTGTTTGTCACTAACTGAATTTGGGGCTGATGGTCAATGTTATAGCACCTCCTCCAATCATTAGAGTTGTCAAATTATTAAAGATGAAAGACTTCAATAGCAGGATTTTTATCCTAACAAATCAACACTCATTCATTCATCCATGAATTCATACATTTGTTCCACAATACGCATTGAGGATCTAGTCTATGGCAAACACTGAGATGAATAAACTCACCATCTCCATCACTGGAAATCTAAAGGCATATTTCAAATATAACTGAAGCCCTGTGTGACTGCATTTTGTGCATGGAACTGTATTAAAATATAGCTTGACAAAAATAAAATAAATTTAAAAACAATTTAAATCATTCTCTGTGGAAGGTAGAGGATCACATTTTTAGTGCCCAGCAAAATACCTTTCCATTCCCTTCGCATACCTCTCTCACTATCAGTCTCTCCCAATATCTGTCAAAACACTCCTGGGCACTTTGGGTCACCATGACAAAGTGACCTGTCATTGAAGGACCTCCTCACTCCCACCTCAGCCATCAGCATGTAGAAATCCTAAATAAAAATGCACAGACTCCTCAAAATAAAGTTTTAAAATACACAGATGAAGTAGAAAGCAAGAAAAGAAATTCACAGATACCAACAATGAAAGAAGGATGCCCAGTTCAACTGGAGGGGCAAAAATGAAAGCCAAATGGCTCATAGAAGTATAGTAACTAGACCTGGACCCTAGTGGCTAGGAGGCTCAGGGACACATGGCAAAGCCTCACATTCTTGCAAAAAAGGAAGATAGAATGGAGTACACACGCCATACCATGAACTGTGAAGGGTTGCCTGAGATACCCCATCGGGGCATGAAAATGTCACATGCTGACCTGGAAAAAGGAAAGGAGACATCAGCACCATGGTATTGAGCTGTTTTGCTCTCTGGTGTATCCCCGCATCCTAATACAATGCCTGGAACATAGTAGCTTCTCAGTAAATAGTTTCCAAATAAATGAATGAATAAGGAACGGAGGAGGCCATACAAAAAAATAAATAAAAAGGTAAAAAGACTAATGTGACATAATCTTTGATGTATTTATACAAAAGTATAAGTGTGTATATTATAAGGAATTATATTAATTTTAACTATTTAGTGGAGACTATATATAACTATGTATATATTATATATGTTTATGTGTGGATATGTGTGTGCATATAAACTCATACATGCAAAGAAAATTGCTGGAAGACAACAAAATTTTGGAGAAAAGAACTAGGGATCACAGGTAACAGGGAGAGTTTCTTGTTATTGTTTACTCTTTTGTGCTATTTGATATTTTTCATGCATATGTATAGCTTTTCACACACATGCAAAAAGTTTTTGAATAATTAGATATCTACTTAGTTACATAAAGAAAAAAATGTTCTGTCTATGTCACTCCAATTTTGTGATGATTTTAAATGGGGCAAAATATAAGAAAAGTGCTCTCTAAACTGTAAGCTCTATGCAAATATAAATTGTTAGTATAATAATTCCTTCTGTTTAAATACCAGGTGTGGTTTCTGTCTCCAACTGGACCCTGATTGATATATGTTGGCACTTATCATAATAAGGAGCTATAAACTTCCTTTCTGGGTGAAATTCTATTGGCAGTTCAAAGGGCCAGGTAAGGTGAATGAACGCTAAGTCCCATGTTTCATGCAGGATGGATTTCCTCTTAGACTGAGAAGTCACAGATCTAGACAACCTCCACAGTCTTGGATAACCCTTTTTTGTAACTGAAACATAATGATTAGCTAAGTCAGGGGTCAGAAGTTGTTTGAAACACAAGAGAAAATCTCCCTCAGAGTAGCTCCTCTAGCTCCTCCCAAAAATTCATGAGTTGCTGTTGGATGGATTCTTTTATTGTGATTTCAGCTTTCCCTGTCTAAGTTACTCCTTTTCCTGCTAGATTTACTTAGAGATGGGCCTGTCTGTTCTGGAACCTTCTTCCCAGTCAAAAGCAGAAATGCAGTTGAAGTTTCTGCTATGAGAACACAGGCAACTAGACAGACATATTTTTTGGCCTTGCAATTTTTTGGATAAATATTTACTAAGCAGCCATGAAGTGACTAGCACCATTAAGTTTGCATGTGAGAAAGTTTTAAGTAATAGTTTCTGCTTTGCGTCAGGAAAAGCAAATACCTTGTGTATTAACTCTTTTGTGATGAGAAGAGCAGACATCCTGATGGAGACAGCTCTTAGTGGAGCCATCACTCACTGTCATCTCAGCCCATTTTATCCCTGTGGTCATAGGACTCCACCGCCAGGGATCCAGGCCCCTACATGAACATGCCACTGGCCTGGTGACTGTGTGCTGGCATTGGCTCGAGACTTTGGTGTTGGCTTGGGCCTGAGCCAGCCCAGCACATATTTCCTTTGTAGATTAAACCTGAACCAAAAATCAGACCAGAGGCAAAGTATGGCCCATAGTGGGAAGGAAACCTCTTCCCCACTCCTGCCCAAAACACTGCCAGGCAGTGCAGGGACAACACAGAAGCACTTCAAGAGTTGGAAGCTTCAGCAGCCCTAGGAGACAGACCCCTTGCCATGAACATCAGCATCCCACCTGAGTGCTCACAGCAGTGGCAGAGTTGAGGCACTACTTTATGAAGCCTCATAGGCAAAGGGATCAAGAGACTCCTCTGAAGGCAGGAGAGAAACTCATGGCAGAGGATCAGAGGTGGCCAAAAGTGCTGACAGTTCAATGGAGGAACTCACATGAGATGTGCCCTGGAGGTTAGTTGACTTGGGAGAGGTTCAATTAAACACTAGCTGAAGGCCAAGGTGTTGGATCTTACAGGACACAAGATGCAACTGGGTTTTTTTAATTTGGTGAACATGTGCTAAGTCTCAAAGATGGAGTGGGAACTCTAAGCTTAAATAGAAGACTACAGTTCGCCACTCTTAATCAATATAGTACTAGAAGTCCTAACCAGAGCAATTAAACAAGAGAAAGAATAAAGAGCATCCAAACTGGAAAAGAGAAAGTCAAATTGTCCCAGGGTGCAGACAACATTTCTATAGAAAAACCTAAAGACTCCACCTAAATACCTCTTAGAACTGATAAATGAGGTTGGGAGTGGTGGTTCACACCTGTAATCCAACACTCTGGGAGGCTGAGGTGGGCAGATCACTTGAGGTCAGGAGTTGAAGACCAGCCTGGCCAACATGGCAAAACCCTGTCTCTACTAAAAATACAAAAAATTAACTAGGCATGGTGGCGTGAGCCTGTAGTCCCAGCTACTTGGGAGGCTGAGGCACAAGAATCGCTTGAACCTGGAAAGTGGAGGTTGCAGTGAGCCAAGATTGAGTCACTGCACTCCAACTCCAGCCTGGGTGATAGAGCGAGACTCTGTTTCAAAAAAAAAAAAAAAGAACTCATAAATGAATTCAGCAAAGTTGCAGGATACAAAATCAGCATGCATAAATCAGTAGCAATTCTGTATACCAGTAACAAACTAGCTAAAAAAGAAATCAAGAAAGCAATCCCATTTACAATAGCTACAAAACAAATATCTAAGAATAAACTTAACCAAGCAGGTGAAAGATCTCTACGATGAAAACTGCAAAACACTGATGAAAAAATTGAAGAAGACACACACAAAAAACAGAAGGACATTCCATATTGCTGGATTAGAAGAATTAATGTTGTCAAAATGACCACACTACCCAAAGCAATCTATAGATTCAATATGATCCCTATCAAAATACCAATGACATTCTTCACAGATATAGAAAAAAACTGTCCTAAAATTTGTATGAAACTACAAAAGACTCCAAATAGCCAAAGCAATCCTGAACAAAAATAAAGCTGGAGGTATCATGCTATCTGACTTCAAAATATACTACAAAGCTATAATAATCAAAACAGAATGGTACTGGCATAAAAAAGATACATAAACCAATGCGACAGAATACAGAAGACAGAAATATATCCCTTTATGCCAAATGTACTGTAGCAAGCAAGCAAGATGCAAAACAGAATCTCAACCCTCTATTTCTGCCTCACCTTCGTTGCCCTCTCCATTATTCCAGCTCTAGACATTACTTAATCTCCTGCAGAAAAACAAATAATGGGATCTCCCATCAGAGTCAAATGCATAATCAACCCAGGGAATGCAAGCAATGCACAGGCACCTGACAGGCATCAAATGGATCAGTAAACAGAGAGGATAACTGAACAGCTGACAACACTTCAGTCCAAGATAAGCATGAAGCTGATTCTCCAGGTTCATTGCCCAAAGCACCTTAAAGAACAGCAAGAGAACTCCTTGTAAGGCAAAAAGAAAGAGGCCCTGCCCTACCCACGGGTCACTCCCCCTTCAAGCCCTGGTGTGTTCTCTTCAGCATTTACATGCTTGTTGAAAAGACAGATCAACCTAGATTAAACTAAAATAGTGTTTAAAAACAGTCAGTGCTTGGTCCAGAATATGCTGAGAAAAAAGCCAAGATCTCATCTCAGCCCAAACTACCCCTGCCTGCCATAAGAGTGTGCATAGAGGCACAGGAAAGTCAGTCCTACTGTGAAGCCTTAGTAATTATCACTGGAATCCACCGGATCCCACAAGGCTGGGAGAAGATGGCTTAATTAAGTGTAATCTCTGACAGTTCTGATCGGGAAATTGGGGACACAGTAACTGGGTGCCTTTTAGGCGATGATCTGTTCCTTTTGTTAAAACACAGCAAAGGTCTCTTCTTTTGCCTACAACAAACAGGAGAGCTGTAATTATGTCATGTCAAACTGCAGCTGGGTGTGCTATTTTGGATCTCATATTTTCCTGGAGAGTTTTACAACCAAAAAGATAAAGTGCCTCCCCACTTGAATGGAGGCTATGTTTAAGGTACTTGAAGCACTGTAACACTCTACAGGCCTAACTCCACTTCTCATGGTAAAGAGAGGGTAGAAGCCAAAATCTGGCAGTTTACACTGTATGTGTATGCAGAAACCTTGTGTATTAGCTTACTAGGGCTGCTGTAACAAACTGTCACAAACGTGGTGAACAGAACACAGAAACGTATTGTCTTAAAGTTATGGAGGCTAGAAGTCTGAGATCAAGGTGTCAGCATGGTTGATTCCTTCTGAAGGCTGTGAGGGAGAATCTGTTCTGTGCCGATCTCCTAGCTCCTGGTTGCTTTCTGGCAACGTGGCATTCCTTGGTTTGCAGATGTAGTATCACAAACTCCGCCTTTATCTTCACATGGCTCTCCCTGTGGGCATGCCTATCTCTATGTCCAAATATCCCCTTTTTATAAGGACACAGTTGTGTTGGATTAAAGCTCACCCTAATGACTTCATTTTAACTTGACCATCTGCAAAGACCTTATTTCCAAAAATGGTCCGCATTCACAGGTACTGAGAAGTAGGGCTTCAACTTTCGTGGGGACATAATTTAACCCATGATAACTTGGTTCTAATGAAATCTTACACAGATGCTCCCTGCTGGAAAAAAGAGAACAGTGTAGACAAGGGTAGAGCTTCTCTGGTTGACATGAGGGTGTGGAGTGGATGTTCTCAAACCTCTCCCTGTCCATCCTCTAGGTACCACCTTCCTCCTGCAGTCTCTGAGGTCTCTGCATCGTGTGGTTCAACTTTCCTTGGTTTTAGAGCAACTAAACAGAGAGAGAGAACCTGGATTTATTTATCCTTCTTTTTTTTAAATAAGCATGGGTCAAAGATTTATTTAACTCATTAAGAGAGCCAGTAAGATGTTATAACCAGGTCAAAGGATCATTCCAAGAACACACATATCTAAGTAATCTGGAATGCTGAAATGAGTCTACAAATAAGTGTAAAACTAGTCAATTACCCACAGTGCAACAACCAACTGCATCTCCACTGGACAAAATTCATTTGCATTTCTATGGGTAAGAATCATGTGTATTATTCTCAGTGTTCTACAAATTGCAGAGTTACAAAATAAAACTCCAGGGTAATGCAGATAACCAGGAAGGGTGCCCTAGATAAGACACCCAGTAGTCTTTTTTTGCCCATTTCAAAGTTTTTCACAATTTTTCCCTGCAGAATATATGCCTCCCAGGTACTAAGACTACCGCAGATAACATCAATTACTTAAGGCCTTTATGTTCCTAGGGGATGTGGTGGTCTGCTGGTTGGGGAGGGGTCCACCTCTTTCAAGTTTCAAGAACTATTAGGATGATACCTCTACCTCACCCAACCTATGTAGCTCCCAAGACCCTAACATCAGGGAAACAGAAATTCCTGTGTGGTTACAGGGATTCCTCAGTTCCTCCTGGGAGACCAGGATTTCTGGAATTCAGCACCAATCTTTTCTCTCCCACCCTTTGCCCCTGCTGCCAAGCTCCTTCTCTTACACACCCCTCCCCAGCCCCACGACCTCTTCTCTCCTCCAGTATGCACTTCAGCGATCAGTCCAGTCCTGAACAGGCATCCCCCTGAGGCCGCTTCCCTAAACTAGAAGTCCATCAGCCTCAAGAGCAACCTTTCTTTTCTTTTTTTTCTTTTTTTCTTTTTTTTTTTTTTTTTTTTTTTTTGTCCTTTCTGTTGTGCCTCCTTATGACTTTGAGCCTTCAAGCTGAAAGCTGAGACCCAGAGACCTGAATTTTTCTCTTAGTGGCTGTGTGACCGAAACTTCAGTTTCTATCATCCTAAGCTCTGAGTGTAAACGTGAACACAGCCAGTGCTGCGGTCTTCCATCCAGATCCTCTCCAGGACCTAGGACTGGGGCACTCACTCCACTAGCCCTGGAAACTGTCCTCTCCCAAAGGGGGCTACCTCACCCAAGGTTACCACCCTTTTCTGGGAGCAGCACACATGCAGTGACTGGTCCAGGTGGGGTAGAAACTCCAGCCTTCTTGCCTCAACTTGGGATATCTCTGAAGGGCCACTCCAGCTTCAGAGCTCCCCATGCATCAGCTGAGGTATCTGTTGCTACTACACACAGTTCAACTTCTCCTTCTGTCCAGTCCTGCCTCTTTCACTCTTTCTCAGGTGTGTTCCCAAGGGCGCTATCCAATAAATGCTTTTCTTACACACAAGTCTTAGAGTCTCTGAGTCTCTTTTCTTGGAAACATGATCCTGAAACAATGAGATAATGCTAAGCATGTAATAAGGGCTCAAATATGCCACTGACAAGTTCTGTGACCTTCATTGAGTTACTTCTCTCTGGTCTCAGTTTTCTGAACTGATAGTGGACTGATAGTGAGGTTATCAGTCCAAAATAGTCACTAATATTCTTTTGAGCACCAACATTCTAACAATTTCTAAATCTACAAACAGTAGAGAGCTGAGCATAGGCTTGGAAGACAGACACCAGCCACATCACTGCCCAGGCTTCTGAAATACGTGATTTTATGCTGATACATTTCTCAGATAAAAGTGGAATGGCGGGGCATGGGGGTGGTTTGTTTTCTGCTCTGCTCCAATAGAGATTCCACATGGCAAGGTGGGAGGGGGACCTTCCCTGAGCACGGTAATACAACCTGAGATTGTTTTCCTTCCACATGCTGCCAGACTCCTGAAACTGATATCCCTGGGAAAGGCTGGCATCTTAGAGAGTTGCATTCTCCCATAAGCCAGCGTCATCCTTGGCCAGGCCCTCCACATTGTAGATAAGAATTGGGATCTTGTCGGTCAGCACCATGGCTGCAGACACACTGGAGTGGGAGTTTTAGTCGCTTTGGGGTCACTGCTTCTTGCTCAGCAGTGCCCAGAAGCAGAAGCATATGGTGTAGCTCTCCATCGCTTAACAAGGGTACAGTATGGTACCTGAAACTGACATTTCTCATTCCCTGTTTAAGATTGAGAGAGACCTTATAGTGCCCATAAACACTAATAGATCAGTGCTACACACAAACACACGCACACACACACTCTTACACACTCAAGGAAATACAAACAATTCAAGGTTACATACAGCTGTTGATTAGTTGTAAGAATCTGGACAACACAAATGTTCCAAGGCTCAGCTTATTCTTGTTTGTTTTTTGTTTTTGTTTTTGTTTTTTTTCTTTTTGAGACAGGGTCCCGCCCTGTGCCCCAAGCAAGAGTGCAATGGTATGATCATAGCTCACTGCAACCTCGAACTCCTAGGCTCAAACAAAATCCTCCCGCCTAAGCCTCCCAAGCAGCTGGGACTACAGGCACACAGCATCACATCAGCTAATTTTTAAGTCTTTTTTTGAGACGGGGGTCTCAAACTCCTGTCCTCAAATAATCCTCCTGCCTCGACCTCCCAAAGTGCTGGAATTATAGGCATGAGTCACGCCCAGCCTGGCTCAGCTTTGTAACCTATAAAATGGGATGTATTACAGTGTAAGTTTTACTATATATTTCTAAGTACTACTATGTATTTTACTAAGTATTACTATGAGCTACTCTAATAACCTATTAGAATAAACCCTAAAAATCTCAGTGGCTTAACACAATAGGAGTTTATTTGCTGCTCTCTTAGAGTCCAAAATGGGTGGCAGCTGTCTTCCAAGACGTGGTTATAAAACCAGCTTGCAGCTTCCAATATTCTGGTGCCTGTCTGCACAAGACGGAGGAGGAGAAAAGAACGTAGAGAGTCAGATATGGGAGCACTGTTTAGCCCAGGCCTGGAAGTAACACACAATACTTTCACGCACACGCCTATAGCTAAAACTTAATCATGTTGCCATGCTTAGTGGTAAAAGAGTTTGGGAAATAGAGTTTAGCTGTGTGCCCACAATGGGAAACAGGTTTGGGAGAAGCTACCCAGTCCCTTCCAAGGGATGATAACCTTATAGGATTGTTGTTGACTTAACAAAGGCAATAAGTAGTTCAGGTGTACAGTGAGTATTTAATAGATACTAATTGCTGCTGATATTATTACAACAAGGGCAACACAACAGGACCCTGGGAACTGGCTGGGGATGCCATGAACGAATATGGATCCCAGGACAGACATGGGTCCCAAGCTTGGGAGGGCAGCTCTGTCTTGCTTGGACCCCCACAACACTCATAAAAGATTCTGGGTGGCCAACTCTAAAGCTCACAATTCTGCTGACTTCCCTTGGGCAAGGGAGGGAGTGGGTTTACTTCCAAGTTAGGAAGAGGCAGAGAAATAGTAAGTGCTTTGATTGTAGTTCCTTTCCACCAGCCAGGCATGGTGGCCCATGTATGTAATCCCAGCATTTGGGGAGGCCGAGGTGGATGGATCATTCGAGGCCTGGAGTTCCAGAGCAGCCTGGCCAACAGAGTGAAACCTCATCTGTACTAAAAATACAAAAATGAGTTGGGCATGGTGGCACATGCCTGTAGTCCCTGCTATTCGGGAAGCTGAGGCTGGAAAATTGCTTGAAGCCAGGAGGTGGAGGTTGCAATGAGCCGAGATCATGCCACCGCACTTCAGCCTGGGTGACAGAGTGACAGAGTAAGACTCTGTCTCAAAAAAAAATAAAAAAAAAATTATCTCCACCTACCATGCTGTGGCAATTATTCTTCTGAAAATACCAGAAGGCTAACAACATTTGCAAACAGAAAAAATTAATTATCCTTCCAAAGACACCCAATCAGGCTACAAGAAGGATATATGTTCTTCCCATTAATTTGATGTTGCCCTCACTCCTTGAGAAATAATAGCCCTGGCCTTATTTTTCTAGAGGTATATTTTTCTCTTTACTTTGTTTTCTTGAAGGATCTCCATGTTAATCTCAAATACCTCTGCCTGAGACATTCGGGGCAAAAGCTTTCAATCAAATTTCTTCTCTCTCATCTCCAAGTTGCTCTCTTAATAGTAGGTCAGAGTAAAAGGTTTGTATTAATGCCAAGACATGAAAAAGAAAACAAAAACAGTAATTATTTGACACCCTCCAATTCTACATTCCCTGCACACATGTGCACGTGCACACAACACACATACACACCAGCAACAGCAGTAACCCTTGGCTAGATTTGTCATTTTGGCTTTGGGGCATAAAAAAATACAGGAAGGAAATAGGAAAAGAGGGAAATGACAGAAAAGGCAGATGAAGTATAAAATAATTGGGGGGAAATGTTAGAGAAACTTCTTTGGAGCTTTATATACTGCAAATTGTTGCCCCACTCCTCAATAACTTTAGTTCTATTAATCTAGGTTCCTTATGATAAGCTACTGTGTTAGTTCGCTAGGGCTGCCCTAACAAAATACCACACACTGGCTGACTCAAACAACAGAAGTTTAATTTCTCACAGTGCCAGAAGCTGGAAGTCAAAAACCAAAGTGCCAGCAGGGTTGGTTTCCTTTGAGGCCTCTCTCCTTGGCTTACAGATGGCTGCCTTCTCACTGTGTCCCCACATGGCCTTTTCTCTGTGTGGAATGCCCATGGTGTCTCTTCCTCTTATTACAGGGATACCAGCAATATCTGGTTAGGGCCCACTGTAATGGCTTCATTTTAACTGAATCACTTCTTTAAAGGCCCTACCTCCAAATACTGCAGTCATACTTTGAGGTTCCAGGGATTAGGGCTTCAACATATGAATTGTGGAGGGGAGGATATAATTCAGTCCATAACAGCAAGCTTGCAGCAAATAATTTATTTAAGTTGAAAATGCAGTAAAACAAAGAAAAAAATGGTTTTGTAACAAAACATATAGATCATTTGGAAAACATTGGTTCACCAGCTATTCAAATCTTACAAATGTTGGCTCATTTGATTAGACAATATTAAAAGAATCCCATTTGTCAATATTACTACTGATGTTACCAGAAAAGTCTTTAAGTATTTGAGTTGTCAAGATCATGATGGCAGAAACAAATTTTCTAAGATTCTAGTTTTTGCTTGAAAACTTGTATTTTATCATCGGTAACAAATACTGTCAGTTGTTTTTCTTGAAGTGACAGGCTACTTTTGCTCATTTTCAGGAAAATATCTGCCAAATACCCTAGTCTGAGTAACCACAGTTTGCCTGACAGTCATTCTTTCAAATAAAAATAGTGTTTCATGGAAAAACAATCTCAACTCCAACACACAAGTGCTTTTTTCTTAAGGCAATTATTGTACTTCAGAATGCAGCAAAAGTACTTTGTGCATACTTCATCACCCGGAATATCCTTTTAAAATGTGTACACAAGGGCCAAATTTAACAAAAGTAATAATTTTCTTACCACTTTTTTTTGTTTGTTTGAGACAGAGTCTCACTCTGTTGCCCAGGCTGGAGTGCAATGGCACAATCTCGGCTCATTGCAACCTTCGCCTCCCAGGTTCAAGCGTTTCTCCTACCTCAGCCTCCCAAGTAACTGGGACTACAGGCACCCACCACCAAGCCCAACTAATTTTTGTATTTTTAATAGAGATGGGGTTTCGCCATGTTAGCCAGGCTGGTCTTGAACTCCTGACATCAGGTGATCTGCCCACCTTAGCCTCCCAAAGTGCTAGGATTACCAGGTGTGAGCCACCATGCCCAGCAACTTTTTTAACACTTTTTAAGTGAAATTGGCAGGCTTGTTTTTTCACTTCAGCTGTGTGGCAGTGCTGTGGCAGTGATGACCAGCACAGTTGGACCCCATTGCCTGATTTCTGCTAAGGCCCCCAGCAGTACTACACACCACTGGTTTCACATACTCAGTGCAAATGTCAACCCAGTGAACAAAACAAATGACATCTTAGTGTTTGCTATAGACTGAATGTTGTGTTCCCCCAAAATTCAAATATCAAAAATCTAATAGGCCATGTAATGATATTAGGAGGTGGGGCTTTGAGGGGTGATTATATTATGAGCACGCAGCCCTCCTGAATGAGATGAGTGCCCTTAATAAAGAAGTCCCAAAGAGTTGCCTTCCTACTTCCACCATGGGAAGACACAGTGAAAAGGTGCCATCTATGGGCCAGAAAGTCCTCACCACATACTGAATGCGCCAGCATCTTGATCTTGGACTTCCCAACCTCCAGAACTATGAGATGTAAATTTCTGTTGTTTCAAAGCTACTCAATCAATGGTCTTTTATTATAGCAGCCCAACTGGACTAAGATGGTTTTTACTTTGAAGATCCCCTGAAAGAGTCACAGGAACTCCTAAAGGTCCAGGGACCACACTTTTTTAAAATAGCTGTTGGCCGGGCATGGTGGCTCACACCTGTAATCCCAGCACTTTGGGAGGCTGAGGTGGGCAGATCACCTGAGGTCAGGGGTTCGAGGCCAGCCTACCCAACATGGAGAAACCCCGTCTCTACTAAAAATACAAAAAATTAGCCAGGCATGGTGGCAGGCACCTGTAATTCCAGCTACTCGAGAGGCTGAGACAGAATTGTTTGAACCCATGAGGTGGAGGTTGCAGCAAGCCAAGATCACACCACTGCACTCCAGCCTGGGCGACAACGGCAAAACTCCGCCTCAAAAAAAAAAAAAAAAAAAAAATCTGTCATAGATCAAGCTGAATTTCTCTTAATTCTCCAGTAACCCCAGTTCCTTCAGCACCACTACTGCCTCCCAGCCATCAAGTAACCACAAATGCAAGATTGGCATAGATTCTTAATACATACTTTTACATATGACTATATCTATAGAAAATACATACAGGTTTTTTTCTCCGTTTACGTAAATATCATAGTGTACATGTTATTTTGCAATGTGCCATTTTCACATAACAATGTATTTTTTAGGGCCGGGCATGGTGGTTCATGCCTGTAATCCCAACACTTTGGGAGGCGAAGGCGGGCGGATCACGAGGTCAGGAGATCGAGACCATCCTGACTAACACGGTGAAACACCATCTGTACTAAATACACAAAAAATTAGCCGGGTGAGGTGGCAGGTGCCTGTAGTCCCAGCTACTCGGGAGGCTGAGGCAGGAGAATGGTGTGAATCCAGGAGGCGGAGCTTGCAGTGAGCCAAGATTGCACCACTGCACTCCAGCCTGGGCGACAGAGAGAGACTTTGTCTCAAAAAAAAAAAAAAAAAAAATCTACTCAATTAGGTTCAAACAGATCTTGTCCATTCTTTTAACTGTACAGTATTGCATGAAATGTATTAACTCCGTTTCTTTATCGATTCTTCTACCACGGAAATTTATCCCTTTTTCTTTTGAAAATATTGGTCCTACCTTCTTGTTTATATTTTTAAGTATGCATTTGGAAAAGTATTATGAACGTTCTGTACATCTAAAAGGCTCTATATAACATGCAAGCGATGTGAAGAATAACACAGGTATGAAGGCCCAAGGACAACGGTGTACTAACACCCCTGAGGGAGCCTCATATTTGGCAGGGACTAGTAGTACAGACTGCTCCGGGTTATTTGGGTCTGGTTTTCCACTCATGAGTTTTGGCAGGGCTTCCAGTACCCCGTGAAGACATGAAAAGGCATCATTCTTGAAGGCTAAGATGAAAATTGCTCTTTAACTCAGGAACAAGGCTCCCCTTTTCTGGAACTGAAAGATACACAAAGTTTCCTTGTTTCCCTAAAGTGGGACTCAGGTGGAAATGGCAGGTCTTTTTCCACTGTCCACACTCAGCACAAGAAAGCACAATGACTTTTTTTTAAAATGCCTTTCATATTTCTGAGGTCCCCAAGTTGTCCTGTGACAAACAAGTGATTGCCTTCTTTGATACTTAAGTGAAGTTTCAGCATTTTTTATTTTTTAAATCATCACCATGTAGCTTGTGCTTTTGAACTTTTTTTTAGATACTTAAAAAAGGAGGGGCATTTGCAAGTTGGAGTTGAGGTTCAGAGGAATGAACATGGACTTAGCAGTGAGTTAGCGATAAATGCAACTTGCTGCTCTATCCCTCAGCAGTGGTATGATATTAAGCAGATCACTTAGAGTCTTTGTCAGTTTCTGTGTTTGTCAAGGGAGCACATTCCTCAGGCGGTCGCTGTGAGCATCATATAAGACAATATGTGCAAAAGTGCCAGGTACAATATCAGGGCACAATAAATAACAGTTTAGGGATGCTTATATGTCAGCCAGGTGAATCATATCAAAATGTTTTAATGGATTATCTTAATTATCAGACTTATGGATTTGACTTGAACCTACACTATTCTGAGAAACTTTATGCAACTCTTCATTTCTCCTTGGCTTCCCTTCAAACTAACCTCTGCAATCTGCTTCCAGCCCTGCCAAGTCACACAAGCTTTCTTTTTGAAGAGGCCATGGTATGCAGATGGCCGAGTCCAACAGCATGCCCTCTTGGTAGCGTTGACACCATTGACAATGTGCTGCCTCTTAAGATACTTCCCTCCTTGGTTTCTGTGACCCTCATTTCTCCTGGTTTACGCAAGCTCCCAGGTACCAACATCCTTCATGGACTCTTACCTGGCCCCAAGTTTCCTCAGGGCTTGGTCTTGAGTCCTTATCTCTTCTCACTTTTAAATTCTCTCCCTGAGTGATCTCATTCACTCACACACACAGGTAGATCCATGTCTCCATCTCCAGACCCAGCCTCTCCCTGAACATCAGATTCTGTCTTCCAATTCTCTAGTGAACTCCTCACATTGCAATCCCTCAGACATCAAAGTCAATGTGTCCAAAATTCACCATCCCACATGACTTCATCCCAAATCTGTGCTGTGGGCTTCACTTTGGCAAATTCCCTGTCACCATCCCCTCAGTCACCTAAATCAGAAGCACTGGGATACATTTAGAAGCATTGTGCTGATACCACTTGTATCAATGTTGCTTCTTTAAAAAAAAAAAAAAAAGAAACAAAAACCTCTTATTGCCCAGACTAGAATGCAAAGGCAGTCTCGGCTCACTGCAACCTTTGCCTCCCAGGTTCAGGCAATTCTCCTGCTTCAGCCTCCCAAGTAGCTGGGATTACAGGCACACACCACCATTCCTGGCTAATTTTTGTATTTTTAGTAGAGACAGGGTTTTGCCATGTTGGCCAGGCTGGTCTCGAACTCCTGACTTCAGGTCATCCACCCACCTTGGCTTCCCAAAGTGCTGGGATTACAGGCGTGAGCCACTGTGCCCAGCCTTTTTAAAAAAAATTATGTTCAGAAACTCTCCAGTTAGTTTCCACTAGTCAGGTTCAGGCCCTTCCTACTGACCTCTCTGTCTCCAGTCTAGTGTCCCTTTATTAACTCCATTCTCCAACATGCATTCAGAATGACCTTTCTAAAAAAAAATCTTACATACAGTGCCAACCAGATGTGGCCATATCATTTATCAGCCAAACTGAGACACCTCTGATAGTGAAATGGTGTGTGCTATGAGTAATTACACTGGAACAACAAACAAACTCTCACTTTATACCAGGGACTGTGCTAAGTGCTTTACATACCCAATAAACTTATCCAGTAGCTATTATTATTATCTAATTGCAGATGAGGAAACTGAAGTTTAGAGAGGTTAAATGGCTTGCCCATGGGCATACAGCTAATATGTGGAAGAATGGGATTTGAACCCAGCATGATCTAATTCTAGAGTTCATCACCTTAACTACTTATGCTGATCTTCTTAATTCTTTTTAAAAAATGTGTTGATTCCTCACCATCCATTTCACAACGAAGCTTTCTGACATGGCCACAGCCTTCTCCCCAACCACTCATCCACAGGGACCCTTCCCTGAAGCTGGGCACAACTAGCTGCTTCTCTCCTCCATGTACTTGGTTTGTGTTTCTCCCAGAAATTTCCCACCGTATCCTCATCTAATTCATCAAACTCATCAAACTCAGCTCTTGGGTCACCTCTCCCAGGTTAACTGCCCCTGCAGTGGGCTCCTTCAGCATCCTGTGTGTGTATAATTCAGAGCATTAATTATGCTGTATTATCTATATCCTCTTCTGGTAAGGTTTCTTTTGTTGCCTTCTTCCAGCTATTGTCATTGAATATGTTGCTTTTTTTCCTTCAAAGTTTCCTGTCTTCTGATCAGTGTATTGAAAACTCTAATTTCCCCTGTAAATAGTGCTTTGGTTGGGCCTCATGCATTTTGACATGTGATAATTTCTTTAACCCAAGGAGTTAAGGGACATTTTACAAATTTTAGTTTTCATTTGGTTCTTGTTGGTTAGTTGGTTGGTTTCCAGAAAATGGAAAACATTTTAGCTCTTTTGGAACATTCCCTGCCACCATCTTTTATTGTTATTGATTTTTAATTTTATTGCATTATGACCACAGAATATAGTCTGCATGATGATACTGAATCTTTGGAATAAATTGGAGCCTTTTCTGTGGCCTAGAACATGGCCAATTTTAATAAACATATAATGTGTGCCCAAAATGTATATATTCAATTTGTTGAATATAAAGTATTATATATATCTATTATCTCAGGCTTATTAGTAATGTTATTTAATTCTGTGTCTTTCTTTGCTTACTTTATGTCTGCTCTATCCATTGGTATACAAGAAAACTGTTAAAATTTCCACTTATCTTATTCAATATTGTATTCCTAGCACTTAGTACAGGTACTAGGTGCATTACAGTTTGTTACTGAATAAATGGAAATACTGCCCTGATGTACTTGATATCTAGGACTCATCTTATTAGAAACAAGTCATTTAGAAGCCAACTCAACTTAGCTCTGATTCAACATGCCCTTGGCCACGCCCATGCCACTCTGCAAAGGGAGAAAGGTTACAGAGCAGATCCAGGCCAGGGTCTTGGAAAGGGCCCGTGCAATGACGGCACTCACAGTTCTTTCATTTGTGAAAGTGCTTTCTCATGTCTTAGCTGTTTTGTGTTCGCTTCACGGCAGGACCACCAGGGAGGCAAATCATATTTTATTATCCCAAATACACAGTTGAGAATCTAAAGAGCCACACACAGTCAAAGACAGAGAAGCATGTAGAAGTCCCTTCACTGTTTTTAAAAAATTAGGCAGGGCATGGTGGCTCACGACTGTAATTGCAGCACTTTGGGAGGCCAAGGAGGGCGGATCACCTGAGGTCAGGAGTTTAAGACCAGCCTGGCCAACATGATGAAACCCCATCTCTACTAAAAATGCAAAAAATTAGCTGGGCATGGTGGTGCACGCCTGTAATCCCAGCTACTAGGGTGGCTGAGGCCAGAGACTCGCTTGAACCCGGAAGATGGAGGTTGCAGTGAGCCAAGATTGTACCACTGCACTCCAGCCTGGGCTGCAGAGTAAAACTCTATCTCAAAAAAAAAAAAAAAAAAAAAATTAAAGGGCATCTTATTTTGAAATGTTTTTAAGAATTTGGTGATTTTCTCTTTAATGAATTTATTATCAATGGGGTATGACAGGCTGGGCACAGTGGCTCACATCTGTAATCCCAGCCCTTTGGAAGGCTAAGGCAGGAGGATTGCTTGAGCCCAAGAGTTTGAGGCCACCCTGGATAACACAGCAAGACCCAATCTCTACACAAATAAAAAAATTAACTGGGCATAGTGGCACATGCCTATAGTCCCAGGTACTCAGAAAGCTGAGGCAGGAGTATCACTTGAGCCCAGGAGTTTGAGGCTGCAGTGAGCTATGATCATGTCACTGAATGCCAGCCTGGGTGACACAGCAAGACTCTGTTTCAAACAAACAAAAAGAGTATGATTAATCAATAACAAGTGTTGGCAAGGATACAGAGTAATTGGAACCCTCAGACATTGGTGGGAATGTAGAATGGTGCAGTCTTTGTGGAAAACAGTCTAGCAGTTCCTCAGAAAGCTAAACATAGGACCCAGCAATTCCACTATTAAATATATCCTGAAGAAAACTAAAAACATATGCTTACAATAACTTGCATGTGAACATTCATAGCAGCATTATAATAGCTAAAAAATGGAAACAACCCAAATGTCCATCAATTGATAGAGAAACAAACAAAATACGGTGTATCTATACAACGGAATATTATTCAGACACAAAAAGGGGTGCAGCGCTGATATATACTACAACATGGATAAACTTTGAAAACACTGAATTCAGTGAAAGAAGTCAAACACAAAAAGGCCACGTATTGTATTACTGCATTTATATGAAATGCCTGGAATGGGAAAATCTTTAGAAATAGAAAGTAGATCAGTAATTGTTAAAGGCTGCAGGAGGGAGAATGGAGAGTTGCTGCTAATGAGTATGGGATTTCTTCTGGGGATTGTATTAGTCAGGATTATCTAGAGAAACAGAGCTAATAGGAGACAGATGATTGACTGATATAGATAGATAGATAGATAGATAGATAGATAGATAGATAGATAGATAGAGCAATTTATTATGTGAACTGGCTCATGTAATTATGGAGTCTGAGAAATCCCACAATATGCTGTCTGCAAGCTGGAGAACTGAGAAAGCCAGTTGTGTAATTGTCCTAATTCTGAAGGCCTGAGAACCAGGAACTCAAACATCTAAGAGCAGAAGATGGATGTCCCAGCTCAAAAAGAGGGATGATGAAATATTCTGCAATTAGATAGTGGTGGTGGTTGCACAGCCTCATAGTTATTCTGAAAACATCAAAATTGCACACTATTGTTTGTGAATCATCTCTCAATTTTTAAAAATAGTATGGCAAATCAATAATTCTGTATCACTTCTCTACATCCCAACAGAAAATTCCCTGGAAGCAACACAAAAGAGTGTAGACCTGGGAAAAGATGGAGCATATTTAAATTCTTCCCTTACACTATTGCCTCCAGAACTTGAGCATTTTATTTAACTTCTCTAAGCATCAGTTTTCTTACCTGTAAAATGAAGGCAAGATTACCTATCTTATAAAGTTGTTATGAGGATTAAATGAAACCATCTAAGTAAAACAACTAGTCCTCTACCACACATTTAGTAGGCATGAATAAATGACTGCTCTTATCATTATGCTTTTATTATTATTATTATTTTCACATATTTCAGATCTTTCATATCTAATAATTTTAGTGATATTTTTGACACTTTTAATCACAGAGATATCAAATGTTTCTTTTCTGTGAGCATAATCTTGGTGAATTCTTAGAAAATATGGCTTAAATGAAAATCTATTTTTAGCATACTGAGCCATCTACTGTGCCTCCTCCACGGAATAAATAATAATTAACAAAGCAGCTGCGGGGAAAAAAGCATGGCCCATGAATTTATTCAATGCATTATGAATAGCAATAGAATTGTTTGCCCATTGCACCCCCTTGTGAGAGCTCAAGGTAACTACCTTTATTCAAGAGAGTAGGTGGTTTTGAGCTTTGCCATTCAAAGTTTGGTCCTTAGTTCAGCAGTATGGGCATCACACAAATGATTGTTAGAAAGTTATTTACTTATTTTTCTCTCTTTAATTTTAGGTTCAGGGGGTACATGTGCAGGTTTGTTACATTGGCAAATTGTGTGTTGCAGGGATTTGGTGTAGAGATTATTGTATCACCCAGCTAATAAGCATAGTATCTAATAGGTAGTTTTTCATTCCTCACCCTCCTCCCACCTTCCATTCTCAAGTAGGCCCCAGTGTCTATTGTTCCCTTCCTTGTGTCTACATGTACTCAGTGGTTAGCTCCCATTTATAATGGGAACATGTGTGTTAATTCACTTAGGATAATGGCCTCTAGCTCCATCCATCTTGCTGCAGAGGACATGATCTCACTCTTTTTTATGGCTGCATCATATTCCATGGTGTATATGTACAACATTTTCTTTATTCAGTCCACCATTGATGGGCATTTCGGTTGATTCCATGTCTTTGCTATTGTGAATATTGCTGCAATGAAAATACATACGCACGTATTTGTCTTTATGATAGAATGATTTATATTCCTTTGGGTATATACCCAGTAAGGAGATTGCTAGGTCAAATAGTAGTTCTGTTTTAAGTACTTCCAGAAATATCCAAACTGCTTTCCACAGTGACTGAACTAATTTACACTTCCACTAGCAGTGTGTACGCATTCCCTTTTCTCCACAACCTCTCCAGCATCTGTTACTTTTTGACTTTTTAATAAACAGTCATTCTGACTGCTGTGAGATGGTATCTCATGGTGGTTTTGACTTGCATTTCTCTGATGGTTAGTGATGTTGAGCATTTTATCATATGTTTGTTGGCCATGTGTATGTCTTCTTCTGAGAAGTGTCTGTTCATATCTTTTGCCCATTTTTTAATAGAGTTGTTTGCTTTTGCTTGTTAATTTAAGTTTCTTATAGATTTTGGATATTAGACCTTTGTCAGATGCATAGTTTGCAAACATTTTCTCCCATTCTGTAGGTTGTCTGTTTACTCTGTTTATAGACTTTTGTTTGTTTTTGTGGTGCATAAGCTCTTTAATTCAGTTAGACCCCATTTGTCAATTTCTGGTTTTGTTGCGATTGCTTTTGGCATCTTCATCATGATATCTTTGCCAGGGCCTATGTCCAAAATGATATTTCTTAGGTTTTCTTCTAGCGTTTTTATGGTGTGAGGTTTTACATTTGTCTTTAATCCATCTTGAATTAATTTTTGTATGTGTTGTAAGGAAGAGGTCAAGTTTCAACCTTCTGCATATGGTCGGCCAGTTATCCCAGCATCATTTGTGAATAGGGATTCCTTTCCTCATTGCTTGTTTTGTCAGGTTTGTTGAATATCAGATAGTTGTAGGTGTATAGTCTTATTTCTGGGTTCTGTATTCTGTTCCATTGGTGTGTGTGTCTGTTTTTGTACCAGTACCATGCTGTTTTGGTTACTGTAGCCCTGTAGTAGAGTTCAAAGTTGGGTAGTGTGATGCCTCCAGCTTTGTTCTTTTTGCTTATGATTGCCTTGGCTACTTGGGCTCTGTTTTGGTCCCATATGAATTTCAAAATAGTTTTTTCTAGTTTTGGGAAGAATCTCAATATTAGTTTAATAGGAATAGCACTGAATCTATAACTTGCTTTGGGCAGTATGGCTATTTTAACAATATTGATTCTTCCTATCCATGATTTTGGAATGTTTTTCTATTTGTGTCGTCTCTGATTTCTTTCAGCAGCATTTTGTAATTCTCATTGTAGAGATCTTTCACCTCCCTCATTAGGTATTCTTAGGTACTTTGTTTTTGTGTATGACTGTTATGAATGGAATTGCATTCTTGATTTGGCTCTCAGTTTGGACATTGTAGGCATATAGAAATGCTACTGATTTTTATACATTGATTTTGTATCCTGAAACTTTGTTGAGGTTGTTTATCAGCTCTAGGAGCTTTTGGGAAGAGACTATGAGGTTTTCTAGGTATAAAATCATATAGTCTGCAAACAAAGACAGTTTTACTTCCTCTCTTCCTATTTGGATGCCTTCTTTTTGTTTTTGTTTGTTTGTTTTGGGGACAGGGTCTGGCTCTGTCACATAGGCTGGAGTGCAGTGGCATGATCTTACCTCACTGCAACCTCTGCATCTGGGGCTCAAGCCACCCTTGCACCTCAGCCTTCCAAAGTGCTGGGATTACAGACATGAGCCACAGCCCCTGGCCTAAGATGCCCTTTATTTCTGTCTCTTATCTGATTGCTCTGGCTAGGACTTTCAGTACTATGTTAAATAGGAGTGGTGAGAATGAGCATCCTTGTCTTTCTCTGGCTCTCAAGAGGAATGCTCCCAGCTTTTGCCTGTTCAGTATGATGTTGGCTGTGGGTTTCTCATAGATGGCACATTATTCTGAGATATGTTCCTTCAACAACGAGTTTGTTGAGGGTTTTTAACATGAAGGTATGCTGCTTATCAAAAGCCTTTTCTGCATCTATTGAGATGACTATGTAGTTTCTGTTTATAGTTCTGTTTATGTAATAAATCACATTTATTGATTTGTATATGATGAACCAACCTTGCATCCCAGGAATAAAGCCTACTTGATCATGGTGGATTAGCTTTTTGATGTGCTGCTGGATTTGGTTTGCTGTTAGTTTACTGAGGATATTTTGCATCTATGTTTATCAGAGATACTAGACTGAATTCTTCTTTTTTTGTTGTTGTGTTTCTGCCAGGTTTTCATATTAGAATGATGCTGCCTTCACAGAACGAGGTAGGGTAGAGTCCCTTCTCCTCACGTTTTTGGAATAGTTTCAGTAGGATTGGTACCAGCTCTTCTTTATACATCTGGTAGAATTCGACTGTGAAACCTTCTGGTCCAGGGCCTTCTCTGGTTGGTAAGCTTTCTATTACTGATTCAATTTTGAAAATCATTATCAGTCTGTTGAGGGCTTCCATTCCTACCTAGTTCAATCTTGGGAGCTCTATGTTTCAAGGAATTTATCCATTTCTTCTATGTAGTTTGTGTGCATAGAGATGATCATAATAGTCTCTGAGGCATTTTTTTGTATTTCTGTGGGGTCAGTGGTAATGTCCTCCTTGTTATTTCTATTGTGTTTATTAGAATCTTCTTCCTTTTCTTCTTTATTAGGCTAGCTAATGGTCTATCAATCTTATTTATCCTTTCAAAGGACCAACTTTTTAGTTTCATTAATCTTTTGTATGGTTTTTCATGTCTCAATTTTTTTTAGTTCAGCTCTAATTGTGATTATTTCTTTTGTTCTGTTAGCTTTGGGGTTGGTTTGCTTTTGTTTTTCTAGTTCCTCTAGGTGTGATGTTAAGTTGTTAATTTGAATCTTTCTAACTTTTTGATGTGGGTATTTAGCACTATAAACTTTTCTCTTAACACTGCTTTAGCTGTGTCCCAGGGATTCTGATATGTTGTATCTTTGTTTTTATTCATTTGAAATAACTTCTTGATTTCTGCCTTAACTTCATTGTTTACCCAAAAGTCATTCAGGAGTATGTTGTTTAATTGCCATGTAATTCTATGGTTTTGAGAGATCTGCTTAGTATTTTCTATTTTTATTGTGCTGGGGTCTGAGAGTGTAGTTGGTATGATTTTGGTGTTTTGTAATTTGTTGAGATTTGTTTTATGGCCAAACTAACATGTGGTCATTTTTAGAGTATAAGCATATGCAGATGAGAAGAATGTATATTTTGTTGTCGTTGGGTGGAGTGTTCTGTAGATGTCTGTTAGGTCCATTTAGTCAAATGTTGAGTTAGGGTCCCTAAATATCTTTGCTAGTTTTCTGCCCTGATAATCTGTCTAATACTGCCATTGGGGAGTTGAAGTTTTCCTCCATTATTGTGTGGTTATCCACATCTCTTCGTAGGTATCTACAACTTGTTTTATGTATCTGGGTGCTCCAGTGTTGAATGCATATATATTTAGGATAGTTAAGCCTTCTTGTTGAATTGGACTCTTTATTATTATGTAATGCCCTTCATTGTCTTTCTTGATCATTACTGGTTTAAAGTCTATTTTGCTTGAAATTAGAATAGCAACCCCTGCTCTTTTTGTTTTCCATTTGCTTGGTAGATTTTTCTCCATCCCCTTACGTTCAGTATGTGGGTGTCATGGCATGTAAGATGGGTCTCTTGAAGACAGCATACAGTTGGGTCTTCCTTCTTTATCCAACTTGCCATTCTGTGTGTGTTCCTTTTAAGTGGGGTGTTTAGCCCACTTACATTCAAGGTTAATATTGATATGCGTAGATTT
Source organism: Chlorocebus sabaeus (assembly GCF_047675955.1). Lineage (NCBI taxonomy): Eukaryota > Metazoa > Chordata > Mammalia > Primates > Cercopithecidae > Chlorocebus > Chlorocebus sabaeus. The sequence goes on along the minus strand of NC_132915.1, from coordinate 79,490,748 downwards.
GATCTTGTCATCATGTTGTTAGCCAGTTGTTCTGCAGACTTGATTATGTAGTTGCTTTAGAGTGTCAATGGTTTATATACTTATATGGGTTTTTGTGGTGGTTGGTAAATCTTTTGTTTGCATGTTTAGCACTCCCTTAAAGACCTCTTGTAAGGTAGGCCTGGCGGTAACAAATGCCGTTAGCATTTGCTTGTCTGAAAAGGATTTTATTTCTCTTTCACTTATGAAGCTGAGTTTGGCAGAATATGAAATTCTCAGTTGGAATTTCTTTTCTTTAAGAATATTAAACATAGGCCCCCAATCTCTTTTGGCTTGTAGGGTTTCTGTTGCAAGGTCTGGTGGTTGCCTGAAGGAGTTCTCTTTGTAGGTGACCTTCCCTCATTTCTAGCTGCTTTTATATTTTTTCTTTCACGTTGACTTTGGAGAATCTGAAGACTACATGTCTTGGGGATGGACGTCTTATATAGTATCTCACAGGGTTCTCTGAATTTTCTGAATTTGAATGTTGACCTGTCTAGTGAAGTTGTGGATATTTTTGTGGACAATATCCTAAAATATGTTTTCCAAGTTGCTTGCTCTCTGTCTCTCTGTCTCTTCCAGGTATGCCATTGAGTCATAGATTTGGTCTCTTTATATAATCTCACATTTCTCAGAGGTTTTACTCATTCTTTTTTATTCTTTTTTCTTTATTTTTATCTGACTGAGTTGATTCAAAGAACTGGTATTCAAGCTCTGAGATTCTTTTCTCAACTTAGTCTATTCTGCTATTAATACTTCTGATTGTATTATAAAATTCTTGTAGTGAGTTTTTCAGCTCTGTCAGATCAGATTGGGTCTTTCTTAAATGTCTATTTTACCTTTCACTTCTTGTATTGTTTTATTGGATTCATTAGAGTCCTTGGATTGGGTTTTGACTTTCTTCTGAATCTTGATGATCTTCATTGCTATCCAGGCCCTGAATTCTATTGATATATCTGTCATTTCAGCTATGTCAGCCTGGTTAAGAACCATTGCTGGGGAGCTAGTGTGATTGTTTGGAGTGGAGACACTTGGCTTCTTGAGTTGCCAGAGTTTTTGCAGTTGTTCTTTCTCATCTGTGTAGGCTAATGTTTCTTTAACCTTTGTAGTTGCTGTCCTTTGGATGGGGTTTTTTGCTTTTATATTCCTTGATATCCTTGAAAGCTTGACTGTGCTATAGTTTGGGTTCAGTTGCTGGCTTTGTTTCTGGATAATATCAGCGGGGCAAGTCTCAGCTCAGCACTCCTGGGTTGCATGTTCTAAACCTGGAGGTCTGGTACCAGGCCTATGACTTTGTTCTCTGGCTCCTCATGCAGAGGTGTTCCCAGTCCACTGACAACAGCATGCCAATGCAGGAGGTGTTGGCAAAAGCACTTCATTGGGCTGGTGGCAAAAACACACACGCTGCCTGGCAATGTGTGTATTGCCAGACAGCATGTGTGCACACCAGTAGGGGGCAGGGTGGCAGCAGCAGGGTTCATGCACATGCACCAGTGGAAAAGGGCAGTAAGGTCCATGAGTGCACACATGCACATGGGCAATGCACTAGGCGGGGGCTGCAGGCAAGTGTGTGCACTGGCAAAGCAGTGGGGGGAGGCTGCAGGTGGATGCACATCAGTGGGCCTGTCTATCGAGCTCTCCAATGGTTAGGCAGGGTCTGCTGGTGAAGGAGCTATGGCAGCAGCTCACATGAAGTGCCGTGTTTGGGCATCCAAGGCTGCACTTCCAGCAGATAGTCAACAAAGGCCAACACCACCTAATGGAGCATGGTAAGCCTTGGGGGATAGGCCTCCCTGGCTGTGCTTTGCTGCAGCTATTCCCACACCACTCCACTGGGCACTGCACAGGCTAGAGTCTTGTCCCTGCCACCTCTCCAAGTAGCTCTCCCTATCAGCCCAAATGTCCATGAGGGCCATGGGGTCTTCTGCAGCTAAAATTCTAGGATTCTGGATTCTAGGATTTTATGGCAAGAGTGAGCCACTCCTCACCTATTTAACTCACCCCTTCCCAGGAGCTGCTAAAGGACACGCATGAGTCCTGCTGCTCGGCAGCCCTATGCAGGATTCCAAGTTTCCTGCCCATCCAGCCCAAGATCTGCCTCCTCCCTCTCTCCACCCTTACTGCCTTCCTTCTGAAGATCTGCTTGGAATGTGCCAGTCTTATTAATGGTTTGGTCTCTCGGTGAGAGATCCTTTTCCTGGCTCTATCTAGTCAGCCACTTTAGTTCCTCTCCATTAGAAATTTAGATCTCAGGTCCCATCTTCTAGTCAGAATCTGCATTTTTATCACACTGCCCAGGTGATTTGTATGCACTATAAGTTTGCAAAGTACTAGCTAAGAGTGTATAGTAAAACACTTAGACTTTTATTCAGGAAACATTTATTGAGTGCTTTACTAGTGAATATTAAGTTCTGTCCTAGGAATTGGAAATATGAAGATAAGTGTAATTCTTTCCATAAAGCTAATTGGGATTTAAAAGCTATAATAATTAGAATTAACTATGTACTTTTTGAAAGGAGAACTTTATGGTAAGTAAATTATCTCTCAATTTTTAAAAAGAAGAGTATGACAAATCAAGAATCATAAATAACCATTCTAAATCCTAATAGAAAAGCTCCATGGAAGCAGCAGAGTACACACAATAAAAAGTGTAGACTTTGGGACAGAAGGATCATATTCAAATTCCATCCTTTCAAGTCAATGAACGCCAGAGGAGAGTTATGTACACAGAGGAGAGTTATGTACACAAGAATAAAACAGCTAACTGTGATTGGAAGAACTGAAGGAGGGTTTAAGGGGGAGGTAGCATTTGAGATGGAATTTGATGAGCAGGAAATTACCACATGAGCAACACTGGGCAGAGTATTCCAGACCGGAGGAATGCCATGAGCATAATGCCAGGTTCAAAGGCATGTGATGTGTTAGAAGAATGTCAAGCTCTTTAGTGTGTCTTTGGTGGGTAAGGTGTAGGTTAAAAGGCAGTTATCTTTGGGGAATTGGATTGTGAGAAATTCTCACTTCCTAAGGTATATATTTCTATCAGTTTCAAAGGCTAACAATGATGTTTTATTTCTGAAAAAAAAAAAGCAAAATGTTAATTAAAAGGCTTTTCTAAAGAAGGCATTGAAAGCTCTGGAAAGTTTGGAAGACTTTCACCCTGAAAACTATAAATAAATTTTGTTATATTAACCATTCATAAAAACCAATAGAAAAAAGATTAGCATTAAAAAATTAAAGATTATAAGCTAACTGTAAGAAGAATTATCTCTGATGATTATAGAAATTTGCAGTTTTGAGTTATATATTCTTGTAAAGTTTAATGTTTTCTCTTACAACAATCTGGAGTTATTTAGATAAATTTTTTTTTCAAACTAAAGAAAATAGAAGACAAATTTTTAATGAAGTTGTTACTGGAAGGAAGGATATTCACACATTATACATAGCTGCAAACAACAAGAGTTACTTCTAATTTTTTAAATTATTTTAAAAGTTAATTTATATAAATGAAAATAAGATTTTTCTCTGTATGCTATCACATCCCACAAAATCACTGGATAAATTTTCATCAAATTTGGGAGTGGGGATGACATGGAGGTGAAGGGGAGGAAGGGAGGAGAAGGAAAAGTAACTATAGGCAGGTGGTAAGGAGTAATTAATGGGTGACTGAGCTGTGACACCCCTGAGCAACTCTGGATGTCCATGCAGCATGCATGCATTGGAATTTATTAACTGATAATGATTTTTTAAAGTATAACTGTGCAACCATAGAAGTCATACTCAAATATCTCATACCAAAGAAAAAAAATCCCAGCTCACCAGCCAATCAAGAATGACAGCCAGCTCCTCTTTACCAAAAGAACTTGTTGCCCTATCACCCACCACTTCCACTCCTGAGGATGGAAATGAAGACAACTCTTGGCTGGCTGTTGGAGGAGGGATGATCACAGGTGGTATATCCCACCCCTCTCTCCTCCTAGAACCTGGTCCATGACTGTTTTTCACAATGATCCCCCATGCAGTCTTGCCTATTATTTTAGGCTAGTGACCATTCTTTTTGCTCCTTGCCCATACTGTAATGATTGTTAAATATTTTTAGTATTACCCTTCCTAGGTCCAAAACCTAGGAAGTTTCTTTTGTCAAAAAAAGGACCAGCTTTGGGTCCTTTTGTAATTGACCGGCTTCCCTTGTCAATAAAAAGAAAAACAAATTAAGAGTATTAAGCATAGCATCACCCAGTTATAACTAAAAAGGTGAAAAACGTCACACATGGGGTGTGGGGAGGGGGCAGGAGGGCAAGAGATAAGCAGAAAAAATATTTGAGAAAATAGTGGTCAAATAGCTTCTAAATTTGATGAAAACTATAAACACACAGATCCAAGAAGCTCAACAAACACCAAACAGAGAAAACTTAAAGAAAATCACATTGAGGCATAATCAAATTGTTGAAAACTAGCAATAAAGAAGAAATGACAACAACAACAAAACCCTCTTTAAACCAGCTAGAGGAGGAAAAAGCACATTTCACAGACGGGAACAAAGATATGATAGTAACTTTTTATGAGAAATAAAAGCAACCAGAAAACAATGGAATCCATCTTTAAAATGCTGAAAGAAAAATCAACTATAATCCTAGAATTCAATGTCCAGTAAAAATACCTTTCAAAAGTGTGGCCAAATTAAAACCTCCTTAGAAAAAAAACAGAATATAAGGAAATTCATCACCAGCTAAATTGTTCCACAAGACATGTTTTTGTTTGTTTGTTTGTTTGTTTGAGACAGCGTCTCACTCTGTTGTCCAGGCTGGAGTGCAGTGGTGCCATCTCAGTTCACTGCAACCTCTGCCTCCTGGGTTCAAGCGATTCTCCTGCCTCAGCCTCCCAAGTAGCTAGGACTACAGGCCCACACCACCACATCTGACTAATTTTTGTATTTTTAGTAGAGATGGGGTTTCACCACATGAGCCAGGCTGATCTTGAACCCCTGACCTCAGGTGATCCGCCCGCCTCAGCCTCCCAAAGTGCTAGGATTACAGGCATGAGCCACCGTGCCCGGCCAAGACATATTTTTAAAGGAACATCTTCCAGGGGAAGGAAAATAACATCAGATGAAAACTTAGATCTACACAATAAATTTAAGCACACTGGAAATAGTAATGATATGAATAAAATTATATTTTTCTTCATTTTTAATTAAAACAATTGACTAAAGCAAATATAATATATTGTGGGATTTATTACATATGTAGAAGTAAAATGTATAATGCCAGTAGTAAAAAGGATGGAAGGAAGAAAGAAAAAAATCCTGTTACAAGATTCTTGGTCTAGAAAAACAGAGATTATCAGATGAGATAAAAATGTTAGACCTAACTATATATTGTCTAGACAATAGCAACTTTAAATATAAAGATACAGGTAGGTTAAAATTTAAATTATGGAAAAAATGCCATGTTAACATTGAGCATAAGAAAGACAGTATCATGTTAATAATGAGCATAAGAAAGGGTGACATTCGGGATAAAGAGATACAGAGGGACATCTTATTATAACGAAGACATAACAATACTAACTGTGCATACACCCAATAACAGCACTTTAAGTTGCATGAAGCAAAAACTGACAAAAAAGAAAAGATAAATTGGCAATTATAACTGGAGATGTCAAAATTCCTCCCTCAGTAATTGTTAAAACAAGTAGCCACAAAATTAGGTAGAACATAGGAGACTAAATAATACTATCAATCAATTTGACTTAGTTGATATTTATAGAACACTCAACCCAACAACAGCAGAACATACATTCTTTTCAAGTGCACATGGTACATTCACCAAAATATATCACATGTTCAACCTTAAGGCAAGTCTCAATAGACGTCAGAAGATTTAAATACTACAGAGCCCCTTCTCTGATTGCAATGGAGGTAAATTAGAAATCAATAACAAAAAAATCTGAAAAAAAATTCAAATAGTTGGAAATTAAATAACACATTTCTAATGAAAACATGGCTCAAAAGATAAATTACAAGGAAAATTGTAAAATATTTTGAACTGAATGAAAATTAAAACACAACATATAAAAATGTGTACATACAAATAAAGCCATGATTACAGGGAAATTTAAAGCATTATCTCCTTATATTATAAAATAAGAAAGGTCTAAATTAATTGTCTACACTTTCACCTTAACCTAGGGGGAAAAAAAACAAATTAAATGCAATGTAAGTAGAAGGAAGAAAATAAAAACAAAAGCAGAAATCAATAAAATAGAATACAGTCAAACAAAAAATCTATTAAACCAAAAACTAATTTCCTAGAAAAAAAATCAATAAAATTGATACACCACTAGACAGATTAAGTTAAAAAGAGAAAATACAATTACCAATATCAGAAACAAAAAAGGAAGCACAAATTTCCAATATTAGAAATGAAAGAGGGATGCTACTATCAAGCTTACAGTGATTAAAAAGATAATAAGAGAATGTTATTAACAAATTTTTGCCTATAAACGTAATAACTTAGATGAAATAGACAAATGCCTTAAAAGAAACAAATTACCAAAAATGACTCAGGAAGAAGTAGCAAATCTTAGTATCCCAATATCTGTTTAAAAATGTAAGTTTATAATTTAAAACCTTCTGACAAAGAAATCTCCATGCCCAGTTACCTCTACTGACAAATTCTATAAAACATTTAAAAGAAAAATAATACCTATTGTACACAAATTCTCACAGAATATAGAGGAGAAGGAAACACTTTCGAATCATTTTATGAGACCAACATTATCCTGATACCCAACCCAAATACATTACAAGAAATAAAAAACAGAGATCAATATCCTTCATGATATACATGCAAAAATCTGTAAAATCTTGACAAATCAAATCCAGCAATGTATAAAAAGGATAATATATCACAGACCAAGTGGTTGAATATTTAACATTTGACATTCAACTACTGTATTCACCATATTAACAGACTTAACAAGATAACTCATATGATTTTTTCAATAGATGCAGAAGAATTATTTGACACAACCCAAATGTCTTATAAAGTTAAACATACATGTACAGCAAGACAGCAATTTCCACTCCTAAGTATTTACCAAGAAAATACTGACATGTCTACACAAAGACTTGTATGCAAATATTCATAGTATTGTGGCTTTATTCATACTAACCCAATACTGGAAATAATCCAAATGACCATTAATAGGGAATGACCAAACAAATTGTAGCTTGTCCATAAGATTGGAAACTACCAACAACAATAAAACAACCTATGTTACACGCAATGACATGAATGAATCTCAACGTTCTTATGCTGCTCTGAAGGGAACCAGACACAAAAAAGTACATAATGTACAACTTCATTGATATGAAAGTATAAAAAAGAAAAATCTATTATGACAGAGAGCACATCAGTGGATGCTTAGGATCAGAAGTGCATGGAAAACTAAATAAGGGCGCAAGGAACTTTTTAGAATGATAGAAACGTTCCATAAATATTGATTATTTCACAATTATATTGTGTGAAAAATTAAAGGGTATAAATATATCAAAAGTCATCAAATGTGCACATAAAATGGGTGCATTTTAATATGCAAATTATACCTCAATAAAATTGTTTTTTTTTCAAAAGTGAACCATGGGGGTTTTTATAAAAAAAAAAAAAAAAAGAAGAAGAAGAAGAAGAAGAATTGTCTTTGGAGGGTCTTATAGTAGCTGGATATGAGTGTGAGCTGGACCACAGAATATTTTGGCATCACCAGTGAAGTCAGAGAAGCCTTCCTGCTGGGACTTTGATGATAGTTTGAAATCCTAACAGTCATGCCAGTATAGTGGTCATAGAGCAATGCTGCTGATATTGCCAGTTCAGTGAAAATGTGAAGGTCTGAAGGCATGTGAAGAGCTTTGATTTATACTTTTGTACTTGGGTCATTTCCAACAATTCTTAGAGAAGCCAGACCTGCCTGGCTACATGGACAAGGGGACCATGTCTTCAGCCACTTTTCTAGGAACCTCCTGGTGCTGATGCTGATGCTGTGATAAAGAGGGATGGAAAGAGAAATACCTGGGTAAGGAGGACGTAACTTTAAAAACTAAGGGTCTGGTATGGTAGCACAAAGCTAGCTAGACAGGACTGAGTCTCTCCTAGGGAGAAAACAGGAGTGAGAACCCAAGATTCATGGCTGGAGAAACAGGTAGAGAAGCATAGAGGAGACTTGTCCTTCCTTCGGGACCCAAATGGTCTTACATGTCCCAATCCCTACATCCTAAGAACTTCCCTCCTCCCTCCTAACACTGCTGGTGCCAAGTGCAAGCCTCTGGCACAGACCTCTCGTATGGATTATACTACCCAGTCACAGAGCTGCTGCTTCATGACAATGGTTCTTTCCCATACTTTCCCATTTTCCAATACTTGATGGCCACTTATGGTCATTTGGGGTTAGAAGCATGGCCTTAAAATCAGTTTCACTCTCCCATTTTACTGAGAAAGAAAGTGGAGCCATGGGAAGTGAAATCCAAATTACCAGTTAGAGAACTTCAGATGCAAACAGACCTGAGTTCAACTTCCACTCTCTCACTTACTAGCTAAATCAACACAGACAAAACCCCTACACTCTTTGAACCTCCTTTGCTTTATCTGTAAAATAGGTACAATGACCCCTAGGTCATAGGGTTGTCCCTAGAATTACGTAAGACAATTATACCATGCAGTAGCCCATTGACAATAGTCTTAGGCCAGGAGGCAGGAAACAAGGAAGACAAGGAGTATTGTATCCTGCCGGGCAGTTTCCTGTCTTGACCACATCTCATTGCCTTCTCTGACCTTTGCTTCTGAATAAATGGACTTCAGTGTTCATTCTGGTCTCTCATTGCTCATTAGTGGTTTTTTTTTTTTCCTTCTCTTTTCTTCTTTGATCTAATTAGAGGAATATGAATACTTGAAGGTAGTTTTATGATCTAGCCAAGGCCCTTGTCCAGGTTACAACTGAGAGTGGTGGCGGTGCCAGTAACAACAATGGCCGCACTAATAATACTGTTGGCTTCCTTTCCCTCTTTAGAAGTGGCAAAGGGCAGGGAACATGACAAGGCAGCAGACTGCCCTGGTCACTGGCAACCTAAGGCCTCTCACAGGAGCCACTAGAGCAGTAACTGCTACCGTCTCGCAACTCAAGAGTGTTCTCTCCGCCAGAGCACAGGCAAGCAAGAGGAACCAGGGAATGAGGCTGATTTTCACAGGTCTCAGCCATGCCTGGAGGAGAAAGTACAGGCAGGTACCTGTTTAAGAGGCTTTCAAACTCCAGCCCCAGGGCTTCCCTTTATCTGGAACTCACATTCTTCCTCAGGTAATTTCAGTCACTGGCCCCTTCCATCCACTTCCAACTCTACCCAACCCCTTCCTCCAGGTGGGGCCTGTGAGCCGCCTCGTGCTCAGCCTCTGACCGCTGTTTACTTCTCTGTGCATGGCTTCGCTCTGCATGATGTCATTAGCACAAGGAAGAAACTCAAAAACAGGCAACCAGAAGGGGCACTCAGGCCATCTGTCCTTATCCAAGACCCTTAGGTCAGATTCCACTGGTGTCTTTGGTTAATTTCACTTCTGTGGTCACAAGAAAGCCAAAACCGCACAGTCTTCTAACCAAGTACATTTCATGTACCTACTGCTGAAACCTAATAAGTGTCTATATTCTAATATCATAGATTTATCTGATGATTGATACTGTTCTCCCAATAATATCAATAATAGCTAATACTTACTGAGCATTTAACCCTGTCCCAAGAACTGTACTCAGTAGTGTCTGAAATGCATGATTTCATTTAATCCTCGCAACATTCTGTGAGGTAGTTACCATTATTAATCCCATTTTACAGATGAGGACACTGAGGCTCAGAGACATGGAATCACGCACCCAACTAGGAAATAATAGGGGAGAAATTTGAACCCAAGCCTGAATGTTATTCTAATTATTATTCCCACCCTCACCCCGTCATAATCAATTATAAAGCAGAGGGGAACCTTTTCCCTGATCTAGGCTATACTATGTCTTACATGTGAACAACTTTTTAACGAATGAGACGCATGCTCTCCTATTAATGAAAACAGACAGACACCCTTCTCTGTGTTGACAGTGTAGCTTTACCCTTCAGGCCTAGGACTGGGATCAAGAAACAACTGAACCTGGTAGTACACTGCTGCCAGAGAAAAGAAGAAACTTGCAGCTGAAATTGCCATTTTTGACCCATATCTTTGGTATACTAATGCAGGCAATGACTCCAGTTTTGCCAGGTGTTGTCACTGTCTGGGCTTTTATCCTGATGGCATTGGCTGGATTCAATGCCCTGGAGGGCCACACTGAGGATCTAGTAAGACATAGGGGGTTCTCAGTCTCCTGCCTCAACCCCCTGAGGGTGCTCTGATTTTCTTGCTCCCTGGTATCAACCCTGGAGGCTTCACTGGGCAGCCTGCATGAGCACGTAGGAGAAACATTTTAAGCCCTTTCCTGAGAAGAGACTGCACCTAATCTGCAGGCTCTCAGCACCCCTCAGTAAGGCTGGATTTGGTGGGGGACGTGGACGGGTAGTAGGGACGGGGAGGATTTTGTGACAGCAGGACTAATGAGGTGCTTCCTTATGTAGTACCAAATGTCCACCTGAGTGATATAGGGTCAAAATACAAGTGTTGAAGAAGTCCAAGGAAGGAGAGAGGAATTCAGGCCAGAGCGTAGGAAAAGTTTTCAGAAAAGCAGAGAGATGTATTTCAGCAAAGGGACAGCATTCCAGAAAGAAGGACATTCTTAGCAGAGAACATAGCAGATGAAAGATTATCCTGAATGAGGACCTAAGGGGAGAGATGAGAGGTATGATATGTGGCTGGGGACCCCATGGGAATGTAAGCATCAGAGCACCCTGGAATGAGGACGAGAGGAGACAGCAGGCTGCCAGGCAGTGCCGTGAGAGGAGTGGCTTCCCGGGAACACCAAACTCGCAAGGCATGCTGATTACAGAAGATATGGAAACAGGAGACCAGTGACATCACTGCCTCCCACAGTCATGGGGGCCTAACACGGGACCCAGCTCCCAGCCCCTGGGGACACACTGAAGGTCACCTACAGGCAATGAGGCTGGAGTTCAGAAATTTGAGAAAACACTGAGTTGTGAAATCTTGTCCTCTCTCTGTATCTTTCCTGAATAAGCCAGGCTAGGCGTTTGCTTTCCAGTTCACAGTGAGAGGCAGGAAATTGGATTCGACCTTGAAATCTTCCCAGGCTTTTGGCTCCTCTGTACCCACCTCCTCCCTGGCAGCCAGTGGGCACAGGCCTTCTGCCCTGGAAGCTCACTTTGTAAGCCAGGGACTAGTACCATCACTGATGCCTTGGTTGCCTGTGATCAGTCTTTCCTTCCTGTTTCATGGACAATGCCACAGGCCTGGGAAGCAGGAACCTATCTCCAACCTATGGTATCATGGCCCCTTTCCTTCAAGTAAGACTCACTGGACATGGATCCCAACACCTCCCTCTCCAACCTCCCCAGGTCCAATTGCCCCCTGAGGTCTCATTAGAGTTTCTCAAAGTCTCTTGCGCAGCACTCAACTTGGTCTTGGAGACAAATCTCATGAAAGGAGTCTGCCCAGAACTGAGCATCCTAGGATGGTTGCTTCCTGGGAAAGCTCCTTGGGACCCTTTTTTCCATCATCAGAGATACAGGAGTCCATGAACCTGGATCCTTCCAAACAGGAGACTGGTTTCTCAGAAACCATTTCCTCATTCCTGCCTCCAGCCCCAATGGCTTCCTATAGAACCTGGAAAGTTCCCGGCAGCTATACCTTGACCTACATTTAGGGATTCTCAGTACTGGAACAGAGTTGTCCAAATGATGGTTGTTGAATGCATAGGAAGGAATTCGAATAGGTGTCTGTAAATAGGAGCCAATCTACTATTGGGCACCTCTACCTGCAGGCACTAGGGCAAAGAGACTGGTACCATCAGCCCTGTTTTAAATAAGAGAAAACTAAAGCACAAAGAGGTCTAATGGCTTATCTGAGCTCACAGGCGTAGCTAGGGAGGGAGGCAAGACTCTCTGTTTTACTCTAAAGCCCAAATTCCTGCCCCCTGTTCTCTGGTACTTTGCAGTCCAGTATGGCAGCCCCTAGCCACTACAGTAGCTATTTATATTGAAGTCTAAATTAATTAACATTAAGTAAAATTTAAAATACACTTCCTCGTTGTCATAGTCATGTTCCAGGAGCTCAAGAGCCATAAGTAGCTAGTGGCCCCCACGTCAGAGCACGTAGACTTAAAACATTTCCACCCTCAGGACAAATTTTCTGGAACAGCCTTGTAGTCTGAAGCTTGTTGTTCATACACTTGGGCAAGGAACTGGGCCGCTGCCTCGCCTCACTGCCCTCCCCCTACGCAATCCATTCACTGAAGTAGCACACTGTGCTTTTCAGGGCCGCTTACCCTGACTTGTCTTTCTTTCCTTGCTTCCAGCTTTCTCCAGTCTCCAAGAGTGTGACTGGACCCCTCGCCACTGACACAAGTAAAAAATGAGATTTGCATGCTAAGAACATGATTGTGTGGGCTTGGGCCTCCCCGCGCACACTGGCTATCTAGCAGGAGAACTGCCATGAGCAAGGTCTCCAGCCAAGGGGCAGGTTGTCTCAGTCTCAGCCTGGACATGGCTGATGTTTCTCAGGAATCAGTGTCTTCCTGGGCCCCACGCTGTGCTGTGGCTAATTGTCCCTGGAAACAAGACCTCTACTAGCTTCTGGGGTTGCAGAGGCTGACAAAGGTCAAGTTTTCCTAAGACCTCTCTACACTCAAATCTTATGTCTGGAAAAGCACCTTCATTCTCTGATCAGCTATCATGGCTATCATGTGGTTCCTTTCTATAAATAAACTGCTGAAAGGATTTGCCCAGCATATGGCCTGCTGGTCTTCCATGTAGAAGGCATTTAATCTGGGTTGCCTCTACCTTCACAGCCACAATCCCCAACGCTGCCCAGGTATGGAGAAAGGATGCTGTCTCTGCTTTCAGTTGCTTTCTAGCCAGATGGCCCATGATAAAGTGGAAGTCCAGATGCCAAAGTTCTTCCTAACCTAGCATTGAGCAGGTAATTCCAGGCTGCAGGCTGCAGTGACCAGCCAGTTGAGGGATCCTGATGGTTATCTTCTCTTTTCCTTTCCTCTAGGTTTGCCTCTTCCATATCAGACTCAGACAGGAGGTTTCCAGTGGACACATCGTCTGAAGGAAGAAATTCTTTCCATGTGACTCTAGTCCTTTTCTCGCCAACTAGAAAGTTGGTACATGCTTTAAGCCATTGGAACCACAAGGAGTAGGCACTAGGGTCCGTTTTCCTACCTGAAAATCAGACCAAGAGCCTCTAGGAAGAGCAGCTGGATGAGGAAAATATTTTGGAAGAAAGGCAGACTGAAAGAAAAGGTATTTGTAAACGTTTGCTAAAGAGTCACACATTGATAGCCTATATTCACACCTATTCTATTAACTATAAAAAGAACCCCTACAAGTTGATAAGAAAAATTTCAATTTGCAAACTCGATGCTGGGGAATTTTGGTTCAAAGAGTGGAGGAAAGTACATTCCAGGCACCAGGAACTGCCTGTATTTACAGAGAGAAACAACTGGCCTGAGCATGTTTTGAAATGACAAGGAGCTGGGTGTGGCTGTCGTACAGGAGAGTGACGATTGCTAAAGCTAGGGAGGTAGAACTGGGACACGCACAGAATGCCTTGCATACCATGCTGGGGAGTCTCGCTTATAGGAAACCAGGATCATATCCTGGATCTGATCAGGATAACTTTGTAGAAGACGCCTTGGGCAGGAGCATGACTGATGAAATGAAGCCTTCTTTCACAAAACCCCCACCAAGAATGTAACACAGACCACAGAAGGACACGTCTGTTTTCCCACCTTTGCCTTTACACTTTTAAATTGCCTTTTTCTTTCTGGAATCGTTGACAGAGATCCTAGTTGCCTAGGTCAATATCCATTTCCTGTCTCTTGCATAGTAATAAAGATTCCAACTTTAGCAGAGCACTAAGCTACTTGGAATAAAGACCACACTCCTCAGCCTCCCTCTTACCTAAAGCTAAGTTTCAGCTGTGAAATGTAAATGAGAGCATTGTGAAGCTGTCTGGAAATATTAAAAGACCACTGGAACATGTCTTCACCCCCTTTCTTCTTTCATCCCTTTTATTTATCTGGTGTAAACTGAGTTTTCTACTAAAAAGGATGTTAGCATGATGGTTGGAACTTACGCTATCACCTTGGACAGACCAACAAGATGGGAGAAACAAGAAAGAGCAAGCCTGGCTCCCCAGTGATTGTGGAGCTGTCATTCCAGCCTTGATTTCTTACCTCTGAACTTTGTTCAAATGATAAATAATCTATCATATTTAGTTTACTGTCATTTGAGGTTTTTTGTCACTTGCAGTCAAAGTCCTAGACAAGAAAAGGATATGTGATTTTTTAGTTTTGTTTCACAAATATCTTCGTCTTTCAATGTTGCTGTCTTTAGGGAGGAACAGTTTATTCCGATGAACCAAAAGTTTAAAGGAGGGCAGAGTACTCCCTGGAAGCAGTCATGCCAGGCACACCTGGTGAGGTATGCCAGCTGAAGCCTCCCACAGCACTCCCACATTCTCAGTCCAGCTGGTGGCATCTCCTCTGCTGCATATTATTGATCTCACAAAGGCCTCCTTATCTGCCTTTGAGAGAAGTGTTTAGGCAGGATTGGCCTGAGAATCACATTTATCCTTCTTTTTATTCACTATTTATTGGGCACCTACTCTGGGCCATGATAGCCATGTTGAGAACACTATGATAGCCATGTTGAGAACAAGGACAGCAATGGGTCTGTTATGCTGTGTGCATATCAGACCACTTGAGGAACAGCAGATTACATTCAGAGTAGAGGGTCACATTATGAGAGGGATATTGACAAATTTGAGCACATCCAAGGAGAAACTAGGATAGTAAATGTCTGTGCCCCACTCTAATCCCATGTTTTAATAAATTTAAAGCATGAAGATAAGAGAAATTCTGGCTACAGGAGATGTCCTATTTGGGTCTAACCAGAGTCCTTTGTGTCCTTATTTTGGTAACTGACTCTCCTGCTTTGTAGAGGACATGCACCTTCCCATTCCTTGGGATTCTCGTGGGGCTCTCAACTGCAGTACTCTGACCTCCAGCTACAGGCACAGACACACGACCTGAACGAGACCAATCAAAGCCCTTCCCTGATATTTTTGTCTATTTCCTTTTGGATTGTGAGTTAAAAGATGTTTGCAAGGTAGGCCATGGTGGCTCATGTCTATAATCCCAGCACTTTGGGAGGCTGAGGTGGGTGGATCACTTGAAGCCAGGAGTTCAAGATCAGCCTGGCCAATGTAGTGAAACCCCATCTCTAGTAAAAAATTTTAAAAAGGCCGGGCGCGGTGGCTCACGCCTGTAATCCCAGCACTTTGGGAGGCCGAGGCGGGCGGATCACAAGGTCAGGAGATCGAGACCATGGTGAAACCCTGTCTCTACTAAAAATAGAAAAAAAAAAAAAAATTAGCCGGGCGCAGTGGCGGGCGCCTGTAGTCCCAGCTACTCGGGAGGCTGAGGCAGGAGAATGGCGTGAACCCAGGAGGCGGAGCTTGCAGTGAGCCGAGATCCGGCCACTGCACTCCAGCCTGGGCGACAAAGCGAGACTCCGTCTCAAAAAAAAAAAAATTAAAAAAAAAAAATTAGCTGGGTGTGGTGGTACACACTTGTAATTGCAGCTACTCGGGAGGCTGAGGCAGGAGAATCACTTGAACCCAGGAGGCAGAGGTTGCAGTGAGCTGAGATCATGCCATTGCACTCCAGCCCAGACAACAATGCAAGACTCCGTCTCAAAAATAAATAAACAAATAAATAAATAATAAAAAATTTTAAAAAGCTGTGCTCACAGTGTCATAGTAATAGAGAGATTCACGTTAAACAGGGCATGTTTGAGGCTTCACAATCAGATACATCTGTTTTTCATCAAATATGTCAAATGCTTTACTGTCATGGTGAACTCCAAAGAGTTCAAAGTCCTAGAGTCAAAGATCTCCACTAAGGTCCATGCTCTGTCATTCCCTGACCAGGAGGCCTCAAGCAAGTCATTTAACTGCAGTAAGCCTCAGTTTCCTCATCTGTAAAATGGGGATAATAATTCACAAAGTTATTATCGAAGTTTTTATGAGAATTGAATGAAATAAATTGTACAACAGCATCTTGTAAATTTCACATAACCACACAAATGCACAGATTTGTTGTTTTGTGTTGAAGGACGTTTTTGTCAAGGTGTTATTATACTCATATAAAATTTACAATAATGTTTAATATCTGCAGATTATAACCAGGGAATTTGGAGGTGATAGGTTTTTTTTTGAGGTGACAAAGTAGACTGGATGGAGAGTCCTGGGCTTTGAAATTCAGGCAGATCTAGATGACAGGGGATAATCGGTTTACAGGGAGGGGTTAGACATATAAGACTAAATTACTAGATTAGCACAAGAACGAAGGAAGAGGCAGGAACTGAGCATTACAAGCCAAGATCCAAACTAAGTACAAGATCCAGGTGCCCATGTAGGTAGGAGACAGAGGCAATCAGCAGAAGTCTAAGTAGAAACCACAGGACAGAGATCTGATCCACCAGGGCCAGTAGCATGGGAAGAGTTTGACAGCTGGTACCAAGGAATCCCTTCTGCAAAGACTCAAGTTTCTTCATTCAACAAACACATACCAATTACATTTGAGGCTCTAGGAAGACAAAATTGAATGAGTCAAGGAGCTTACAAGCCAATAAGGAAGACAGACACACACAAGATAATTCTAATACAACCTGCTAACAACAAAGAGAAACAGAGTATCCTTGGAGGACACAGGAGGTGCAGATCATCCAGGCTACACTGTGTCAGGGATACCTCTGGTAGAGTCTTAGAATCAGAGTTAGTCAGGTCAACCAGATACTTTGGGGAATGAAGGAATCGCAGGCAGCGGGAATAGCATGAGGAATAGCAGGGAAGCAAGAAATAGGAAAAAGAAGCAGTTCGACATTGCTGTGCCATAAATCAGGGACAACAGTCAGGGAGAGGTGGTTGCAGGTGATGGGAGATAAGGCTGGAGGGGTTGACAAGAGAGCTACCAGGGCCAGCCTAGGAAAGCTGAGACTTCATCCTGAACACATAGGACAGAAAGGAAGCATTAAGCAGATGAGCAATAGGACAGGAAGAGCATTACTCAGAACGAAATTGCTATGACTTTGGAAACAAAGCAAGGGATTTGGGAACTGAAGAGGTGGTGGGCAAGAAAACACAAAGGAACAAAGCAGGAAGCTAACACTTGGAGTGAGGTCAAATGGAAAGCTCACACCTGGAGAAGGAATGAGGAGCAAGTCAAAAATGAGCAAAAGAGACAGCAGAAATTATGATTAAGGTTTAAATCTACATTTATTGACAGGGAAAGATGTCCACTAAATATTGTCAAGTGAAAAAGGATTGAAAGGCAGTATTTCACAACACATGTGAAACGACTTCATTTAAAAATGTGTTATATGGCCAGGCACAGTGGATCATGCCTGTAATTCCAGCGCTTTGAGAGGCTGATCACTTGAGGCTAGGAGTTCAAGACCAGCCTGGCCAACATAGTGAAACCCCTTCTCTACAAAAAATACAAAAATTAGCCAGGTGTGGTGGCATGTACCTGTAGTCCCAGCTACTTGGGATGCTGAGGCAGAGAATCACTTGAACCCAGGAGGCAGAGGTTGCAGTGAGCCGAGACTGAGCCACTGCACTCCAGCCTGGGCAACACAGTGATACTGTCTAAAAAAAAAACAAAAACAAAAAATTAATGTGTTATGTGTATGTGTATGTGCATGTGGTTGGATATATATCTAGAGAAATGTCTGGAAGGATAAACAAACTTATTTAGGTTTGCAGGTTTTCTCTGGCTGTTGGAATTCCAAGTGACTTTTAATTTCTTCTTTATATATTTCTATATTATCTTTTTATTTCTACAATTGGCGTCCGTTACCCTTATAATCAGAAAAAACAATCAATAAAGCTATTTTTCCATTTTGAAAAAAAATTAAGTCCCAATGAAAAGCTTACCAAGTCACCCTTTGCTTCCGCTCTTTCATAGTTCCTCATTGATCAAATTTCTTGACACAGTCCACAGGGTATTTGTGATGTGGCTCCTAATATGGGAATGTTGGCTACTGACCACTATTCTCACCATATAGCCTCCCCGCTCACACTGAGCCAACATCTCCCTAGACATATCCTGCTGTTTCTCCCTGTGAGTACCTCCCACTCTCCTCTTTTGCTTCTAATATTTTCCCTTCTTCCTAATGAATGATTACTCTCCATAAGACTCAGCCCAGGCACCTCTCCTCCTAGAAGCCATTTCTTGATCTCCCCCAGTCTGAGTTTGGTGCCACTAGTTCAGTCTTCCATTTGTGCCCAATGCATATCTCTATCACAGCACCACCATATTGAATTCTGGTTGGCTGTGGAGTGTGAATGTGAGCCCTTCTCCAACAGTAGATGATGTGTCTTTTTCCTCTGTCTCTCACCAGTATTCTGATACACAGCCAGACTCAAAAACTTTTGGTTAACTAAATGGATCTTTGAGTGATCTGTGAATCAGGAGAACTGGGATTCAGGTTATATTTTATTATGGTAGTTAACAGTGGGCCCATGAAGATTTAGAAAGGTAGGTTGCTCATCTACTCTAATTCAGTAGTAGCTCTTCTCTCCTCTTTTTCTCCTCCTGCTTTGTCTCTTTCTTTCCTTTCTTTTTCCTCTTCCCACCCTACATCCACTTTTTTCCCTTTTCTTTCTAGAAAAGTATTTCTCGCATTCTGATGCACGAAAGAATTACCTGGGAAGCCTATTAAATGCAGGTCTCCCGGCTCTACCTACAGTTACAATTTCTTAGGTCAGAAGTAGGGCCCAAGAATCTGCATCTTAACAAGTATACCAGTTGATTCTGATCCCACTTTGCAAAACACTATCTTAGAAAATTTAGGAGTCTTCATTTTCCTTATCTACTAACATCAACTGAGTGAGGTGTGAATGGTGTTATCTACAGCATCCTCCATTTCCCAGTGATATTTCTTGATCCTACAAACTCAAACTTATCTCATTGATTCAGACTTCACATACATTTTGAGATACAGAGCAGCTTCTGGCTTGTTTCAAGTATGTACTGCGGCTAAGAAACATCTTCCCAAGGCTTCAGTGTGGTGGCCTGACTCACAATGTGGTGACTTGGTCTTATTACACAGCATAACAATAATTATCACCGTGTCATGACCATAACAACTGCCACTTGTTAAGCCCCTACTGGGTGCCAGATTCAGTAAAAAATATTTTACTAGCATTGTCTCACTTAATACTCACTTAATACAGCAATTCCATGAGGCAGATATCATTATCCCCACTATCTCAATGAAAAAACAGATTAGGAGAGGTTATGGTCAAGGTCATAAACTTACAAGTAGTAGAGCCACTTGAACCCAGACTGCTCTAACTGCCCTTCCACTAAGGCTCCTAATTTACTATTCTGCCAAATATTTCCTATAACAATAAGAAGAACCACATTAATAATAATAACACTACATTACTACTTGCACCAAAATAAATTCCAGAAGGATCAAAGTTTTAAAGGTAAAAAGATGAAACATGAAAAGTATTAGGAGGACTTCAGGTACCAGACAAAATGAAGAAAGTCCACTATATCCTATCTCTCCCTAATCTCTAGTTACAACTAAAAATTATGAACTAAATACAAAAAGCAGTTACCTGAAAACTAAACAAAAGCATACAGATAGGGAATGGGAGTCAAATTTGGAGCAGGAAACCAAACAAAAATATGTTTCCCAAGTTTCCCTCCCTTTTCTCTTTTCTCTTATGCCCAGTCATAGAACTGTTGTGGTGGCAGTTCAGGCAGCCCAAAATGTTTCTCTGGCCAGCGTAATTGGGGAAAGGGGCCCCTGTAGTCGAAATATGTGAGAAGAATCCCTGTTGTTGTTTTTCTCTCTTTCTCCTTTTGCTTCTTTGCCTTGACACTGTGGGTCCAGTCATGGAGCCGTGTTACAGCAGCAATGGTATAACGGATTTAAAACCCTAAGTAAAACCCTATTTTACTGGCCAGAGCATCAGGAAAAAAAAAAAAAAAAAAAAAGGTCCTCTGTGAGCTGGGTCAAAGGGGAAAGGAATTCCCTAATTCTGTGTATAAGACTGCACAAGTCCCAGGCTTAATCTTGAGCTGTGCATGCACAGGAAAGACCCAGAGCAACACAGAAAAGGCTATGGGAACTGAATTATTATTTAATATCCCAAGTTTAATATTAACCCCTAAGTGGCACAAACAATTAGTGGTTAATATGAGGTTTGAGTGATTAATTAGACAGACCCAAAACACCGCAGCAAAGGTTTGAAAAAAAAATTTACATTGGAACAACCACCCATTTAAGGGGATGAAGAACTTGCAATTTGAACCTAATGGGATCTGCTGGAACATAAAAATCAACATTTTCTATAGATTTTAATGAGACCCAGAGTCTTATAAAATAATATTTTAAAATGTCCCAGAATATAATCCAAAATTACTCAGTATAGAAAAAAGAAGAAAAACATGTCTAATTCTCAACGGAAAGAAAAAAGATACCAACCCTTAGATGACCCAGATGTTGTATTATCAAACAAAGATATTAAAGCAACTATCATAACCATAGTCCATGAGATAAAGGTGAACACTCTTGAAATTAATAGCAAGGTAAAAATTATCAGCAGAGAAATAAATCCTATAAAAAGAACCAAATGGAAATGCTGAAATTTAAAAATATGTAATCTGAAACAGATGATTCACTAGATAGATTCCACAGCAGAATGGAGATGACAGAAATAAGTCAGTGAACGTGAAGACAGATGCATAGAAATTATCTAATCTGAATAATAGAAGAAATAAAGATTGAAAAATAATGGACAGAGCCATAGAGACTTGTGAAACAATATCGAAAGGTGGACAGACATAGTGCCTCATGCCTCGTAATCCCAGCACTTTAGGAAGCCAAGACAGGTGGATCTCTTGAGCCCATGAGTTCAAGACCAGCTTGGGCAACATGGCAGATCCCAATCTCTGCAAAAAGATTACAAAAAATTAGCTGGGCTTAGTGGCATGCACCTGTAGTCCCAGCTACCCAGGAGACTGAGGTGGGAGGATCACCTAAGCCTAGGAGTTCAAGGCTGCAGTGAACCATGATGACATCACTGCACACCAGCCTGGGCAACAGAGCAAGACCCTGTCTCAAAAAAACAAAAAAACAAAAAAAGGCAATACCAGAAGATTTAATGTTCATGTCATTGAACTCCCAAAAGAAGAAAAGAGATTGGAAAAGAAAAAACATTTAAAGAAATAATGTCCAGAATTTCCCAAATTTCTTGAAAAACATAAATTTACAGATTTAAGAAACTCAGTAAATTCCAAACAAGAGAAATTCAAAGAAAACCATGCCCAGACACATCATAATAAAACTTCTAAATACAGTTCATCCTCAAATAATGTTTCATTTAGTGTCATTTTGTCATAAAGTTGAAAAGAAAAAAAATGAATTTCCAGGTGGGACCACTGTCTGTATGGAATCTATACATTTTCCCCATATCTGCAGGATTTTTTGATCCAGTACTCCAGTTTCCTCCCACATCCCAAAGCTGTCCATATTAGGTTAACTGGCATATCTAAATACTCTCAGTATGAGTGAATGTGGGTGTGTATGAATATACCCTCCAGTGGAATGGCACCCCATCTGGGGTCAGCTCCCACTTTGCACCCTGAGCTGCCAGGTTAATTTCCAACCACATGCAACCCTGAGCTGGAATAATTGGGTAAATAAGTATCTTACTTGTGTGTTTGTTCGTTCATTTGTTTTTTGTTTTGAGACAAGGTCTTGTTCTGACACCCAGGCTGGAATGCAGTGGCACATCACAGCTCACTGCAGCCTCGACCTCTTGGGTTCAAGCAATCCTCTCACCTCAGCCTCCTGAGTACCTGGGACTACAGGTGTGTGCCACCACACCCAGCAAAATTTTTTTTAGTTTTTAATAGAGATGTCTCACTATATTGCCCAGGCTAGTCTCAAACTTCTCGACTCAAGTAATCCTCTCACTTTGGCCTCCCAAAGTGCTGGGGTTACAGGCATGAGTCATCATGCCCAGCCCCTTTACTTAGTCTTTCTTAAATGTATGCATAGCTCACACTTACTTCAGGGTTTAATGTTAGAAATGTTTTGACCTTTATTTGGAAGTTTGATGATGTTTTTGTGATCAGAAATATACCAAAGGAACTTAACTCACTTATTTCAATTAGCCTACGGTAAAATTAATGTTGTCATATGTCATTTTGCTTAAAGTCACTATAAGTAACTACCTCCAAGAAAACATTGTGAAGACTTACTGTACCAACAAAAATATATATATTGTAAAATCTTAAGAGTCTAGAGAAAAAAAAATAAATTACTTCTAGAAGAACAATGATTCAAATGACTATTGATTTCTCATTATAAACCACAGTGGCTATATTAACATCTTTAAAGTGCTAAAAGAAAATAACTTTCAACCAAAAATTGCATATCCAGTGAAAAATCTCTCTTTTTCTTTTTTTTGAGACAGAGTCTCACTCTGTCACCCAGGCTGGAGTGCAGCGGCAATCACAGCTCATGGTAGCCTCAAACTCCTGGGCTCAACCTATCCTCCTGCCTCAGCCTCCCAAGTAGCTTGAACTACATGTGTGTACCACCACACCTGGCTAATTTTTTAATTTTTTGTGGAATTGGGGTCTTACTATGTTGCCCGGGCTGGTCTTTAATTCCTGGGCTCAAGAGATCCTCCCACCTTGGCCTCCCAAAGTGCTGGGATGACAGGTATGAGCCAATGTGCCTGGCCTCCAGTGAAAATATCTTAAAGGAATTAAAGTGAAATAAAGACATTCTCAGATGAAAGAAATCTAAAATAAGTTATCATCAGCATATAGACTTTAAAACATTTGCTATAGGAAATTCTTCAGGCTAAAGGGAAATAATACTAGCAGGAAACTTGGAACTTCAGGAATTAATGAAAAGCAACAAACAAGGTAAAAATAAAGACATGTAAAATACTATTTTTTCCTCTTAATCTTTTAAAGTATGCATGACCATTGAAAGCAAAAATTATAGGATTGTCTGGTGGGGTTTTTGACATATGCAGATGTAATAAATATGATACCTATAAAATAAAAGGAGAAGGGTAAAGAGAACTATGTGATTGTAAGGTTTCTACATTTTACCTAAAGTAGTAAAATACTAATTCTAAATATACTGTAAAAGTTTAGGTATGTACACTATACTCCCTAGAGCAAATGCTAAAAAATAAGTAAGTAAATAAACAAATAAGATACAAAAAATATATATAGCCAGAAAGTCAATTGATAAATTGAAATAAAATACTAAGTATACTTAAATAATCCAAAAAAGTGGGGGCAGGAAAAGGGGAACCCCAGGGCAAAAAACTAGAAAACAGAAAATAAGTAATAAAACAGCAGACCTAAATCCAAATATACCAATAATTATACTAAATGTAAATGGTCTAAACATGGCAATCCCAGCACTTTGCGAGGCCGAGACGGGCGGATCACGAGGTCAGGAGATCGAGACCATCCTGGCCAGCATGGCCAACACGGTGAAACCCCGTCTCTACTAAAAAATACAAAAAACTAGCCGGGTGAGGTGGCGGGTGCCCGTAGTCCCAGCTACTCGGGAGGCTGAGGCAGGAGAATGGCATAAACCCGGGAGGCGGAGCTTGCAGTGAGCTGAGATCCGGCCACTGCACTCCAGCTTGGGCGACAGAGCGAGACGCTGTCTCAAAAAAAAAAAAAAAAAAATAGAGGTCATGGGGCATGGTGGCTCACACCTGTAATCCCAGCACTTTGGGAGACTGAGGCAGGCAGATCACGTGAGGTCAGAAGTTCAAGACCAGCCTGGCCAACATGGTGAAACCTCGTCTCTACCAAAAATACAAAAATTAGCCAGGCATGGTGGTGTGAGCCTGTAATCCCAGCTACTAGGGAGGCTGAAGCAGGAGAATCACTTGAACTCGGGAGGCAGAGCTTGCAGTGAGCGGAGATTGCACCACTGCACTCCAGCCTGGGAGACAAGAGCAAGACTCCCTCTCAAAAAAAAAAAAAAAAAAAAAAAAGAGGTCGTCCGACTGGATTTTTTAAAAAGAACCAACTATGTACTCTCTACAAGAAACCGACTTAAATTATTTATTTTTTAGAGACCAAATCTTGCTATTTTGCTCAGGCTAGCCTTGAGCTCCCAAAGGATCCTCCTGCCTCTGCCTTTCAAGTAGGTGGGATTACAGGCACACACCACAGCACCCAGAAAAGAAAAAAAAAAATTAAACATAGAGACATAGATAGGTCAAAAGTAAAAGAATAGGAAAACATATACCAGAACAGTAATCAAAACAAAGCTGCTGGGCACAGTGGCTCACACCTGTAATCCCAGCACTTTGGGAGGCTGAGGTGGGAGAATCTCTTGAGGCCAGCATTTTGAGACCAGCCTGGAAAATGTAGTGAGACCCTGTCTCTACAAAAGATTTAAAAATGAGCCAGGCATAGTGGTGTACACCTCTTCCTCCCCTCTTCCTCCCCATCACCCTACCCCTCATGCCCAGCATGCAAAGAATGGTTCTGTCTTCACTAGATTTTTCCCCAGGTCTGTTATGCAAATCACTTGAGCCCAGGAGGCCAAGGCTATAGTGAGCTGTGATCACGCCACTGCACTCCAGCCTGAGCAAGAGAGCAAGACCCTGTCTCAAAAAACAAAAACAAAAACAAACAAACAAACAAACAAAAAACAGCTAATATGGCTATGCTAACATCAGATAGAGTAGACATCAGAACAAAGAATATTACCAGGTATAAAGGAGGGACATTACATAATAATAAAAGTGTCAACTGGTCACTTTAACCAGGAAAAGGAAGACATCGCAATCCTAAAAGCACATGTATTTAAAACAGATCCTGAAAACACATGAAGCAAAAAAATACTAATAGAATGGAAAGGAGAAATAGATGAATCTACAATCCTACTTGGAGGGTTCCACATTTCCCTCTCAGAAATTGATAGAACAAGCACAGAAAATTGGTAAGGATGTAGTAAGACTGAACACTCTCAAACCAGTTAATTTTGGTTTTGTTTGTTTGTTTGTTTGTTTGTTTTTGAGATAAAGTCTCACTCTGTCACTCAGGCTGGAGTGCAGTGGTGAGACCTCGGCCCACTGTAACCTCTGTCTCCCGGGTTCAAGCAATTTTCCTGCCTCAGCCTCCTGAGTAGCTGGGATTACAGGTGCCTACCACCATGCCCAGCTAATTTTTGTATTTTTTGTAGAGATGGGGTTTCACCATGTTGGCCAGGCTGGTCTCAAACTTCTGGTCTCAAGTGATCCACCCACCTTGGCCTCCCAATGTTGGGATTACAAGCGTGAGCCACCAAGCCCCGCCTCAATCAACTTAATCTGATTGACATTTTTAGAACATGCCAAGAACATGCCACCCAACAACAGAAGGATATACATTGTTTTTCAGTTCACATGGAACATTCAACAAGATAGTTGATATTCTAGGCCATGGAATAAAAGTTAACAAATTTAAAAGAGTTGAATTCAGACAAATTGTGAATAATATTCTACTATTCTACTACCATATTAGTATAGATGGTTACTGACTTCCAATGATTGACTCAAGATTTTCAACTTCACAATAGCATGAAAGCAATATGCATTTAGGAGAAACCATCCTTTAAATTTGCAATTTTGATCTTTTTTCAGGCTAGCAATATGCAGCATAATATTTTCTCACAAGGCAAGGCAGCGGCAGCAAGCCACAGCTCCCAATCAGCCATGCAATCACCAGGGTAAACAACAGATTCTCAACCATGAACTGTGTTACCAGACTGCATTGGGCCATTCTTGCATTGCTATGAAGAAATACCTGAGATTGAGTAATATATAAAGAAAAGAGTTTTAATTGGCTCTTGGTTCCACAGGCTGTACAGGAAGCATGATGCTGGCATCTGCTCAGCTTCAGGGGAAGCATCAGGAAACTTACAATCATGGCGGAAGGCAAAAGGGGAGCCTGCATGTCACGTGGCCAGAGCAGCAGGAAGAGAGAGAGGGGGAAGTGCCACTCACTTTTAAACAACCAGATCTCACAAGAACTCTCTCAATATACAACACCAAGGGGGGATGGTGCTAAACCATTCATGAGAATTTAGCTCTGTGATCCAATCACTTCCTATCAGGCCCCAACTCCAACATTGAGGATTACAATTTGACATGCAATTTGGGCAGGGAAGCAGATCCAAACCATGTCATAAATGATTTTGCCCAACTATAGGCTATGTAAGTGTCCTGAGCATGTTTAAGTTAGGCTAGGCTAAGCTATGATGCTCAGTAGGTTAGGTGTATTAAACGCATTTTCAACTTACTGCATTTTCAACTTATTATGGGTTTACTGGCACATACCCCCATTGTAAGTCCAGAAGTATCTGTATTTGTACAGGAAAAAAAATATGGAAGATTTCTTATGACCTTCATTGGTACGTGGGTTGGGGTGTTAGAGGAGCTATTTACTTTCTGCTATACACTTTTGTATTTCAATAGTTAATAAGGTCTATGTATTATTTTGAAATCAGAAAATAGTCCTGGGGGCTTTCTATTCTCACTGCTTGACAGGTATAAATATGTTTTTCTTCATCAGTAACCCAGATCTCTCAAGTTTCCCCCTGGCTTGGAACACTTAACTCACTAGACTATTGGGACCCATGATTCCAGTACTGTTAAAACTCAATGCCCTTTGGGTACACTCAAGCACAAAGATGGAAACGATTAACATGGGGATTCCAAAAAAGGGAAGGGGAGGGGAGGAAGGGTTGAAAACCTACCTATTGGGTACTATGTTCACTACCTGAATCATTAGAAGTCCGAACCTCAGCATCATACAGTATATCCAGGTAACAAACCTACACATGTACCCCCTGAATCTAAAAGAAAAAAACAGGCCGGGTGCAGTAGTTCACACCTGTAATCCCAGCACTTTGGGAGGCCAAAGCGGGTGGATCACCTGAGGTCAGGAGTTCACGGCCAGGCTGGCCAACACAGTGTACTAAAAATACAAAAATTAGCCAGGTGTGGTAGCGCATGCCTGTAATCCCAGCTACTTGGGAGGCCAAGGCACGAGAATCGCTTGAAACTGGGAGGCAGAAGTTGCAGTGAGCCGAGATCGCACCACTGCACTCCAGCCTGGGCAACAGAGCCAGACCCTGTCTCAAAAAAAAAAAGAAAAAGAAAAAGAAAAAAACACAAACGAATCAAAACAAGAAATCCAGTGCCCTCAGCTCCCTTCATCTCACTGCCTCTCTTGGTTCATGCCTCGTTTCTGGCAGCAGGTGGCCATCACCTTCTCCAAACCAAGAACCAAAATCATGGTTCTCATGTTAGGCTTTATGTATTTTTTTTCATTAACTGACTTCTCCTTTACTGCTTTGGGTTGGGGAGAAGTCAGTTATGTGAATTTTCCTCTTGTTTGAATTATGTAGAAACCAGGAATGTACTCCACTTGTGAGTAGAAAGAACACAGAACTTTGTGTCAGAGATCCAGATTTAAATCACAGTCCTGTCACTTACCAGCTGTGTGACTTTGGGCAGTTTATTTTATTCTCTGGCCCTCAGTTTTCCCATCTGTAAAATGATTGGAGAGAGACTAAAATGATACACTTGCAAACACTGTAGTCATACCTCTTCTCCTTCTCTATCCACCAAGGAAAGTTCTGTCTTTCCTTGGGGAAAGGAAAGGGAAAGGGGAAGGAGAAGGAGAAGGAGAAGAAAAAGAAGAGCTGGGAGCAGTGGCTTACGCCTGTAATCCCAGCACTTTGGGAGGCTGAGGCAGGCAGATCACCTGAGGTCAGGAGTTCAAGACCAACCTGGCCAACATGGTGAAATCCCATCTCTACTAAAAATACAAAAATTAGCTGGATGTGATGGTGGGCACCTGTAATCTCAGCTACTCAGGAGGCTGAGGCAGGAGAATGACTTGAACCTGAGAGGCGGAGGTTGCAGTGACCCGAGATAGTGCCACTGCACTCCAGGCTGGATGACAGAGTGAGATTCTGTCTCCAAAAAAAAAAAAAGAAAAAGAAAAAAGAAAAAGAAGAAGAAAAAAAAGAAAAAGAAAAGAAAAAGAAAAAAAAGAATTTTAGAGGAAACTGAAACAGGAATGTTTATTTTTTTAAAACCAAGTTAGCTTGAAAGATTTGGACTGTGAGTTTGGACTGGGGAAAGAGAAGCTGGGTGTGAGACAGGTGACTGGATGAATGGATGGTTGATAGATGAGAGACAGAACAAATAGGAAGGGAAAGGGAGGAGAAAGGAAAGAGAAGATAAAAGAAGAAAGAGGAGAGAGTTTGTGTAATGATATACTCTCTTCAGTCCTTTTTAAGAGACAGAAGTAAAAGTTCAAATTATTTTGCAATGCCAGATTGCCATTTCTCAGCATGCAATGGTGCCTAGAAGAGGCCACTGAGTAATGCTAATTTTGTATAGGCCACAGAGGAATAACCCTTTTAGCTCTCACAGAGGTAGAGAAGGTCCAATGAGATCATAGATACAAAATTATAATTGTTTTATTATTAAGTTTCTTTTGGCTTTCCAGTTGAATCTGAGCTCTGATAAGTTACCCAATGTTGTGAACACCAAATAGCTTGGGTAACAGGGAAATTGTAGAATCATACAGTCTTTGCTTAGATCTTTGAGGAAGGTACAAGTGTCACCTTACACATCTTTCAGTCAGTCAAGCCCTACTGCATTGGTTTTGATCATGGGATCTCTCTTAGCCTGCATCCCACTGTAAGGCCAAACTCCCCTTTCTCTTCTTCTCTCACTAGACTGAACATTTTAAGGAAGGGATGCTGCTGCTCATCTCTGTGTACCCCCACCCAACAGGAATCTGAAACATGCTAGGTAAATAAATTTGGGATATTACGAGTCATTAACAGATGTTCTCTGTGTCTGTCTCTGTCTCTGTCTCACTCTTACTCTCTCTCTCACACAAACACACACATACTCAAGACTTGAACTTGTATACAAACCTAGGGTGAAAGGGAAGAGGGGCAGATCCCTAAGCTGCATGAGAAAACCTGGAGTTGACTAAGTTTCTGCCATCAGGAGGAATGAGTGCCCAAGAAAGAGTTTAATTAAAGTTACAGAAAAATATGACCAGGTGCAGTGGCTCATGCCTGTAATCCCAGCACTTTGGGAGGCCGAGGCAGGTGGATCACACGGTTAGGAGTTCGAGACCAGCCTGACCAATATGGTGAAACCCCGTCCCTACTGAAAAAAAGAAAAATTAGCCGGGTGTGGTGGTGTGCACCTGTAGTCCCAGCTACTCAGGAGGCTGAGTCAGGAGAATCACTTGAACCCAGGAGGCGGAGATTGCAGTGAGCTGAGATAGCGCCGCTGCACTCCAGCCTAGGTGACAGAGCGAGACTCCGTCTAGAAAAAAAGAGACAGAGAGAGAGACAGAGAGAGAGAAAGAGAGAGAGAGAGAGAGAGAACTAACTTTGTTTTACAGACCTGAATTCTGAACCCCAAAATTCATACTCACTACAAGTGTTTGTTGAATGAATGAATGAATGAATGAATGAATGAATGAATGTGGGTAGGGAGGTTCTGCTGCAGCAAGCTCTTGGTGGAGCAGTCTTGGCTGCTCTCCAAGGAAAACGGTAATTACGAAAAAGAGCATCTACTTTTTAGTCCTTTCTTGGCCACTTATTATCTGTGGTTCCTTGAGTAGGTTACAAATTTCTTGGAACTTCAGTTTTCTGGTTTGTAAAGTGGGGATAATGATACCTGATCTGCCCTCCTTACAATGTTATCATGAGGATCAAGTAAGATAACATATGTGAAGGTACTTTATATGAGATTATAATAAGGGCATGGGAATCACTCCTATCTTGTGGTCCAAGAAGCAAGAGAAAAGTAAATGAACTCAAGGATCAGAGTTCCATGGTACCCCTCTTGTCAACCAAACTGTTTTTCTAGAACTGGCAAGGAACAGCAACGTTTTCCCTGGAACCACATCACATCAGTGTTAACTGGCGGATATCAATGATCACACTCTCAACATCAGCAAAGAACACTTCATCAGGAAGAAATTCTCAGGGCATGAAGCAGATTTATTTTCATTGTGAAATTGTCTGCCTGCTATGTGACAACAAGCTAAGCTCGGGGTGACTATTCCTGTAAAACACGTCCTGCGCTTAGCGCTGCTATTATGGGGTGAACAGACACGGCAAAGAATCAATTAAAACTCTGACACATTAAATGGAGCTCCAAGACCTGTTTCACAGGTTTCCCCAAAGGAAAATAATCATGTTACATTACACTTTGGAAGCCGATTGAGGCAAGATTTCTAAGACAAGTTCTGAGGTTTCCAAGGCAGACTTTAGCTTTTCTAAATCATTTTTTAAGTGCTATGTAAAGGATTGCAGCATTCGATTCTCCAGTAGTCCAACAGCATCATGGGGGAGCAAGAGGGATTATCCTGTGGGCATCCTCCGGAAAACTGTAAGTTCCTTTCAAAAACTGCATTTAAAGAAATGATGAAAATATTACAGTGCTTACATTTATGCCCATTTTGAAGTGAAAGTCAACATTAAGGAAGCAAAATTGGAGGAATATTATATTAAAATTGAAATTCCTTTCTATGTTTATAACACGGCTCTAATACAAAAAGAGGCAGCCATTGCATAGGAACTCCCTTTTAGGAGAAATTCTGGAATTTCAGGAAGTCTCACAAAAAGTGAATGAGAGGGCTAATGGTAGAATATGAATAACGTTTGTGGTTATCATGGCTTAAACTACACTTCTATGACAGCAAGTGGGAACGATAATGATTAGAACAAAGTGGTTTTGGCTCAGTCAGACATCCGTGTAAACCATCTCTCGCTCTCATTGCCTGAATAATTTCTCTCAACCTGAACAAATAGAAGCTTTTGAAGTTCGGGCAGAAGTGCTGCCTACAAATGAGCTTCAATGGAAATAAAGAATTGAACAGGACCAAACGAAGTCAAGTGTCAGCAATGATCATTGTTGAGGGACCAGTGAGGCTTGCCAACACAATTGGCATGTCAGGAAGTTATCTGGAGGACTCGGCTAAGCCCTAATCTTTCAGATTAATTCAGAAGCAAAGAACTAGAAAGAAAAGACAATGTGAGAGTAGAGTGTAGATGTCATAATTCCAAGTCATTTCACCAGGAGAGAGAGAGCCAGGCAGACAGAGAGAAAGAAAAGGAAACCTGGAATATATAGACAAGACTCGACCTGCCCACTCACATGTTCAGCTTTGGTTTAGAGCAGGACATTTTCAGAGGAAATGCTCTCATGGTGCAGGAATCCGTTCAGCTAGGAAAATAAAAATGTTTGACAATTCTGTTCAAGTAATCTGCCCTACTTCTTTTCTTTTTAAGTGTAAGGAGTTGAGGAGGGGGTTGGAAACTGCCTTTTCAGCCAAGGGTACTACTCACTATAATTTTTTTAGAAAGACCTTTTGGTTCTTTTCTTGTTTAAGTTGCTATGTAAATCTTCAAGGACCCCTCTACTACTTGGAAAAATACTTTTTTGCACAATAATATGTACTTGTGTTTGTTAATGCTTTCTTAATCTTTTTAGAACGGAAGCTTTGTAGGCTATTGATGGGGGCTCAGAAAATGCCAGGACCTTGGAGACTTGGATTCCTGCCAAGGTCCTTGGGGCTACAAAGAGGAAGGGTGTTGAGCCAGGTCCATGCCCTGCCCTGCACTCTTCCCTTCCCTCAAACGCACACTCCAACCACACTGATCTTTCATTTGTGACTTCATATTGGGGTTGGGGGGAAGGGAGGGGCAGGGAATATTTCCACAACTTAAAGCAAACAAAAACATTGAATATCATTAAAATATTCAATCTTCTCATTGACAGAGGGGAATTTAACTTCCCAGAGATTTACAATAAGTTCATCAAAGGCAAGCCAGCAAGAGAAGCCAGGTCTAAGGGGAACTAGTTCTACCATACCTTTTCCCTTTCCCTTTGTTCAAAGGAGTTGGCAAGGTCTTTTCTGCCTTACCTACCCCTACCCACACTTAGCTCTTCTCATATTCAAAGCCTTACATACACCATATCTTCCCTAAGGATAAAGCTGTCTGTAACCCATCCAATCCCACAAACATTTATTGAGCACCTTTGTGCAGCCGTGTGCCAGATGCTGGAGATTCACAGATGACACAGCCCTTGCCCTTGGGTACATATACAGCCTGTTATAATTAAAGACGTCGTATCATTGTGCTTTGACAAAAATTGTCTTGAATGTACTGTATTATTGGAACACAAGAGAAAGGAGGGGAAATGGTTTGATGGTTCTTCAAAATGTGAAGCAGAATTACTGTGCAACCCCGTAACTCCATTTGCAGGTTTATACCCAAAAGGATTGAAGATCGGTATACATGGATATGCATACGCCATTCACAATGGCCAAAAGGTAGAAACAACCCAATGTCCATGAATGGATGAATGGATAAACAAGTTGTATGATATATCCATACAACAGAATATTACTCAGCCATAAAAAGGAATAAAGTTCTCATAAATGTGACCATGTGGATGAACCTTGAAAACATTATGTTAAGTGAAAGAAGCCAGACAAAAGGTCAAATATTATTATTATTCCATGTATATGAAATATCCAGAATAGGCAAATCCATAGAGACAGAAAGCAGATTGGTGGTTGCCAAGGGCTAAGGGAGTAGAGAATGTGGAGTGACTGCTTCATGGTACAGGGTTTCCTTCTGGGGTGGTGAAAGTGCTCTGCAACTAGATAGTAGTATCAGTTGCACAACATTGTAAATGTACTAAACGTCACAAATTGCTTGTTTAAGTAGTTAATTCTATGTTATTGAATTTCACCTTAATTTTAAAAAGAGAAAGAAAGAAAAAGAGGAAGTAGAGGATGTGTGTCCAGGTGTGGTGGCTCATACCTGTAATCTCAGCACTCTGAGAGGCTGAGGCAAGTAGTTCACTTGAGGTCAGGAGTTCAAGACCAGCCTGGCCAACATGGTGAAACCCCGTCTCTACTAAAAATCCAAAAATTAGCTGGGTTCGATGGCATGCGCCTATAGCCCCAGCTACTCAGGAGGCTAAGGCACCAGAATCACTTGAAACTGGAGGCGGAGGCTGCAATGAGCTGAGATCATGGGATTACACTCCAGCCTGAGCGACAGAGGGAAATTCTGTCTCAAAAAAAGAAAAAAAAAAAGGATGTGAAAAAAACAGAAAATAAGCTTACCAGATCAACTGACGATCAGCTCTTGCAAGCCTGGAATGTCTTTGGACTTTATTTATTCTGGGAGAAGTGGGAGAGCTAGTAAGGATTTTTAAGCAGGAACATGACTGGATCAGGTCTATATTTTACACTGAAATTTTTTAGTGGAGGCTGACAACAGCAGGGAGGTTCCTGGACCCAGGGAAACGACATGTGAAGTCTGCCAGCCAGTGAATGATCATAAAGAATGTACCAGAATATGAAATACCTGCCTGCCATGTTTCAGTTAAGTCGTTGTAACGATCTTTCACAAAATTCAAACTCAGGAATATTAACTGGGATGAGAAATACGAGTCACAACTCTTTTCAAATTGATTTTTAAAATACCATAAGCCTATCTTTTCGCACATCCTACCAGCTTTGGCATCCCACAGAGCTTTTAAAGTAAAATTAACCCACTTCATCTTCCTCCAAAGATTACTCATAAAGACCTGTCTTTGAACAAATACTTCACCAAGTAAGCCTGTTTTTTGTTAGAGCAAAAGGCAGTCCAAAAATAGGTTTAGAAAAAGAGCTATGATCCACGATTAATACACTTATTTTTCTCAGTCTCAATTTTAGTCACTTTAGCATGTCCAAAATGACTGCACACTAACCTTTTTTTTTTTTTGGAGACGGAGTCTCGTTCTTGTCGTCCAGGCTGGCGTGCAGTGGCGCCATCTTGGCTCACTGCAACCTCGGCCTCCCAGGTTCAAGCGATTCTCCTGCCTCAGCCTCCCGAGTGCCTCAGCCTCCCGAGTAGCTGGGATTACAGGCGCAAGCTTCTACGCCCAGCCAATTTTTTTTTTTTTTTTTTAGTAGAGACGTGGTTTCACCACGTTGGTCAGGCTGGTCTCAAACTCCTGACCTCAGGCGATCCACCCGCCTCGGCCTCCCAAAGTGCTGGGATTACAGGGGTGAGCTACCGCACCCGGCCACACTAACTTTTTAAGGCACCCAAGAGTTCGATCGGTAGCCTGAGCGTAGAGTGGACCCCAGAGATCCCTGAGCAGCCCCCACCGCCGCCTCCGGCGCTAGTTACCATCACACCCCGGGAGGAGCCGCAGCTGCCGCAGCCGGCCCCAGTCACCATCGCCGCAACCTTCAGCAGCAAGGTCGAGACCTAGCAGCTGCCCGCCGTCCCCGCCCTCAGCGCGGGTGACACAACACCAGGCACTATGGGCAGCGGCGCAGGAAGCGGTGGCCCAGGCGGCTTCACATCAGCGGCACCTGCCGGCGGGGACAAGCAGGTCACCGCAACTAAGGTTTTGGAAACAGTAAAATGGTTCAACATAAGGAACGGATATGGTTTCATACAGGAATGACATTAAGGAAGATATATTTGTACCCCAGACTGCCAAAAAGAAGAATAAACCTCAGCAGGTACCTTCGCAGTGTAGGAGATGGAGGGACTGTGGAATCTGATGTTGTTGAAGGAGAAAAGGGTGTGGAGGCAGCACATATTATAGGTCCTGGTGGTGTTCCAGTTCAAGGCAGTAAATATGCAGCAGACCGTAACTCTTATAGATGCTATCCACGTCATAGGGGTCCTCCACCCAATTACCAGCAAAATTACAGGAATAGTGAGAGTGGGGGAAAGAACGAGGGATAGGAGAGTGCCCCCGAAGGCCAGGCCCCACTATGCTGGCCCTACCGCAGGCGAAGGTTCCCACCTTCCTACATGCGGAGACCCTATGGGCGTGGGCCACGGTATTCCAACCCTCCTGTGCAGGGAGAAGTGATGGAGAATGCTGACAACCAGGGTGCGGGAGAACAAGGTAGATCGGTGCGGCAGAGTATGTATCAGGGACATAGACCACGATTCTGCAGGGGCCCTCCTTGCCAAAGACAGCCTAGAGAGGACAGCAATGAAGAGGATAAAGAAAATCCAAGAGGTGAGACCCAAGGTCAGCAGCCACGTCAACGTCGGTACCGCCTCAACTTCAATTACAGATGCAGACGCCCAGAAAACCCTAAACGGACCGGGCGTGGTGGCTCACGCCTGTAATCCCAGCACTTTGGGAGGCCGAGGTGGGTGGATGACCCGGGGTCAGGAATTCGAGACCAGCCTGGCCAATATGGTGAAACCCTGTCTCTGCTAAAAATACAAAAATTAGCCAGGCATGGTGACAGGCCCCTGTATGTAGTTCCAGCTACTCTCAAGGCTGAGGTAGAAGAATCGCCTAAACTCGGGAGGCAGAGGTTGCAGTGAGCAGAGGTCGCACCATCGCATTCCTGCCTGGGGGACAAGAGCGAGGATCCGTCTCAAAAGAAAAAGAAAAAGAAAAACAGTAAAGAAAAGAAAAGAAAACCCTAAACCACAAGATGGCAAAGAGACAAAAGCAGCCGATCCACCAGCTGAGAATTCGTCAGCTCCCGAGGCTGAGCAGGGCGGGGCTGAGTAAATGCCGACTTACCATCTCTACCATCACCCAGTTTAGTCATCCAACAAGAAGAAATATCAAATTCCAGCAATAAGAAATGAACAAAAGATTGCAGCTGAAGACCTTAAGTGCTTGCTTTTTGCCCGTTGACCAGATAAATAGAACTATCTGTATTATCTAAGCAGCATGGGGTTTTTATTATTTTTACCTAAAGATGTCTCTTTTTGGTCATAACAAATGTGTTTTTTTTTTTTTAAGCCGTTTTTTTTCTCAATACGCCTTTAAAGGTTTTTAAATTGTTTCCTGTCTGGTCAGGTTGAGATTTTTAATAACTTCATTTTTAATTTGTTTGTTTGTTTTTGAGACGGAGTCTCACTGTGTCACCCAGGCTAGAGTGCAGTGGCGGGATCTCAGCTCACTGCAAGCTCCGCCTCCCGGGTTCACACCATTCTCCCGCCTCAGCCTTCGAGTAGCTGGGACTACAGGCGCCTGCCACCACGCCCGGCTAGTTTTTTGTATTTTTAGTAGAGATGGGGTTTCACCATGTTAGCCAGGATGGGGCCTGGATCTCCTGACCTCGTGATCCACCCGCCGCAGCCTCCCAAAGTGCTGGGATTACAGGCTTGAGCCACCGTGCCCGGCCTCATTTTTAATTTGTAATAAAAGTTTACAACTTGATGTTTTCAAAAAAGTCAACAAACTGCAAGCACCTGTTAATAAAGGTCTTAACTAATAATAATAAAGAGGCAATGGGATTACTTTGTACAGAGAATAAAAATCTGAATGAAACCAGAATGAAAATCTAATCTGTTCCATACTTCCTGAAGTAGCAAATTCAATGGAACTGACCAGAACCATACAGAATCTATCAAATCAAACTTTAAAGGGGATTCCAAAAAATCTCCATCTTGTAGTTAATGTATCTGCCAGCTAGCTTCCATTAGTCTTTTGAGAATGGCCAACTGTACTGACAGAAAGCCCAGGACGGAGGGGTTTCCTGGACTTTCAGTGCTAAAGATCGGAACATTTGGGTACCCAGTTTCACTCCCACCAAAATCCCTTCTAAAATTCTTAGACATAAGACTCATTTCATTTGGAAAGTAAAAATTAACAGCAGAAATGAAGAGGAAAGAGGGAAACTCAGGCATTCTTTGGTATCCATAATGTGGAACAAAATACATTCCAAGAGGTAGAATACGTTTCAATTGAGTTCTCATACTCACAACTCCAAACCTGTGTCCCATTACAGTAATGTGGTTTTCAGGCAGAATGCAAGGGATTTTTTTTTTAACCTCCAAATCAATCACTTGGCAAATGTCTAGTGAGGTCCTACCATGTGCCAGACTGAGGATCAGGTGTTGGGATCCAGAGATGAAAAGGTACGAGCCTGGCCTGGGGAGATGCTCGCAGGCTAGAGGCCAAGCAGAGCGGATGTACTGGGTAACAACCATATCTCACATGATGTAATTAATGTAAGTAGAGCTCCCAGCTTCTAGGAGCCTGACCATGCATTATCTCTCATTCTCAAAACTATACCTGAAGGTAGGTGCTATTATCCTCATTTTAAAGATTAAAAATAAAACCAAAACTAAAGCCCAAAGAGGTTATAGAACTTGCCCAAGACCCCCCAGCTAATAGTGACAGCAAATGGATGTAAACCAAGATTTTGAGCAAGAACCAACTGATTCCAACAGCTCTGCCTTTTCTGCTATTCCCATGACCCTTTTGGCATGATCAGGGTTAATAAGATCAAGGCCATCCAGATTTCTGATCTTAGCCCAGATTGTCTTAGCCCTTCATCAGAGAGCACCCTATCTATACCCTGAGCTGACAGCAAAATTGCCAGGTTTTCAACATTCATGCTATGGTAGGGGCAGGATGGGGGTGGGAAAAGCTAGATATTATTGAGGTTTAACTAGTGGACACTTGAAAACTACTGTTAGGGGTTGGATTGAGATGACATCTACAGAAGAAAATGTTGGAGAAAAGCTTCATGACATTGGATTTGGCAATGGTTTCTTGGATAAGACATAAAAGGCACAGGCAACAGAAGCCAAAATAGACAAATTGGGCTTTGTCAAAATGAAAAACTTTTGTGCATTGAAAGACACTCTCAACAGAGTAAAAAAGGCAACTCAGACAATGGGATAAAATATCCGCAAATCACATATCTGATAAGGCATTAATATCCAGAATTTATAGAGAACTCATAAAACTCAACAACAACAACAAAACAACCCAATTCAAAAATAGGCAAAGTGCTAGAATAGACGTTTCTCCAAAGAAGATATATGAATAGCCAATAAGGACATGAAATGCTGCTAAACATTACTAATTATTAGGAAAATACAAACCAAAATCACAATGAGATATCACTTCACACCCATTAGAATGGATATTGTTTTAAACCCAGAAAATGACACGTTAGGAAAAGGATGTGGAGAAATGAGAACCCCTGTGCATTGCTGGTGGGAATGCAAAATGATGCAGGTGCAATGGAACATAGTACAGCACTCCCTCAAGGAATTAAAAACAGAATTGCCATATGATCCAACAATTCCACTTTTGGCTATATTCCCAAAAGAATCGAAAGAAGAAAGATATATTGATACATGTTCATAGCAGCACCATTCACAATACCCAAAAAACAGAAGCAACCCGAGTGCCTATTAACAGATGAATAAATAAAGAAAACATGCTATATTCATAAATGGAATAGTATTCAGCCTTAAAAGAGAAGGAAATTCTGACACGTGATTCAACACGGATGAACCTTGAAAACATGCTAAGTGAAATAAGGCAGTCGCAAAAGGACAAAATATTATATGATTCCACTTATGTGAGTAGTCAAGTTCATGGAGACAAAAAGTAGAATGGTGGTTGCCTAGGGTTGATGGAAGTTGGGGAATGAGGAAATGTTGTTTAACGGGTACAGAGTTTTAGTTTGGGATGATAAAGTTCTGGAGATGGGTAGTGGTTAGTGGTGATGGTGGCACCACAAAGTGAATGAACTCAATGCCATTGGACTATAACTTACAAATGGTTACACTAGTAAATGTTATGTTATGAATATTTTACCACAATAAAATAAAGAAAGACGGGCCAGACATGGTGGCTCGCACCTATAATCCCAGTGCTTTGGGAGGCTGAGGCAGGATAAATGCTTGAGGCCAGAGTTCAAGACCAGCTTGAGCAACATAGTGAGATGCCCATCTCTACAAAAAAATAAATAAATAACAAAAGATATGCAGAGCATATGCATCCAGTAACTGTAAATCCCCACCCCCAACACATTCCATTTCATATGCTTTTTAAAAATCTATTAGATGATGCATTGTTGTTTAATAGGTATATAGTTTCAGTTTTGCAAGATGAAAGTTCTGTGGATGGTTATTGGTGATGGTTGCACAACAATGTGAATGTACTTGACATTATTAAACCATACACTTAAGTGCTTAAGGTGGTAAACTTTATACTACATGTATTTTACCAATTAAAAAATGTTTTAATTCATTAGAAGTCTAGAAAGCAAGAACGATTGCTACCAACCCACCGGAAATGATGAGGAGTTTCTGAATGATAGAGAACAGATAGGAATGGACTGAAGGAGAAACAGGAATAAAGGAGCCTTTGCTGGAAATACAAGAATTCCTGCTGCGAAAAAGGATCAAGGAGGAGGAGGAGTGATTTTCCGGGAAATTAACTGGGGCACAGTCTCTGACAGTGGTTCTCAGACTTGAATGGGCATCAGTATCACCTGAAGGGATGGTTAAAGCACAGATTGCTGTGCCCCAGCCCGGAGTTTCTGATCCAGCTGGTCTGTGGTGGAGCCTGAGAATTTGCATTTCTAATAAGTTCCCTGGTGGTGCTGATGCAGCTGATTCGGAGACCAAGATTTGAGAACCACTTTGAGAAGCTGCTGGACCTGCAACCCTTCTTTCTCCTTCATGTGCCATGAGAGACAGAGAGCAGCATCTCTCCCAGGTGGAAGTGCTGAGTATAGATACGGAGGTCCCAGGTTCCTAGAAAATTCAAGGGGTAGAAGACAAGGAATCCTCATACCAGAGAACAACTACCAACACGCAGCCTGTCCTCCCCCATGATGATGGGAGGCATTTACTTGGACCATATCTACAATAATCATAAGCTTAACAGAGATTTCTAAAGTCAAAGAAGAGTAGGCAGCCAGGAGTAGCCAAATATTTAAGGAAAGTCAACATCAGAGAAGAGCACCAATATCAAGAAAGAAAATTAACACACAAGGAAGTAGAATTAAGATGATTAAATATGTACAACTAATACTTTCAGACTCTAGAGGCACACATATACACACACACACAAGGAAGAAGGAGGAGGAGGAAGAGAAGGAAAAGGAAAAGAGGCTGTTATACACACACACAGATTTGAATTTTTTTAGACATAACATATATATATATGTGCACTAACATTAACAACACAGCTCAGTGAATGTTTGTTTATACTCTATATACCCTTGACATGACCATCCAATCAAGGTAAAGAATATATCCAGCCCTCCCAAAGGCTTTTTTCCCAATTAAAAACTGCCGAAGATAAACACTATTTTGCCTTTCCTCACCATTTATCTGTTTTGCCTGTTTTTGAACCTCGTATAAGTGAAATCAGAGATCACGTACACTTTCATGTCTAGCTTCTTTTGCTCATCTGTGAGATCAGTCCTCTTTATTGTGCATAGCAGGAGTTTGTCCTTTTTCATTGATATGTAGTATTCCATTGATGAGCATATCACAGTTTATCTTTTGTCTCTACTGTTAATGGATATTTGCATTGTTTCCAGTTTGGCTCTTATAAATGATGCAGCTAAGAATGTTCAAATACATGTCTTTTGCCAAACATTAGAACTCATTTGTCTTGGGTATTTGTCATGTGACATTGTTTGGACATAAGATTTATTTTTGCTAAACTTTAGTAAATGCTGTCCAATAATTGACCAAAATGGCTGTATCCACCATTAAGGCATAAGGATCCCCATTTGTTCTATATATTGCCAATGCTAGATATTATAATGCTTTTAATGACAAGTAATGGGGGAGATATTATGTGCTTTTAAATTGCTTAGCCTAATGTATAATGATGTTGAACACTTTTTCATTTGCTTATTAACTATTTGGATGTCCTCCTCTGTGAAGTAATCTTTACAGTTTTTGGCCTATTTTTGAATTAGATGGTATTCCTAATGATTTGTAAGAGTTCTTTATATATTCTGATTATGAGTCCTCTGTCGGATATATGTGTATTGCTAATAGCCCTTATCAGTCTGTGGCTTGCCTTTTCACTCTGTTAATTGTGCCTTTTGATGAATGGAAGTTATTAATTTTACTTATCTATTTTTATTGATATGTAGTAGTTGTACATGTTCTGAGGGTACATATGATATTTTCATACCTGCACACAATGTGATATGATCAAACCAGTGTAATTAGGATACCCATCACATCAAATATTTATCTTTCCTTCCCGTTGGGAACATTACAATTCTTCTAGCTATTCTGAAAACTATACAAGAAACTACTGTTAACTATAATTTCCCTACTTACTATCAAATACTAGAACTTATTCCTTCTCTTTAACTATAAGAGGTTATTCATTTTATTTTATTTTATAATTTTTATTTATTTATTTATTTATTTATTTATTGAGACAGGGTCTCGCTCTGTTACCCAAGCTGCAGTGCAGTGGCACATTCTCTGCTCACTGCAACCTCCGCCCCTGGCTCAAGCAATTCTCATTCTTCAGCCTCCCAAGTAGCCAGGATTACAGGCGTGCACCACCATGCCTGGCTCATTTTTCTATTTTTAGTAGAGACAGGGTTTTGCAGTGTTGGCCAGGCTGGTCTTGAACTCCTGGCCTTAAGTTATCCACTCACCTTGGCCTCCCAAAGTGCTGGAATTACAGGCGTATGCCACCACACCCAGCCAGAAGTTATCCATTTTAATGAAGTCCAACTTATCAAGCTTTTCTTTCATGACTTACACTTTTTTGTATCCTATTTTTAAATCTTTGCTTACCTCAAGATCATGAGGATATCCTGTTATGTTGCCCTTTAGAATCTTCATTATTTTATCCCTTTTATGTCTATGTTTCATTACGACTTTTTGTGTATGGTATGAAAGATCTAGCTTTCTTCTTTCTTTTTTTATGGATATCCAGTTGACCCAGCACCATTTAGTGAAAAGTTGACACTTTCTCCACTGACTTGCTGTAGAATATTTGTCATAAATCCAATGACCATTTATGGCTGGTATCGTTGCTGGACTCTCTATTCTATTTCCTTTGTCTACTCATTTATCCATGTGCCAAACTATCTTAATTGCTATAGCTTTATAAGTTGTTATCAGATGTTAGAAGTCCCCTGTTCATCTTCTTCTATTGCCTTGGCTCTTCTAGGTCCTTTGCTTTCACATAAATTTTATTTATTTATTTATTTATTTATTTATTTATTTATTGAGACAAGGTCTCACTCTGTCACCTATGCTGAAGTGCAATGGCATGAACACAGCCCACTGCAGCCTCAATCTACTGGGCTCAAGGGATCCTCCTGCCTCAGCCTCCCATATAGCTGGGACCACAGGTGTGTGCCACTATGGTTGGCTAATTTTTTGACTTTTTGTGTGTGTGTGGAAATGAGGTACTACTTTGTTGCCCAGGCTGATCTCAAACTCCTGGGCTCAAGAATCCTCCCACCTCAGCCTCCCAAAATGTTGGGATTACAGGAATGAGCCACTGCACACAGCTTCACATATATTTTAAAATAAACTTGTCAATTCCACTTTTTAAAAAAAAATTGCTGAAATTTTTATTGAGTTTGCATTAAAACTGCAGATCAATTTAAAGTAAATTAATATCTTATCAATATTGTGTCTTCCAATCCATGAACATGATTTATCTCTCAATTTATTTTAGTCTTCTTTACTTTCTCTCAGCAATGTTTGATGGTTGTCAGTGTACTGGTCTTTGAAATCTTTCATTAGATTTATTCCTAAATATTTTGTGGCTTCTTGTATTGTAAATGGTATTTAAATGTAAATGGTATTTAAAATATTTTATTTTCTAGTTTTTTATTGCTAGTGTGTATAATACATGTACAAATGAATTTTGTATATTGACCTTGCATTCACTTCCTTTGCTAAATTTACTTATCAAATACTTTATAAATTTCACATTTTCTTCATATTAAAACATATAATCTGCAAATAAGTTTTATTTCTTCCTTTTCAAGAGTCATAACTTTTTAAAACCCAATTAAGTATAATGTATAAATAACAAACTTCACCAATTTTAAGTTTACAGCTAAAGGAGTTTTGTCAAAGGTGTACAGTCATGTAACCACCACAATCAAGTTATAGAAAATTTCTATCTCCCAAAAAGTTCTGCTAGTACCTTTCTGCAAAAACGACTAGAGAAAAAGTCATCTTGCTAGCCCCTTCCTGAACGCAGAGGGAAAAGCTTGAGTTAATTAGCACGAGGTTGCAGAATATAGGTCAGCTAGGTTCTCCTGAAGAGGGAGGGTGGCAGGCCAAGATTCTCCATGAAGTTTTTTCCCAATCCTGGTTGCACACTAAAACCAATGGGAGGACTCTCTTAAAATACCACTCCCCGGGCCCAGCCCTTAGAGAGTCTGATTTACTTGATCTGTGATGGAGCCCAGGCATTGGGTATCTTTTACAAGCCCCTCAAGATGATCCTCATGTGCAACCAAGGCTGAGAACTATTTGACTTTAGAGGAAGTTAATTTTTGCAGGTGGAGAGTAGCTTTTTTAAATGGCAAAAAGTCTGTAACAGCGAGGTGCAGTCACTCACGCCTGTAATCCAAGCACTTTGGGAGACTGAGGTAGGAGGATCGCTTGAGCTCAGGGATTCAAGACCAGCCTGGGCAACATTGTGAAACCCCATTTCTAAAAAAAAAGAAGCATTTTTGTTTAATTATCTGGGTGTGGTGGTACACAAGCCTTTAGTCCCAGCTACACAGGAAGCTGAAGCAGAAGGATCACTTGAGCCAGAGGGGTTAAGGTTGCAGTGAGCCATGGTCATGCCACTGCACCCCAGCCTGGGTGACAAAGTAAGACCCGGT
Source organism: Chlorocebus sabaeus (assembly GCF_047675955.1). Lineage (NCBI taxonomy): Eukaryota > Metazoa > Chordata > Mammalia > Primates > Cercopithecidae > Chlorocebus > Chlorocebus sabaeus. The sequence continues at coordinate 79,446,774 of NC_132915.1, read as the reverse complement.
AAAAAATAATAATAAACTGGCTAGTCAAGGTGGCTTACACCTGTAATCCCAGCACGTTGGGAGGCCGAGGTGGGCGGATCACTTGAGGCCAGGATGCCAGGATTTCGAGACCAGCCTGGACAGCACAGCAAAACCCCATATCTACTAAAAATAAAAAAATTAGCCGGTTGTAGTGGTGCATGCCTGTAGTCCCAGCTACTCGGGAGGCAGAGGTAGGAGGATCACTTGAATCAGGGAGGCCAAGGTTGCATGGAGCCAAGATCATGCCACTGTGCTCCAGCCTGGGAAACAGAGCGAGACTCCATCTCAAAAACAAACTAAAACCAAAACCAAAACACTATATAACTGTCATAAAAGGAAATTACTCAAAAGGAAAAGAATCAGTAATGATCCTATCAGTCTTGCACAGCAAATATTCTCAAGGCTTTGTCCACATGCAGACATATTTTTACACAATTGTATTCATGTGGCATGCAACTTAGCTTTTACTTTTTCAGTTACCATTTATTATAAACTTCTTGTTTATATCCCTACACAGGGAGGCAGTTTAGGGTCATGATTCTGAGTGTAGGCTTTGGAGTTAGACAAACCTAGGTTAAAATCTCAGATATTTCACATATGAGTAGTGAGTCTTGAGCCAGCTCCTTAATGTATCTGAACTTCAGAGACTCCAGCTGTGAGATAGGAATAATAGTACCTCCTTCATAGGTTCATTCTGAAGATGGATGTTTGTAAAGGCACAGCAGCAAAACAACTGGCACTCTTCGGGCTTTCAATGAATGGCAGCTGGGTTGGTTGGTTGTTGGTTTTTCTGAGACAGGATCCCACTCTGTTTCCTAGGCTGGAGTGCAGTGGTGCAATCATAGCTCACTGTAGCCTTGACCTCCTGGGCTCAAGTGATCCTCCCATCTTTGTCTCCTGAGTAGCTGGGACCACAGGTGCACACCATCAGGAGCAGCTAACATTTTCATTTTTTGTAGAAACAAGAGTTTCCTTATGTTACCCAAGCTGGTCTTGAACTCCTGGGCTCAAGCAATCCTCCCACCTCAGCCTCCCAAAGTGCTGAGATTACAGGTGTGAGCCACCGTGCCCAGCAGCAGTTGTTATTGTCATTGGACCAAGTAGTTATCCACTGAAAAAAGCGTTCTTGTACCAGGTGGTACGCGACTATCAAACCAGGGAGTTCACTGCAAACAGACCAAGGGGTTGAAAGAGGAAGGAAAGAATCTCATTCATGCTCAGCAACTGGGACTCAGGGACACTCAGGAAGAGACTTGCAGAAGGCCGCATACACTATGTGTGTGTTTGTGCATGTGTGTACACATTTGTGTAAGCTCTAAAGATCTGGGAGTCTAGGCATGTAGCGGGTGAAGTTACCACATTTGAGCATAATTCTGGAAAAGGAGAATTCCAGAGGGTCCCCACGTCACCTGTTTCAATGGCCACACAACATAGCAACGAGAGCCATAAAGAATGAAATGCAGAGCCCAGTTAAAGATATTCTCTTATTTTCTCTCCTTGAGTCTTCAAAGGAGTCCTTGGGAGATATGCCTGGAGGGCCAAGACTTATCAGGAGGTCAGACTCTGAAGACGAAAGAAAAGCATTCTTGTACCAGGTGGTATGCGACTATCAAACCATTTAATCTGACTGTTTAAAAAAATTATATAGGCTGCGTGCAGTGGCTTCTGCCTGTAATCCCAGCACTTTGGGAGGCCAAGGCAGGCAGATCACAAGGTCAGGAGATGGAGACCATCCTGGCTAACACAGTGAAACCCTGTCTCTGCTAAAAATACAAAAAATAAGCCAGGTGTGGTGGCACACGCCTGTAGTCCCAGCTACTTGGGAGGCTGAGGCGGGGGAATCGCTTCAACCTGCGAGGCGGAAGTTGCAGTGAGCCAAGATCGCACCACTGCACTCCAGCCTGGGCAACAAAGAGAGACTCCGTCTCAAAAAAAAAAAAATATATATATATATATATACACATATATATATAAAAAAATTTATAGAGAAGCACTATTCCAGGCACTTTAATGAACACAATTAAATGATTTAATCCTCACAACAATCCTATAAAATAGGTACTACTATATCCCCATTTTACACGTAAGGAAACTGAGGCTAAGTAAACTTGTCCAAGGTGATACAATAAACAGTAGAATCAGAACTGAAAACCCACAGATCATGTTCTTAATCACTATTGTACCCCAAGCAGGTGAAGTGGGACATATTAATTATATTATAATTAATGTTGAATGGTCTTCATGAAGATACCATGTCATAATTTGCTCAACTATTCCCTTTTGATTTAGTATTTTCCACTTTTAACTTTAATAAACATCTCACGCATGTGGCTTTTCACTTGTGTTGAATTATCTCCTTAGGATGGTTTCCTGTGAGTGGCATTCCTTGGTCTGAGGGGATAAATCACTTTATAGTTGTTGTTACATGTGGTTGTAGTGTTTTCCAAACAGGCTGCAGTTTACAATGCCACTAGCAGGTACATGTATATTACTTTCACCACCACCTTGAGCAGTGTGGGTGGAATTATTTGTATAAATAAATATACATTTATAAAAATATTTTTTTAGTGAAATAGCTACCAGGTTGGAAATGTGCAGCATCAGGAGTGCTAGTCAGCTTTTGCTGTGCTTCCGGGAGGTCCTCTTTATTTGAGGCCTCTTTATTCAGAGCATCAGCTCACCTGAATCTCTGCCATCATCCTCCATCAGGCCAGGCCCTGGACTTCCAAACTGTCTGAAACTTTTGAGAGGTGAGGGGCCTACACTTTTGGCCTTTGGTGTATAGCCTGCACTTAATGCCACAAGACATTGGCTAGGATTTCTTTTCCACTTGACCAGATGGCTTTCCTGCAGCGAACTGTAATGATTTAGAAGCCTAGATAGCTGCCCTCCTGGTCTAGGGTAGGTCCTGAGAGTTTAGCATATTCCCAGGTGTGGTTAATGCTGATGGTCTGTCGTTCACACTTTGAGTAACAAGAACCTAAGACACCTTTATTCCTTAGAAAAATCAGACAGCGAATAAAGTCCAGAAAGTCCCCGTTATAACTCACTAATTCCAGTTCTGCCACTGACAGGCTTTAGGAACTTCGTCCAGTCATACCCTCTTTAAGTCTCGGTTTTCTCACCTGTAAAATGAAGAGATAAGACTAGATGCTCCCTGAGTCCCTTCTGTGATTTTCATTTCCATCTTGGAATTCGTTAGCCCATTCATATTAGTTCTACGTAATATTCATTCCACAAATAAAAGGATGAACACAAGCACCCTTGTAAGCACTGGGAGTACCAGGATGAGCAAGCTAGACCTAGTCCTTGCTTTTGTGGAAATTCAAGTCTAGTGGGAAAGACAGCTAAATCAGAGTTGGAATATAGTTTGGTAAGTATTTTGGTAGGAAAACCTCAGGATGCGAGGAAGCAAACGAAAACAGATCTCACTCAGACCAGTGGGAATCAGAGAAGGCTTCCCAAAGGAATCGTTCCTAAGCTGACACCCCAAGGAGGAGAGGTGTGATGAAGGCGAAGTTGGGCAAAGGAAGTGGAACATGTTGCAGACAGAGAGAACCTTACTGAAACTGGGATACAATAGTTCCAAACTCAAGGCCGGGCGTGGTGGCTCATGCCTGTAATCCTAGCACTTTGGGAGGCTGAGGCAGGTGGATCACCTGAGGTAGGGAGTTCGAAACCAGCCTGGGCAACATGGTGATACCTCATCTCCACAAAAAATACAAAAAAATTAGCTGGGTATGGGGGCGCACACCTGTGATCCCAGCTACTTGGGAGGCTGAGGTGGGAGGATTGCTCGAGCCTGGGAGGTGGAGATTGCAGTGAGCCGTGATTCCACCACTGTACTCCAGCTTGGGTGACAGAGTGAGACCCTGCCTTAAAAAAAAAAAAAAAAAAAAAAAAAAGTTTTGAATTCAGAACTTCCCCCTCTGACTGCAACTCTTTACCCCAACCTTTCTCCAGATTGCCATCTCTTCTTTTGTTGATTCATTGTTCTCTCCATTCCGTGCACTAAGTAGAGGGTCTACATGTCACACACTCTCCTACGGAGCAGGGAGAGACTATCAAGGTGAGTAACACCAGGCCTCATGCTTAAAAAGACATGTCAGCTGGCAATTCCCATACAATGTGATAACTCTAATAACACAGGTGGTACTGGGTGTGGGTGTAGAGGGCGTGTGTGCAAGTGCACTCAGGAAAAAGCACTTAGGAAAATAGCTGAAACTGTGTGGGCAGGATCAACAGGACTTTAGACTCTTTGCTAGGATGGAAGAGGACTGGCTTTTGCTTAGTGACATTGTAGCCTTCTGTGGACGCACTTTGTGGCTCACCATCCCCTTACTTTAACGTACGTGAATTTAACAAACCAGGCCACGGACAGTGCTATAACTGAACAGTAGAGGGCACAAAGAGACTGTGTGCTTGACACAAACTGTCCCATACTTGCCAATCCAAAAGGAAACACTGTCAAGAAAGCTCTGAAAGAAAGATGAGGAAACAGTTGAAGCCCAGAGAGGGGAAGGATCACACAACTGATCCCCAGCACAGCAAGCATGTTCCGCCAGGCGCCTGCAGTTTACTCTGTCATGCTGTCAATTTTCCAAAATTCTAAATTCGTGTACTCCAGAATGATCCTAGAAGCACTATTCTTTTTCCTTTTATTTTTTCTTTCCATTTCTTTCTTTATTTTTATTTGGGGAGGTAGGGGAGCCATGATGTAGAGGCATATTTCTGTTTATAAATCTCTTACAAGTACAAGTACAGTATAACACTGAGCTGTGTGCTGTCTTTCTTCCTAAATCTGAAATTGGAGTCAAGTTCCCTGGGGAAAATGCAATGGTGCAGAGCATGGGCTCTAGATAAATCTATGTAAGTTTTGCCTTTTCTTGGTATGTAGGATGCATTTTTTTTTTTTTTTTTTTTTTTTTTTTTTGAGACGGAGTCTTGCTTTGTCACCCAGACTGGAGTGCAGTGGCGCGATCTTGGCTCACTGCAAACTCTGCCTCCTGGGTTCACGCCATTCTCCTTCCTCAGCCTTCCGAGTAGCTGGGACTATCGGCACCTGCCACCACGCCCGACTAATTTTTGGTATTTTTAGTAGAGACGGGGTTTCACTGTGTTAGCCAGGATGGTCTCGATCTCCTGACCTCATGATCCACCCGCCTCGGCCTCCCAAAGCGCTGGGATTATAGGTATGAGCCACTGCGCCCTTGGATGCATTTCTTAATCGTCTCAAGTCTCTGGATCTTAATCTGTAAAACTGGGAATTGTTCACACATATACCTCACAAGGCCGTCAGGGTTAAGTGCATTGATGCAATTAAGTGCGTTGATGCAAATTTGCTCTTAACAGTTCCTGGCAAGGAGCACTTGCTCCATCAAAGTGTTCTCTTATTCTCAATCTCCTGGCTGAACAGCACTGGTCAGCCTCCCTGCACTGGTCAGCCTCCCTGCACTATGAGGAGTCCAGCCCTTGCAGTCAGCAAGTTTGTCTGGTTTCAAGTCCCAATGCTACCATGTCATTTACAGGCTGTGTGATCTTGAGCAAGTTCCTTCTCTGCCCTGGGCCACAGTTTCCTCATTCTTCAAACAAGGGTGATAAGGTCACTAGTATTACTGCTGATGCTCCTCGACCTATGATGCAGTTACATCCCAGTGAACCCATCGTAAGTTGAAAATATACTACGTCAAAACTACTTTTAATACACCTAACCTACTGAACATCATCGCTTAGCCCCGTCTCCCTTAAACGTGCTTGAAACACTTACATTAGCCTACGGTTGGGCAAAATCATCTAACACAAAGCTTGTTTTATAATGAAGTATTGGTATCTCTTATTGATGTTCAGCTGAATGTGTATTGCTTTCACACCACTGTAAAGTCGAAAGTTATAACATGAACCCTCTGCACTACTTCTTCCGTTGCAGAAAGAATTCCTTTTGACTCAGTTCAACACACATTTTCTGATGCCCTAATATGCCTTAGGCCCAGTGCTGGGTCCTGGAGAGAAAGAGACAGATGTTTGAGGAATCCAGAGGTCAAGTAGACTGGGCAGGCTGGTGGTCATGTTACCAGAGACTACAATGAATACAAAAGAAGGAGAAGTTAGGGGGCTCCAGGAAGTCTTCCTGGAGGAAGTAAAACGCTCAGTTGGCTTTTGATGAACAGGAGTTTGCCAGAGTCCTTTAAAGCGTGCTTTTCCTTATTCTCAATCTCCTGGCTGAACAGCACTGGTCAGCCTCCCTGCACTGACCTTATCATCCCTGTTTGAGGAATGAGGAAACTGTGGCCCAGGGCAGAGAAGGAACTTACTCAAGATCATGTCCTTCTTTAAAGTCAATGCAGATGGTTTGTGGAATTATGAGCCCTGAATGGGAGGTCTGTGGCACATACCAGCTAGAGCTTTTCTTCAGTTGTAACCTCGGGGCCCTCAAGCCCATTAATCCAACAAGTCTTCCTCTTTTCTCCCAAACACCCCTCTGGATGGAGGCAGGGGAGCCTTGGCAGGCTGGTGAATTAAACCTGCTTTAGAAGGAAGGAAGCCTTAATTATGGTGTTTGGGAGATGGCAGGAGGTACCCAGACCACACAGATCACCTAGAGGCTGGGTCACACTGACTGGCACCTGTCCCAGGGGAGCATCCTATGGCCAAAAGTTCTCTGCATCTCTCTGCCTTCCACTGGACTGGGCATGGCAATCCCAGCCTCTACCGCCTTGAGTGCAGCCACACCAGGGAGCCTCTAGCCTCCCATGAAGCTGTGAACTCTGCAGGAGGTGGGTGCCATGTCTGAGTTCTTTTCTGTAACCTCAGCTCCTGGCACAGAGCCTGGCTGAGAGGACCTCACTCAGTAAATGTTTGCTGAATTGAATTGAACTGAGCCCAGAATTCTTGACTCTTTCCAGTCAATGTTTTTGTTTTCCTGTCTTGGCAGGAGCAGAGGGAACAAAGAGGTAACTGGAGAGTGTGTAATGAAGGGATTATTTAGAGAGAACTGAGCAGGGTTAAAGGAAACCATAGTGAAACACCCAGAGACCAGCCACTGCAGGAAGCCATAACCACCCCTAAGCCTGCAGGGGAGAAGAAGGGGAGCTGGTGAAGGATTTGGCAAGAGCTGCAGCCAGGAGAGAGGGCCTGCTTGATAGGCATCATGGATGCAGCCATTGCCAAACCACAGCCTGCAGAGAGGGGCCAGGAGACTCAATATCCACCCTGTCGCTCCTCCTACCCAGCTTCTGCTAGGGTCTCTCACTGGTGGAACCCAATGGAAGCCAGAGGCCAAAGAAGCCCAGATGTCCCAGGCCACAGAAGGCAGCTGTGCAGGCACAGGGCAGAGTGATTAGAAGTAGAGAGCACATCTGGATGGGCAAGGCAGAATAGCCAGCCCCAGAGGCTTTCCCCAAATTATGGCTTCCATCACATGGGCATCAGAACTACTTCAGGAGCTTGTTTCAAAAGCAGACTTCCTGGGCTCCAACCCAGACCTACTAAATCAAAATACCTATGAGGCTTGAGAATCCATATTTGTAGGACATTTCCCCAGCTGATTCTAATTTACATGCATTTTTGATAACCACTATCTTGAATAGGCGCTTTGGATGGTATAGCAGTGGGTACCAATAGAGGATCTCTGCAAGTGCAGAATTACAATAATTCTTAACTTGGTTAATTCATAATATGAACCTATAGCATCACCTCCAAGTTTTGGAACCTGATGATGTTGGTTCCCCAGGCCTGGGGGACCTCAAAGCATCAGGGAACTTCAATTCATTCATCCAATGTTACTGAGCATGTATTGACTTCCAAGCCCTGTGGAGAGTTCTGGCCACACAAAGGTGAATAAAAATGGTCCCTGCTTGGGATTTCCTAGGATAACTCTTAGATGCCATCTAGGGATTCTTCTGGGGCTCCAAAAATCATCCTCAACATGTGAGGATGACTTTTCAGTGCCTCTGCAAGCACCAGCGATGGACAGCCAAATTAACAAATCAAACCCATGGCTTCAACCACTGTCTACACACTATGACACCCAAATACCTACGTCTCTTGAGTTCTGGGTATTCAGCTGCCTACAGAATATATGCTTGGAGGCTCCACAGTTCCCTCCGATCCACGTGTGCCTAAGAGGACCTCTGTTTCATCCCTTCTCACCCCTCCAAGTACCCTAACCTCAATGAATGGTGTCACCATCTGCCCAGTAGTTTAAGTAGAAACCTGGGAGCTCTCCCATTCTTCAGTAGCCAGGTCTACCTCTCCCATCCCTTCACTTCTCTTGTTTTCCACCACCCTGCCAGGTGGTCTTCATTGTTCCCCTTTATTAGTGCAATGACCTAGTAAGAGTCCTTGCCTTCTCCACAATCATTATTGCCAGAGGGTCTTTTAAATATGCAAAATACAAATGTGTTACTCCCCTTCTTAAAATCTTCAATGCTCCCCAGTGCCCTTGGAACCAAGTCCAGACTCCTGGTTGCAGTATACAAGTTCTGTACACCTGGCTATGCCTGAGTTTCCACCTCATTTTCTACCACTTCCCACCATCCCCCTGCACACACCCTTATACCCTCACCATGGATCTTAAATGTATATGCTTGTTCACCTTCTTTCAAGAATGTTCTCCCCTTTCTATACCTGGTCAACTCCTCCTTGCCTGTCAAACCCATTTCTAGTATCATCTTATCCTTGAAAGCTTCTCTAACCCACCAGATGGGATTAGTCTCCACTCCCTCAGTATCTCACTCACACTTCTTTAATTTTTATCTCACCACCTTGTAACAGTTGATACGTCTCTTCTTTTAGTCTATGATCTCTATAAGGAATGGATCAGCCATGTCTAATTGGCCTTTGTATCCCAGTGTCTGGCAAAGCATATTCCCATCATGGGAAGATTTGGTTTATCAATTGAATGAGTAAGAGCCTCTTGCATGGAAAGGTGTCTTCCAAGAGTGAACCTAGGGCAGATGGCTTCATTAAATTTGCTAATTTTGACAGCAGTGATATTTTATTTCACAGCTAGTGGAGTGCAACGGACACCCCACCAGGTTCTGTGCCAGTATACTAATCAAGAGCAAACCCACCCCTTAAGGAATTCGTGGTAGACAGGGGAGACATTGTCTTCATTAGTGATACAGTTTGGATATGTGTTCCCTGAAATCTCATGTTGAAATTTGATCCTCATTGTTGGAGGTTGGGCCCAGTGGGAGATGTCTGGGTGATGTGGGTGAATACCTCATGAATGGCTTGGTGCCTTCTCCAAGGTAACGAATGGGTTTTCACTCTATTGGTTCACCTAAGAGCTGGTTGTTAAAAAGGGCATGGCACTCCTCTTCTCTTGCTTGCTCCCTCTCTTGCCATGTGACACATCGTCTCCCCTTCCCTTCTGCCATAAGTGAAGGCTTCCTGAGGCCCTTACCAGAAGCTGAGCAGATGCTGGCTTCATGTTTCTTGTACAGCCTGCAGAACCATGAGCCAAATAAACCTTTTTTCTTTATAAATTACCCAGTCTCAGGTATAGCAACACAAAATGGATTAACACAGTTAGGCTCTTTTGGGCTACAAGGAAAAGACATACTCAGGTTTCCCACGTGATTATGTAAATGGCTAGATTAAGATCGTGTTTCTTGTATGGAGAAGTATAAGACCCTCCCTGCCCTCAGCAGTAGCCCAGTACGTCTGGAGCAGCAACTCCAATGCAGGGACGGCAGGTAGATCTCATGGAGGATGGAATTAAAGCTTCTTATGCTAGGCATGGTGGCTCATGCCTACAATCCCAGCACTTTGTGAGGCCGAGGTGGGCAGATTGCTTGAGCCCAGGAGTTCAAGACCAGCCTGGGCAACATGGTGAAACCCCATTTCTACAAAAAAATTTCAAAAATTAGCTAGGCGTAGTGGCATGTGCCTGTAGTCCCAGCTACTCGGTAAGCTGAGGTGGGAAGATGGCTTGGCCCCGGAAGGTTGAGGCTGCAATGAGAAGTGATGGCACCACTGCACTTCAGCCCGGACATTAGAGTGAGACTCTGTCTCAAAAAAAAAAAAAAGAAAGAAAGAAAAAAGAAAACTCTTTTCTATTGCCAGCTGTTGCCCCAATAATGCTGCATTACAAGCCACCCGAAAAATTCAGTGTCTTAAAACAACAACATTATTTACAGTTTGGTTCTATTTCACATTTTTTCTCATTCTTCTGGGACCAGTGGTTTACTGTACAGTCTTTTCTGGCAGAAACAGAAATCTAAGCTTAATCCCATAAGTATATTTCAAGCCTCTAATTACTTCACATCTAACATCCCATTGGCCAAAGCAAGTCACATGGCCAAGCCCAAAGTCAAGCAGGGGGAAATCCATCTACCTCCAGTGAAAGAAACTGCAGAGTCACGTGGCAAAGAACATGGTTACAGAGAGGAGCAAAGAACTTGAGCCATTAACACAGTCTATGCATCTATCACACTCCTCATTTTTCAGGAAGGAGCTCTAGTTACCTGGTCATCTTAGAAGCAGATATCAATGACACTATTTTGCTTTTCCTCCATATGATAAGCTCCACAAAGTCAAGGTCTTCACTGTATTCCCAGAACCTAGAATAGTACATGGCATAGAGTTAGTGTTAATCAATATTTCTTGAATAAATGAAAACCCCCTCACCACTTCTTCACATTCTCACTTCCCAAGAGAAGGCCTCTGATTAGATAGGTTTGTTACCCTCAAATATGGCACAGACTAAGGAGTTCGGACTTTAACCAGTACATAGGCCATGCAGAAAGCCACTGCAAGTTTTCAAGCAGAGGAATAGCTTATTCAAATCCAGGCTTTAATAACATTCAAATGTTACCAGTATTTCGGGGGAAAAGTGAGAGGAGTCTGCAGATCAATTGGGAGGCTATTTGCAAGAGCCCTAGTGAGAGATAAGAAGGTGCTGAAATAGAAAGTGGGGCTTGGGAAGGATGTGAGAAATACTTGGGCGGGGGGTGGGTGGTGAATGGAGAGAACGTGTCATTTCTTTGTTTGGCAAGAGAGAGGGAGATCTTGGGACATGTGGCTTGGAGTCCAGACAACTAGGTGGATAGTTATGGATAAGGAGCAGGCTTGTAGGATGGAGTTGATCTGTTAGCTTGGGGCTTGTTGAGTCTGAAGTACATGTGGGACACCCAGCTGGAACAACAAAAATTCAGAACTGGCCCTCAAAGGAGATTTCTCATTAATATCTTAAGTAGCCATTTACATCAAATATTATATTTACATATCATATGCAAACTCTTCCAAACCTGCTAGATACCCCCACCAGCTAAAGATCAAGCAAGCAGCTTGTTGCATGTTGTTTGATTTTCATAAGCCTCTGCACAGAAAGCAGAAAAAGACAAAAGCCAACTTCAGGAAATCAGGATCAGAGACAAACACATGACTATGTCCAGGAGTAAACACCTTTCTTTTTTCAGAAGTTTAAATTCACCAAAGACAACCCCTAACTTTCATACACTCAATTAATAAGTATTTACTAGTCCATTCTCTGGATTAGGCACGCTAAGGATTAGAGACCTGGGGATGAGTAAGGAAAAGCCCCTGCCGTCAAAGAGCTTGGACTCAGTTAAGAAGGAAAGGTTATGTACTCAGGTAAGTGCAACCAGGTGTTCCAGGGGGCCAGGACAAATGTCCAGGGCAGCTCAAAACAGGGGCTAGTCAATTTCATCTGACCAGAGGGTGGGAGATAGCAACAGACATTAAAGACTCTGGAGAGGCCTAAGTGGATGGGATGGACAATAAAGAACATTCCAGGCCGGATGTTGTGGCTCATGCCAGTGATCCCAGCACTTTGGGAGGCCAAGGCAGGAGGATCATTTGAGGCCAGGAGTTTGAGGCCAGGAGTTTGAGACCAGCCTGGGAAACACAGCAGGACTTTGTCTCTACTAAAAAAAAAAAAAAAAAAAAAAATTAAGATAAATTAGCCAGACGTGGTACACATACGTGTAGTCCCAGCTACTCAGGAGTCTGAGGTGGGAGAGTCGCTTAGATCCAGGAGGTTGAGGCTGCAGTGAGCCGTGTTTGTGCCACTGCACCCCAGCCTGGGCAACAGAGTGAGACCCTGTTTCAACAATAATTAATAAATTAAGAACATTTCAGATATAGTACACAGCTTGAGCCAGGACTAGTGAAAGATGTGAACCAGCATACTGCATTAGTGTTTTGGAGGGGCTAACCATTAGGGGCAGGAGGAGGGAGGAAAAAGGACAAGGGGAAGGAAAGAACAAGGTAATGCAGGGTTCAGAGCATACAGTGCTTTAAACATCATGTTCAGGAACAAGAAATGTGTCCAGTTTCCCCTCCCTGAAACATTTTGTGTAGGAGGTCCCAAAGGCCTGGCTCTCCCTGATTTAGGAGGAACAAGGTACCTCCTAAAGAACCCTGAATGATTACCTAAAAATAGATAAACTATTTTAATCTCCTGTATGACACACTTATGATTAAAGTCTTAAAAATCCTGTGCTTGGTGTTTCCGGTTTCAATGTGTGGTCAGACACCTTAACTCATGTAGTCTTCATAGCATTCAGGAAGCAGGTGTTACCAAGTTTTGTTTGACAGATGAGACACTGAGATTTAGAAGGAGACCCTAACAAACACTTCTCGACATAAAAATGAAAACTGTTTTTCAAAAAAAGCCTTAAAGATTAGTGTGATAATGTTTAACTGAGTAGGTGTGTGTTCTTTGTTCTCAGGAGTGAGAAAAGTGTGTTTGGCTGCCAGATGGCTTTTGGAGACTTGTGTTGGTTAGGCCAGCAAAAAATGCCCTCCAATCTGTGGACCAGCTGGACCAGCTGGACCAGCTGGACCATCTGCACCCAGGAGCTTCTTAATAATGTAGAGTGTGAGTCTCCCCCTCCAGAGGTTTTCAGATTTGGTAGCTCAGGGGTGAGAATCTAGAAGGAATATCGTTAAGAAACTCCTCAGGTAATTCTGTTGCATGGCCAGGTGGAAGATTGGTCAATTGCCTCTTTTGGTTGCAAGGATGATTTGAGGCCCTGATGAGAAAAATGTGGTCTGTAAGCCACCTGTCTCAGCATCATTCGGATGCAGTTTCCTGGACCTCACACGGACCTACCAAATTAGAAATCTCCAGAGGTGGGCATATTTTAAACAAACTCCCAAGATCCATTTGTTCATTTATTTACAAATATTTCTTCAAGTCTAGCTATGTGATAAACACCATTCCAGGCACTGGGGTGTAAAGGCAAATGAGGCCAACAACGTCTCTCCCCTAAAGACACTTCCTTTTTGACTCAGCTCTTTGAATACTGGAGTTTGAGAACCACTATCTTAAAATAATACAGGGATTCAACCGGAGTTCCTGCTGGGACTGCCTCTGTTATCCATTGCTGGCAATAAACCACTGCTAAAACTCAGTGGCTGAAAATGACAATGATTTTCCCCCCCACCTCATGATGCAATGTGTTGGCTGGGTGATTCTCCTACAGGTCTGCTCTGGGTTCGACTGAGATAAACCTGGCATGGCTGGGCCCCTCTCTATGAAGTTGTTCATCTCAGGCTTCTTAGGGCCTGGTGGTTTCAGGTTTCCAAGAGGGCCAACCCCAACGTGCCAATGCCTATCAAATATCTACCTGTCCTATGACAAACATGACAGGTAGATATTTGATAGGCATTGGCACACTGGCAAAACCAAGTCCTATGGCCATGCTCAGACTCAGCGTGAAAGGGGAATTCACAGCAGTGTGGACACTAGAGAGTCACTTCTTTGGGGGTCACTGCATTCTGTCACAGTTACTGTGGCTGCCCCTTGAACCTGGCATCTCTTTGTGTATCTTCTCACTTCCCCCACTGTTCTCTAGTTTAAACTCCTAGGTGAAGGAATCCAATTGGTCTTGCTAAGCATGTCGATGGCTCACAGTCACCCTTACTCATGGGGATTTTAGGACTCAGCAGGATTGCAAGCAGAGCTGGTGTAAAGGTGATGAGAAGGACACTATGGGTATCTTAAGCACCATGGCTAAACCTCCCATAGGAGAGTCATAAAATTCCCATGGTCAGTGCTTTAATCACCTTGACATAAAAATATGCCCCTAAATATTTTATGTATTTGTTGCTGGGAGCAAAGTTAAAGTTTTGTGTTTGATATTGATTACATGGATTTTGTTATGTTTTCTTTTTATTTTTGGAATAACACATATATGTTGTAGAAGTTTTAAAAATACAAAAATGAAAATTAAAATCACTAGTCATAGCATTATCTAGAAAAATCTTTTAGCATATTTGCTTTCAAATTTTTGCTCATAAATGCGTTTTTCTTTACAGAGTTAGGCCAGGAATACAACTTTCTGTCTTACACTCTTTGAATGCTGGAGTTTGAGAACCACTATCTTAAAATAATGCAGTGATTCAACAGGAGTTGAATCACTAGCATTATCACTAGTGCTAGCATTTTCCCACGTCATTACAATCTCCTTGTAAAATAATTTTGAGTTATATAACAATCAGTGAGACATACTATTTCATAATCATCCAGTTGCTTGTTTCATATATTCCTTTTTTTTTTTTTTTTTTTTTTTTTTTGAGACAAAGTTTCACTCTTGTTGCCCAGGCTGGAGTGCAATGGCATGATCTCGGCTCAATGCAACCTCTGCCTCCTGGGTTCAAGGTTCAAGTGATTCTCCTGCCTCAGCCTTCCAAGTAGCTGGGACTACAGGCATACACCACCACATCTGGCTAATTTTGTATTTTTAGTAGAGACAGGGTTTCTCCATGTTGGTCAGGTTGGTCTTGAATTCCCGACTTCAGGTGATCTGCCCACCTTGGCCTTCCAAAGTGCTCGGATTACAGGTATGAGCCACCACGCCTGGTTGTTTTGTATTTTTTAGCAATTATCAGCAGTGCTATAATGACTCATTTCTGTTCATAAGCCCTTATCTGCATTTGGATTTTTCCATTGAATATATGGGGTTCATATCTTTTCTTTATATAACACAGTTTTTAAGATTACTTCAATGTTTCCTAATAAGTAGCTAAAAAGATATTTTCCCTCCTGAATGGGACCAACACTTCCCTCTGCTGTATATGCCATATGGCTTTGCAGAATGGGTCTATTTCCTTTTGCTCCATTTCCTCTTGTTTGACAGGCCTTGTCTATCCCCATTTCCGTGCAGGTACATAAGAGAGCCAGGCTGGGGTGGGTTTTCAGTGACTTACCAGAACTACAGACAGAGCTGTATGTGTTTCCATGGTCACCTCTTTATCCAAACCATGGAAAACTGCCCTTTTTTTTTTTTTTTTTTCTTTCCATAACTGGCACAAGCTGCGTTTGGGTCAGGAACCCAACATGAACTACAAAGACTGACCTCCACCCAGGGAACTTGAGAAGAAGCTAGATAACACTGTCGGGAAATTATTCCCTCATGTGAATTGGCATTTAAATATGTGCTAGTATTATGCACATTTTAAAAATATCACTGAACTAAATGTAATGGAAAATAATACACTGGCCTTAGTAAGTCAAGGAACTTGGCCTGACTCGAGCATATCAATAAGGCAGTCCAGCGTCAACTAATTCACTCACTCATCACACTCTCAGTAAGTGCTAGATTCTATCTAGGAGCCCAGCATAAGAAAAGATGTTAGACAGTTAACAGTTGGAGTAGCAGACTTAAACAACTGTATATAATGTGTTAAAGTGAGAATCTAGTAGATAATGCAGAGGGAGAGGCCCCTGAGCCTACGTACGTAATCAAAGAAAGCTGATTACTGCAAATTGTGCAAGACTAAGAGAAATATGAAGGTTGTCACAATGTATTTACCCTACAGTGTGAGAATAAAATACTGTCACAGAGGCTGACAACATTGGGGCAGCTTCCCATGATTGATATTGCACCATATACAATTCTAGATTGCAATGAAATCAAAACCGTGAGACACCAAGAGGATTTTAGCTTCCCTTTACTTCCTGATAATTTTGATGAAGGATTTTACTGACTTTTTAATTCTTTTGCTCAAATATGGAGGTCACAGGCCCCAGAGCTGGTTTGGAATTAGCTCACTCAGCAATGCAGGTGGACAACAAAGGAATGTGTCCTTCACCTATAAATCTTCCTTTAAAAAAGTAGAGATGGGGTCTCACTGTGTTACCCAGACTGGTCTCAAACTCCTGGCCTCAAGCAATCCTCCCACCTCAGCCTCCCAAAGCACTGGGATTATAGGCATGAGCCACTGCCCACCTGTAGACTTTCTAACACAACTAGATGACTCTTGGGTGTGGAGGTTGGTGGGTGGGGGGGAAATCCTAACTCACTTAATTGTTTCACATAGGGAAGAAATTTAGAGTGCATAGTGATATCTAATCACAGATTAGTTATACCTTATTTGGGACACTACTGGACACATTTTTCTACATCTATCTGTATCTCTTTTCTATCTATCTACTGATTGATTATTAAGCTAGCAAGAAAAATTCTGGAAGGACTTTTGACAAAGAACCTTTAGATACAACATCACCCTTCTTGCTCACTGCAGAAAAGCAAGCAATTTTTTGTAAGGGGTACATAGCCCTTTACATATCTTGCTTAGACGTAATAGTCACAGACTATGTGGCTTCGGGAAGATCTTTCTAAAAGGGGCACACACATTGATAACTCAATGCAAGTCAAAATGTGATGAGAAGTATAAAAGAAAAACAGACCAAATACTCTCTGGTGCAGGGATTAGAGAGCTCATAGCCAGTGGAGATAATCTAGGAAGAGGCAGTTTCTGAGATGGACCTTAACCAGGATATCAACAGCAGAGACGGTCAAATGTGTTGTTTTGGGAGGCTGATATAGGCGATCTTCATTTTTCAAGGGGAAGCAAGAAAGAGGCTTGTGCCTGTGCTTGGGCTGGGATGACCAAGGCTGGACAGGGAGCAACATTCAGGACCAAACTGAGAGACACCCAAGAAGGTGAAAAATGGGGAAAGAGTCATGTTTTCTGATATGATAGCTGGAGAACTTCATAGGGATGAAGAAGAGTGTTATGGATGGAGGTTTTAGTGACTGCTGCACAAAGTGAGTCCCTGGGCACTGCTTGGGCATCTCAGCAGGAAGTCCTATGACCCTTATCGATCTGCACCTCTTATGTGAAGATGATGTGCCTTAGGAACTCTGCTGTCCCTGGCTGAACAAGGATCCTTTTAACTTCACATGTGACTCATGTTTACAAAGGCATCGCTGGACAGTCCGTTTGGACTGTGATGCAACGACTGTGCGTACCATGGAAAAAATGAGAAAGACATCCTAGCAGGACGCCAGGGCGCAGTTGAGGAAATCCTGTGGTGTGTCATCCGTGCAACACTAGAAGCACCAGATCACTGGGCAGGCTGAATAGCATCCCCCTTTCTTAAAATGTCACCAGGAATTCGGAGCACAGTGTTCTCCTGGGCTCAGGACAGGTTTCCAGTTTCTCAGCAATGAAATGGTAAGCCAAGCAAGAATCGGTTTTCAGATGACCGTCTTTTCATGGATGTGACTTCCAGTAAAGTGCCAAGCAGTTGGAATTCTCCATCTCAGTTCTCTGGCCATTCGGTTACCACCTGTATCAGGGAGGCATCATTCCTGATCCCTGGGTCACTGAAACCATTTTTCCTTTTCTTTTATCCTTATCCAAAAGCTCCCTTCTGTTCCATCCCTCAGCTGTATGAATTTCCAGTAGTAGTCAGAGTTCTTGACTTCCAGCTGTTTCTTTCAAGCAAGGTATGCATTCTTGTGCCCTGGTCATAGTTAGAGCCTTGGCTTATTAAGAAACCTGGGTTTTACACTTGATCAGCAAAATCTGGAGGGAGCCAAGATGGAAAACAAAATAATTTTGAAAAAATATTAGGCATGCTTCATTACTTTTTTCCAAATGAGAATGTTTTTATTTAAAATAGGTTTACATCACATGGTAGAAAATTCAGACTGGGCACTGTGGCTCATGCCTATAATCCCAGCACTTTGGGAAGCCAAGACGGGAGGAATGCCTGAGCTCAGGAGTTCAAGACTAGCCTGGGCAAAAAGGCAAAACCCCATCTCTACAAAAAATACAAAAATCAGCCAAGAGTGGTGGCATGCGCCTGTAGTCCCAGCTACTTGGGAGGCTGGGGTGGGAGGATTGCTTAAGCCTGGGAGGTTGAGGCTGCAGTGAGCTGAGATTGCACCTCTGTACTCCTGCCTGGGTGACAGAGATAGACCCTGTCAAAAAGAAAGAAAGATGGAAGCAAGGAAGGAAGGAAGGAAGGAAGGAAGGAAGGGAGGGAGGGAGGGAGGGAGGGAAGGTGGGAGGGAGGGAGGGAGGGAGGGAGGGAGGGAGGGAAGGAGGGAGAGAGGGAAAGAAAAATAAAGGAAGAAAATTCAGAAGGTACAAAAAGGTTTATGGCAGACAGTAAACTTCCATCCCTCCCTGCCCCACTCATACAGTTCCTCTTCAGGAGGTGATGACCTTTCCAGTTTCAGTTTTGTGTGTATCCTGCATACTTCGATGTGTTTATTTTAAGGTCCAGTGCTCTTAGCAAACATCACCACTACTATCCCTATCACTGCTGCCTTTCCAGTCACATGGTCAGCTTGCTTCTGGTCCCAGGAGAGCATGGTGGATGACATCAGAGACCCAAGGTTAAGGGCAGAGAGCCTGAGAGCTGAGGGTCCCTAATTGTGGGTGGGGCATGCCCTTTCTCCATCTCCTCTTCCCCTCTCCTTCTAACCCTTTCTATGTGCACCTCCTTCAAAAAGTTGATGTTCTGGGCCGGGTGCGGTGGCTCACGCCTGTAATCTCAGCACTTTGGGAGGCTGAGACGGGTGGATCATGAGGTCAGGAGATCGAGACCATCCTGGTTAACACCGTGAAACCCCGTCTCTACTAAAAAATACAAAAAATTAGCCAGGCGTGGTGGTGGGCACCTGTAGTCCCAGCTACTCGGGAGGCGGGGGCAGGAGAATGGCATGAACCCAGGAGGTGGAGCTTGCAGTGAGCCGAGATCACCCCACTGCACTCCAGTCTGGGCAACAGAAGGAGACTCCATCTCAAAATAAAAAAAAAAGTTGATGTTCTGATCCTCAGTTCAATCCATCCAAGCATCAGCGATACCTGGAAGACCATTAGCAAAATTTCACATCCTTTAGTTTATTACTCAGACTATGTTCTTGGTGTAAGTATATTGGAGGTCATAGGACAGAAGTT
This sequence comes from Chlorocebus sabaeus, assembly GCF_047675955.1. Taxonomy (NCBI): domain Eukaryota; kingdom Metazoa; phylum Chordata; class Mammalia; order Primates; family Cercopithecidae; genus Chlorocebus; species Chlorocebus sabaeus. The sequence continues at coordinate 79,427,583 of NC_132915.1, read as the reverse complement.
AATAAAACTTCGGCGTACATTAAGATTCTTATAGGCTGTGTGCAGTGGCTCACGCCTGTAATCCAACACTTTGGGAGGCCAAGGCAGTAGGATTATTTGAGCCCAGGAGTTCGAGACCAGCCTGGACAAAATAGCAAGACCTCATCTAAACAAAGAAACAAACAAAAAATTAGCCAGGTGTGGTGGTGTGTGTCTCTAGTCCCAGCTACTCCAGAGGCTGAGGCGGGAAGATCACTTGAGCCCAGGAAGTGGAACCTGCAGTGACCGATGATCACATCACTACGCGCCAACCTGGGTGACAGAGCAAGACTTTGTATCAAAAAAAATTATCATAGTAAATTATAAAATGCAGGTGCTTGGGTGCCACATTCAGAAGGTTCATGGCTCAGGCCAGGAGTCTGGTTTTCCACATGGACTTCTTTCCCCACGGTGACCTGGTGACCGTGATCTACATGGCTCCTGGATCACACTTCCAGAAACACTGCCTTCACTATTATTCCTGACTCTTATCCCTAGAATCCTCTGGTAGGGATTACTGAGTATTTCCTTCATCATTGCTGGTTTTTCAAAGCCATGACCACTGTATGACTATTCTACATTACCTGGGTGTTTTTCTCTCTTTGTTTTCAGTATATGAACTTTGAAGTTGTGATTGAGAGACTCCTGACAAACCCATTTTCCCTGGGTTTTGTAAGATGACACCACCCCTTTCAGGGAAGGCCACTGTTTAAATTTGGTCAGCTGCAGTTCAGGACACCAACTTCCACTCTGCATGTTTCATCGTCTCAGCTTCTGTCGATGGAAGCATCCTCAATGCTCTGAGTTTCCAGAGCAGGATCTTAAAGTCCCTACACTTAACGTTTCTGTTTTCCCACGTGACAGCAAACCCACATGGTGGTCCACGGGTCCATTAGAGTCTCTGTCAGTTTTACAGTGTGGGCACCCAAAGAGTGTTTTTCAAACTCCCCCCATCCTTGAGAGTTCCCACAAGTGTCCTTGAAGGTCTGGGAATCATCTGAGTTTATTGTTTAATGTTATCTTTCCATCTCTATGATAATATTAAAAATATGTGCATAATCTGGACTGTCTGGCTGACCCCCTTATAGCGGAGTACTGCTAGATAACTTTGGTTCCCTTATTTGAATCTGTGTTTACCACCAAATTGGCATCAACTGACCACCCCAAGGGAAAGGATTTATTTTTGATGAGTTGACAAGCACATTTGGCAGCCATGAGGTTGGCTTGGCTTCCTGTCCCACTGAGACTGAAAGGCTGAGTCCTTCTTGGGACTGGAGGATTAAGGGAGGGCCCTGCGGGTTCTGGTGCCTGATACCTCTCTGACTCCATCTCCTGCAGTTTTCTCCCTTGCCTACCAGCTTCTTTAATCTAGAGAGGCTGCCTCAAGGGCCTTGTTACCGCCCAGCCTATTCTCTCTGACCAGAAGATTCTTCCCCCAGATACCGGCAAGAATAACACCCACATCTCCTTCAGGTCTTTGCTTAAGTGTTTGCTTAAGAGATTGTTTCTCAATCCTATTTAAAATTACAACTCTCTGCCCACCATCCCTCTCCCTACTACACTTACCCTACTCTTTTTACAATTCATTTATTTATGATGTTTATTGTTCCTTGTAGCTTGCTCTATTAGACCGTATGCTCCATGAGAGCAGGGATATTTTTGTTGTGTTCACAGATGTCTCCCAAGCACTTAGAGTAGTGCCTGATACATCGCAGGTGCATAATAAATATTTAATGAATGAATTTTCCAATGTCTAATTGACAACAATCCCTTCATTACTGCTCCTGTACTCATACTAAATTTATCAGTTTTACAGACAAAACTCCTCTTTTACAGTGATAATTTGCAGAGGAAAAGCTTTTTTTTTTTTTGAGATGGAGTCTCACTCTGTTACCCAGGCTAGAGTGCAGTCAGTAGTGCGATCTTGGCTCACTGAAACCTCCGCCTCCCAGGTTCAAGCGATTCTCCTGCCTCAGCCTCCCGAGTAGCTGGGATTACGGGCATGTGCCACCACACCTGGCTAATTTTTGTAGTTTTTTTAGTAGAGACCAGGTTTCACTATGTTGGCCAGGCTGTCCTCAAACTCCTGACCTCAGGTGATCTGCCTGCCTCAGAATCCCAAACTGCTGGGATTACAAGCATGAGCCACCTCGCCCAGCCAAGAAAGACATTTTTCAATGGATAAAACATTAGACTGAAATGTTTGTGTTTCTCAAAGTGACTTCCATCGAGTCCAGGAAGCTCACAACACAGGCTCAGGGGATGAAGTGTCCTGAATTTGACTAACACTTCTCTAGCATGCTCCTGGCTGACCACCCTCTCGCTCCTGGGACAGAAATAAACATCTTGCTGTCATTCGCCACACCTGGTGACTCTTCCTTGTCAGTAGGCAGGGTGGGCTTCACCCTCCATGAAAGGAGCCTCTTACTTTTTTTGTGCAATTCTGGAGTAGCCATTTTCCCTCTCTTTACATCATTTTCTTTAGCTAGCCAACTTTTGAATTTGTTTCATTTTTCCAGATTATGAAATAAACATACATAAGATTTAGAGAACTATAAAGACATACAAAAAAATAGATGCCCAAAGACTTGAAATTCACCTACTTCGTAAAAGATAACTTCTGTAGCTTGCCTCTCTGCACATAAATGCAATACTCAGACACACCACCAATAATATTTTGGTGCAGTTTTTCTAGTTTTTGTTCTATGTGTATGCATTAAGTTGAAATATAGGAAGTTGTCAATGTTCAACCATTTTGACCCATAAAATGGCAATTTTATATTTATTTATTTGAGACAGAGTCTCGCTCTGTTGTCCAGGTTGGAGTGCAGTGGCACAATTGTGACTCACTGCAGCCTCAACTGCCCTGACTCAAGTGATCCTCCCACCTAAGCCTCCCAAGTAGCTGGGACCACACACGGGTGCCACCACACCCAGCTAATTTCTTTCTTATTTGTAGAGACAGGGTCTCGCTACATTGCCCAGACTGGTCTTGAACTCCCATCTCAAGCAATCCTCCCACCTCAGCCTCACAAAGTATAGGGATTACCGGTGTGAGCCACTGCACCCTGCCTGGCAATTTATAGTTCAACCTACTTAATTCCCACATACCATACCATGTGTATTTTACATCATATTCTTTTTTTTTTTTTTTTTGAGATGGAGTCTTGCTCTGTCGCCCAGGCTGGAGTGCAGTGGCCGGTTCTCAGCTCACTGCAAGCTCCGCCTCTCGGGTTCACACCATTCTCCTGCCTCAGCCTCCCAAGTAGCTGGGACTACAGGCGCCCGCCACCTCGCCCGGCTAGTTTTTTGTATTTTTTAGTAGAGACGGGGTTTCACCGTGCTGGCCAGGATGGTCTCGATCTCCTGACCTCGTGATCCGCCCGTCTAGGCCTCCCAAAGTGCTGGGATTACAGGCTTGAGCCACCGCGCCCGGCCTTTTACATCATATTCTTTTCATGTCATTCTAACAGCACCATTTGCCCATGTATTTATGGATTATCGGGCTCTTCGTAAGCTTGCATTAATAGCACAAATAATTGATGAGTATTAGCATCTCAGCTCAGAGCCGTGCTTTGTAAATCACTGGAGCAGTACAAGTAGGGCAGACTTCCCAAGTCTCAGTGATTCTTCCAGGAAACTCTTCCTATAAATTCCCTTAACCAATTGCCTGCATATGGTGCCCGGCACCAGATTTTCTGCCCCGGTGGCAGCTTCTGGGAACGCTGCTAATAACTATGTTTAGATGTTCATCTCTTGTTCCTCTTGTACGAATATGGTCCATTACCTGTGAGGTATATTCAGTTTGTAGTGTATCTTACTCTCCATTAAAATGATGCTCTTTTGTTTTCTTTGTTGTTAGTTATTGTTTTTCATTGTTTCTGGATTTTTGAGCCAGGTACAGTCTACCGGCACTAATAGAGAGAGCTGACTATATTTCTGAGCTTCGTAGGAGGAGGGTTGCTGTTAGGGTCCTGGCTTTTTCTCAGCAAACATCATCAGGACTGTCAGCTCTCTGTCATTTCATCACAGAAAAGTCCCTGAGGAGTCCATGGACCAGGTGGTTCCATCATGTTGTGATCCTGCCTCCAACATGATTGGCCAGAGACAGTAATCTATGTGAGTCCTCTCTGGACCAGCCGATCTGGGACTGAGTACAGCTCTATTCCCAACTGGGCCTTAATTTGCTCTACACTTGGCTGGGTTCAACGATAGACGAAGAAGATTATGTGTCCATTCAAAAGCCCCATTTACGTAAGGTTTGGGAGCTTATGATATAAGATCAACTGTCATTGGTAATAATAACCTTATGTCACTCCAGGTGCAACAGCTTAAAAGGATGGACTTTAACATTTTGGCCCCAAGAATAAAACAGTAACAGGAGACTAGAACATCTAAAGGTAATCTGTAGCCTACAAACACATCGAAGGGTAGAGAAAATAAGGCAAAAAAGCCACAAAATGAAATGACATATGGCTTCTCTTATCATCAATACATAGTAATCTACTACACAGAGGTAGTGTGTCCTAAAACCTAACACCCTGGCTTTGAGATCAGACTGACTTGTGTTCAAATCCTCCCCCTCTTACCAGTTGTGAACAGCCCCTAGATTGTTTTCTGTCCTGTAAAACTGAGCTAAAACACTCACTCTGTAGAGTGATGGTAAGGATTAAAGAGAGAATATACATAAAATATTCATCATACTTGAGCTTGATAATAGCAGTTATTATAACTAGATATACACAAAACAAGAATTTTTAATTTTATCTTTTTTTTTTTTTTTTTTTTTGAGACGGAGTCTTGCTCTCTCGCCCAGGCTGGAGTGCAGTGGCGCGATCTCGGCTCACTGCAAGCTCCGCCTCCCGGGTTCACGCCATTCTCCTGCCTCAGCCTCCCAAGTAGCTGGGACTATAGGTGTCTGCCGCTGCGCCCGGCTAATTTTTTGTATTTTTAGTGGAGACGGGGTTTCACCGTGGTCTCGATCTCCCGACCTCGTGATCCGCCCACCTCGGCCTCCCAAAGTGCTGGGATTACAGGCGTGTGCCACTGCGCCCGGCCTAATTTGATCTTTCAAATGCTTATTATTGCAAACATGTCATTGCGACGTTAATAAACTTTGAAAAAAACCAACCTTACTACTTCAAAAAAATGACCAGTTATATTTTCCCATATTTCCTTCTAGTGTTGGTGAATGTGTCAACACCATGTTTACACAATCTATTTGTGTTTTTAGCTTTGTTGTTGTTGTTGAGACAGAGTCCCGCTCTGTCACACAGGCTGAAGTACAAATGGTGCCATCACAACTCACTGCAGCCTTGACCTTCTGGGCTCAAGAGATCCTCCCACGTGTAGCTGAGGCCACAGGTGCATGCCACCACACCTGGAGAAGTTTTTTTTTTTTTTTTTTTTTTTTTTTTTTTTTTTTTTTTGCAAAGATGGGGTGTTTCTATTGTTGCCCAGGCTGGTCCTGAACTCTTGGGCTCAAGCTACCATCTCCACTGGATCTCCCAAAGTGCTGGGATTACAGGCATGAACCACCTCACCCGACCTGGTTTCTGCATTTTTTTTTTTTCATTTAACATTGTACCCTAAGTTTTCCCTGTTGCAACATGGTCTTTTTAACTTAGTATAAGATAGCTATTATTTCAACTAATATACCATAACCTAATTAATCATCCCTCTATTGTTGAGTACTTTGTTTCCAATTTGGGGAATATTCTTTCATTTTGTTCCTGCTTCCGTTATGGTGATTTAAAATGCGTGATATTAAAAATATTTAGGTCTTTCCTTTAGGTGTAAGCACGTTTCTAGCTCAAATTTGAGGGCATCGTTTAAGCTAACGGCTGTCAGCTGTGAGAAAAGAAAAGGGAGTTTCAGTCTAGGGGTCAGCAAATTAAGACAACTTCGAAAATTCACACATCCTCCGTTGACCTCGTTTTCCTCATCTCAGCAGTTGGCAAACTGGCACGAGGATGACGGTTGATTTAGGTAGCCACTCAACAAATGGATCTTTAAGGTAGTCTAAACACGTTTACGTTCCTTATTTCATTCAACTTCCACTTGGGGCCCAGATTGAAGCGTAGGTATTCACAATGGTTGAAGCACAGAGAGGATGAGGCAGCGGGAAAGCACAGAGAATGCCACCCGCTGAGCCCCGGGGCGCTGGGTGGAGCTCTGCGGGGGGCGTCGCCTGCCCCTCCAGGGGGCTCCTCCTTCCGGGGGCTCCAGCCCCGCCCGGCTCCGAGCATGCCCAGTGCGCTCCCCGCCGGTCCGAATGGTGCTGAGCGGGCGCCGCAGCTCCAGGTTTTGCTGGCGACTCGAGGCCGGGCCGGGCGGGGCGCGGGCTGTCCTGCCCCTGGACTCCGGGCTCCGTCGGAATTCCCCCCGACGCGACGCCCGGGCGGCACCCGCTGCAGCGGCATTATCCCGGGGCATGCGGCTCGGGGACAAGGACCGAAATGAGCTTCTAGGGGTTGCCGGGGCCTCAGTCTATCCCTGGAACGACCGCCCCCAGGACCTGGCACCCAGGCCCGACTGGAGGGTTCCAGCCATCTCTGCATCCCTTCGTTCACATATTCAACAAATAATGTTTGAGCGCCTACTGTGTGCCAGACGGTGTCGCAGGGGGGTCCCTGCAGTAAAGACAAGCAGAGCTACAGCCCCAAAGCTGACATTCAGGAGGGAAATACAACATGAGAATTAAACAAATCGGAGGAAAAGCCAAAGTGACAGATTTCATCTGCTCCTCTGCCTCCTTGCCGTTCCCTAAGCGGTCCGGCGCCCTTTTGGGTCTTTGCACTGGCCGTTCCCTCGGCCAGGAATGCTCTTCCCCGCTTATCTGCGTGACTGAAATACTACTATCACCTTCTCAGTGTCACCCGATCAGACCGCCCATCAGCTCAAGGGCCCTATCCGACTGCTTCACTGAAAATTCACTACTTACCTCCACCCCCAAACCTCCTGACCCTGCTCTTTTTCCCTCTTAGAACTTATCACTTTCTAATATAACGCACAGTTGGCTAATTTGCTGTTTATCTGTTACCAGTCCCTCTTTCCCCAAACTCCACTGGGGGACAGAATTTTTGTCTATTTGTTCACCACGCGAGAAGAACCAGAATAGGTGCTCAATAAATATTTGCTGATAATGGATAAATCGTGTTAAATGCTATGAAGAAAATAAAGTACATGGAGTGGCCAGGAGCAGAGGGCTAATCGAGGAAGGTGGTCAGGAAAGGCCTCTCTGAGGAGGGGACCTATGTACAATGAGAAGGCGCCGACCACGTGAAAAGCTGGGTAAGAACGTCCCACAGAGGGAAAGGCGCGCGCCAATGTCCTGAGGCTGGTGAAGTTCCAGAGTTTGATGGACAGAAAGGTGCTCCTCAGGAAGGCAGGTGTGAGATGAGGCGGAAGTGGGAAGCAGGAGCACAGACCAGGTAGGGGTCCCACGAGCCTTGGGGAGGTTTAACCAGGGAAGCTTACTAGTGCCGCGGGACGAGCACTGGACTGGAAGTCAGCGGGACCTCAGCTCAACAGCGCACCCGTCGTGCAAGACTCCTCGTTTCAAAGTTTCTTTGGGCGCCGACTGCTTGCCTTCCCTAGGCATGAAATCACTGAGGGCCTGGCACACAGTAGGTGCCCAGTCATGGTTGTGGAACGAATGGCTGCATGCATGCGTGAGGGAACTCAGGGCCTGCCCGGAGCTCGGCGGAGAGCCCCGGTGGCCTTAGGAGATGCGTCGGGGCGCGCCAGCCTGGGGCGGGGGCGGGAGAACACCGCAGGCCAGCCCGGACGCCCGCCCCCCGCCCGGCGCGCGGGCCCGTCGCGGCCAGCCCGGCCGGCGGGAACCGCCCGCGGGCGGCACTGGGCATGCTCAGACGGCGGCCAGGTCGCGCCGCGAGCGAGCTTCCGCGCCGCCCGCACGCGCGACCTACCTGGGCGCTCTGCGCCCCCGGATGCTTCAGGTACTGGCCAGTGCGACCCCAGCGGGCCAGGGGCAGGGCGCGGGGCTGCCGGGGGCCGGGGTCGCGCTCGGCGCCACCCCGCCCCCACCCGTCCCTGGGGCGCGCGGCGGACGCGCGGGCGGGCTGGCGGGTGCGGCGGCACCGGGTCCCCGCACCACGTCGGGGCGGGGAGGGGGCGCCCCGCCGCGCTCACCTGGCGGGGCCGGGGCGGGAGGGCGCGGGCGGGGCGCCGGGTGGGGCTCCGCCGGGCGGGCAGGCGGCCGGGACGCTGCGCTGGAGCGTGGGCGTGCGCTCCGGCCGGGCAGGGGCGGGCGCAACCCGCGGAGCCCGTGCCACCGGCACCCCCGGAGGACCCCGCGCCGCCGCGACCCCGGCTTGGGGCTCCGAGGGGGCGCACAGCGCGCGGGGAGCCAGCCAAGCGTGGCGACCAGCGCTTGGCTCCCAGGGTGAATCCGCCTCTCGGCTTTCAAAGATGGCATTTCCTGGGCCTGGCACGAAACTCCAGCGCCAATAAATCCTCCCCGTTCCGCGGGCGATATGGAATGATTTATCAGGTACCTGCGGTGAGACAGCTGCAGAGGGGGGAGTGTATGTGAGAGTGCCCAGCCCCCCGGAAATTCCCATTTTCAGCTACCTAAACTTACTGAGAAGTTGCCGTTGCCTTAAAAATTCATGGGAAGTTGAGACAACTTGACACCTGGGTTTTCCGAGTTGGTGGAAGGAGCTTGTGACTTGGAAACTGGAGACCTCCGTTCAAGTTGGACTCCCCTTTGGCCAGCTAGTGACCTTGGGCAAGTTGTTTAACCTCGCTGGTCCTCAGTTTCCTCTCTTGCAAACAGCTGGTAATAATGCCCACCTCGCTGGGTTGTTGAGTGGCTTAAGTGGGATAAATTATGTGGAGGTGTTTGGCACCGTGCCCGGCACAAAGCTAGCAAGCAGTTGGCGTGATGTGAATTTAATTCGTTTAGAGACCCTCGTGGCTCTCATTTCAGCAGGAAATTAGAATTAGGAAACCATCTTCAGGGCCTACTGGTGGAGTGACAGACCCTGTCTCTGTGCCCAGGAGAACTTCTGCCGAAGTCAAGCCCTTCGGAAAAGCAATTTAGCCAAATTGTAATCAGAGAGCATCTCCTTTAAAAGCAGTTTTATACATTCAGAAACTCCAGAAGTTGGCAGTTTGGCTTCACTTACAAAAGAGCTGTTTTGTAAGATGATCCATCTTGCAAATGTTTAAGCAGATGATGGGAGAAAGTAAAGCCTGCTTAGGAAGATTTCTGTTCTAAAAAGCTCTCAAATCCAACTTTAAGTGATTATTTAGATCAGGGTTTCTCAGCCTTGCACTACTGACATTTGGGGTTTGATAATTCTTTGTGTCGTGGGCATTGTAGGATTTAGAAGCATCCCTGGTCTGTAGATTGCAGTAGCAATTCCTGTGTCCCAGTTGTTCCAACCAAAAATGCCTCCAGTATTGTCAGATGTCCCCTAGGGAGCAAAAAGCCACCCCCGCACCCCTTTAGAAACACCAGTTTAATTCATGCTTTCTGTCATTAGCCCGAGTTGTTTGATAATTTCATCTTGTGCTTTTGTAATAACTAACCTTTGCATAGCCTTGTAGAACTTACAGAGTACATTCACCTGTATCATCTCATTTAATCTTTACAACTCTTGTGAGGCTGGTGTCACTCCCATTTTACAGATGAGGACATTGAGGCTCTGAGCAGCCAGTTACACAGTATGTGGTAGAGCTGGGATGTGTAACCCAAGTCTCCTGGTTCCAAGGGCAGGTCTTTTTCTTCTGCATCAAGCTGCCTGCCCCTTTGTTGTATGGAGGCTTTGATATGGATGACTTTCCGGATGATTAAATCAAGATGTGAAGTATATTGGAAGTTGGAAACTTTTTTGAGATTGACTAGTTGAAAATTAACAACAGTAAGCTATTATCTGACAGAGTAGGCCATTCTAGTTAAATATTCTAGTTTATAGCGAGCTCCCATAAATCCCACATGCAGTTAATGGAATACCAATTTGCAGAGAATTAGAGTAGAATAGAACGTGCCTAATACTCTGTATTGATCCTGCGTTGTCTCTGGTGATTTGCCATCTCCTGAAAAGGACTCATATATGCAAATTAGACATTAGCTGGGGAATGTAAAAGGTCAAGTTACTGAAGGCATTTCAGAGTAGCTGAGGCATTTATTGAACTTCTATATGGCAGATGTAGTGCTGGGTGGGGATGTGGGTTGGACCCCAGAGAATCCAGGGTGCCTGCATCCACTTCCCTGCAGGAAAGGGCAGGCCCTGGTCAGGCCAGACAGGTGGTGGGCCCTCAGACAGCTTGGGGCAGTAGAAAAAGCCCAAGGTACCATGGAAGCAGATTCAGGATCCCATACCATATCATCAGTCATGTCTCTGAGCCCTCGATTCATCTTTTATCATATAGAAGATACTCTGGTAGTTTTAAGCATGCTCATTGAAGTCTCAGAAACCTGGTTAGGGAGGCAAGGTCAGAGACAAATCTTATCCCTGGAAGAAGTTGGGGTTCCAAGGAGGTAACTGGCTTTAGAGAATTGAGCCCAACACTTTGTTGGCTGTGAACTGGAAGGTTTCACACACAGTGGGGTTTGTTGCTGCCAAACCCCACCCCGTTCCCCACCTTGCAGATAAGGAAACTGAGCTGGCAAAGGTGGTAGAGTGGGGCCAGGAGCAAGAGGGACCAATTTTGACCTTCTGAACTACAGGTCCAGGCACGCAAAAGACAACATTTTCTAGGATAGGCATAACCTACCAGAAGGGCTCAGATGGGAGGGAGTGAGAAGACATGGCACCCTGCCTTTCCCGAACCGTCAGGGTTTGTGGTGGTTGAGAAGAGACCAGCAATTTGTGGTCCCTACATCTTTCCCCAGGAGAGCTCACCTTCCAGCATTGTGGTCCTGGAAAGCAGGAACAATGCCTCTTTATCTTTTCCCAAGATCTGTTGTAGAAGCTGGAAAGCTGAAGACACCCAGCACATACCCTGGCCTGGAAGGGCTGGTGGGGGTAGGGTAGCCTACCCAAGCATCAGCTCTTTGTACCAACTCTAATAGAGACAGGAGGTGACCAGGTCAGTGTCCACACTGCTCTTGGCTGGATCCGGGTGACCTCAGAGCCTGATCTTATAGGTGTCTTCTTTCCTCTGGCTGAGAAGGACCTGAGAAATACTTGGTAAGCCCCTGGCTGAAAACTGATCTGGTAATGGGTTCTAAGACCCAGAAATCTTGCATCTCCAGTGCTTCTGCTTGTGTGTGCTCCTGAAGCTTCCCACTGCCCCCAGGTTAACTTATTATTTCAAGACCAGGTGTGAGCACAGATTTAACAGCAAATTGGGACATTTATTGAGTCTCTACCATGTATTAGGCCATAGGGCTACAGAGGTGAACACTGAACCCCTGCCTTCATGGTGTATTTGGGAAGACAGTGACGTGTGTGTGTGTGTGTGTGTGTGTGTGTGTGTGTATGTGTGTCTCCATCCATTTGTCCATGGTCCTGTAAGTGCTTTAAAAGGATAAGCTAGATGCAGGAGACACCAGAGGAGGCAGCCATTCATTACCATGGGCATCAGGAGACACTGTGGGGAGTAGTTCTAACCATGGGGAGAGTTCTAACTTCAAGGCTTAATTTGAATTAAGCCTCAAAGTTAGGAACAAGATGGCATTTGGGGCAGGCAAAACAGCAGGGGCAAAGGCATGAAGAGACTTTGTGGATTGTAGGCATGGTGACTCTTCTCCAAGTCCAGCCTGGTCATTTTTGTTTTTTGAAACAAGGTCTCTGTCATCGGGCTGGAGTGCAGTGGCCTGATCATGGCTCAAGCAGTCCTCCTTGTACCTCGCACCTGGGACTACAGGCATGTGCCACCACATCCAGCTAATTTTTTATTTTTTGTGGAGACAAAGTCTTACTATGTTGCCCAAGCTGGTCTTGAACTCCTGAGCTCAAAGAGTCCTCCTGCCTTGGCCTCCCAAAGTGTGGCGGTTACAGGCGTGAGCCACCGCACCCAGCCAAGTCCAGCCTCTTGGTGTTCACTAGTGCAGAACCCACCTGCTGTGGTTAGGGTCTGCCTTATCTCTGGGTGGGCCAGGCCTCACCCAGCCAGGGCTAAGTGCCTATTCTCCTTGATTCTCCTTGTTTTCAACTGGATGGGAGCGATGTCATTGTGTTGTCTTTGAGGCAGGAGTAACTTCTGCAGGGATGCCTCTGGTTTTAGTTATTAGCACTAATCTGTACTTACTGGTTGCCACACGCTGTTGTGAGTGCTCTCCAAATATTAACTTAATTCATTTAATCTTCACAGCAACCCTGTAGCCAGGCTGCCTCTCAGGTACAAGTAGGTGGGGGCTGAACTCCTCTGCCCAGTGTATGTCCCTCTGTGGGTGATGCTCTGATTGTGGCACGGCCTCTCTTGGCCGCCTTTACATAGATGTGCCGGGAAACAGCCCAGTCTGAGTTGCAATGGAGCACTGACCCCATTTCCTTTAGGGGGCCAGCAGGACTCTGCTGACTACATTTTCTGAACCAAAGAGTGGGATCTGTAGTGTGAAAAAAGAATGTGTGTGCCACTGCCTTGTGCAAGAGGAGGCCCGAGAAGTGTTTGGATACTGAGAGAGTGGAATTTTTGAAACATTTTGATGGTTTATGTGGAAAGTTAGGACAGAGGATTTGAAATTGGGATAGTCCTGGAAACTTCAGGTCCCATGATTTACTGTTAGGATACACGAGCTTTTAGTGAATGTTTAAGCAGTGTAGAGTGAAGTGAATTTTTTGTACTGAGCCCTAATAGGGAACAAACAGTGCTTTTTAGCCTCAAAATCTTACTGATTCCTTCCAGCCCCATTTTACAGATGGGGTGAGAAAAGTGAGGCTCAGAGAGATGAAGTAACCACCAGAGGGCACAGTGTTTGTAAGCAGTGCAGCCGAGATTTGTCTTTTTGTGGTTTTTGTTTGTTTTTTAAATATAGAGACAGGGTCTCGCCATGTTGCCAGGCTGGTCTTGAATTCCCGGGCTCAGCTGATCTTCCTGCCTCGGCCTCTCACAGTGCTGGAATCACAGGCATGAACCACTATGCCTGGCTGCAGCCAACATTTGAACCCAAGTCTGTGCCTAGACAAATCATCTGTTGTCAAAGTCAAATAAAATATAAAAACAGGTATTTCTCTAAATTTAAAACGTTTTGCTTGTGAAGTAAGAATAATAATTTGGGAAATCTATACAGACCAGGTGGTCTTTGATTTGGAAAACAAAGAGAAAGTTGGGAGTGTTATTAGAATGAGAAATGTTACATATTGTTTTGAAAAAAAAAATGGCCATTGGCACTAGAGAAGCTCTTCGGGAGCTGGCAAGCTCTGATTGTCGCTTGATGGTGGTAGATAAAACTAGACTTAGAATCACAGCAATTTGTTTCAGTAGTTATTAAATAAAACTGATTTTAGGTTGTAACAGGCAGTTTTAGCAGCCGGGCTTGCAGAGAATTTTATTTTTGGAGCAATGTTATGTGCCCTGAGTATTTTTCCCCTGGCCTCTCGACTCTGATTTAGTTGGACATGACAATAATGACCCAACTGTGTAATCAACTTCCACCCTGTAAAATGAGAATCATAATGGCACCTATTCCCTTTAAGTTGACTGTCGTAAATGAGCTAATGTGGAAAACCAACTAAGGCAAAACTTGGCATAGAAAAGGGGTTCCTCGCTTTGTGGTCAGACCCCTGACCCTCCAGACAAGCACTTTGATCTGTGTTCAGTGCTGAGTCACTGTGGGTGAGTAAGGGTCCCTCCCCAGCCAGAACCACAGGTCCTGGTTCTCAGGACTGAAGGGATGTTCCAACAGGAAGCATCCAGGACTGTGCAGGGGCCATGGCTGCCTGAACACTGTGCTGATGAGGGGTACCTGGTATAGGAGTGGGGTTGGAGACCTGGCCCATGCGTGCCACCTCCCTTAGCCACATCAGCTTAAGGGCTAGCCCAGAGGTTCTCAGTGAGGGAGGCAGCAACCAGCTCCATCAGCTGTCTTTTGACTACCAGCCACTATTGGGCCTGGGGAGGGGAGGTTAGCCTCCTGAGCTCAGTCTTCCCCACTGGTTCCCCCCCAGTTCCCTCCCCTGCTCTGGTAATCAAATGCATACATGGTTCTTGTAGAAAATAAAAGTGTCAGGGAACACAAGAAAAATTATGCGCGATGCTTCTCATGAAAGCAGCTGGTCCACTCTCAGCACTGCCGCGATCTGCACATGCCCTCTCCCGCTTCCAGTGGATTCTCTACTCCACAGACGAAGGAGTCTTCCATACACACCTATTTCTCTCAAAATGAAGACAAAGCTGATCTCTCGGCATCTCCTGCAGCCCCTATGTTCATGCTCTTTCCAACCCTCACCTCACTGTGCTCCTTCCTGCTGCAGGGACTGCAAGAGCTTGGGACCTTCTCCCCCTCCCCACTGATTACTTCATCCTGTGTGTCTCAGCTCCATGACTGCAGAACCTTTGCTCACCTTCCTGACTTGAGTTAAACTGTTGCTATAAATGTTCATGCCACCAGATCGCTCTCTATTATAGCACTTTTTCTAGTGGCAGTTTTGCAGTTAATTAGTGTAATTATTTGTATTAGTACCTGTCTCCCAGCTACACTATAAGCTGTGTGAAGGCAGGGTCTCTTTTTTAAAAAAAAATTTTCTAAGTTTTATTTTTTTTTCTTTTAATGATTTATTTTGATCCAATTCAGACCCATAGGAAAATTGCAAGAATAAATCAAAGAAGTCCCATAAACTCTTCACCCAGATTCCCCAAATATTATCATTTTATTCTATCCCTGTGTGTGTGTGTGTGTGTGTGTGTGTGTGTGTGTGTGTGTGTATATATATATATCTTTCCTGAACCATTTGAGGATTATTTATCAATGCCTTCTTTCCCCCTACATTTATTTCCTAAAAGCAATGATATTCCATAACTACAAATTTTAGAATCAATAAATTAATATTGATACAACATCGTTTACCTAATCTATGAACCTTAAGTTTTATATACTTTTTTTTTTTTTTTTTTTTTTGAGAGAGAGTCATCCTCACTTTGCCACCCAGGCTGGAGTGTGGT
Organism: Chlorocebus sabaeus; assembly: GCF_047675955.1. Classification (NCBI taxonomy): domain Eukaryota; kingdom Metazoa; phylum Chordata; class Mammalia; order Primates; family Cercopithecidae; genus Chlorocebus; species Chlorocebus sabaeus. Next base: position 79,412,487 of record NC_132915.1, on the reverse strand, counting down.
GGTGCAATCTCGGTTCACTGCAACCTCTGCTTCCTGGGTTCAAGCAATTCTCCTGTCTCAGCCTCCCAAGTAGCTGGAATTACAGGTGTGTGCCACCATGCCTGGCTAATGTTTGTATTTTTTGTAGTGATGGAGTTTCACCATGTTGGATGCTGGTCTCGAACTCCTGACCTCAAGTGATCCACCCGTCTCAGCCTCCCAAAGTGCTGGGATTACAGGCCTGAGCCACCACGCCTGGCCTAGATGTTAAGTTTTGCCATTGTCTTAGTGATGTCCTTTTTTTATAGCCAAAAACAAACAACTCTTATAAATGGGTTGCGTACGGTTGTCATGTCTCGTTAGTTTCCTTTAAACTAAAACAGTTCCCCAACTGTTCTTTGTCCTTCAGGACCTTGACTTTTTTTGTCATCATTTTTCCAAGATGGAGTCTCGCTCTATCACCAGGCTGGAGTGCAGTGGCGTGATCACAGCCCACTGCAGCATCCGACTCTGGGTTCAAGCGATTCTCCTGCCTCAGCCTCCTGAGTAGCTGGGATTACAGGCATGTGCCACTACACCTGGCTAATTTTTCGTATTTTTAGTAAAGACGGGGTTTCTCCATGTTGGTCAGGCTGGTCTCGAACACCCGACCTCAGGTAATCCGCCCACCTCAGCCTCCAAAAGTGCTAGGAGTACAGGCGTGAGCCACTGTGCCCAGCTGGACCTTGACGTTTTTGGAAAGTACAAGCCAATTATTTTGTAGAATGCCCCTCACATTGAGTCTGTTTTAACTCACCATTTTGTCCCCAGTGCCAATGCCAAGCACAGTGCCTGGACCGTCAAATGCACTCAGTAAATATTTGTTGAATGAGGAGAAGGAGAGATGGAAGGAGGTGCAAGGGGAGAAGTCAGCAGGTTTTCTGCTTTCTTCCACGCAAGCCTTTCCCTGCTAAGCGATTTTTTATTTTTTATTTTTTTGAGATGGAGTCTCACTCTGTCACCCAGGCTACAGTGCAGTGGCACGATCTCAGCTCACTGCAACCTCTGCCTCCTGGGTTCAAGTGATTCTCCTGCCTCAGCCTCCCAGGTAACTGAGATTACAGGTGTCCACCACCACGCCCGGCTAATTTTTTTTTTTTTTTTTTTTTTTTGGAGACGGAGTCTCTCTCTGTCGCCCAGGCTGGAATGCGGTGGCAGGATCTCAGCTCACTGCAAGCTCCGCCTCCCGGGTTTACACCATTCTGCCTCAGCCTCCTGAGTAGCTGGGACTACAGGCACCCGCCACCTCGCCCGGCTAGTTTTTTGTATTTTTTAGTAGAGACGGGGTTTCACTATGTTAGCCAGGATGGTCTCGCTCTCCTGACCTCTTGATCCGCCTGTCTCAGCCTCGCAAAGTGCTGGGATTACAGGCTTGAGCCACCGCACCCGGCCTGGATGTTGTTATTTAGTTGCAGTCATACTGTATACAGGTTTGAATCCTACTGTTTTTATAACAAAGCTTTCCCCCAAAAAGAGAGGCTTCCTGAGAAGATAGTGTGCTTGCTGCCCTTGCAGGTATATAAACAGAAGCCAGATGATGGTTTGGCAGGGATACTGGAGAGGCGAATGGAACGTTTGATGAGGCGTGAGACTCATCAGATTGGGGGTCCCTGCTAATCTTGGGTAGCCTTCTCTAACTTTAGCTCTGACTTCACAGGCCTAGGACCCCAAGAACAGTGCAACTAAAATTTATCATCCCAACCAGAACAATCTGATAATGAAAAGGGGTGCTATTAATAATTGCACCTGACTGACGGGCCTCAGCCGGGACTGCCCTAGGTAAATCTGGACGTGTGGTCACCCTATTTAAGAGTGACTTCGAGGTTGAGATCAGTGCAGGGTGGGCCAGCATAGAAAACCCTCTAGCACTAGGAATCTTCTACCTGGATAAAGACAAAACTAATGTCTGCGTGGCCTGCAGGCCTGATGTTTGTGGCTTTGGTCCCCACACCTCTGTGGTCCCACCTCCAGTGGGATGCCACTCCCCAGCTTTGTGCCTGCCACACCGGCCTTTTGTCAGCCCTCACCTCACTATGGTACCTCCCTGCCCCTAGGACTGGCAGAGTCTGGGACCTCACTCGCATACCCAGGCTGGAGGGAGGAGCAGGGACAGAGTTTATGATAGATGGACAGGGAGATGAAGAAGCCTGCTGTGCTTCCCACTGACCAATTTCTAATAGAATTTAAGAGCCGGGGTTTGTAAGCAAAGAAGGGCAGGAGGCAGGAGTCACCCTAGACCTTATCTTCTTTCCTCTAGTGCTCACACTTCCACCTCTTTTTCCTGCACCAACGCCCACATCCCTGTTCCAGCCCTAGTTCTGAGATCATGACTAAGTCACTGACCTTTGGCAAAGGCAGGGAAGCAGGTGGCATTGGGGACCCAGGCACAAGAGGATGGGCACTGGATGAACAGTAGGTGCAGACAGGGACTTGGATGCAGAGAAACCAGGCAGGAAACCAGCATCTAGGGATCCCAGTAACAAGGTCACTACAGGGCCATTTATCAGGAAGCCTAGATTTGTAATACCAAGTGCCCAGACTCTCGGTCAAGGGGTCAGGCTGTGGAATCCATAGAACCTGGTTCTTTAACTTATTTTCTGCCTAGAAGAAAATACAAACCTTACCTTCGTGGATTACAAATTATTATAGGATGAAAATGTGAAGATAATGGAGCTGTTTTCTGGGAAGCATCCCAGTCATGTGAACTTTAAGAACACTGTCCAGTGCAGTCATGTTTTTATTACTCTAGGCATCAGCAGCTTTAATGGAAAAGCCAGTTAGTAAAGGAATGTTCCAGTTCTTAGAATGCAAGATACTAGTACTGCTGAATGTTGGAAAGATTTTCTGGTTAACTGTGTTATTAGATTTTACTGCTTAAAAATGTACTTTCAGCCGGGTGTGGTGGCTCATGCCTGTAATCCTAGCACTTTGGGAGGCCGAGGCAGGTGGATCACCTGGGGTCAGGAGTTCGAGACCAGACTGGTCAACATGGCAAAACCCCGCCTCTACTAAAAATACAAAAAAATAGTGCTGGTGGGCGCCTGTAGTCCCAGCTACTTGGGAGGCTGAGACAGGAGAATCACTTGAACCTGGGGTGTGGGGGCGGAGGTTGCAGTGAGCCAGATCATGCCACTTCACTCCAGCCTGGGTGAAAGAGCGAGACTCCATCTCTAATAAAGAAAAAAAAGTAAGTACTTCCCTCCTCCCTCCAACCCCACACAGCTGCTTAAAAGCATTTAGTTTGGGGTCACTTTTTATAGGAAGAGCATGTCACACAGTCAGAACTGGAAGGGACCTTAGAAAAGCCTTTTCCGCTCCCTCTTTTGTGGATGGAGAAACCGAGGCTCTGCATGGGGTGTAACATACTCAAGGGCACATAGTCAATAGCAGAGCAAGAATGGTACCCATGTCTCAGAATTTCCAGCCCCCAGATCTTGGGTGTGTTTTCTACATCTCATCCAAGGAAGTTTATCAGATGGGCCATGTATTTTTAATTATTTTGTTAATACCTTTTGGCATTTCTCTGGCGACAGAAATAAGTTGTATTGGCATTGAAGCAGTTAGGCATTTCTTGCTGAGTTTCTCTATGTAGAAGTTGCTAGGCTATCTTTTTTTTCTTTTCGTTTTCATGTAGAAAAGATTATATATACCTTCCACTGAATTTCCATATCCTGTAGTGGTGTTTCTCAAACTATAGCACATCAGAATTACCTGGAAGGCTGGTTAAAAGAGGCTGTTAGGCCCCACCCCCAGAGCGTGTGATTCTCTTGGTCTGAATCAGAGCCTCTGGTGAGGCCGGAAGTTTTGCATTTCTAACAAGCTCTCTGGTGATGCCACTCGTTTGGAAGCCAGGGACTGCCCTTTGAGGTCTGCTGCCCAGGGTTTCATGGCACTTTTAGATAATATGCTCTGCGCTTTGTGGCCAGATGGGCCCTCCCTGCTCTTGCCACAATGGCCAGGGACTGCTCACTTGTTAAGACCAGAGGCAGGTTCTCATATCTCAGCCCATTTAGTCAGAGAGAAATTCCTCTCTGTTCCAGGGCTTCTGTGATGCTCCTCTTCCCTCCTACCTTCCAGGCCACCTTGGCTCTTCCTCTGCTGCCTGTTCCCTTTATCCTCTGCTCTTACTGTCCTGCAGGCCTTTTCAGGTAAACTCAGCTGGTTCTATCAGCAGGGGCTCACAGGTCTGTGTCTCCAGCCTGATCATCTCTGGGTATATTACTCCATTCTCACGCCACTAATAAAGACATACCTGAGACTGCGTAATTTGTAAAGAAAAGGAGTTTAATTGACTCACAGTTCCGCAGGGCTGGGGAGGCCTTGGGAAACTTACAATCATGGCGGAAGGGGAAGCAAACACGATGACCTTCACACGGTGGCAGCAAGGAGAAGTGCAGAGGAAAAGGGGGAAAAGCCCCTTATAAAACCATCAGATCTGGTGAGAACTATCACAACAACAGCAGCATGGGGGTAACTGCCCGCGTGATTCAATTACCTCCCACCTGGTCCCTCCCATGACACGTGAGGATTATGGGAACTACAACTCAGTGAGATTTGTGTGGGGACACAGCCAAACCATATCACTGGGCATTTCCAATCCTGTGTATATCACATCTGCACAACTCTTCATGAGTGCCCCCAAGGCCCCTCCTTTGCATTTCTGGAACAGAGCTCATCACCTTCTTTCTTAAAAATGTCCTCTCCACTAGTCCTCTTGCTTAGAAACCTAAGGTCACTCTTCACTTGTCCCCCACACCTTAGAAATCCCTTCTTCAGCCCACTCCTCTTTTCCACTCCACCCGAACTGAGTTCACTCACTTCTCCCATTTGCCTCTTTTGCTTACTGTCACAAATAGGCCCCTTGCGCCTGTACCTCCTTCACACAGCTACCAGAAAAACGTTCCCTTAAAAAGCACAGAAGATCACCTCATTCTGTGCGGGCTCCATCTGGCCTTGCTTTTCCCCGTCTTTTCTCCAACCCCGCAAAATGTACGCTGTAAGCCAGGGCTTCACAAGCTTTCGTGTTAAAATGCAAATACATACTCAGCAGGTCTGGGCTGGGCCCTCTACTCTGCCTTTCCAGAACCCTCCCAAGTGGTGCCAGTATGGGGTCCGTAAGCCACCACATGTTGAGTGGCTGGACTCTAGTGGAGATCTGTGTTTCACAGAGTCCTGCAGACCTGTCTTCACTCTGTTCATAGTGCAAGAATTTCTGAGTTTTCCGTTGTAACTGTAATGTTTTCTGTTGTATGTAAAATTAACCTTAAATGTTTTCAATCATCAACTTAGATTTGCTGTTGCAGTGGTTATTTGCTATTGAAAGAATTTTCGAAGACCAGGAAAGGCTTCAGTTTTCTTCAGAGTTACTAAATAGGTCCAGGTGCATGGGTGTATGGGGGTCAGGGATGGGTCTTGAGAATGTTTTTCCTTTAAAGGGGTACACACTGCCAAGGGGTTCCCTCTCGTGAGCTGCTCCAGGACAGAGGCTCTCCCTTACTCAGTCTTCTCAGGATGGGTGGTGGAAGGGGAAGGAAGAGAGTCTGGTTTCCGTAGGAGGAGATGAGTGTGGAAACTGATAATTCCGGCAGGGAAGACTGGGCGGGGAAGGGGAGCTCTCCTGGGGAAGGTGCTGCCAGTCACAGAAGAGGGTGAGCATCTGGGGGCTGGATCTTATATGACTCTTTTTATTTTTATTTTTTATTTTTTTAAAGACAGAGTCTCACTCTATCACCCAAGCTAGAGTGTAGTGGTGCTATCATGGCTCACTGCAACCTCCATCTCCCAGGTACAAGTGATCTGCCCACCTCAGCCTCCCAAGTAGCTGGGATTACAGATGCACACCACCACACCTGGCTACTTTTTGTATTTTTAGTAGAGATGGGGTCTCACCATGTTGCCCAGGCTAGTCTTGCACTCCTGGACTCAAGTAATCCACCCACCTTGGCCTCCCAAAGTGCTAGGATTACAAGTGTGAGCCACTGCACCTGGCCTTATATGACTCTTGATAAGGCTTTGCTGTTGAGGAGCCAGCTGGGGAAACCACTGGTAGGCATGCCTGGGAGCCAGGCTTTGTCCTAGTGCAGGATGGGGGGTCACAGAGGGCTGAGGACTGCGTGAGGATGAGTGGGCAGGAGGTAGAGCCATGTGCACCTGGGAGAGTCAGGATCTTGCCACAGCAGGAGGGTCAGAGAAGCAAGTCCCAGGTAAATGTGGGGTGAGGGAATGGGATGGATATCAAACAAGGGTGCTGCTGACTTTGACCAGCCTGCTCCAGAAACCTCACTACCCTCCTGCCGCCTCTGAAGTGCAGGCACCTCAGTCCACCACTGAAGAGTTTTTCAGGGTCTGGCCTCTGCCTCCTCTCCCACGTGTCCTCCGTGACTTTTGCCCCTCAGTTCTAGCTCCCACCCAAGGGGCTGTTCCTCACTTCAGATTCAGATGTCCGTCCTCACCTCCAAGCTTCTAAAGAGGTGGCTCGGCCAGGCTGCCATGCTCAGTGTTAGCTCTCAGCACAGGTGGTGAGCCTGGGACCGTCACTGGGCCCCCAGTCGCTCACTCCAGGGCCCTGCTCGAGCCTCCTGAGTCTCGGCCTCCACCTCTCCACACTGGAATGCCAGTGGTATCGCCACCTCACAGGGTCGTGTGATGATCCCGTTTTGACAGAGCAGCATGCTAGGTACTCAGGCAGTACTGGCTCAGCTGTCTGGACAGAGGGACTGCCATTGGACATGTGTCCACAGCTTGAGGTGGAGAGAGCTGTGGTTGGTGTGTACCACCCAGGGCAGGGTGGGGCTCAGGTGATTTTGCCTGAGGTGGACACTCCAGAAGTTGGCGTTAGTTCACTGCGTAGATGTTGAAGGCATCAAAAGATGGCAGCTGGCGACAGAGTGAAGAGGAGGAAGTTGGAATTGGGATGGAGAGCACAGCCTGTCACACTTTATGCAAAATGATTCGGATTCTGTAGGTCAGGTGTGGGGCCTGAGACCGCGTTTCTAACAGGCACTCAGTGATGATGAAGCCACTGGTCCAGAGACTGCACTTTGAGCAGCATTCATCCAGAACATGATTAATGATGGGGAGCCTTGTGGAGGAGAAGGTAGAGAAAAAACATGCACAGCTTAAAGTATACCCAGCTTTCTGCCTGGCTGCTTGGAGACACCTCACATGGGCATCTGGGGTCCGTTGGGTTCTATTGGAATCAGATTGTGGGTGATGATGAAGACTGATTGTAAAAGTCCGGTGAGAGCTGTGGGAGACATACGGAGTGATTTGATTTTGTTGCCTGATATCACATCCCTCACAGTCTGGCTTCACAGTTATATCCTCCTTAGGAGGCATCCCTTTCTGCCAGAGGTTGAGCCATGGTCACACCCTAGAAGGTCCTCCGTCTTAGCACTCCCCACCTGGAAAGCTGTGATTTGTGCATCTCCCTCTCTCTGATTGGTCTGTGAGTTCCCAGAGAGCTAGGACCTGAGACAGCCTCTTAACCTCGTCCTTCAGCACCTGCCTCACAGCCGGTGTGGGAGAGAGGGGTGGATGCAGGTTTTGAAGGAAGAATGAGTAAAGCCTGTGATCAAAAGGGAAGCAGGAGAGCCCAGCACCGAACCGGGGCACTGGAGCCTGTCGCTGTGGACAGGAGGCCCAACTACAGCATTAGCCAGGCCTTTGGTGAAATTGCCAGGAACATGGTCTAAAGGGGACTCGCATATTGGGCATCAGCTCTGAGGAGTGAGGGTTGGGCCGTGAGTTCTCTGAAGGAGTGGAGGGCTCCACGGGGGAATGGCAGTTTCAACCAAGAAGCTATCATGTTGATCTGGGAGCCAAGAGAAAACCTACTTTTCTTCTGCTGCCTTCAGGAGAGGACAGGTGCCCAGATATATGCAGACTGGGGATCAAGACTTTTCTCCCTGTGCATTAGGGCACCGATAGCAGCTCTTCCCAAGGCTGAGTAGAAGCAGCAGATAGGGCTCCAATGCGGGGCAGTGTCTAGAGCAGTCCACAGCCTTAGCACCTGTGAGTGCTGAGGAGGACCCTGAGGGTTAATGTCAGTTTCATTTTCCTGAGGAGGAAATGGAATCTCAGAGAGGTTAAGTAACTGGTCCAAAGCCATAGATCTGGGAAGTGCAGGAGGCAGCCCAGCGCTGGAGCTGGTTTCTGGGGGAGGAGGGGATCCAGGTATGGATTACAAGGCCGGAGCATTGCAGAGGTGGTAGGGCAGAGCGGACAGTGGGTAGTGGGAGGGGACCCAGGAAGAGGAAGCAGGGTTGGGGATGCAGAAATGGGACAGGAGGCACCAGAGAGTCAGGGGACGGAGATTTAAACAGTTTAACACCCTGGCACCAATAAAGCATTAGGTGACAGTATTTAAAACAAAAAAAAATTCGATCAGTTTGACTTCATTCTAACTCATCATCGCTCATCATAGAAAATATAGAAAATAAAAGAAAAGTCGAAAGAATAGAAAAACTAACACGTGTGGGGTTTTGTCTTTCAGATTCCTTTGTTTTAATTAGTTGTGGTTATCCTGTAGATACAACTTTATAACAAGCCTCTTAATATTCTGATCACCCAGACATCCTATGGCTGTTTTGTGGCTTACCTAACTGGCCCTCTGAAGTTGGCAAGTAGCTTTTTTGTTTGTAATTCTCAGTGTTATAAATGTTGTTGGGAGGAAAATCTCTGCAACTAAAACTTTTTTTCGTGTCTGAATATATCCTGACAGCAGGTTCCTAGAAATGGAATTACTCAGTCAGACTGCCTCCCAGCCCCGTATTGGAATGGTATGCTGTGTTAGCGCTGACACAAGCCTTCTAAAAGTGCAGGTGTAAGCCCTGCATGCATTAGTTGTTCATTCATTCATTCATTTGTGCATTTCACATGCATTTCTTAAGCGCCTATGGGTAGAGGCTCCATCTATGGCCTGATCAGCAGGGAAGCAGCTGCCAGCATCTTGGACCTGACCGAAAGGTGGGGGAGTTTCTGACTGTACATGATGTCCAGCCCTCCCTGTCCTTGTCACAGGCCCAGGAGCCCTGGACAGCCTGTGGGTCCAGAAGTAAACTTGGGTGCCTCTGTGGCTGCAGGGTCCAGGCAGTGCCTACCCATCTGCCTTCCCCTCTTGTGACACTTAGTGACATACTACATACTGAGTATGGGGTTCCCAATTTTATCAATGTATTCGTGCATTCCATAGATACTTAGTGCCTCATATGCACCGGACACTGTTCTAGGTCCCATGGAGATGGCAGTTCACTACTAAAATCCCTGCCTTTAAGGAACTTACATTTAAGGAGAAATGTAAAGTAGGGCGAAAGGGAGAAGGAGTGATCAGGGAAGGCCTGATCTGGTGAGGTAAGACCTACTGATGAGGTAAGATTTAAGCAGGCACATGAAGAAACTGAGGGAGAGAGCCAGGTGCATATCTGAGGGAAGAGAGTTCAAGGAGAGGGAACAGCACGTGCAAACACCCAAGGTTGGAACAAGCTTGGCATCATCTGGGAACAGCCAGAGAACCATGAGACCCTGGTGGAGCAGAATGAGATCTAGGACTCAGGGTTCATTTCCCCCATCCCCTTTGGAGGTTTCAGAACCAGAGAGCCACCCCTCCTCTGAAGCAGTTCAAACTAACCTCATGTATTTCTCTTGCTTATCTATAGTGGGCCATCACTGAGACCTGTGTTTCATGGGGTCTGGCTTTGGAAGTCCCTGCCATGCCCTGCCTTGCCCTTGGGTTTCCTCATCTGTGCAATGAGGGACTTAAACCAGGAGACTGGCAAGGGTACATTGGGCTTTCCTCTGTCTTGTCCAGTTAGGTGCGTGAGTTTGGTCTTGGGTCATTTTTAGGTTAATAGTAGGAGTGTGTAAGTGCCATTGTTGATATTTAATTCTTAATATGTTTAGCCTATTAGATTTCCTTTGTTATGAAAGAGTCTCCCAGCCAGCTGTGGGTGGCAGCCTTGCAGCAGTCATAAGAAGTGAATGGAGGGATGACAAGTTGATGGATAAACCCTGCTGGGTACCAGCCACTGGGCAGGCTGCCTATGTGGCAGTGGTGAGATTTTAAAGACTCAGACCCAGCCTTTTTGTGTAGGGATGTTAGCTCTGCCAGAAGATCATGCTGGGGAAGGACTCCACTCAGCAAGACCAGAGTAGCTACTACCTCATACCATATACAGAAATTAACTCAAAATGGATCAATGACCTTAATAAAAGACCTAAAGCCATAAAACTCCTAGAAGAAAACATAGGGGTAAACCTTCACGACCTTGAATTTGGCAATGAATTCTTGGATATGACACTAAAAATGCAGGTAACGAAAGAAAACTAAATTGGGACTTCATGAAAATTAAAGCTTTTTTGCATCCAAAGACATTATCAAGAAAGTGAAAAGACAACCTATAGAGTGAGAGAATAGGCCAGGCGCAGTGGCTCCCACTTGTGATCCCAGCACCTTGGGAGACTGAGGCAGGCAGATCATTGAGTCTAGGAGTTCAAGATGAGCCTGGAAAACATGGCAAAACCTCATCTCTACAAAAAGTACAAAAATTAGCCAGGTATAGTGGTGTGCGCCTGTAGCCCAGCTACTAGGGAGATTGAGGCTAGAGGATAACTTGGGAGGTGGAGGTTATTCTGAGCCAAGATGGTGCCACTGCCCTCCAGCCTGAGTGACAGAGCAAGACCCTGAAAGTCAACAACCCACATTAACACAAACCAAATTTTAAAAATGGGCAGAAGACTTGAATAGTCATTTCTCTAAAGATGCACAAATGGCCAGTAAACACATGAAAAGATGCTCAGCATCATTAGTCATTATGGAAAATGTAAATTAAAGCCACAATGAGGCACCACCACTGCACACCTACTAGAATGGTTATGATTGAAAATGGGAAACTAACAAGTATTAGCAAGGATGTGGAGGAATAGTAAACTTCTTATATTGTGGTGGGAATGTAAAATGGTGCAGTCTCTGTAGAAGACAATCTGATTGTTCCCCAAAAAGCTATACACAATAGAGCCAGGCACGGAGGCTCAGGCTTGTAATCCCAGCACTTTGGGAGGCTAAAGTATGTGGATAGCTTGAGCTCAGGAGTTTGAGACCAGCCTGGGCAACAGGGCGAAACTGAGTCTACCAAAAATACAAAAGTTTAGCTGGGCGTGGTGGCACACACTTGTGGTCCCAGCTACTAGGGAAGCTGAGATGGGAAGATCCATTGAGCCCGGGAGGCGGATGAGGCTGCAGTAAGCCGAGATCATGCCTTTGCACTCCAGCCTGGGCAAGAGAGCAAGACCCTGTCTCAAAAAAATAAAAATAAAAAAAGCTACAGATAGAACTCTACCATATGACCCAGCAATCTTACTCCTACGTATATACCTGAAAGAATTGAAAATGGACTCGGACAGATACTTGTACACTGAAAAGATAAAATTTAAGCATTGCAACACCATTCACAGTAGCCAGAAGGCAGAAACAACCCAAATGTCCAATGACAGATGAATTGATAAAATAGAATATCATTCAGTCATAAAAAGAAATAAAGTTCTGATAGGTGCTAAAATGTGGAGGAACCTTAAAAACATTATGCTAAGTGAAATAAGCCAGACTCAAATAGATAAATACTATATGGTTCCGCTGATGTATCTAGACTAGGCAAATTCATAGAGGCGGAAAGTAGATTAGAGGTGGCCAGGAGTTGGAGGAGGGGTGAATGGGGAGTTATTGCCTAATGGGTACAGAGTTTCTGTTTGGCATGATGAAAAATTTCTGGAAATAGTGGTGATGGTTGCACAACATTGTGAATATAATTAATGCCACTGAATTGTACACTTAAAAATGGTTAAAATGGCAAATTTTAGGTCCTACATATTTTACAATTTAAAAAAAAAAAAAAAAGCCCCTTGTTTACCAGAGATTTAAAAGAGCAGAAAAAAAAAAAAAAGACCAGAAGAGATAGTGGGAGGAGTACGTCTTTGGCAGGAGCCACTGGGTTTGGATTCTGCCCTGCTGCTGGGTCACCTCAGAAACGTGTGGGGTACCCTCATGGGCGAAGCCTGGTCCCCTCTTTTGATGTGAGAGTCCAATAAGATGATGAGTGTGGGCTCTCTCCTGGGTCATGGGGGTTGCTCAGGGAATGCCTTCGCATCCCCTTTAATTTCATCTTTCCCAGTGTAAAAGATGGTTCTACCTGGTAGAAAAGACAGAACACAGTTAACTTGGCGATTTTGCCCAAATCATCATCAGTTACCTTGCTCATGTTTTGCCATCCTCCTCTAGGTGGTGGCCCAGCCCCTGTCTGTCCTCTCGTTCCCCCTCTCTTTGGTGTTTTTGCCCTAACTCAGGGCTTATCGGGACCCCCACTTCCTTGGCATTGGTGCGTGTCCTTGGTCACATGCTTCCTCTTCTTTGTCTGGGTTTACTGTGGGTTCTTTCTGAAATCTGAGCTCTGCTAATGAGAAGTCATCTGAACACCCAGCCACGCTTATATACACCCACGTGGTGGAGTATCGTAAAATCATAACAGAAAGGGTCAGGGAAGTGTTTGAAATACCTGGACGAATGTTGGATAGTGATCATGAGAGAGTGGAATATATGATTGCATAGACATTACAAGTTCAACTTTTTAAAAAACACAAACAGAATTGTTGGTTGGCTTGTTTTGTTCAACCTGAGCACATCAGAGTCCACGCCCTTTGTAGCCGCTGATCTGAGCCGCCCTCTCCTTCTCCTCCAGGGTTCACTACCACCTGTGGTCAGATCCACCTTTTTCACAGCCACCCAGGGAGATTTCTTGATGCCTGAGCCTCTCTCCTGGCAGGTTGAAAGAAGCTCAGGGTTCGGACACTGTGAGGCTGTCCTGGATCCTCCAGAGACCCAGGCCCCTGCCACACCCATGTTGCCGCCCCCTAGTTTATCAGTTACTCCCACCCCATGACTGTCCTCATCAGATCTTTGGCTCAGAGCCAGTGCATGTGTCCCCAAAGGTGAGCGAGCCAGAGTCTGATGGAGCTCTAGTTTGCTGAGAAGCTCAGCTTCCCACGGGCCGGAAGGAGTCCTGGCAGATCCCTGGAGGCAGGTGCAGTGGGAGGAGAGACTGACTGGGGCCAGGCTGGCCACCTCACTGAGGTCCGGAAGGAGAGCTGGTCATCAGGTAGGAACGGCCCCAGGCCAAACCCAGAGCCTGGCCTCAGGAAATGAGGTGGCCTGTTTCTGCCCTCCTGCTGCTGCTAATAATTAACCCAGGGACGGCTGCCTGTGAGGCTGGAAGGGCCTTTAGACATCATGTGACACACTCCAGTCCAGGCCTTTTGCAAAAGTGGGAGGAAGTCATTTACTACATTTCCTCAATTCTGAAAGGCGCGTTGGCCACACTTTAATGCTTCTGAAATCACCATGACCTTCACAGTCACAGGGTACTTTAGATGTAGTTTCTTTAAAATAACTTTGCTGAAACACCTGTTACATCAGGTGTGTCATCTTAGAGCAGAGGAAATATGGTGATAAATACCCTGATCATTACTCAAGTTTCTAATGTTGTAGAGTTAATTAGGGGGAAAGAAGGTTTTCTGGGCCATTTCCCTTGTAAGAGGAAATTTACCAACATGCGAGCCTCAAGGAGTGTTTGTCAAGATTATCTCAAAAGGGTAAGAGTATACCTTATTTAGTAAGTTACAGAGACAATGGTGATTAAGTGTGGGGCTCCCTTTACCACCTCCAGTGAATCACCTGTAATTCGCCTCCCTCCCAGTCATGTGGATCAGTGGACTCAGAGTGGGTGGTGTGTGATGCCCCCACCTGAGCTTGGGCTCATCACCCTGTTTGGAGTCTGCCTGTGTGACCTGTGCGTGGTTCTCTGAGTCGAGTCTCCCAATCTGTAAAATGGTAACAGCAATGCTACCTTCCAGGCCCAGTCAAAACCTGACACCCCTCAGTCAGGAGTGAGGGGTGTAAAAATACTTGGAAATCACTGAAGCCCTGTAGCACAGGAAGCCCAGAAACAGGAAAGGGAATGGCCCAGGGACTGAGAAACAAGATGGGTGGAAAGGGCAAGAATGCATAGGCGGCATTCACAGAGCTGATGTTGAGTGGCTGTGGCGGGCCAGGCCCTGTGATGCATTAAGAATGAAATCCCTGCTCCCTACAGTTATTTACAGAGGAGGAAACCGAGACAAAACATTAATTTGTTTAAGTTTGTGTCCACTTGGGAGTGGCAGAGCAGAGACTAGAACCAGGTCTGGCTATTCCTTCAAACCTCCAATGGACTCTGGCCTGGCGAAACCCCTCCTGTCCTAGAGCGTTCCCAAGTAAAAATGTTCCTGGTTCAGTCACGGACCACTCTTGAAATCAGTGAGTGAGTTGTCTTTATCTCTATTCCCAGCTCACAGCACATGAAAAAGCCTCAGTACAGATAAATGCAACAACAGCAGCAATTACATGTATTATTTCCTTTTTTCTTTACCTTTTATTTTTTAGTAGCAATTATATATTCCTTTACTTTTTACTGTTTATTTTTAAGATATATAACTTATTTTGATAAACGTATACATTTAATTCAGTTGTTCCTAAATACTGTTATTCTGGCATTTTGGCATGCCTTTTAGAAGTCTTTTTTAAGAGTTTCCTTTCATTAATTTGCTGACCCATTTTATCAGGGTACAAAGCCCTGGAAATCTAAATAGGCTGCATAAAAATATTTTATGGTTTTTAGAGGCACAGTGGCAACCAGCAAGGTTACTGAACCTAATATAACCTGAGATGGCCCCCTGGATTAAAACCTTACAGGCAGAGGATTTTAAAGCTGGAAAAAGCTTTAGAGGGCTCTAACCTGGGAAACGGAGCCAGAGAAAAGTGAGTTAGTGACTTCACGAGTCACCTGACTGATCAGAGACAAATATGATGCTTCGTGGGGGTGAGTGGAAAGTATTTTTCTCTGTTTCCTTGAGATAAAATTATGGCGAGAGACACTGGTGGTGAGGATTGGGTTTCTCTGGCTGGACTGCCACTGGCTTCAGACTCCTTGGCGGGAACAGAGGCTGGCAGGATGGTCCGGTTGTGAGATTCCAGCTTCTTGGCTGGGATGCACTGCGATTAGCACATCTCAAACCTTTCAAAGTGACTTTAGCTGTTTTCTTTTCTGAGGGCTTCTGCTGCTTTTGGCTGTAAAGGGGTGGGGGCCAGAGCCTAAGATAGAAATATAGTGGACTGACACCCAAATGGGCGTGTCTGTGCCTGAGGGCAAATATTAGCACAGTATTTTTGTAAGGTTTATGCAACTTGATTCTTGTCCCTGTGGAGTAAATGTATTCCATCCTGATTTCCAGTCTGTCTGGGGCCTAGTGGAACTACTCGGAGGGAAAATGAAATGAGATCAGTAGCTTAATTTTAGATAGAAACAGCTAAATGTAAAACATATTCCATTGTCTGTTTTTTGACCTTTTCATATTTTTGCTTGTTATAGTCCCTCATCTTCTATCATGGTTTGATGGGCCATTTCTGTTTTTTCCAAGAATGAGGTATTCATTTAGAATTATTTCTGATGAGAAAAAATACATGTTGGGAAATTCAGTTTTGAACAGTACCACACTGAGGCTTACATGTACAGAAATTTAACCTTGGAAGTGTTGAAACAGAAGTCCTGAAAGCCCAGAGTTCATCTGTCCCACTCTCTCCACTGTCAGTCTGCCCTCTGAGGCCTCCTCACCAAGGGTCTCATCCAGCTTCTCTGCTTGATTACCTCTAGTGATGAGGAGCTCCCTCTCTTACAGGGCACTTCCTTCCATATTTGTGCAGGTTTAACTGTTGAAAACCTTCTCTTGAAGAGAAATGTGTTTCTTTCATCTTCTACCCATTGAACCTTTGGGACCTAAAAAAGTCAGTCTAATGATAGTAGCTAGGTGCCAGTTAATTTGCATACATATTATCTCCAGTGAGTGATTAAAACAACCTTAGGGAAATCCTTCCTCTTTTATAGATAGGGAAACTGAGTCTCAGGGTGAGCAGTCTCTCTAAAGTTAATCTCTCAGTGAGTGATTAAGCTGAGGTCCCCCCATAGCTGCCTGATTCTGATGCTGGTAACTTTCCCACAGCCTTACATTATACTCTAATTCCACTTCTGTGTGACAGCCCCTTGGATTTTTGAAGTACCTAATCTTATCCTCCCTGAGATTTCTCTAAGATTTCAGTTATTCCTCAGGAATGCCTGCTAAATCAGTTTCTGTGGAGTTCCCATAGTGTGCGTGCATTTTCCCCTCCCAACCTTTGCACATGGGGTTTGCAGCGTCTGGAATGCTGCAGCTTCTCCCTGGCCGGTTACCCCTTACCCTGCAAGACTCCCCATGAAATTTTTGTGAACCCATCCCGACACCCATCCCACCCCGGTGGGTCCGGAGCCCTCCTCGTGTTCCTCCAGCACCCTGGGCCTTCATCTCCCCTAGAACTTGATACTGTCCACTCCCTGGCCTGGTGCAGAGACGGCGCAGGGTAAATGAATATTGAGAGAGTAAATGATGTGGAACTCCTTTTTGCCAAAGTAGCAACCAAATAGGCTAAAAGTAATTGTAAACAAGATTGACAAGCCCATGAAATTGTAGTCAGTTGCAGGTTGCTTGGAGGCTGTCAGGGGGACAACTTGTCTGGGTAAGTCCTGATGTCATTTTCCTCAGCATGACTTGGTTAAAACCCGCCATTGACTGGCGTTTGCCCTGTTTTTCTCCCAGGAGGCAGGTTTGCTGGCTCTTAGGTGTCTGGTTCACCAAGGTGGCACGCAGTGGGGAAAGGTTACCAGTCACCGTTCAGTGACTACCTGGGCAAAACCAAATCTCATTTCTTTGCAACCCACCCAAGACATCCATATGGGTACCGAGAAGCAACCCAGAGAGAGTTGAATCCTGTGGAATTTGGGGGTGTGCTATTTGACACTGCACCATAATCAGATTTCTTAAAACTCTTTAAAAAAAAAAAAAAAAAAAAAAGAGAAAAAGAACTTCTAACACAATCTAACTTAAAAAAAAAAAAAAACTCAGGAAGACGGTGTTGTAATTGAGGACAGAGTGGTCGCCTGTGGAGGAGAGTGTTTGGAAGAGGACGTGAGGGACTCCTGCCGGGGTCCTGGGGAGCACTATATTTAGCATTTGTACTTTTTCTCTCTGTGATACTTCAAGAAAAAGGTTTTTCTTTAAATTGAATGGCTTCATTTAATATACTCAGCATGAATTTTCTGCCGGCTTTGAGGCAAACTTTGTGTTTTAGTTACTAGCTTCTCATCACAACACTGAAAACCCAGCTCATGGCACTTAAGAGATTGGTTTCTCTTTATAGCAACATTACCTCTTTCCCAAAACTGCCTGTGGCTCCCGCTGCATTCTTTATCTTGCCCTTCAGGGAGCTTAAAACTACTACTTCTTACCCTGCCAGGATCAAGTATAACTTTTTTATTTTGTTAGTTTTGCAAGTGTCATGGTGTCAAACCTATAAATAAAACCTATAAATAAACCCCAACTCCATAATAAGAAAACTATTTGACATTTTGAAGTTGTGTGAAAAGAAGGCCAGTAATTACAGATCTCAGTTTGGATACAACGGGTCCTACAAATGACTCCACCCGGGCTTCCCAGAGGCTTCAGTCAGAGAGCCACTCCCCGAACAAATTACAGGATCTGTGGAACAAATGATTTGACCCCCAAATTGTACTTTTGGAGTATCAGGATTGACAACTGCAAGATGATTTGACGGAGTATTGTGCTGTATTATTAAAGTGACCTGTGTGAGTGTGTCTTCCTTGTGCTAGAGAAAAATCTGAAGACTCGAGTATTAAATATGTTCATAAATAATTTTTTAATAGGTATTAACACTTTAATAAATACCCATATTTTTTAAAAGTTTTGTTCATCAGCACTGGCATTGTCAACTGTGTTATTCATTAGCAGGCTTTATGCTTTAAAAATGTTATTTAAAAATTAATTGTTTGGTATATAGGTTCAGGATAAATTTGTTTATTGGCTTTAACATTGAATTAGCCATATGAAATATACCTGCCTGAATAAGGACGTTTGTTTTTCTAGTTTAGAAAGTATTCAGTCATGATTATGTTTACATTAAAACCTAATTTAAAAATAAGTTAGTGTATTTATCTTTGTATTGTTATGTAGTATTGTACTTTGGAAAATGTAAAAGCTAAGAAAGGCTAAAAATGGCAGAAGGTAGTGTTGATCAATTTATGAAATTATAGAGTTATGAGGAAAAAGATTAAATTCCAGGTACCAGTTGTACAGTAATTTTGTTATCAACTGTACTTGTTTTAAAACTAATAAAGGGAAATGTGTAGGAAAGTGTTTTCTAAGATATTTGGGCATTTCACAAATGAAAACTGAAATCACTAATTTTTAATTAGTTGGGCTGAATTTCATTAAGAACACTCGCAAAAAATAAAAATGATGAAAACAGAAAATATTATATAACATTTTTAAAAAGAACATTTTCAAAGCCTAATAAACAGCACAAAATGCATGAATCTTGTTTTCTTTCATTGCTGCCACTTTAAGAAAATGCTGGTTGACTCTCATGGGTTTCTGAGGAAGGGTGTGTGCATTGTGTGGCCTTTTATAATTTGGACAAATTGTTAAGGATTGGTGTTGGTGAATGATGTGGACTCATCTGAGTGAACAAGCCAAGACATCTGGTTATGTAATATCAAGTGATACAGTCCTTTTTGAATGATGGCAGTTTTCTTGTTGCTTTCTTCTCTATTTAGACAACAGTACTAATCCCAGCACTGACATATAGACTGGAAAATCTGTTACTTCATCAGCAGTGATTTAGGAAGCACTCTCCCAGACTGAGTGATGGGACAGCTGCCAAGCTATGGAAACTCTATTTAGCTCTGGGAGGTGACTTGTAATATAGACAGTAAAACTGACATAAGGATGCCCACCTAACCAAGACCCTGGCTATAAGCATAGACAGGCAGAACCAAAAGGAACTCTGAAGATGTCTGGTGGAAGATTTTCCACTGTGTGGCTCTCAGACCAGCTGCACCATTGTCATGAGGGTCAGGGGGTATTTACTTAAAATGCAACTTCAAGCTGGGTGTGTTGGTATACATCTGTAGTCCTAGCTCCTTAGGAGGCCTGAGGCAGGAGGATTGCTTGAGCCCAGGAGTTTGAGGCCAGCCTGGGCAACATAATGAGACCCTGTCTCTTTTTGTTTAAAAAAAAAAAAAAAAAGTGATTTCCATATGACAAGTAAAACAAGGCATGATCCTGATTTGGGTTTTAGTATGGATTGGATATTAGATAACTGCTTATCATGTTAAATTTCTTCAGTGTGATAATTGTACTGTGGTTATGAAATGCCCTTGTTTTGGGGAGATACATGCTAAAATATTTCGAGATAAAGGGGCATGATCTCTACAGCAAGTCGTTCAGAGAAAAGCATGGTGTGTCTGTGTGTGTATACAAATGAGAGAGATGGGAAATAAAGTGTATGTGGGCCGGGCACGATGGCTCATGCCTGTAATCCCAGCACTTTGGGAGGCCAACGCAGGCAAATCACCTGAGGTCAGGAGTTCAAGGCCAACCTAGGCCAACATGGGGAAACCCTGTCTCTATTAAAAATACAAAAATTAGCCGGGTGTGGTGGCGCATGCCTATAGCCCCAGCTACTTGGGAGGCTGAGGCACAAGAATTGCTTGAACCCAGGAGGCGGAGGTTGCAGTGAGCTAAGATTGCGCCATCCAGCCTGGGCAAGAGTGAGACTCCATCTCAAAAAAAAAAAAAAAAAAAACAGCATATGTAGCAAAATGTTAACAATTGAATCCGGGGCAAAAGGGTTATAAAGGGGTTATGTTTTTCTTGCAACTTTTCTGTAAGTTCAGAAAATTATTTTATGTTTTAAAATGCAGTTTCCTGGGCCCTTACTGAACCAAAATCTCTGTGGATGGTAACCAAGAATCTGCATTTTTAACAGGTCCCCAGATTATTCTTGTGTACACTAGTTTTAAGTCACTAGTTAAAAAGAAAGCATCATTTCAGTCACTTTTTTTTTAGTAGCTTGATCAGTGAGCAGACATTCTTAGTTTGAGCTCATCTTAGTGCTTAATAAGTGATAAATAAATCCCCACCCAAGTGTTTGTAAATTTTTTTTTTTTTTTGACGAGGTCTCGCTCTCTTGCCCAGGCTGCAGAGCAATGATGCGATCATAGCTCCCTGAAGCCTTGACCTCCTGGGCTCAAGCGATTCTCCCACCTCAGCCTCCCAAATAGCTAGGACTACAGGCAGGTGCCACCACACGCAGCTAGTTTGTTTGTTTGTTTGTTTGTGTTTTTGTTTTTGGTAGATATGATGGTCTCACTAGTAAATTTTATCTTTAGAAGGGAATACCCCACTTACTTCAGAGGAGTTTAAGGAACAGTTAGGCCTGACATTAAAACAGACTGGAATGAGAAGCTGTTCTCTTTGAGGTACCGACAGCAATAGGAAAGCGTGGTTTCTGTTTTCCTAAAGGCGTGACCAATGCGAGTGATTGTTGCTTGCTGGGGCCGTGGTTGACCCCACAAAGAACTCGTTACCACATAATACAACCCAGCATCTGTGTGTCTACAGTGACAAGGAAGAGAGAACAACCCTGGCACTATATTCGCTGCTAAATGAATGAAGCATGTGTCTGCAATACGTTAAATATTGGCATTTGACAAGAAGCACACTTAATTTGATGAGTCATTGTCTAGGGTGGCTGATAGTACATGTACTTTTCTGTGCTAGAAATGCCCTTCTCCAGATCAGTCATCTGTTGGGGTTCAGAAATAGATAAAAGGGGGAAAAAAGGTAGAGGGAAGAAGGTGCTTTCCTGAGTTCATAGGGAAGAAGAATTTGGGAAAGGGGATTGAGCTACAGAAAAGGGCTTCTATACTGCAAAAAGGATTTTTGAAATAAGCTGAACTGTAAGCGATAAGCGAGAAAGAGCAGAGCTGTCCCTGTTTCCCTTGAAGAATGCCAGCGTAGGAGGTGGCATGTCTTCCTATGATCGCCACTAGGTGGTGGCATTGGGCTAGGCCAGCTTGATGATGTAGGTTGATTCCTGTAGACCCATGATTCGTTTATGCAGGTTACTTACAAATTGGTATTTATAAATCAAGACTGTTTTCTTATTCTTCTCCTTTTTTTCAACTGAACTCATATTCTTCAATTAGAGACCTAAGTCCCTTAATTTAAAAAATAAGAATATGGAATACTTTGTCATTTATTTATTCAAGAGTCTCACTCTGTCACTCAGGCTGGAGTGCAATGGTGCGATCTTGGCTCACGGCAATCTCTGCTTCCCGGGTTCAAGCGATTCTCCTGGCTCAGACTCCCAAGTAGCTGAGATTGTAGGCGTTCACCACTACACCCAGCTAATTTTTGTATTTTTAGTAGAGACAGGGTTTCACCTTGGCCAGGCTGGTCTCGAACTCCTGACCTCAGGTGATCTGCCCACCTGGGCCTCCCAAAGTATTGGGATTACAGGCGTGAGCCACTGCACCGGCCTCTTTATTTAAAATTCTAATAGTGGAGTTGGGTTTGCTCTGTCATTTGCATGTGTTCCTCTCCCTTCTTTCTGTCTATGGTTCATTGGCTTATGAAGGAACAATTTCCCAGATCCGAATGTAGACAGACCTTTAGGAAATAAAGCAGTGGCATTACCTTTTCATTGTCTCAGGCTTCAGGGCAGCCAGGGAGGGGCCCTAGTAGCAGGCCTGTTACCCAACCCTGACTCCCAGGGCTCTGGTGTCTCACGTGCCCAGGGCGTGGCAATTTATGCCAGCATGCTCTTGCTTCTGGTTCCCTTGAGTTTGTAGAGCAGCTCAAAGGTATATTACGTATCTATCACCACTACCTTTTAAATGTAGCAAGCTGTCTTTATTAAAGTGAATACATAAAACTTTAAGGAATAGAACATTCATATATCTGTAAGTCATTTGAAATCAGGATTGCCCTACAAAATCTGGAATCTGTAGACAGCACCCAATGGCATTAGAAGCTTAACGTTAATAAAATGCCTTTCATTGAGTGCCTGGTGTGTGTCCCACATGTGCTAGGCACTTTCCATGTGCCACTCTAACTCTCATGGTCTTTATTGTGCCCCTACTGTTTGCAAAGTGAGGTGTTGCCTCTTTCTGTATTTTCCAAGTATAATCTTTGATTAAAAACTGTATTCACAGTAGAGCTTCGATTGCTGTTGTTTAAAACATTCTAAAGCTATAATGGATTTGTAAACTCATGCAAAAAACAGGCTTGGCTTCCTTATTATAAAATGCATCAGCAGCAGCTGTAATCATTTGTGGTCAGAGAGGCCAGCTTGTTCCTGGTTGGGTTGTGGCTTTGTTTAGAATTAAGAGGCTTATAAAGGAAGCCATAGAAACCCTGAGTTCCCCAATTGCTGTAGTACAGGAAACAGGGCAGTTAGTCAGCATCCATTGTCCTGACCAGATTGTTTAAGATGTAATTTCAAGACAATCTGAAAATACCACATGGCTCAATTATTTGGTTATTCAACATCAGACTCATTCTTACCAAGGTTTGCTTTAGGAACCATTGTAGGAAGATTTCTGCAGCTTTCATAAAATACCTATTTATGACATTGTCATTAGGTTTCAAGCCCTTTATGTAACAATCAGAGATGGATGTGAGAAAGGGAAGTCTGTCTCCCCTGGGTTGCTGGTGGGCTTTATTTTGTCAGCTGGCTGTGTGACTGTGCTGGACAGCATCATTGCTAACCGTGGTGAAATGAATAAGCCCAGCGGCACCCACGCCAGCACGAGCTATGAGCAGCTGCTCAGGTGAAGTTTGGAAATCAGTGTCCACCATTGGAGCATCAGCCCATGTGACTTTCATTTGGAGGCACCTGTTTCAAGTCTTAGTTTTTTCTGCCTGGGGTCATTGTGTGACTCTCTCTGTTTTAGCTGTTCCACAGAACAACTGCCCACCTCTTTTCATACACAGTGAATTCAACCACGCAGTGCATGGCTTAGATTCTGCAGAGCCTGTATTCTAAGGCCATCCGTTCAAAACACACCTTGAGATTCCCTGGAAACCCACTCCTCTAGTCCTCGTCTCCCTGGCTGTTACTTTGAGGGCTTCCCAAAGGGAATGTGATCCTGTGCCACACCTGAGGATGCTGAATCACCCCTGGGGGTGCAGGGACAGGCAGTTTTTAAAAGCTCCCCAGGTGATTCTGATGTGCACCTCCCACTAAAACCAACTTGTAATGGTTCTATTGTGTCTTTTGAAGAAAAAAAAAATGTAACCCACCTGAGATTCTTAGACAAGAACTAAAAAATAAAATTGACATTTTAAAGTCGATGTGGTTAAAGCATTATGGAACACATTTGTTGTCTTTTGATAACTTTTTGTATTACTCAGAAAATGCATCCATGCTTCTGATGACATTTTCCTTGGAAAGGGCAAGGCAGAGGTGGTGGGGTGGGTGGAATTTTATAAGTGACTGAATAAGTTCCTTTGCACTGCTGGTCCCAGGAAGTTTTTTTTTTTTTTTTTTTTTTTAGTATTTGAGACTCCCTATCCTTATCTAAGGAAGAGAGGTTTGCTTGGAGCTTCTTAAATATAATGATAAGAGACCAAGTGCTTCTCTTCCTGGATGTGCTTTCTGCACAGCTTTCATCGTTGTGGTTTCTCTTTCTGCACCTAACTGGTGCTCCCTGTCATTCTCTGAAGCTTGTTTCTTGGTCCTCCAAGAAACAGTCTGCTTTGGCCACATCCTTCTGAGACCTGAGTCACTACTCCTTGCTTCTGACTCCCAAATCTTTGGCCCCACCCTGACATTAGGTGCTACTTTTCCAATTACCCGTGACTTGTGTCTGCCAGAATGGACCCTGGCAACAGCAGCTTGGTCATCACCTGGGAGACAAGATGCAGACTCTTGGGTCCTATCAAGACCTACTTGAATCAGAGTCTGCATTTTAACAAGATCCCCAAGCACTCTGTATGCACGCTGCAGTGTGAGAAGCACTGGTCTATGGGACACCAGTTTCCCCACTCCTCTGCATTTCTTCTTTCTTTTCTTTTCTTGTTTGCTTGTTTTTTTTCTTTTTTTCTTTTTTTAAGAGCTAGTCTTGCTGTGTTGCCCAGGCGGGGCTCTAACAGCCCTCCCACCTTGGCCTCCAGAGTAGCTGGGACTACAGGTGCATGCTACTGTACCAGGTTCCCCCTCTACATTCTACTTAGACCCTACCCCATCCTTCTCTGTCAAGTTTGTCTATCCTCTTCTACTGCTATACAGTCTTGTTGTACTGCAGTACTGCTAGATAGTCTGTTATATAGACTACAAATTTTGGCTTCATTTTCTATTTCATTCTTCCTTCCATTCGTTGGAACGTTTACTAACTGCCTACCAGACCTAGGTTTGGAGGTACAATGAGCAAAAACAGACCTAGCCTTGTGGGGCTTGACATCTAGTAGGAGAAGCAGATATTAAATGCACATCATCAGTTATAAGTGTGAAATGAGGATAAGCACTAGTGAGTGCACTCTGTCACACAAATCTGTGACTGGTTAGGGAGACCAGGGAAGGCTTCCTGGAGGAAGTGATGCTTGTACTGAGCACTGACGGTGAACTGGAGTTAATCAAATGAAGAGGAGCAGGAAGAGCTTTGTAAACAGAAGGAATAGCATATGTAGAGACCTAGTTCATCAGAGAAAATTTGTGGAGAATTAATAAAAAGAACGTTAACTTACTCTCAGGCCCTTCATCTTTATTTGCTCTTCCACCCAACACTGTCAGATTTATATCTTCACCATTCCCTGAGCCAATGTGATTTGTAGAATTGCTTCACGTATCCTTTTTTTTTTTTTTTTTTTTTTTTTTGAGACAGAGTTTTGCTCTTTTTGCCCAGGGAGTGCAATGGCGAGATCTCAGCCCACTGCAACCTCCGCCTCCTGGGTTCAAGTGATTCTCCTGCCTCAGCCTCCAGAGTAGCTGGGATTACCGGCGCATGGCGCCATGCCTGGCTAATTTTGTATGTTTAGTAGAGATGAGATTTCACCATGTTGGCCAGGCTGGTCTCAAACTCCTGACTTCAGGAGATCCGTCTGCTTCGGCCTCCCAAAGTGCTGGGATTACAGGTACATGCCACCATGCCTGGCTAATTTTGTGTTTTTAGTACAGACAGGGTTTCATCATGTTGGCCAGGCTGATCTCGAATTCCTGACCTCAGGTGATCCGCCCTCTCCGGCCTCCCAAAGTGCTGGGATTGTAGGCGTGAGCCACTGTGCTCGGCTTCTTCATGTATTCTTTGTAGAGGCCTAGAACCTCCCACCTACGTAATCTCTGTGATATAGTCATGTCCTCAGTTGCACACCTTTCCAGTCTTTTCGCCTACTTCTCCACCATTGAAATCACCAGTTAAACCAGTTTCCTTACTGTTCCCTAATACCATGGTCAGATTTTGAATGCCCTCTAATTCCCTCTTCATAAATATTATACTCTCTTTTTCAAAAAAGGAAACTTGTTATTAAAACATACGTATGGAAAAGTACACAAATCATAAATGTAGAGCTTAGTAAATTTTCACAAAGTGAGTATACCAGTGTCATTAGCACCCATATCACAAAATAGAATATTAAAAGCATCCCAGAAAACCCATCTCTGCCTTCCCCTCACTACACACAAAGGTAACCATTATCCTTTCTTCTATCAGCATTGATTAGTTTTGCCTGGTTGTAAACTTTATATAAATGGAATCATGCAGCAGATAATCTGTTGTGTCTCCTGTCTTTTGTTCAACATTAAAGCAATTGATTCACATTTTACATGTAATGGTAGTTTGTTTATTTATTTTGCTTTATAGTAGTATATGGTATAACTGTACCACAGTTTATCCATTCTACATTTGATAGATGGGGTCTTTTCCAGTTTAGGACTATTACGAAGATTCTTTTTTGTTGTTGTTACAAATTATTATTTTATTAGATACATATTTTGGTCCAAATCTTTGAATTGTCGTGACTTACAAAAAAAAATTTTTTTTAACTTATAGGTTCTGAGTACATGTGCAGGTTTATTATATAGGTAAATTGAGTGTCTTGGGGATTTGGTGTACAGATTATTTTGTCAACTACATCATAAGCATAGTACCTGATAGGTAGTTTTGCGATCCTCACCCTCCTCCCACACTTCACCCTCACATAGACCCTGGTAGCTATTGCTCCCTTCTTTGTGTCCATATGTTCTCAAAGTTTAGCTCCCACAAGATGCTTTCATGTCTTTTAGTGAGTGAATATACATTTTTCTGCTGGGAATGTGCCCATGACTGAAACTGTTCTATCACAATAAATGCATATGTTGAGCTTTAGTAGATACTGTTCAGCAGTTTTCCATCGTACAGTGGTTGCACTGAGTTATGCTTTCACCAGCAGCATGTGAGAGTTCTGGTTGCTCCACACCCTCCGTGGTTTTGCCAGTCTTGAATCGTAGGGGTTCTCTGGTGGGTGTGTGGTACTATTGCTTTCTGGGTTTAATTTGCATTTCTTTGACAGCTATGTGGTTGAGTACCTCTTTTTGTTTTCTTCCTATTTTCTACAGGGTTTTCTGTTACTTCCTCTCACTAGGTCAGCGGGAGCACTTCATGTATTCTTTGCAGACATATATATTGCGAGTATCTCCTCCCACTCTATTGGTTGCCTTTTTGCTGCCCCTAAATGGTGTCTTTCAATGAATAGAGATCTTTAGTTTTGATATCAGTTTATCAATAAGTCTTTTCATGTTTGAAATCATATTTATACCATGTTTAGTTCTGTAAAACCTTAGAGGTAGAACACAAATATATAAAATTGTGAAACATAAATAAAAACTTAAAAGCCTGGGAAATATAAATTAGAAGACTCAGACCAGGGAGGTAATAAGACATGCAAATAAGCCACAGAATTCTATGAACGTATAATTTAGCAATACATTTTGCTTAGAGCACCTTAGAAGTCAAAACTCAATTGGAAACATGATCTGCTATGTAGTTCTCATTATCTGTGAGTCCCTCAGACAGTATTGATAGGATAGGATCTGACAGGTATCTGCACTCACAGGTAACTGGCGATTCGCATATCAAAGCACTAATGGGTATATCTTATGTTACAGGTTATTCAGCGATAGTTATGACCTCCCGGTTACGTGCGTTGGGTGGAAGAATTAATAATATACGCACCTCGGAATTACCCAAAGAGAAAACTCGATCAGAAGTCATCTGCAGCATCTACTTTTTAGATGGCGTGGTACAGACCTTTAAAGTTACTGTAAGTTCTCTACTTTTTTTTACTTTTCCTGACTTAATGCTCCTAACAAATAGTTTTCATCTCTTGGCTTACAAAATGAAGAAAAAAATATTTTAAAATGAAAGCTTGAGATCTCAGATCTTGTATGTTGAGATTGCACTGGAAATACTTAAAAATGTTGCCCCCCGGCTGGGCACGGTGGCTCACACCTGTAATCCCAGCATTTTGGGAGGCCGAGGCGGGCATATTACGAGGTCAGGAAATCGAGACCATCCTGGCTAACATGGTAAAACCCCGTCTCTACTAAAAATATACAAAAAATTAGCCAGGCGTGGTGATGGGCGCCTGTAGTCCCAGCTACTCGGGAGGCTGAGGCAGGAGAATGGCATGAACCCGCCAAGCAGAGCTTGCAGTGAGCCGAGATCACACCACTGCATTCCAGCCTGGGCGACAGAGCCAGACTCCGTCTCAAAAAAAAAAAAAAAAAAAAGTTGCCCCCATTTCACCTCTGCCCTGAGAGTCTTCCCCTCGCTTCTGTGTGACGTGAACTGTTTGATGCTCATACGTTGGTGCTTCTGGGAAGTCCTCATCCACTTTCTGAAGGAGACTGGTTTGGGAAGTGGATGAGGACTCCATGAAAGCTCCAACATCTGGAAGCATCGTGGCGCCCTATATGTGCTTCCTTAGAGCCCATGTCAGGTTGCATTTTTTCAGATAGTGATTAGGGTTTATGTTGCCTGTGAAACTGAGCTCCTTGAAAACAAGAAAGAGTAGAAAGGGTGTTGTTTCCCCTGTGCCTGGCACAAGGCTAGGCACACAGCAGGTGCTCGTTAAATGTGTGAGTGAGTGGGCTGTGAAACAATCAGCCTCACAGATGGCAGGGCTTGGGGAGGTCCTGGCTCATCCCACTTAAAGCCTGTGGCAGAGCCAGCACTAGAAACGAGGTCTCCAGTCTCCCAGGCCAGCCACAGGAAGATCCTGGGACTGTGGCTGCCTATGGTGCCCTCCCACTCCAGTCACCACCCAGCCCGTGACCTTTGCCCATCTCTTCCATCCTCTGGCCAGTCCTAAAGGAGTGAGTCCCAACCTTGAACTGGCTGCTAGGGTCTGCCCCCACCTGTAAAGTTCAGTGTGCAAGGAAAGGCATCAGAAGAGAAGACAGAATGAGAGAACAATTGAGGGAACAATAAAAGGCCACAAGAATGCAAAGGGTAACAAAGACGGATCCCTGGGTCTTCTGCACACCCCATACAAGTTTGCCCACTGCTGATCCCAGGTGATCATGGACCTTGATGCAAGCAGGAGGAGAAGGCAGTTTGTGTGGAGTTTAGTGGGTGCTGTATCTCCTTTTCAGCAGGGATGGGGCGGTGGCCCAGTGCCTTGGCTGCAGACGTCTCCCTGTCAGTGCAGAAGACTCAGGTGGATGACCAAGGTCATGGAAGTTTGGACCCTTCGCCTGGCAGAGAGTGGAAATGGGCAGTAGAGATGGATGTTTCCCAGCCTTCTGCTCTACTCTTCCACCCACTTCCGCAAACACCCAGGCCTCCAGCTATTCCCCAGTGTCAGGGCATCATTTTTTTTTGTAGGTGGGAAACGTTGTTGTAACAAGTGAAGACTCCAGCAAGGAAATTCAGTTGTCCAGTTAGGCATCTCCAAAGTCTAGTTACGGGGGCTACAACATATACCTGTGACCTGTTTCTTCAGAAGCCAGTTTGGACGAAAACATCCTCTTAGGAGGACTGTTCAAAAGAATATTCTGCGAATCTGGAAATGTTCTGTGTCTGCACTAAACCCCAGGGAAGCCCCCCAGCCACATGTGGCAATTGAACATTTGAAATATACCTGAAGAACTAATTTTTTTTTTTTCCCTGAAACAAGGTCTTTCTCTGTCACCCAGGCTGGAGAGCAGTGGTGTGATCCTGGCTCACTGCAGTGTCAACCTCCTGGGCTCAAGCGATCCTCCCACTTCAGCCTCCAAAGCAGCTGGGACTATAGGCACACGCCACTATACCAATCTAATTTTTTAGTTTTTTGTAGGTCTCACTAACTTGTCCAGACTGGTCTCCAGTTCCTGAGCTCAGGCGACCCCCCCACTTCAGCCTCCTGAAGTGCTGGGATTGTAAAGCATGAGCTAGCAGGCCCGGCTTCAATTTTTTATTTTATCTTAATGAAAATGGAAGCAGTCTTTAGTAGTTCATAGTCCCCACTTTGGATTGCTCAGCTTTGGTGAACATTCTTAAAGTGTGTCAGAAGCTCCTACGATGTGTGTTAAAGATGTCAATCCCTTGTCCTGCCTGGGTGTTTTGAAACTTGCTCTCTGTGGGGTGGGGCCTGAGAATCTGCGTTGTAATTTCTCCCCGAGTTATCTCGATGTGCCATGCAGTTGGAGAACCACTGATTTAGGAGTCTGTTGGCAAGGTTGTAAATATTTCCCTTAAAAAGCAACTACTTTGGTTCTGCAGAACCTTGTCTTATATCTGATTTCCTTTTAACATAATGTTTCGTAGAATTTTGTGATTACACAAACTTCATGAAGGTCACAAATGTCTCTTCCAGATGCTATACACTAATAGTTTAGTATGTGTCTGGTTTCTTTGTTAAAATATGTGTTTGTCTGTCTTGGAGCTGTTCTTTAACCATATATCCTATTCCTGACAAGAACATGAGTGTTTGTTAGTATGTAACTCATGTATTCATTCCGCACATGTTTATTGAGCACTTACTATGGGCCAAGATTTGTTCTGGTGCAAAAAATGGCAACAGTGCACAAAATAGAACAAAATCCCTGCCTTTTTGAAGCCAACATCCCAGTGGGGGAGATGGGCCATAAAATAATGTGCGCTGAGTCAGGCGGTATTAAGTGCTTTGCAGAAAAATAAAGTAGAACAAGAGGGAGAGGGTGCCAGGGCAGGGTGAGGTTACCATTGTATAGACGTAACCAGGGAAGTCCCCACTGTTGAGACGAAAGAACCATGTGGTCGTCTGGAGGGAGCACGTCCCAGGGAGAAGGAACAGTGGTGCAAAGGCCTTGAGGCTGGAGCCCACTTCCTTTGGTTGCAGAATACAATAGAGTCTGGAGTGGAATGAGCAAGAGGGGAGGATAGCAGAAGATAAGGGCAGAGAGATAGCAGGGCTAGGGTGGGGGATCGCATGTAGCGTTGCGGATCATTCTGAGGGCACTGGCTTTTTTTCCTACACGAAGTGGAAAGCACTGGGGCTCTGTCCACAGTTGATGATAGGAGGGAAGGGGCTGAAAGACTGGTGTGGCAGTCCAGGGCAGAGATGATGACCATTGGACATAGTGGCTGTGTGGAGCTGGCTAAGAGGAAACCAAGTCCAGAAGTGCTTTGGAGGTGGAGCCAATAAGGTTTGCTGATAGATGGGATTTGAAATGCGAAAGAACAGGAGGCCTCAAGGTGACTCCCAGGTTTTTGGCCTAAGCAATGCAGCAAAATAGAGTTACAGTTTATTGAGATGGGGAAGACTGTGGGAAGAGCAGGTCTGAGGGTAGAAGTAATCAGTTCTCCTGTGGGCATGTTGCAGTGGAGAGGCCTGTTATTCATCTATGTAGCAGTGTAGGAATGGTATGAGATAAAAGTGTCAGGAGGTTAGGGAAAAGAGATCCTGGCTGGGGATACAGATGTGGATGTCACCAGGATAGAGATGGGATTTCAAGCGTGAAACTGGAGGAGATCCCCTGAGAAGCAAGTAGATGGAAGCTGCAAATGGTGCTTAAGCATAGGAGAGGTGAGGAGCAGGCACTAAAGGAGTCTGAGAAGGACCAGCGAGGGAGGCAGGAGGAGGCCAAGAGCGAATGTCTGAGAATCCCAGCAGAAGGAGGAGTGATCAGCTCTGAAAAGGGGAGAAGGCAAGCACCTACCCCAAGTGAGCATCATAAGAAGCCTTAGAACAGGCTGGGTGCAGTGATTAGTGCCTGTAATCTCAGCACTTTGGGAGGCCAAAGCAGGAGGATCCCTTGAGTCTAGGAGTTTGAGGTTACAGTGAGCTATGATTGTACCACGGCACTCCAGCCTGGGCAATGGAGTGAGACCCTGTCTCTAAAAAAATAAAAATAAAAGTCTTAGAGCCTGGCAAACAATGAGCACCCAAAAGTTCTTAGTTATGAACATCATTGTTCTTATCACGTGGCTGCCACCCCAAGCTTCCAGCAGCCTGGTTCAAAGCTGAATCCCATGGAATTTGAGAAGTTGGAGGCCCTGGTTGCAACTTGGAATATCCCTCACTTTGTACCTTTCTGTGTGTAGGAATTGTTTGCACAGTCTCATTCAGACTCTTTAGCCCAGCCCACCTTGTGACCAGGAGCAGGTGTCAGGGAAGCTGACTTGAATATTAGTCGTTCTTATCTCAGTCCAGGGTGCGAGCTCTTGTGGTGACCTGGTGCAGCAAAGATGACCTCTTGCGGGCAGGGGCCAGGCCAGGAGGCCTTTTCTTATTATAAATGTGTTTTTTATTATATTTCAATTTATCTTGAGAACCTGGTGAATTATGCAGAATAGATACCTGTATATGTGAATTATGCACTCCAGAGGAGGAGGTGTAGTGGGAACAAACAGACCTGAGTCAGGCGGTCCGACTGTCCCTCAGCTGATGGGGCAAGGCATGGAGCCTCTCAGTGCCTCTACTCATTGGCAAGGGAGATGGTAATGACTAGTACACTTTGCAAAGTTGCTGCAAAGATTAGAGACCATATATAAAAAGCCCATTGGCATAATGTCTGGCTCCTTGTAGATGTTCAGTAAATTGTAGTTAATAATATATATTAAGTGTAATATAAAATCATATATAAATAATTCCAACAAGGGGAGCAGCTAGCTCTTTGACATGTGGAGGGAGTATCTGGTAATGTGCAACGTGTAGACTCCCACCTGTTGTGATTCTCTTGTGATGAACGGTGCCCTGAACAGAAGGAGCAGGAGGTATAAGCGCTCTTGGGCAGGAAAGGGGGCATGTCCAGGAAATGGGCGTGCCTCATGTTCCTACATTTCAGACCAAATAATCTGAAGCTGCCCCAAAGAAGTCTCTGCAGGAGGGGCTTGATAGTTACCTAATTCTCCCAATGCTGGTCACTGTGACCTATTTTCAAGTACATTATTTGCTCTCAGGCACTCAAAAAAAGGAGCTACCTTTGCCTGGTCTATTTCTGACTCATATTGTCCTTTAGTTAAATGGTTTGGTTCAAAGGATTCCTGCAAAGTCTGCCTGTTAAAGTAGAATTTGCCATTTTCCAAGCACTCCATGCTGTTAGCCATTCCTGGGCCTTTGTGCCAGGCCATCTGATCCAAAGGCCTGTTTTTAGCTCCTGCAGCTGGAGGGCAGGGGTGATGCTTGACCCTGTCCTCCTCTCGAACCCAGATTGGCGGTTGCTTCCTCTAGGACCCTGGTCGAGATGACCATTCTTGTGGTCCCCTTGGGTGTCCACTGTGCCTCGACTGTTTCACAGTCCTCGACGGCCTTTGACACTCTGTTACAGCCACTGTCTCCACGGCTGGGGCAGGAAAAGGGAGCTTCTTATAGCCCTGTCCCCATTCCCACACCATGCCTGCCCCGTAAACATGGAGCAGGGAAGGCAACGGAGTCCTGCTCTGGAGAGACGTGTGGCTTCTCACTTCAGATGACGGGAGGGGGAAGCAGAGAGGCAGATAATCCCACAGGGTGGCACAGGCCAAATCACTCTGACGGCATTTTGAATGGCATTTGAGTATTTTTAGCTGTCTTCCTTTAGGCTGTTAGGTGAGAGCTTTCCTTTCCTGGACATATACTTCGGTGGCTTCTCCAGGAGTAGGAGCCACAGGTGTGTCCTGAGGAGCCAACAGAAACTGCCCAGGGGTTAGCATTTCATTGTGGATAATCCACAGGAGGCCACGGGGAGTTAACTGTGATTATGAGAGCTGAGTTTTCCGATTTAGACATTATCACTTGGGAATTGCAGCTAAGGGGGAAGGAAGAAATCTTAGACAATTAAATTAAACTCGTATTGTCTTAAATTGTGTTGATGTCGTTTTTCTTAGCCCTACTTCCCATATGTGCTGTGTGGCTTCTTAAAATTTATTAAAGCTTTTCTTGTGGTGGGAAGTGTGTGTGCATAGCATTTCTGAGTGTGCATAGCATTTCTGAATATTTTAACTCTTTTTTTGCCTACAGTAAAGACGTTTTTACCACCAATTAATTTAAGACTTTTCCCACTTGATAATTTCTTTTGTTCTAGAAACAAGACACTGGCCAGGTTCTTCTGGATATGGCGTACAACCACCTGGGTGTGACTGAAAAGGAATATTTTGGTTTACAGCATGATGACGACTCTGGGGACTCTCCTGTAAGTGCCATTTTAAAAGAATGTGCTGAACTCCTGCACGATTTGCTTTTATATTTTATGTTTTCTTGTCCAACAGAGATGGCTGGAAGCAAGCAAACCCATCAGGAAGCAGTTAAAAGGTTGGTGTGATCTTTTCATTTCAGTCGAACATTAGGTGTTAGTGTATCACAGTCTGTTTCTCCCCTCCAATCATCAGTTCCTGTGACATCTGGTACCTGGAGTTCTGGGCATCCAGGAGTCATGAGTGAGCTGACTTCTCCCTGTCTGACTTGTGAGTCAGCAGAGATGCTTCCAGATCAGCCTTCTAGGATCCGCCCCAGCTATGGGAAAGAAGGGGAAAGGTGAGAGTAGGCAGCTCAGAGCAAGGGAACCCACATTTCTGTATACAAGGAAGGAGAAGGAAGGAGGATGGCCTTTCTTAGTCTGCTGTGAGAGTCAGGGTGGAAAAGGGAGACAGAGAGATAGACAAACACAAACACCTCATACTTTCCAACAGCATAGTTGCATTCATGGAAAACTGAGCCGTAGGTAGGTAATGTCACCAGTACCAAAGTCTTCCAAACTACCGCTTATCTCTTAGAAGTGGATCCCAATGCTGCAGTTCACTCCTAGTTGGGTGGCCAGTCAGGCCACACCGTAGCCCACTCTCTGCCCTAATCTGCTCTGAGCCTGATGTTCCAGCATTGCCAGCATTGTTCCCCTTTATGCCACTCATGCCCCAGACAAACCTGGCTGATCTGCAGGGCCTCCCAGTGCCTTCCCTCAGTCTGTTTCATCTGCTGGAAATGCTTTTCCCTTCCACTTCCCTCGCGAAATCCTGCCTTTCTTCAAGGCTGCTCAGATCTCATTTCCTCTCCTAGAAACTGTGAGTGACTCCCTCGACATTCTATTAGATTTACCATCTCCCATGTTGGGGCTCTGAACGCTCTTGTCCTCATGTTTGTTAATTGCCTTTACTTCTGTCTCAGAACTGGCAAGTTCCTTGAGGTTAGGACCCTTGTTGCATTTCTCTCTGCATCCCCAAGGTGCCCAACTCAAAAAAAGTGGCCAGTGCATGGCGGAGTGGAGAAGGTCAGGTGGATTTGTGCACGCAGATATGCATACACAGGATGCCCCCCAACACACACACACACCTGCTTCAGCACCCAGGGAGGAAGGAGTAGACACAGTGGCCTTCACTCCCATGTCACTGCTGCCCCCACAGGAAGCCAGATTCTCAAAGTTCTTCCCTCCCATGAGCTGCGTCCTCCTCATTCAGAAGTACCCGTGGGAGCCTCAGGGCAACTTACAGACAAATACCTGCCCCATCCAAGTCCCTAGGAATGAGTCCACACAAGGCATGAATAGGTACTGTCATTCATTCTCTCATTCATGCTTTCAGTGAACATATCCTGAGCTCAGACTGTGGCAAGGTGCGGGGCTAAGCCCTGGGAATCCAGTCCAGATCAAATTTGGACTATCCCCTCAAGGCCCACAGCCAAGTGTGCAGACAGCCCAGAGAGTTCGACATTCTATGATAGTAGTAAGCACACGATAGAGGACAGCCAGAAAGACAAAGAGGCTAGGCCTGCAGCGCAGAGATGACAAGTTTTAGAAGAGGGGAAAGGGAGGTGAACAAGCATCCCAAGGCAGCAGGAGGACATCGTTCTCCCCGATGTGCATATTGTTATAGCGCCATCCACTGGTACTTAGACATGTGGACAGGTGTACTTGGGCACACACCCATGAGGGATTCTTTGAACACATGCTACAGATAAAGAAAGAAAGCACTAAAGATCAGGGAGGGTAGAGTTCAGGATGAACTAAGGTAGAGGAGGAGATCTAGCAGGTTAGTGAGAAGGACTTGAGTTGCAGAGAGCAAGAAAGTGCTCAGTGCCTAGATAGGGCTGGCGGATATTTACTGAGCGATGATGGTGAAATTGACATGAAGATGATCTCGGGATCTTAGCAGCATGATCTGATCTCCTGTTGCTGTATCTATGAGAAGAAATGGACTAGTTTTATCCACACAAGCGAATTGACTCTGAATGTTGATGTATAAAGCCGTATTTAAATATGTTCATTGTCTGATTTACTAGTATACTAACTTAATATACTTTGCATTAAAAGCATGAGATATTTTGTAGTTTCAAAATGAGTTTGAAATGTGGTAGAGCAGATCTCAGTACTCTAATTCTGGTTTTGTCACCAGCTGTGTGACCTAAGGCAAGTCACATCTCTAAGTCTTTGGCTTATCTGTAAAATGGGGCTACCAGTAGCAGCCTAGCCCACTCATCGTCATGGTGGTGTCAAAATGCAGGAATGTACATGAAAATGCTTGAAACGTATAAATGGCTACACAAATGCAGGCTATTATTTCTTTGTAAATTTTGCATAATAATGCTGATTTAAGGATTTTTAAAATTCCTAATACAGATAACGGAGTGCAGTGTTTAAACACAGCCCTAAGATAAACGTGTGATAGGAAGTAGATGATAACTCAGTCTGTGCTGATGTTGCATAAATATTTTGCTTTTTGAAGACGTGGAGATTTCTGAAACAATCAACTAACTTATGTACTCCATATTTGAAATTAGCCCTTTTATAATGGAAAAAGCTATGGTTGAGTGAAAAAAATGGGTCACTTATGGAAGAGAAGCAACTTACATACATTGACTTTGTCAAAGGGAAAATTTAATTTGTTTTTGAAAAATGTTGTAGGAGGTTTCCCCTGTACCCTGCATTTTCGAGTAAGATTTTTTATACCTGATCCCAACACACTGCAGCAAGAACAAACCAGGTAACAACATTTTTTTAAAGTTTTCTATTTAGTGTATAAAAATGAGTAACCACTAAAAATGTACTCTTCATTTTATTACTATGGCCAAATAACTTCATTTGGGTGTAACTGCACCAACAATGATGATCCAAGTAAAAATCTGGGGTGCACATACTGACATTTTAATCAGCTAATGAGTTTTCAGTCTTGGGCCTGCTTCTCTTATCTCCTGATTTGGTGCCATTCCCAGCATACTCCCATCTGCCACCTCCTACCTCTCCCACCTCCTTCCACCTCCTGGGCCTCTCCTGCCTGCTGAACACTGTGCTCAAAGGACGAAAAGTCATTTTCTACCAATGTAGGCAGGATGTAGAAGACAAATTTGTAAAATAGTCATCCACAGGTCAAACAGCGTGATGTCTCTGAAGAGCTAAAATCGAGGCTCTTGAAGATAACAAGACATCTCTTGTTATAAGAATTTCCTTTCTTTTTTTTTGTTTTGAGACGGAGTCTCTCTCTCTGTTGCCCTGGCTGGAGTGCAGTGGTGCGATCTTGGCTCACTGCAACCTCTGCCTCCCAGGTTCAAGCGATCCTTCCACCTCAGCCTCCCAAGTAGCCAGGATTACAGGCAGGTACTACCATGCCTGGCTAATTTTTTTTTTTTTTTTTTTTTTTTTAAATTTTTAGTGGAGATGAAGTTTCACCATGTTGGCCAGGCTGGTCTCAAACTCCTGACCTCAAGTGATCTGCCTGCCTCAGCCTCCCAAAGTGCTGGGATTATAGGCATGAGCCACCAGGCCAGCTTTGTTATAAGAATTTTCTATCAGATCCCCAGTTTGCAAGAGGTAGAAAGGAGAGCAGGCTGGATTCAGCTTGTCTTCTCAGTGAATCAGCAAGTGCAGGAAATATGTGAACCAGATAAGGGAAAGAGGACTGTGATAGGAGTTGTTTACGCCTCAGGGCTTGGAGTCTCTCCCGACCCTGGGCTGGTACGTGGGTTTTTCTGGGTGTGGGGGACAGAGTATTTGGAATGGAGGAGGAGAGTGTCGCACAAGAAAATTGTTGCTGTTTTAACACAGACTGCACAAACAAACTTTCCCTCCCCTGTGGCAATGTTAAGCCCTTTTATTAGTGATCCATTTATTTGGGTCAATAATATTTGATTTGGAAGCTATTTCACCAGAAAAAAAGCAATAGATGCTTTATTGAATCCTGTTCTACATTCATCGTGGCCAAAAGACATAATCAAGGAGGCAGCATTAACTCAGGCACAGAGTGCTATCTTCTTTATTTTTTTGGGTAGTAATTACATCACATTTTAACTTGTAATACGTTGAAAGGCCAAATATTAATCTGTTACTGTATTTTGCCTTCTTTGTGCATCTCCTCCCTCTACTCTAGCAGACATTGGGGATTTGACTGTATTTTTTATTATATTACATTTTAAGCCAGTGTCCAAGGTGTCTGGTATGACACATCAGGTGACCACACAGAAGCATGTCCTGTCCTCTGAGTTTTCTCCATACCAGCTCTTTATGCTGATAGACTGGGGATGGGATAGAAACACTCAGCCCAGCAGGTTACTTCATAAGCTGACGGACACAGAGCTGGTGATGGAATCTATAAGAATGTGTTTGAAATGACCCTACCAAAGTTTCCTCAGGCCAGTGCTAAATAACATGCTCTGGGTCAGGCATGATGGCTCACACCTGTGAGCTTCCCAGTACTTCAGGAACCCAAGGCAGGAGGATCACTTGAGGCCAGGAGTTTGAAACCAGCCTGGGCCACATAGCGAGACCCTGCCTCTACAAAAAATAAAATTTGAAAAAGTTGTCAGGTGTGGTGGTGCATGTCTCAGTGTCTCAGGAGGCTAACTAGGAGGATCGCTTGAGCCCAGAAGTTCA
The DNA here is from genome assembly GCF_047675955.1 of Chlorocebus sabaeus. Taxonomy (NCBI): domain Eukaryota; kingdom Metazoa; phylum Chordata; class Mammalia; order Primates; family Cercopithecidae; genus Chlorocebus; species Chlorocebus sabaeus. The sequence goes on along the minus strand of NC_132915.1, from coordinate 79,374,224 downwards.
AGGCTGCAGTGAGCCATGATCAAGCCATGTACTCCAGCCTAAGTGATCGACTGAGACCCTGTTGCAAAAAAAAAAAAAAAGCTCTGTTGAAGGGATGTGTTAAAAACAACATGAATAATACATGTGTGTTTACATGTATATGTGTCTTTTATATATATTATATATAATGTGTGTGATTATATGTGTACATGTGTACGTGTGTGTGGTTCTAACCAGTGGAGTTTTTTAAAAATCACAACTCCATGGTAAAAATATATTTTGTTTCAGAATACAGTACACATATATAAATTACTGAAGCAAACGTTTTATAAAACTATAGTAAGTACCAAGTACTCTGAAGTTTTCTATTCTGTTTTATTTCCCTTTTTTTTTTTTTTTTTTTTTTTTTTGAGACGGAGTCTCGCTCTGTTGCCAGGCTGGAGTGCAGTGGTTTGCTCTCAGCTCACTATAACCTCTGCCTCCCGGGTTCAAACGATTCTCCTGCCTCCGCCTCCCCAGTAGCTAGGACTACAGGCATGCGCCACCAAGCCCAGCTATTTTTTGTATTTTTAGTGAAGATGGGGTTTCGAGGTGATGGCCAGGATGGTCTCAATCTCTTGACCTTGTGATCTGCCCACCTGGGCTTCCCAAAGTGCTGGGATTACAAGCGTGAGCCACCGTGCCTGGCCTTACTTCCTTTTTAAAAAAAAAATGCCAACTGTGACCCATTAAATTGATTGTATGACCAACTGGGAGGTTCCAACCCCAAGTCTGGACGGCACTGCCTAAACTAGTGATTGCCACCTGTCTCCTGCCTCCTCATAACACTAGAGCCCCAGGTTTGTGGCATCCACTGGGCACATTAGAGCCCTGCAGTGGCCGAACTTGAGGGAGAGGATTCCTACGGCCAGCACAGCCCGGGAGTTTGTCTACAGGGCCCATCCCGGCCATTGGCCATCCACTTCCATACCCTGTGGAAGAGAAGCCCACTTCTCTGGAAGCTGACAAAATCTTCCTGCTGAGCCTTCCTGTCTTTTGAGGGACATCTGTGGAAATGTAGGGCATTCATGATGGAGAGAAGCCTTAGGCACAAATGAAGGCTGCCTTCAGGTCTCCAAAGAGTAGTCATGGGAGAAGGGGAACTAGATGTGCAGGGTCATAGAATTGTGGCCAGTGGGTGGAGGCTACAGGGAGGCAGATTTTAGCGCAGAATGAGGAATAAACAGTGTGTGTGTCTCTTCTAAAATTCACTGGTTCATAACCGGCACCCCCCATCCCCACCTTCCATCTTAAGAAGGGTGGTATCCCATTGTGGAGTAGAATGTAACTATGACCTTCTGGGATTTCGGCACCAGATTTCTCTTAATGCAACAGGAGCCATGGTGGGAGCCACCCCCATAACTCTTACAGAGCTGGTGGGCCACCAGCACTGCCAGATATATATATATATTTTTTTGAAACAGGGTCTTACTATGTTCCAGCCCAGACTGGCCTCAAACTCCTGGGCTCAAAGGATCTTCCCTCAGCCTCCTGAGTAGCTAGGATTATAGGCACACACCACCACGCCCAGCTGCCAGATCATCTTATCTTGGACCAGGCTTCTACCATTAATTCATATGCTTAAAAAAAAAAATAAAAAAAACTTAAAAGATTTTACCTGTATTCCTGGCACATAATATCTTATCCCAGCTTTGTAGTTCCTGTTTAAGGAAATTCCCTCTGAAGGAAATTTTAGTTCTCAAGAGTCAAAGAAGGTGTATAGAGGTGGCATCTGTCCGTTTTTGTTTGTTAGGGATCTAGGCAGAGAGGTCATTACATTTTTCTGAAGTTGAGGTCACAGGTAGGGTACCCACAAGAGAGGTCATTACGTTTCTGAAGTTAGGCATCCCAAGCATCTCTTCTAAAGAACTATCCTGTATTCTAATTGTTAAATAAATGTCTTCTTCATTGTGAGCCTCCACAGCTGCTATTTCTGATAAATTTAGATCATTCTTTGCAAAATTTTATATTCTGGCAATCTCAAAACTAGGCTCCTTCAAGATTCCTAGGAAGTCTCCCAAACTTGGGTCGGGTTCCACTATTCTGGTTTCTTTGTGTATGATGCCACGGGGTTGACTCAGAAACTTTGCTCAATATATGACAAGGCAGCATTTGGTGAGTGGTGATCTCCATGTTTATCTTCTCATTTATATCCCTAGGAAGACATACTGATTAGCTGAGCTTGTCAGTGAAAGCCCAGATTCACCATTGGTTTATCTATAACTCTCCTTTCTCTTTTTTCTCTCAGTAGCACTGTAGGAGGAGAGAACACTTAATTCTGGTTGAATGTCAGCTTGGATAAACATAGAAACAAACTAGAAAGAAATGATGTTCTCCTAGGTGGAAAAGATGGAGATTCCAATACCAAATAGGTGTGAATCAGCAAATGTATGTTATACTGTCTCTCAAGGCCAGGTGTTCAATACATTGTGGGTAGTTAATTATAATCAGAGTAATAATATCAGAGTTACAACATGGATCCTAAGCTTTTTAGCCATTAAACATATAAGAAATTTGTAGCATAGTGAGTTTTTAAAATAACATGATCATCCAGGTTAAAATAAGACACACTGACCTCACATATCCTATCTGAGCTTCGATTTTGTCATCTGTAAAAACGGAGATAGCAGTACCTACCTTACAGAGTTATGAGGCTGAGATAAGAGGGAAAGTTACAAAGTGGTACCAGGTACACAGCCCAGAACTGTGCACATAGAAGGCTGTAATACTGTTTGAAGCATTCCCATCTCAAGCCAGTTCCCTGACCTTTATAAATTTGAAGGAATAATGAAACTGATTTGTTTAAATTGTCAAAATTATTTCTCTCCTGCGCCTGTGCACTTCTGCCCTGTCTATATTAGATTTCAAGAGATTTCCCTTCTGTCATCTTGGCCAGACACTGGAATATCTATCCCGTTTGAATGGGGGTTTATAAAAGCATGGGAGCTAGTGGCCAAGTGTCACATGTATGCCGCATCCCTAAATAGAAGTCTCCCCAGGGCGCTTCCTGACCTGCGCAATGCTGCCGACGGCTTCCTTTCCCCGCTCCCCAGGCAGAGGAGCAAATCACAGGCCGAGGGGCCTGCCACGACTTGCGCACAAAACAGGTCTGCAGTTTGGAAGTTACATTTGCTGGTTGCCCAGAGATGAGTGCAGAATTCAGCTTGGAGGTCTTGGAAACTTCTAGTTGACTGATGTTTATGCTTTTGCTGATGCACCCACAGTTCCTGGGACACAAGAGAATGCTCAGCTGGGGGTCTGTACCCCAGCCAAGGAGGTGTCTTCCCAGACTCCCCTCCTTTTAGCAACTTCATGCAGATGGAGCTTGGGTGGATGGATCCTGGCACGGTGTTCAGAACAGTGGCCCTGCCGGTGTGTGGGCACTGCCTGTGCAGAGCACCTGTGGTTTCTGGTCCTCGAGGGCAGGGGCACTCACTGACAGCGGAACCCACAGCACCAGCCCATCTTTGGTGGGCTGTTTCCACCCCATTCATCCCTGCTCAGCTCTTCATAGGACAGCCTGTGCTGGCAGAAAATTGCCCCCACCAGTCAAGACGTAGGGTATCAACATGAGCCATGAGTAATGACAGGGCAGCTTCGCAGAGCGTAAAGTAGCATCTGATACCTCGGACCAAAACCGTATTTTTATGTATCTTTCACATGTACAGCTCTTGTCTTTGACTCATCAAACTTTCTTTTTTTTTTTTTTTTTTTTTTTGCTTATTTCAGTTTGAGTATGAATTAATGAAAACAATTGTTTCATAGGCACTTGTATTTCTTACAACTGAAGATGGATATTTGTGAAGGAAGGTAATGAGAATTTTACATTTTTCTTTTCCTGTTAGGCTAGCAAAATTCCTGGTTTTAATCTAATGAGTGTTTATTTCTGGTAACAATATCAAATCTAAACGGAGTGGATGTGGAAAGCATCCTGTACAGCATTAGGCTTTGGACATCTGTTTTTATTATACCTCAGTCTTGGCTTAGAGAGGCTAAGGATTGATAACTTTGTTTCATGTTATTTCGGTTTTATTACAAAGGATGCAGCTATCTTTCTGGTAAAGACCTGAGAAATTTTAAAGGGAGGAGGAGACCCAGAATGTACAATGGGCTTCATTCAGGAAGGCAGATCGGGCCTAATTTAGGTCCACTTCTGAGCCCCTTAGTACCCACGGATGACTCATTTTCTCTCTGGGAGGCTTTTTGCTCATCTGCCTATCATTCAGTGCTGCTTGTGTTACCAAGACCATCTCAGTGACTAGAAGGGAGAGGAAATTCCAAGCCAGTGGTCCCTGAGCTACCTCGTTTTCTTGACTTAGGGAAGAAACTGCAGCAGGTAAACTGGTGGGAAGAGCACAGCTTATTCCCAATCTCTTCACCACACCCCCAACCCCTGTGAGTTTAGCCCTGGGGAGGAGGGTCTTCAGAGGCTAGCAGCGTGCTGTACCGTGAGAGAGTTGGAGTCTCACTGGGGAAATGAGACCATATCCCATGAAACAATTAGGAAACAATTAGAACCAATATGGGCAGTGGAGACCACAGTTGTCATAAGACTTCAGGAGCCCCTGCTGGTGTGAGCTAGAAAAGTCTTTGTAGATTGCTGGGATGAGCCAGAATTGGGTTGGGTAGAGAAGCGAGGAGGTGGATTTCCCTGGGCAGTGAGAAGACACCCCACCCCCGACAGCCCCACTTGGAAACCACATGCTGAGAGCTTACAGGAGAATAGAGAGGGCTGTTCGTGTCCTATGTAGGCGGGCATCTTACATCTAGCAGGCAGAAGAGAACTGTTGAAGGTTTTTAAGCAGGAAGGATGTGGCCATATCCACAAAGATAGTATCAGTGTGCACAAGGGAAGACTGAAAGAGGCCAGGGGTGGTTCAGTCTGGATGGAAGGGAATGGACAGCCTTCAAGGAAGCTGTTTTAGCATCCAGGCCAGAGACCTGGGGGCATGGCAGTGAAGTTTGTGGGGAGAGGAGGTGGAAAGGTAGAAACAAGAGACACCTTGAGGAAAGAATTTCCAGAGCCTGTTGACTGTTGAGCAGTCATAGAATTATAGAATTCTCATCACTTAGCTCATCCTCCCATTCAAGGTAGGAATGATTCACTTCCCCAGCACAATCTGCAGGTCTTTGGCCTTCTGCTTGATCACCCCCAGTGAGGGGGAGCTCACCCTTTCATGAGGCAGCATTTTTACATTTTAAGGTAACTCGAGGTTGAAATTACCAACCCCTCTCCTGGGTCCAGGCTGTCCTTAGCAGCTGTGGAAACCCATTCTGTCCTTCTCTTCTGCACACACAGTCTTTTCCACCGAAAGTTTGCAGTCCCCTTTTATGAGACAGGCACTGAACTGTGCTGGCCAAATAAGGCCAGGGCTTTTCCTCCTCAGGAGCTTTTAGTCTAACTCTCCAAATACTGGAAATGGATTGTCTTCAGTTTTTCTTCTCCAAACAAAATGCCCCTTGTTATCGCCAAGTGAGTGAGGGCAAATCTGTTGAGGCCCACATCCTGGCTTAGATGTCTGGCCCTTGTCAGGTCCTCACCACCTCTCTGAGGAGGGGGTCTCTGCTACCGAACGCTTCTCCGATGTGGATCAGGCTATTTGTAACTGTGGATCTTTTGACAGGCCCAGTGGAACATACTGAGCACTTTTCCTAAGTGTCAAGTTGTCCCGACTTGTTTGAGCTGTCCATGGTAGCTGGCACTCAAGGTATCATCTCCTTCTTTCCAAGATGGTTGATCTCGTCCAAACCCTTCACTTAGCAGGTGAAGACCCCGAAGCCCAGAGTGAAGGAAAAGGATGTGTTTAGGAACACGCAGCCAAGTTGAGAGCGGAACAGAGGCTTCTGGTGTTCCCTAGTATGTATTTGGAACACCATTCTTTGGAAATGTTTTTCTTTCTGACTTCTTCATAGGATTGCTTCTTCTGTCTAGAGGGAACCTCCTCTGCCTCTTTTCTAAGTTGTTCCTCAAATCCTATTAACCTGCTCTTTCTCCAGCAAGGACACTGGCTTAGATTTAATCGAACCCCATCTTGTTAGGAGAGCAAAGAGCTGATACTCATCCTGTTTCTGCCTGTCCTACCCACGGGCTCTCTAGATCTCCAGATGAACAAACAGATGGTGAGATCCCTGGACCACATCTGTAACCTTGGGGAGATTATTTGCAAGTCCCAGCAGGAACACAGCATCACTTGAGGAACGATGGGGGCCCCTCAGATAGGGAAAGTCGTCTTCGTATGCAGCTGCAGAACCAGCACACAGCACAGTGGACAGGAAGTGGAACCCCTGGAGGGCCACATTGTCAGAAAGGTGGAGTGATTCCCATCTTGGGTACTTCATGGGCTGCCATAGAAACTGTGTTCTCCACTTGCCACTGGGTTGCTGGGAAGAATGTTTTTAAAGTCCCGCAGGCTCCCAGTGTTGCTGTTAAAGATTCCTCCGTTTAACAGAGATCTCCCCACCCTGCTTCTAACCTGTTCTGCCCAGCAGTGACCCCTGCTCCAGGTCTGCTGGTGAGCTCCTGGGCAGGCCGTGGAGTCTGCAGTTGAATGCAGAAAAGAAAAGGGAGCAATCAGAGGATTCAAAATATGCCTAAGACAGAGGTGGAGTCATTGGCACAAACAGGGCACCTGGAAAAGCAGTGAGTTTAAGAGGAGAGGAGAACAAGGCCAACCCAAGTCCATGATTACTAGTGAATGGCACGAAGACTGAGAGACAGACAGATCACTGAACTCTGTAGATCTTCAGGAGGGTAAATAGATAAAGGAATCCGAAGTCATATAATTAGTTAATTTAATTAAGGAATTGCAGGTTTTAAAATTCAAAATACTTTTCTACTGGTCCCTCCTAAGAGGATGTTACTATTTTAGAAAGAGGGTAATCAAGAACCAAAGGGTCATTAGAACTCAGGAATTTAGTTAGAGAGCCCTATGATGAGTCTCCGGTCTTTACTAGAAAGATTTGAAGGCTGCCCATTGATCTCAGAGTATAATTTTTTCACTTTTTGTTTCCTCTTAGAGATACGAGCCTGACCCTTCTTGACCAGCCAAAGCGCTGGCCATCATTAGACCTTTAGCATCATGGTATTTGTGATGGCTATTATTTTAAACATGCAAAGGTTTTATTTTAAAAAATTTTTAGTATGTTACATTTACCTTTACTGTCTGAGATTGATTTGTCTCATAAAGTTGCATTTGTTACAATTCATGTTCTTTTGTAATGGTTGATCAAAGCAAAGAAAGACATGTGCTGCTTACTACCCATGATCTGTGAATGCTAGTTCTTGTGCCTTTGCTAATATGTTTTTCTTCTGACAGGTTAACCTGCCCTCTTAACTCAGCAGTGGTTCTAGCGTCCTATGCCGTACAATGTAAGTCACAAAGGGAGCATTTCACGGATGGACAGATTGTTCTGATCAGTGTATGGAGAAAGTCATTGGTTCCTCCTGCTTGACCAAGTCCCTCTTCCCCAGGAATCCTGCTGGACAGCGTATCTCTGGCTGTCCAGCTAGTCCTGCTTTTACCCAGACTGGCACTCTCCGGTATCATGGGGATGTTGGATTAAGGAAGGTGGTTAAGGCGAAAGGAGTGAAGGAGCTGTGGTGTGAAGTTTTCTCCAAGGGAGCCTGTCAGACAGTAGACAGCTGTTGCACATTGCATTTTCCAGAACCTTTGCTCAGGCATTTGATCTGATCTTCATACAAATCCTAGTGGGGCAAATACTTGTGTCAGTCATCTCTTATACACATGGAAACCTAGACCCAGCTAGGTTAAGGAATTTGCTAGAAGTCACCCCTGCTGCTTGTTTGGTGCTACTTTAAAACACTGCTGGGATCTTATGAATTTCTTTTTAGAGTTTCAATATAGCTAATGGATTGTATATTGATCTATACCAGGGCTATTCAATAGAAATATCATGTGAGTCATATATGTAACTCTTAAGTTTTCTAGTACCCTCATTAAAAAGGGTAAAACGAAACAGGAGGTTTTTTATGTTTTATTTAATGCAATATATTCAAAATATTAGCATTTTACCTTAATGTAAAAAGTTCTTAGCAAGATATTTTACATTCTTTTTTTTATACTAAGTCTTTGAAAATCAGTCTGGATTTTACACTGACAATACATCTCAATTTGGACTAACCGCATGTGGCTAGTGACTACCATATTGGTAGAAAGTCCAAATGGAATTTTCTTCAAGGCTGGTTTAAACTGGAGTAGGAATCCGCTCGTTCAGTCAGCAAAACTTCATCGAGGGCATATTCCCTTCCATGTCCTGCGGGTAGGTGCTGGGTAGGCATAATGAAAAGAACCAGATGAGATAGCCAGATGAGAGCAAAATGTCACTTGATAGTAGCAATACAGTTCATCAGCATAGTACTCAGGTAGAGCCGTTTGCAGCTCAAGACCTAAGAAATCTATACCTTCCCATAAGCCCAAACCATCTTGGCCTATTACCCTGTTGACCTACTGTGTGGTAGACAGTTAAGGCAGCAAGATGGTCAGGTCTGAGAGCAGGCACTGGCTGAACTACACACTCTGCTCTGGTCTCAGAACCAGCAAAATAGCAAGAGAAGGCTGACTGGGACTGCTGAGGTGGCCCTAGGTCTGCCTACTTCCCTACCAGCAAAGAACAGAAGTGAGGGAGGTGAAGAGCAAGGTGGCTGGACCTGCAGCTTACCCACCCATCTGCATGGAACCAGGAAGTGGAGGGCAGGGGACATCAAAGATGACCACCTGTGATCCTATTCACGAGTAAGACGAGACCCAGAGTTAGTCTCTCCGTTGATTTTGCATCTCCTCTTCCCCTAGTGGGAAGCTCAAGACAGGTGAATGGGCCTGGGTGGATTTGAACCTTCCCTTCTCCCTACAATATGCCTGGGACAGGCCCGGCCATGTCACATCCATATGGGAAGTGGCATGGTCACCAGTCAGCTTGTATTCTTATGATCTCTAGACCTTGTGAACTGTGTCTCTGCCAGGCCAATCAGCTGAGGAGACTGAGCTTCCCCATATCTCAGAGCAAGTTTGGTGTTCACAGCCTGAGCTTCAGGTTTATGAGGCAGGAGCACTAACTAGAATATAGGCACATTCAATTTAAATCCTGGCATCCCTGGCCAGGTGTCGTGGCTCACGCATGTAATCCCAGTACTTTGGGAGGCTGAGACGGGAGGATCCCTTGAACCCCGGAGTTTGAGACCAGCCTGGGTATTATGGTAGGACCCTGTCTCTGTGAAAACTAAAGAATTAGCTGGGCATAGTGGCGTGCACTTGTAGTCCTCATACTTTCTCAGGCTGAGGCAGGAGGATCACTTAGTCCCAGGATGTCGAAACCAGCATGGGCAACACTGTCAAACCCCATCTCTACAAAAAATAGAAAAATTAGCTGGGTGTGGTGGTACAGTGCCTGTAGTCCCAGCTACTAGGGAGACTGAGGGGGGAGTATCTATTGAGCCCCAGAGGTTGAGGCTGCAGTGAGCCATAATCACGCCACTGCACTCCAGCCTTTGTGACAGAGTGAGACCCTGTCTCAAAAAAAAAAAAAAAAAAAAAAATTCTAATGTCTCTGGTAACCAGTTATGTGGGATTGCCTCTCCAAATCTTGGTTTTCTCACCTGTGAAATTGAGGTAACAAGTGGTTTAAGACAGCTCTCAATATGGCTACTTGGTTCAAATTAAGCAGAAATGTGAAGGTGATCTGTAACTAAAAATTCTTTATTATTGGACCATCCCTGGCTGAGTCATTGAGAACTAGACTGGAGCCATATATGTAGGTCTTGCCTTTTCTACTTGTACCTGCCTGACTTTGAGCTTCTCCAGACCTCAGTTTCATGACCTGACACATGAGGATAATAAGTGTCTCCTTCAATGGTTGTAGTGAAGATGAAATGAGTTACTGTATGTAAAACTATTAGAATAGTGCATGGCACGTGGCAAGTGTTAGCTCTTACTGTATTTTCATTATCTGCCCAGAAGAAAGCTGTCAGGGAATTGCTTATTGTAAACAGTAAATTCTATTTAGAGTAAAATTTAAGAACCAAATAATTCTATGCCAGGCTTCAGTAGTCAGATTCCCTTCTGCAAAGAACTGATAGAATGGGGGCTAACGAAGTTGTGGGCACCTAAAAAGTACAAACTGGCTTCAGTAGAAATATTAACATCACTATCAAGCTAATAGAATCATGGCTTATCAGGCAAGCAGTTTTAAGTATAAGCTTTTATCCCTCCACCCTCAATAAATATATATATTGCAGAGCATACATTTCTTTAAGATTAATACTTGCACCAGGCATGGTGGTTCACGCCTGTAATCTCAGCACTTTGGGAGGCTGAGGCAGGTGGATTGCTTGAGCCCAGGAGTTTGAGACCAGCCTGGGCAACATGGTGAAACCATGTCTCTAGAAAATATACAAAAATTAGCCAGGTGTGGTGGTACACCCCTGTTGTTCAAGCTACTAGGGAGGCTGAGGTGAGAGGATTATTTGAGCCCTGGAGGTCGAGGCTGCAGTGAGCCATAATTGCACCACTGCACTCCAACCTGGGCAACAGAGCGAGACTCTGTCTCAAAAAAAATTAATTATTGTATATGAAATTACTGGATCAAAAGTTATGCCTACATTTTATGATATATTCTGCTAAATTCTTCCAAGAGAGGCCTCTAATATAAAGTCCAGCACAGTGGTTTGCACCTGTAATCCCAGCTACTCAAGACGCTGAGGTGGGAGGATTTCTTGAGCCCAGGAATTAGAGGCTGCAGTGAGCCACGATCGTGCCACTGCACGTCAGCCTGAGCAACAGAGCAACCCCATCTCTTAAAAAAAAAAAAAAAAAACCGTGATCTGCAGGTAAAGTACCCAAAAATGCACAATGGTGAAAAATTGTTAATGGCCTGTCAAGGCTTTATGAGGCTCAAAGAATAAAGTATATTTTTTGGAAATATATGTTTATTCCAGAATGTTCCCTGCACCTCTGCCACATAGAGGTCTGCACCAGCCTCAGGGTGCACAGATGGATAAAACACATTGCTCTCCCCAAGGAGTCTACAGCCTGTAGGGAGGCAGATGTGGATGATACTAGCGGTGGAGATGGCCACCAGGGATGCACTTCATCCTGCTTGGGGATAGGGGGAGAGCATCTGGGAAAACATCCTAGGAATGACCCCTGAGAACCGTCTCTAAGATCAGGTTGGAGTTAGATGAATAGCAGGTAAAAGACTTTCCCAGTATAACAGCTGGGCAGCTTGAAATGCTGTACGTTGGAACCTGGGATATACCCTCTCTGTGCTGCAAAACATGAAATACTGTCAACCAGAAGAAAGCATGGAACTTAAAAAGACAAGGTATTTCCCACATAAGCACTTCCTTTTTTGTCTGCTATAATTAACTTTTGTATGTGTTGCTTTCTTACAGATAGGAAAATGGATTACTTAGGAGTTTGGAGCATATAGTATAGTAAGTAGGTAAGAGTAGGGACAGTGGTCAGAGTCTAGCCTCCAAATTAGCAGCTGAGCAACTGTGACAGGCCCCTTTGGGTCTGTTTCCTTATCTGTTTAGTGGGGATAAAAAGCATTGCCTATATGACAGGGTTATCATGAGTATCAAGTGGGATGACGTCATTGAAATCGATGTGAAACCGCCCTGTGTTTTGCAAATGTTTGTTTATCTCTGTTTAACGTTGTTTCCCCCTAGTGGTCAGCACAGAGCTTTGCACAGAGTAGCCTTTTAGGATTTAAAGGGAAAACCACCCCATAGGGAGGCTCATTGGTTGTGTTCGAAGTTCAGAACGTTTGTTAGCAACTTGCCTAAAGAGAGAACCTTGCTGTTCATGTTTGCAGAATGATACCAGGGATGGGACTGTTAGCTGGTATGATGGGTAACCTTATTAGGATCCAGGAGGATCTCCATCAGCCAATGAAACCAACCAAGTAAAGGTTCATAGGATTCTACCTTGAGACTCAGGAAAGTCATTTACAGCATTTGGTTGGCCTTTGGGGACATGACTGCTGTCATCAAATGACCAGCGGCTCACAGGCCTGGTAGGCAGGCTGGTGGGGTGGTAGGATCTCTAACTGGGGTTCAGATCACCTGAGTTCTGATCTTGACCCTGTCCTAGAGGTCTCTTTTCCTTTCCAGACCTCAATTTCTTCAGTCTTAACATGAGGACTTTGAAGGAAGTGATTCTAATGCTTTCTAGCACTTTTCCTCATTGGGCATGCTGTGTCAGGGCATTTAAATGATTTCATATGAACACACTATGTACGCTTAACCCAGCACAAACTTACCAGCCACATAGCCTTGATATTTCTTTCCACAACTTGGCCACATTTGACTGACCTTAACAGCCTCTGGTCTAACCTTGACCAAGTCTGCATGCATTGGTCACTTGGCTCTCTGCCCTTTTCCCCTTCCAGAATTGAACTTTGCATCAGCCTCTGTACAGATCAGTTCTGAGCACCCAAATTTCTGAGCACCTACTGTGTGCCATGCCTGGTGCTGGGCCCTAAAGGTGAGTCTGACCCACTCCCAGCATTTGAGGCACAGTGTAGGAAGGAAACAGATCCCTTCGTTATGGTGTGGATCTCAAAGAGCAGCCCTGTGGTGTGAGGGCAGTTAGGTGAGCAAGGCTGAGTGAGACATAACCTTTGCATCTGCCCTTTTTTTTTTTTTTTTTTTTTTTTTTTTTTTTTTTTTTTTTCTGAAAGAGAGTCTGGCTCTGTCGCCCAGGCTGGAATATAGTGGCGCAGTCTCGGTTCACTGCAACCTCCGCCTTCCGGGTTCAAGCGATTCTCATGCCTCAGCCTCCCAAGTAGCTGGGATTACAGGCATACGCCACCATACCTGGCTGATTTTTGTATTTTTATTAGAGACGGGATTTCACCATGTTAGCTAGGCTGGTCTCAAACCCCTGACCGCCAGTGATCCACCCACCTTGGCCTCCCAAAGTGCTGAGATTACAGGCATGAGCTACCGCGCCCAGCTGCATTGCCCTTTCAACTTTGTGATGAAATTCACCCAAGCAGCCACCTGTCTCACCCACTTCCCTTTTGAGATTTGCTACAAAGTATCACCATATCTTTCCCATATTCTGCCCTTGTAGCAGAGAAGGAGTTATTTGATTTGGAAATCTTTGGTGTTGAATTGAGAATCCTCAGGAGTCTCCTGGCATTGTGGCCAGCTGCAGGAAGGAATTCATTAAAATATTTGGAAAGATCAGGGCTGGTTTTTTTTTTTAAAGATGAAGTAGAAGCTTTTGTTTGTTTGTTTGTTTGTCAAGAAAATGGAATACGAGATCAGTTGCCCCATTAGAGCTAGAGATTATCTTCTTCTGTTTTTAGACAAATGGGAAAACTTTGTAGAGAAAGGAAATGGATGTCCTCAGGTCCCATAAGCCTGGTCCTTGGCTCTTCACCTGGTGCCAGCCTTTTTTCAAGTTTCCTCAATGTTCCAGACACCCAAATGGTTTGAGTCCTTGGGGTAGCCATGTACAGGTTGAGCACTGCACAACTCTCAAGAATGCCCATCACATCATAGGCATCAACAATTCAATTCACATTGGCAGACAACAGTCAAGGGTCTCAAGGGAGCAGTACTATTTGGCCGAGGGGCTAGTCTCGAAGTCACCCTTCCTTTTCCCTCTGTACCTGCAGGTCCCTAATATGATTCCCCTGACAGCCCCAGAATCTCTCTTCATATCTTCTGACTCCCCTTAGAATGTGTCTTTCTCCCTAGGAACTTTGCTGTTGCCTGAGCCCTGACCATTCGTCCCCACTCACTCCCACCCCTTGTCCCTGTGGCCTCTGAGCATACCCTGGTCCCCTTTCTTCCACATCTCCCTGAATCCCAGGTGATGGGTCGGGATGCAGAGAGTGGTCAGGTCTGCATGGCCTCCCTTCTGCCTACACCCAGTTTTTAGAGCAGATTGGTCCAGTGTTATGGTAACCTTGGGGTATGGCAGAGAAAGCCTGTACTGGGTGTGGCATACGAATTGTGGCATTTTCTTTATGGGTTCTCTATCCAGTGACATGAGTGTAAACTGCTGTGCTGACCACAGTATATGGAAGAGGTATGGGATTAGAACAGGGCCTAGGTTCAAACACCATCTCCCAATTTTCTCCCTCTGTGTCCTTGGGAAGAATGAGAATTTGATTGGATCATGTGTAATAGTATCTTAGCCCATAGTGAAGGCTCAGATAAGTGTGGAGTCTGGAGCTAGTGAGAAGCTTCAGTTCATGTGGTGCAGAACTTACCGGAAAAGTATTTCCAATTAATGTTATTCTGGTGATGCTGTAGATGCTTATAAATACAGACCATATTAAAAAGGCAAAACTAATTATGATTTTCCCCTTATTCTGTCTTGATAGCTCATTTTGGAGACTATAATTCTTCCGTACATCATCCAGGCTATCTTTCCGATAGTCGGTTTATACCCGATCAAAATGATGACTTTTTAACAAAAGTCGAATCTCTGCATGAGCAGCACAGGTGAGGGGGGCTGGGGTGGCCTACTTTGGGAACTTGGGTCGGGTATTTTCAGACATCATATCCCTTTGTGTTTGATGCAACCTCTTTCTTTTGTGCATGAATCCTCTTTCAAGATGTCGGGGGTTTTTGAACCTTTGAGCTGGTATGGTGGCAGATATATTTGGCATAACTAGCATTTCTGTAAAGTGTAAAATCCAGTTAAGAGTTTAGGGTGATGGCTGCTGCATCCTTTTCAGGATGTCATTGAAATCAGTAAATTCCTGAAGGAAATGACCATTTTGAAATCTGATTGCCCCACCAATGGACTGTACCAAGGTAAACCTCTTAGCAGTTTACCACATTTGGTAAAACAAGCTGTTCCTTCAGGTCTTGTTAAACAGACAGACAGACAGACGTGCAGTGCTGACCAGTCTCCTGTGTTCAGTTTGTGAAAAGTGCTCTGCGTCCAAGTGAGGAGCATGAGTCTTCTGCAGTTGCCCCTGCATATTTGTTGCGAGCCTCAGCTCCGACACATATGCCCAATTCTGGCTGCTCTTCCCCTTCCTCGTTTCACTTAAAGCTACAGCGGCAGCTGTTCAGTCTGGGTCAAATAAAGGCCACCCTGACCAAGAAGGCCAGCTCTCAAGGGGCTGCTTTCTTCTTGGGAAAGCCATAAAAACAAAGGCCAGGCAACCAAGCGTCCTTTTAAGAAAGCACTGCCAAACCTCTCTCCCAGAATTACTCCCAGGGCAGAAGTCAATGTCCTAAAATAGTACGGAGCCAGTGGCGTTTGAAAGTTTGAGGCCACTGCCAAAAGAAGAGATAAAGGCAGAGAGACCTAAAGATTCCCTACGAATTAGCAACTTGGAATAATTAGGGCAGGGATTCTGAAGGTAACAGTCTTCTACATCTGAATATTGAGAGCCCACTAAAGGAAGTGTTATTTAATTTAAAAATGAGAGGGTTAGAGGGAGTCAAATTCCATGGATAAGAAGAAAAACTTGCTTTAGCAGAATTTAGTGTTAGATTGCTTAAGATTGATAACATAAGGCATTTAAATAACCTTACAGAAATAGTATCAAATGTTCTAGATTTTTTAAAATTGGAGATAATGCCCTCTATTTATTGAATGAACTCTGCTCTTTGTCTTTTCTTCTGTAGTGGGCTAAAACAATCAGAAGCAGAATCCTGCTATATCAACATAGCACGGACCCTCGACTTCTATGGAGTAGAACTGCACAGTGGTAGGGTATGTATTCTTGTTATGTCTTGGATCAAACATTATGTTTTTATTTTAATCTCTGAGAGTTTGAAAACTTCTTTGATGAAACTATTTCATTGTAACAGGACTTTAAAAAAGATATTTGGAAGGTTTATTAAGTAATACTGAATTTTTTGTTGGTCATTTGTCCAATTGCTTTTTTTTAATGTTTGCTTTTGTACTTGAAGACTTTCCTTTTGAGAGGTTAGGGTCTTAGAAACTGGTAATTTTTGTAAGACCATTTTATATTATGGTTTTAACAGGCAAAAAATAGGTATAAATTCATTTTTCAAGTGACAGTTTAAGGGGCCAAGATTTCTACTTAATCTCAAGTGCTGCCCAAATTGGAGCAACTTACTCAAATATGATAGTTTTTTTTAAAAAAGATTATGGTGGTTTGATTGTGAAAATCAATAAATATTTGAAATTAGTTGTGGCCGTTTTGACAGGATTTACTAACATCTGTCATCTGCCAAGCAATTTCTATGCACCAGTGGATTATTTCCTGCAGTAATACCATGAGTTCTGTGTATTATCATTTACCCTGTTTTACAGATGGAGAAACTGATACTCAGGGACTTAACCGAGGTCACACAGCACACAAGTTGTAGCTTCAGCACATGACCCCTCACTGTCTAATCAGCATCTGACCTTTCAGCAGTGACATACGTTTTCTACCTGATTGGCCCATATCATATCCAAAAGGAAGCAAATATTAATTGAGCACCTACTAAATACTAGTCTTTATCTAGATGCTTTCATATGAGACCATAAGGTCTCTCACATGGGATCATAGAAGCCTTGTGAAATCGACATTCTAGTTATCCCTGTTTTATAGATGAGAAAACTGAGGCTCATAGAGATTGAGTAAATGATCAAATTTTAAATCTATGTATTTTCATAGTTTATAGAAACACTTTATTTTTGTTTCACTTCGGTCCCTTTACAGTCCTGTGAGGTAGGCAAGTTGTGATATAGGAAATAAGGAAGGAAAATGATCTTACAAAATACCAGCTTTGGGACTTGACCATTCATTTTTATTCCATTTGCAAATAGTATTTTATCTTAGATAGAATGTTTCAGAGAACTTTAGTTGTTGGTGAAGTAGGACTTTATATCTGCCTGAGTTGAGCTGTGCCCTCCCACCCCGAGCAAGAACTGTCAGTGAAATGACCCTCAAGGGCTGTGAGGCCAGATGAGAACTGCGTGGCTAAGACCCCCAAGGTATCAGAGGGGGTTTGGTCATGCTAGGCTGTTCTATATGAACTAAAAACCCCTAAATCTCCATAGCTTCGTATCACAAGGTTTATCTTTCAGTAATTCAAAGCTTGCATTGAGTCCAGGAGTCTTCCAGGGCAGCGCCCACCCCATCTACTGCAATCACTCGGCAGTCGAGGCTGCTTCCATGTCATGGCTATCTTCCCATGTGGCCTCCATGTTTGTCACAAGGGAACAGGAAGCCGCAGGGTTACACACCAGCTCTTAAATGCTTCAGCCCAAAAGAGACATACATTTCTCCTGCTCAGAGCACAGTGGCCAGAACTAGTCACCGGGCTCTGCCCTCTGCAAGGGGAGCTGGGAAATGTGGGGTTGGGCCTGGGAGTTGAGTGGACAGTAACTGTGCTGCAGGGGTTGAGATGCATGCTGAAAGACCACAGGATTAGGAGATTTGAGACCTGGTCTTTGGCCCACCCAAACCATTCGTTTATTTCCTTGTTCACTCAATTTTGATTTCCTTTGCTAATTTGTTCTGTCACACCTGCTTCATACTCCCTCTGTTGTGATCTCAAGTATCACATTTAAATGCAATTCTATCCTTCGTCAATCACATTTGGTTTTGTTGTGAGCGTGTGATTTCTGTTGGGTACTGAAAGTGAGTACTCTCTGGACTTTCCACCATATCAGCACTGTTTCATTTGTCCAGTTTCTCTAACTCCGTGTTCATGTTGCGGTTCACAAATGATCTGTCCCACGGCAAAGGGGAATGGACGTTTCTTATGCCTTCCACATGCGGAACTCTCTTCTAGAAGCTCCACATGCCAAGCCCCCTTCTAGGTTTTTATCTTCTCTCATTTCGGCCAGATAAAAACCCTTCGGGGTGGGTTCTATCATCTTTATTGTACAAGAAGAAAAACTGAGTCTCAGGAGCCCAAAATAATACAGCTAGTAGGTGCCAGACTGAAGGTTCACACTCAGTTGTAACTGACTCAAGCTGTGCCCTTTCTTTATAATTACTAGTATCTGGGCCAGGCACAGTGGCTCACGCCTTTAATCCCAGCATTTTGGGAGGCCGAGGCAGGAGGATCCTTAAGCCCAGGAGTTCAAGACCAGCCTAGGCAGCATAGTGTGACCCCATCTCTACAAAAAATAAAAAATTAGCTGGGCGTGATGGCACATGCCTGTAGTCCCAGCTACTTGGGAAGCTGAGGCTGGAGGATCACTTGAGCCCAGGAGGTTGAGGCTGCAGTGAGCCACGTTTGCAGCACTGCACTCTAGCCTGGGCATCAAAGCGAAACACTATCTCTCAGAGAAAAGCCAAACAAACAAAAACCAAGTATCTGATTGGGAAAACAAGAAAGTAAATGACTCAAGAAGAGGAACTATTTTGTTTTTAAATTTTATTTGTACTCACCTTGTTCTCAAACAGATTTAAAACAGCTTGTAGTGGCTGTGTCTTCTGTATCCTCACTGTCCACAGCAATGCCCAGCACTTAGGCTTGTGTAAATGTTGGATACATTGGATTTAGAAGCAACATTTTTTTTTTTTTTTTCTTAAACAGGGTCTCCCTCTGCTGCCTAGGCTGGAGCATGGTGGCACAGTCATGGCTCACTGCAGCCTCAGCTTTGCAGGCTCAAGCAGTCCTCCCACCTCAGCCTCCTGAGTAGCTGGGACTACAGGCATGTGCTACCACACCCAGCTAATTTTTTGTGTTGTTTTTTAGAGACAGGGTTTCGCCGTGTTGCCCAGGTTGGCCTCAAACTCCTGGGCTCAAGGGATCCACCCTCCTTGGCCTCATAAAGTGCTGGGATTATAGGCGTGAGCCACCTCACCCAGCCAGCATTTATTTCTTAAGTAGATTTAGAATCAGCAGTTCTAAACTTAAACATTTTCATCATCATTTCGTAATAGCTAAAGCCTTTACAGTAATGGAAATTGAGATTTGTAAAACGCTTTGCAAAGGGGCGAGGCCTTTCTGATTTAGTGCTGATTGTTGAAAATTTAAAGCTTGAGTGTTCATTTAAATGATTCCATGGAATGAGTGGGCTTATTTGGTAACTTTCTAGACCAGTGGCACCCACATGTTGCTTGACAGGCTGTGTTCATTTTAGAAGAATTTGGTACTTAGTGCTTGGATCTTAAGTATCTGTTAAGTGGGGCTTTTTGCCTGTTTTCAGAGCATTTTCCCATTTGGAGCCTAAACGTATTACTATTTATAACAGCGTGGGTGCTTTAAAGTCACCAGAGGGCATAAGCATGACTGTAACACTCTGTGGATCTGAGATCTTCCTTTTTACAGGATCTGCACAATTTAGACCTTATGATTGGAATTGCTTCCGCGGGCATTGCTGTGTACCGAAAATACATTTGCACAAGTTTCTATCCTTGGTAAGTGCAAACAGTTCTCATTATTTTCTGAATCATGCTTTAAAAATATGCCAAACAAAAGTAATGTTACCTCCCGTTCTAAACATTTATTTCTAAAGAAAGGATAGAGATTTCCCGCCCCCTCCCCGAGTTTTAACCTCTCACCTCTAAATTTGATCCAGATTTAGTACTTAGGAAAATTTGAGTTTGGTTTTCATTAGCATTCCCCTCCCCCAACTCACCCTGTGGTTTGGGATACTCTGAAAACCTGGTGGATAAAATGGCACAGGCAGGCCTTGGCATAAGGAATTTTTCCCGGGTAGTACATTGGTCAGAATTCAGAGAAGAGCTTTCTCTGGGCAGGAACCATAGTTTCAGTTCTGTTCCTTGGTTATTAATTGGACCTTTACCAAGTGTCCAGCTCTGTTCTAAACTCTAAAGGAACCCAAAGACATGTACAACTGAGTGCTTGCCCTCTGAGCTCACAGGCCTGGTGGGAAGAGACCTGTAGGCCAGCCTGTCCCGCATTACTCGTGAGTGGAACTGAATTTTGGAGAGAAGTTTGAGTTTAATGTGCCAGGCAACAGGGAGCTTTCTTAGGGGAAACACCACCAAAATAATACCATCTACATAATGATAGCATGATGGTACAAGGAATGGGCATAGCACGCATCGCCAGGAAGGTAGAGGAGAGTGAGTACCACAGATGGCAGGAGATGCAGATGGAAAAGGACAAATGGGGAAGAAACATGGAGTTTTGGCAAAACAGTGGCAGCAAGGAAGGAAGTTAGAAAATGGGGATAAGAGAAGATTTGGTGCCAGGTATGTGCCACACAGAGTTTGACCTTTGACGTCTAAATCTGCTCCCCAGCTTGGGAACATAGAATTTCATTACCTGAAACACAAAGATGTTCATCACAGCATTATTTATAACAGGAAAAAAAACCTGTAAGTAACTTAAGTAAAATTATGGAGTATTATGTAATAATATATATAGTATTAATGAGTTAATAATATAATACTCCATTGTTATATACTCTATTATATATAACAATAATATATATTACACATAAATATGTAATTATATAATATATAACAAAATTATTATTAATAGCAGTAATTCTTATTGCATGCTTACTGTGTCCAAGTCCTGTTACTGTGTGTTTTCTTTGATTTATCTCCTTTAAACTGGAAATAGGCCTATATAGGTTATTATCCCCATTTTCACAGAGGAGGAAACAGAGGTACAAAGAAGTTAAGTAAGAACCTGTCCAGAGTCACACAGCTAATAATCAAAGTAGTTGAAACTCACATCAGAGTCCAGCTCCAGAGCCTGGACTTTTTTTTCAACACTAAAAATGGTATTTGTAGGAAAACGCTTAAGTAGGATACATACTTGTAGACGCTGTTCAGTTAAGTTTCAATATATCTATTTTCCAAAACCAAAAACTATGACAGCCCTGTTCAATTTGACACAAAAATCAGTGTAACAGATAGCAGGGCCTTCTCTCCATCTGTCATTCACCTCCTCTCTGTGAGAAGCCCCTCAGAGGAAGCAAGAAACTATAGCCTGCTTGGTGGGCTGGGGTGTGCCCAGGCAGCTCTCTGGCCCGCTCAGGACTAAGATCAGGCTAAGTAGAGGGCACAGTGGGCACAGGGCTCATTTTTCTGCACCCAGCCCCTCCAATGCTGGGGGCTTCCTCCAGGTGCCATGGGCCTAAAGCCCCCTGGGTCCAGCTTAACTGTGGCCAAACCTCCTAAGGGCCCACAGACAAGGGCTGGACCCTCACATTGTGGAGCAGATGTGGGTCCCACAGGGTCACTGCAGGAGAGAGAAGTGGGAGACTTGGTCAGGAGAAGCAGGTTTGTGAACAGAAACCTTTTTGGCAGAGCCTGCAGGGACTCTTCAACCCCTGGGCTCACCCACAGATCTGCTGAAGCCTCCCTCAGCCTTCAACATCAAGCCGTCTCCTGTCAAGGCCTGGCCCCTACCCCCAGTGCAAACCTCAGAGACCAGCGGGGAGGCCAGCACCAGATGGTGACCCCAGGGTGACAAGGGAGGTACATGGGCAAATGCCCAAGAGGGGCAGGACATAAGAAGGGCCCTGAGCATGCAGGGAAGGGCACTCACCAGGATCCGAATACCAGCTGAGCTTTGGCCCAAGGAAAATTCTAGAGAAGAAGGGGCAGAGTATATAGGTCCAGAGACGAGAGAGAACCCAGCTAGTGAGTCAGGAGTAGCTGGGGCAGGCCAGGCTGGAGCTGGCCATGGGCCTGGGGAGCAGCAGGAGAGGGGCCAGGTCATGGAGGGCTTCACAGGCCATAGGAGTCTATAGGCTTAGTTCTTAGTGCTCTTATGAGACTCTAGGCATTCCTGCATGCAGTGCTTGCAGTGCTCATAGTTACAGTGATTTACTTCTATGCATCATTCTTTATGTGGTACCTGTCTCCCTCACTGGATTATAAGCCTCTGGATGGCAGTGGCTCCATGTCTTCTTCCCTCTGTCCCCAGGACATGCCATAGGACTTTGTACATCCTAGGCTCTCAGTGTGTGTGTGTGTGTGTGTGTGTGTGTGTGTGTGTGTGTGTGTGTTTCTTATGAATGAGTGAAGGGCAGTAGGGAGCCCCCCTGAGGCCCCAAGCCTGGAAACGAGAGAGTTCAGATTTGACAGCTCAGGGAGAGAGCTGTCAGGTTGGGAAATTGGGGTCAGCATGGGAAAGGGATGCTGAGCTGGAGCCCTAGGAACCATAGGAGGCCTGCCAGGCCCTCCTACCCCTGTATATGAAGCCAGGGTTGGGGGGAGTAAGAGGTCCACAGATTCCCATGGGCCAGACAAAGCAATGTGAGAACTCAAAAGGGAGTTGGTTCTTCCGACTCGTTCTGCAGAACAGGAATTTTTGCATCTGCCAATTGGCAGAGAAGAATCATGAGGAGACTCCCCAGACTTCAGGGAGATGGCAGAGCAGTAACACACACTAGAAAGAGTATCTCTAAAAGGGGTGAGCCCAAACACCCTTCTTATCCTTAGACTATTAAGCTGCAGTCACCCAAAAAAATTTACTTCACAGTTACATCTACCAACAGATTGTTGAAAATAGATGTGTATTAGGTAATATTTCATATGTAATAGAAGTATATTGCTGATCCTTCTGGGGGAATGTCCCATGAATAGTTCAACTTTCTTTTTACCTACACAGCCTCTCCATTCTAGAATGCTCTACCAAGGTCTTTATGTGATCCTAGAAAATAGTAAAATTCCTTCATTTCCCCAAAAGTATTTCAGAAGTGAAGATTCCAGCAGGGAAATACGCACCCTTTGTATGGATTGCAGAAGTTTTTCATAAATGAATGATAGTCAACCCTTGGTGTACTTGGGGTTCCAAGACCACTTGTAGTTACCAAAATCTGCACAGACTTGTCACACACTTGGCTCCGCAGAACTTGTGTATATGAAAAGCCAGCCCTTTGTATATGTGGGTTTCGCATCCTGCAAATACTGCATTTTCTGTCCATGTTTGGTTAAAAAGAGTCCCCCAGATAGTGGACTCCACATAGTTCAAACCTTTGTTGATCAAGGGTCAACTGTAAATTTATTTTGAAAGTTATGTTTTTAATTAAAGGAACAAGCATTGCAGGCCTACTGTGTGTCAAGGTAGGGACTTGACATTCCTCCTCTGCTTGAATCCTCATAAGGCCGCTCTCTGAGAAGGGCAGAGTTTTCACCACTGTTGGGAAGACTTCACAGTGGAGAGCTTAGGAGCACAGGCTTCAGAGTCAGCTGAGACCTGGGTGCAGGTCCTGGCTCCAGGAATTTCTAGTTAAGTGATCTTGAGCACTTTGGTGATGTCTCTGAGCCTCAGTTTCCTCATCTGAAAACTGGGTATAACAATATGTACTTTTCAGGATTGTTGCAGGATTTCAGTGAGGGGATGTTTATAAAGCTCTTAGTAGCAGCCTAGTATATAAAAAATGTTCAGTTAATGGTGACTAAATTCTGTTATCTTGCAAATGTTAAGTAGGCTACTTGACACGTGGCTGTTAAGTAATAGAGCTGGGGTTCGGACCAGGTCTGTCCTCTTTCAGCTGCTCCATGCTGCTCTCAGCTGTCTTCCCCATGTATATACCGGCTCACGCAGAGCTGCAATGCCACAAAAGCAGCTTATAGCAAAGAGAGCGCATGGCCCATGTTTCTTGTTATTTAAAAGCTACATCATAATCCAGTGGCCCTTATGCAGTGCTCAGCTTCAGTCAGCTACTTGGTGTTAGCCTGCGGCAATGGGGCTGCCATCATTTCTACAGAGAAGTAAACTCTAGGCAGCCAAGAGCCCCCACTCATTGGGATCATGGAATAAAGGACATGCACTGAGAGGCATCAGCTTCAACCTGGTCGATCCCTGATGTGCTTTGTTTGTGTTTTGTTTTATTTTTTGAAGGGTGAACATTCTCAAAATTTCTTTCAAAAGGAAAAAGTTCTTTATACATCAGCGACAGAAACAGGTGAGTAGTTATGTCCGTGCTTGCTTTGTTTCATGCATATGTACGTGTGTGGTTAGAGACAGGGTCTCGCTATGTTGCCCAGACTGGGCTCAGAGGATCCTCCTGCCTCAGCCTCCCAAGTAGCTGGGACTAGAAACATGCACCACTTTGCCCCACTTGTGTTTTTAAGTCACTTCTGCTTTTAGTTCTTTAAGGGTTGAAGGCAGTTTGCCATGTATATAACAGGCAAGAAAGAGCATGCCATTGTGGGGCCAGAGTCTACAGGACCCAGTCATTGTATAATTCTGCTTAGCTTGTTTTGGAGTCAGAGACAGTGGTTTCAGATTCTGGCTCTTCCACTTACCAGCTAGACAGGTTACTTAATGTTCCCTAGCCCAAGTTACCTTGTTTCCAGAAATGCTATAATGCCCACTTCTTAGGGAATTGTGAAGATTTAATAAAAGAGTATTGGTCAAAGCACCTGGCAGAGAGCCCACCGCTAAGTAGCAGTGAATGTCAGCAAGGTCAGTTCCCTCCCATGATGTGTTGAAACTGCACGATGGCTTGGTAGGTGTGCATATCTCATAAGCAAAGTCCATGGCACTGTCCATTTGCTCATCCATACAGAGATGTAGAACTTAGAGGTGAGGAAACTGAGGCTCCCACCGCTAGTGAGTCGGGGGAGCTGGAATTTGAACCAGATCATTACGAATCCGAGACACCTGCTCTTTCCACAACACTACACTCCATCTTTTTATGCTGCATGATTTTCACTTACTGTCACTGTGTCCATTTCCCAATTTTTCAAAGGTAATATGTGCTTAAAATGACCTCACAGAGCAGTGAACTCTTAGGAACGAGGACACAAAAGCTCAGAGCAACTAGGACTGGAATCTGGGTCTCCTGGCCCCCCCAGTGCAAGATTCAGGGTGGCACAAAAATGCATAAGATGGCAATTGAACATGAAAACAGAAAACCTAAACTCATGCAGAATGCAGGCAAAGCAAATGATTAAAATGATTATTATATATGAGCACTGGATTCAACTCTGTGCTTTGTGCAAAGCAAATAGAGAAAAACCCAAAATGTTATAAACTTGCTGTTGTCTGATAGATGAAAGAGTATTCCTTCAGGAGAGAGATGTTCCCAGAGCTAAAATTTAAAAGGAGTGTATCAGACGATTTTTATCTGGTTGCTCCAAATACATCCAGCCTAGAAATGTAAACAGATTTGAAATAAAAGCATTCGTGGAGGAGCACAGATGATGACAAAGAATAGATCCTGGTCATCTCTATTACCATATTCATAAAGACGGTTAACAAATCATGCTCTTGAATATTCCGGTAACACTGGTTTGTGGCCAAGGCATTTTGAAACTAGTTTTCTGCTGTCTGTTGCATCTTACCTCATTTCACCAATGTGGGTTAAATGCTTGCAAGTCCCTGCTCCTATGTCTGTGTGGGTGAAATCTTGACTGTTTTTCCTCCCAGGCTGAATCCAGGGAACATATTGTGGCCTTCAACATGCTGAATTACCGATCTTGCAAAAACTTGTGGAAATCCTGTGTTGAGCACCATACGTTCTTTCAGGCAAAGAAGCTACTACCTCAGGAAAAGAATGTTCTGTCTCAGTACTGGACTATGGGCTCTCGGAACACCAAAAAGTGAGTGTGCTGTAAAGACTGTATCCACACTAGGCTGAGATGTAAATGCATCCTGTTCACCAGTGAATAGAGGACATTATTGGGCGGAGGAGGAAACCTATAGCCCAGGGGCCCCAGGCATTGGGTCTCTGGACCATGACTAAAAGTCTCCTGGGGTCAGCAGTGTCTGAGGGACATCTCGTGTTCCCAGCGTTTGTTTCTCTCCCCTCAACTCTGTGAACTCAGCACTTCCAAGCAGTCAGATGGCAGCTGTACCCTGCAATATGACATAATAAAGGAAATGGAGCAGTGGCTCTGTGTGTCTCCTGGTGCCAGCATATTGGGCTATCCCAGCCTGATGCCACCACGCTAGCCTCTCCCACAGAACATTAATTCCATAAGATGCTCTATAAAAATGAATGAAGGAATAGAAAAACATTTCCAGAGTCAGGTGACTTTGGGATATATTGCCTATAATAATTACAAAATAACAGTAGTAATCACAGTTGATAATTACTGGGCATTTACTTTGTGCTGAGCACATAATTATATTTGACTCTTACAACTCTCCTATGAGATAGGTACTATTATCCACAGGAATGATATTCAAAATATTTAATGACTAGTACAGGAAAAGAAATGGATGTAAATTTATAGATGTTTATGTATAAATATATATAATACATATATTTTTAAATTCTAATTTAGATTAAAATTTAGTCTCTAAATAAAATGACTAGTACAGTAA
Source organism: Chlorocebus sabaeus (assembly GCF_047675955.1). Taxonomy (NCBI): domain Eukaryota; kingdom Metazoa; phylum Chordata; class Mammalia; order Primates; family Cercopithecidae; genus Chlorocebus; species Chlorocebus sabaeus. The sequence continues at coordinate 79,348,033 of NC_132915.1, read as the reverse complement.
AAGAAATGGATATAAATTTATTTATATAATTCATACATACATTTAAAAATTTTAATTATAATAAATTTATTCTCTAAATGAAATAACCATGCAGTTTGTATTTTTGTTTTCTTTGCTTTAAGACTACCCTCTAAGTATAAGAGGTAGCATAAATTGTCAATTTATTCTTATAATTTCTTTTTTCTTTTTTTTTTGGAAATGGAGTCTTACTCTGTCACCCATGCTGGAGTGCAGTGGTGCCATCTTGGCTCCCTGCAACCTCCACCTCCCGGGTTCAAGCGATTCTTTTGCCTCAGCCTCCTAAGTAGCTAGGATTACAGGAGCACACCACCACGCCTGGCTGATTTTTGTACTTTTAGTGGAGACAGGGTTTCACCATGTTGACCAGCCTGGTCTCGAACTCCTGACCTCAGGTGATCCACCCACCTCGGCCTCCCAAAGCTCTGGGATTATAGGCATGAGCCACTGTGCCCAGCCTATTCTTACTTGTTTTTTTTGTTGTTGTTTTGTTTTGTTTTTTTGAGACAGTCTCACTCTGTCGCCCAGGCTGGAATGCAGTGGCATGATCTCAGCTCACTGCAACCTGTCTCCTGGGTTCAAGGAATTCTCCTACCTCAGCCTCCCAAGTAGCTGGAATTACAGGTGCCCACCACCACGCCCAGCTGATTTTTGCATTTTTGGTAGAGATGGGGTTTCACCACATTAGGCAGGCTGGTCTCGAACTCCTGACCTCAGGTGGTTCGCCTGCCTCAGCCTCCCAAAGTGCTGGGACAACAGGTGTGAGCCACCGTGCCCAGCCATAATTTCTAAATCATTTGTTGGTTTTTCAAAATTGTTTTCGTGATTTGTTGTTGATGTGGCTATTACTAAAAATGAGACCCATGTCTGAGCCATTATCTATCTGATATGTGGAACTGCATCAGACTGTTCAAGTTACTTTCCTAATACATTAATAATCATTAGGAAACTTGTAGACTGAATAAGTAGCTAACTTTTTTTTAGTATCAGTGATTTTATTTATGGTGCTAAATACTCTCTCTCAGCTTCTGATGAACCAAGAGCGAATATATTAAGTTTTTAGCTCTTATAATACTGTTTAGTATTTTTATACATTCAGTAGCTCTACTGTTGAACAAGCCATGAAAATAACTTATTGGATTATATCATTGACTTAGATTGGACCTGATCCTCAGGCCAGATGAGAGAAGGAATGGGGAGGCAATTGAAAGCATGCCCTCTGTTGCTGAGCTACCTGGGTTCAAATCCTGCCTCTGTCACTTGAGCTTTAATTTGTTGCTTCTATTTCTTCATCTGCAAAGCTTTGTCATCTGCATGCATCCAATGCCAGCAGGGCTGGGTTCTGGTCTTGTATTGTGGCACAAGAAAATACCCCTATTTTGGTGACTGAAAGCAACACCCATTCTATTATATCTCATGATTTTGTGAGTCAGGAATCCCAGAAGGGCTTGGCTAGATGCCTCTTCTACTCTGTGTAGTATAGATTGGGATTTCTCAGTGAATGTGGCCAGAGGATCCAAGATAACTTTTCTTGCATACCTGGTGTCTGGATGGAATGGTTGGAAGGCTGGACTCACCTGGACTCCTTAGCATCCCCATCTGGATGCTCCAGAAGGGTAGTTGAATTTCTTACATGGACACTCAGGGTTCCAGGAGCCAAAGGCAGAACCATTCAGCCTTCTTAAGGGTGAGACCTGGCACTGGCACAGCAACTCTGTTGCTGAAAGCAGTCACAAGCCAACCCAGATGCAAGACTCAAAGAACTTCAGTCATCTTTAATCTGCCACAGGGGATCATTTGGGTTGGGAGGATGGCTTGGGAGGACAAGTCAGCAGTTCTTTTACTACCTGTGCCAGCGTCAGCATACTGGTGAATTTCAAGTCTCATTACCTCCATTTTACAGATGAGGAAACTGAGGCTTAGAAGGGTCACATGACTTGCCCAGCCCCTAGAGATACAGCTACACATCTGCTTATCGGGCCTTCTGAAAGGTTCCACATAAAAAGAAATTTGTTGGGTTATTTTCCAAGCTTATGGGACAATGGAACACTTTTTTTTTCAGAGTCCCTATTAATAACCCATGACACATTAAACCTTGGAGTCGGGCAGCTTGCTTCCCTTGTTTTGATCCTGTGCTCTTCATCACTGGCAGTGTGGTTTCTGATGTAGGCCTGCCTCAGAGGAAAGAGTCTCCCAGTGATGCTGTTGTGAGCATTTGGTCAGGGTGACAACAGCATTTCTTAATGTGAATTAGTACATGATGTGCTACAGGGCGTTTCATATTGTTTACGTTCTTTTGTTTGTTCTTTGTTCTGTTTTGTTTTGTTGGTTGGTTGATGTCACACCACAAGGAAATACGTAGAATGTTTTCATAAGACATTAAAACCTAGTTTAAAATTTAGAGATGCCAGAACCAAAGTTGTCCCTTTAACAGGGTGACAGGCTTCATGCTTTATTCTCTCAAATAATTCATTCTCTGAGGGGTCTAGATCGCTAAGATTTAAATTCTCTAGGTATAAATAAAATTCAGAAGTAACCTTCAGGGTAGCACATTTCAAAGAACATAGCTTGAAACTGTATTTCCTTTTTTTTTTTTTTTTTTTTTGAGACAGAGTCTTACTCTGTTTCCCAGACTGGAGTGCAGTAGTGCGATCTTTGCTCACTGCAACCTCTGTCTCGGGGATTCAAGGGGTTCTCATGCCTCAGCCTCCCAAGTAGCTGGAATTACAGGCATGTGCCTCTACACCTGACTAATTTTTGTATTTTTAGTAGAGATAGGGTTTTGCCATGTTGGCCAGGCTGGTCTTGAACTCCTGACCTCAAGTGATCCACCCACCTCAGCCTCCCAAAATGCTGGGATTACAGGCATGAACCACTGTGCCCAGCTTGAAGCTACTTTCTAAGCACATTTTCAGTTTCTCTCTTGAAGAGTTACCAGTGATTTATGGTGACAGCTCCTGCCGGCTAGGATGATGAAGAGCACCTGAAAAGGTGGTTAATATTTTTACTTAGGCCAGTGTGAATAAAATAAGAATTCCTTGAAATCACTTGAGCTGTTATTTCTGTGTGATCCTGGAATTCCTTCTAATCTGGTTAGGTTTGGTTATATTCTGGAAACAGCTTTGTTGCTTGAGTAGTGAAGACAAGAAAGGATTTTCACCAGAAGAAAAGAAATCACATAAGGAAATTCCAGGACAGACAGGAATCGCTTTTGAGCTGTCTCCCTCTACTCCCCATAACTTTGGCGTTAACCTGCCATCCGTCAGACAAGAAGCATGTGTAGACTGTTTCACACATGCAGTAATTTCTTTCCTGTTGAACATGTCAGTGTAGAAAGTGAACCTGCATCTGGTTTTTCAGGTCGGTAAATAACCAATATTGCAAAAAGGTGATTGGCGGGATGGTGTGGAACCCAGCCATGCGGAGATCCTTATCAGTGGAGCACTTAGAAACCAAGAGTCTGCCTTCTCGTTCCCCTCCCATTACTCCCAACTGGTATGTCCTCCTTTTTTTTTGTACTACCCAACAGTAGACACTTTATCTCTTTTAAAAATAAAAACTCAACTTATAAAGTCCTAAAGATAGATGACCTACAATCAGAGTTTACATTTGCATTTTAGGCTCTTGGCAGAAGTAACTGTTTTCATGAAGTACACAAGTGTAGCTAAATGTTTTCCATCGTGTATAATGCTGAGATGCTCTTTTTAAAAAACTTACTAGATCTAAATAATTTGGGAAACTCTAGCCTGCTGAAAGGCCTCCTTTGGAATCACAGCACACATTAGCATATTAAACACTCTGAGATGTCCTGTGATAAAGAAGTATGGTTGACTTTCCTTAATTCATGTTTTCCATTAATATCCCACAAAATAAACGTTGGGGAAAACTCATGCAGGTACGTGATGTAAATGATGTAAGGATGTATGACCTTCAGCAGCAGAAGCAAATGCACATCAGGAAGTAGCCAGCCAACTTAAAAGAATGAGCTCAGCTTAAAAGGAAATAGGTGGTCAGGGCACTGGGTTTGTAGCCGAAAGACCTAAACTCAGATTTTGGCCCTTCTGTTAATTAACAAGTCTCTTTACCTCTGTAGCCTCAGTTTCCCCATCTCTTAAAAAGATTATAAAAACTACCGCAAATGAAATAATAATGTACAAGTACGTAGTAAGCTTTTAAAAGAGTCAGGTGGAATTATCATTATCTTATTATAATGGTCCCCAAAGACATCACACCATTTTTGTGAATGCCTCCAAAAAGGCTAGGGGCCAGAAGGGGAAACCTAGCAAGGAAACATTGCCCCCAGCTCCACACTGGAGTAAGAGTGTGGCTGTAAATACCTGAGCCAGGATCTGCTAAGCCTAAGAGAAACTGGGAGACAGGCAGACAGAGGAGATGCTGTGCTGGGCCTGCTAGGGAAGGACTCTTCACTGGGAGCCTAATGCTCTGGGAAGGGACAATGACAGTATTTAGTGTTAGAAATCAGGACATAACTGAATAGATTTGCTTCTTGGTTTCCAACATTTAGATACCTCATTCTAAAGAGGTAAATTTATGCTATAATACAGCAGCTTAATTTATCTGAAAATCTCATTGGCAGCAATGCCAGGGGCCCAGAGAGCCCAGGACGGGATCCAGGGGAACAGCGGGGTTAGATGTTGCCACACTCGTGGCCTGGAGCTCTTGTAGTTATTTATAGGTCCTCTCCTGAGGAGTCACAAGAGCCTTTTTACTTCTGCTTTGGACACAGCATTATTGATTATCCAGGCCCAGGGGGATTGCAAATCATGGAGGCCCTGACAGTCCTGAGGAGAAATGGCTAACAAAGAAAGGGAAGATGGAAAAACTGTGAGGGAAAATAGAACTTAGAAAGCTCGGCAGCCTGGGATCCCACGCTGCAGGAGCTGACGCCCAGGTGCCACACTGGATGCCCTGAGAACACAGCCTCATTGGATTCATTCTCAGGAGCAGGTAAGTACAGCCAAGGCCCAGAGAGGTGACGTGCCTTGCCCAAGGTCACATGCCTACTGCCGCTGTTGGAGGACAGGCCAGTGCTTATATGCCCATCTAATGCATATAAACGAGTTTAATAAGGGATATATCTTAAAAAGCAAACATTTTCTCTTGGATCAAGTGAAATTCACATGAAGGGATGTTGCTGCAGTAAGGTTGGAGTTTTGCTGAGAAATGTAGTTTGGCTTCTAAACCTTTTGTTTGCATTGTTCAAATTAATCAGAAGAAATCTCTGAATAGCAGTCCTTATGGCCTATTTATGTCTTGAGAGCTGGAGTCCTCCTGGAAGAATAACTTACCCTTAAGTCAATACCCGTCACTTCCCAAAGGGCATAAACCCATCTAATTCTGCCTGTTTATACAGCTGAGGCTACTGTTCTGGGAGCTACCACTTGACTGAGAGCGTTAGGGACTGGTGTCACCCTTGGTGCCTTCTGCTGGGGTAGTAATGAGTTAACTGGCTCTGAATGTCAGCCTCCACCAAGGAAGGCATCCTTAGAAAGGTCAGGACACGAGGTTCACTGGTGTCTAATTAAATTTTTAAGTGGAATTTGCTTTGAACACTTTGCACTCAACGTTTTTCCCACTCAGGCGAAGTCCTCGGCTCCGGCACGAAATTCGAAAGCCACGCCACTCTTCTGCAGATAACCTTGCAAATGAAATGACCTACATCACGGAAACGGAAGATGTGTTTTACACGTACAAGGGCTCTCTGGCCCCCCAAGACAGCGATTCTGAAGTTTCTCAGAACCGAAGCCTGCACCAAGAGTAAGAAACTTGTGTTGTTTTATTTCTGGGTATCTGCTTTTTGGCTGTTGCAGAATTTGCTCAGGTCCAGATTGCCATTTGAGAGGAACCAAGAGCTGGTGCCTGCAGCCAGCTCCCAAGGGTGCCCTCTGCCAGGATAAGAACATAAATCAGACTCTACCTTTTCACCCGGAAGACAGTCTGTGTGCCTGGGGTCTACAGCTTGTACTTCTTTTTGTCCACAACAAAGACTTTCTACTCGCTAAGTACATGTTAGTCTCTTGAATTAGTCTCCTCTCCAGCTCACGAGCAAAGCCCTGTTTAAATCATTCCGTATTCTACAGGTACAGACTCTAGGGACATGTTAACTCTGATTTTCCTAGATTAATAAAGTTTTACCTTCACATGATTTCAAATCATTGGAAATATGCTTGCTTCTAAAAACCTTCTCTGAACAACAGGGTTCTGAGGGGTTTTGGTTTCAATTAATAGTTAGTATAAAGAAACAAACATGTTAGAATATCTCTAATTTTCTTTTACAAATTTTTGTTGAATTTTTATGTCCTACTTCCCCACCCCCCCTCCCGCCCCGCCTTTCCCCCCGCCTCCCGCCATGTGACAGAGTTCCCTCATAGCTCAAGGCCAGAAAAAATGTCTGTCCTGAAAGACTGGTTGAGTGCTTTTGTTTTTCAATAGGATACATTTAACCCATTTGTTTCCCTTTTTGCCTTGGTTACCAGGGAGTTCGGAGCTGCACATTAGGCTCATTGTATTAACTTTCCTCAGCCCAGATTTCTTATGTAGTACTTTCCCTTCCTCCTTTGCCTTTGTTATATAGGTCTTTTTTGTTGTTGTTGTCTTATTTTAATGGATTCGTAGTTACATATCTATACATTTTGGGGTCAACTCGCAAATCATTTTTTTTAAGTAGGGAAGGCATAGATTATAAATTAGGTTAAAGCATGATAGTAAAGGATCAGCTGTTAGGAAGTCAACCATAGTCATCGGGCATCTATTCTGTTAAGCCTCATACTAAGTCTAAAATACAGAAAGATAATGCCCCCCTAACAGCCGAGGATTAGCAAGCAGGCACTTTAGTCAATCTATACATTTTTCACCACTGTAGCTAGTAGGCTGAAAGCATCAAATGCATTCTGATTGTACTCCACGCATTCGCAGGTAAATTGCAAATCTCCTTCCCATTTATGTGTGAGGCTGCTACCTCTCCTCTGTCCTTACCCAGAGCAAACATGGTTTCCAGTTTATCTGTGTTCTTAACACCTCTGGTTAAATAATCCCTGTGTTCATTCTTTCCTTGTGGCCTGAGCCTGGATGATGCTTTTGCTAAATGGTTACTATCTCTTGTTCCAACTTGCAGCCTGCTGCCCCTTTGTCAGGGATACAGTGGATGATTGTGAGTTCCTTTGTGTGACTTTGTAGCTTTTCAAATCACAAGCACATCTATAAATACAAGGCAGGAGTGCAGGCATGTGTGACTAGAGCCGTATTGAGTCTGCAGTGGGGCTCTGTAGCTTTGGCAAAAGGAGAAAACGGTTTAGGGAACTGTTCAAGGGTTCTGGGAAACCCACTCAAGCCTGCCACGTCAGAGCTTCCTGCAGTGGTTTGCAGTCCCATCACAGAATTTTACAGCATCTAGACCTTTGCTGTCCAGTATAGCATCCACCAGCTGCAGGTGTCTATTCAGATTTAAATTAATTAAAATAATAAAAATGTAAGCATTCAGTTCCTCGGTCACACGAGCCTCCTCTGAAGTGCTTGACAACCACACAGGAGTGGTGGCCTCCATCTTGGACAGCACAGATACAGCCCATTCCCATCATTGCAGAAAGTGTTGCCAGCAGCACGCATCTAGACTAACACGTTTATTGCATCATTCATTTAAAGGGGAGTGAACTCCTAGAATATCTACAAGTGAAAAGTGCATTTTTCAAACAGAATTCATGTGGGAGTAGGTTTGGAATCATCACCTTGCTTGCAGTCTGGGTGCTCCACACCACTCACCCAGCTGCTCATCTGTGGCATGGGGTGGGTGGGTAGCCTCTGAGCGCCCTCACAGCCCAGCACCCTCTGTGTCTTTATGCAATCAGTGCCAGGTGGGGAGGGATGCATTCTGTCCAATGACATGTGGATGCTTTAGAGGGCTTGCATTCATTCCCGAGTCCAGGGGTACCCTTTCTACATCCTCGGCTGGTCATTGAGGGGAACGCCAGAGCAAATTAGAGAAGTTGTTTCAGGAGCCTCCAGGCCAGCTGGGCAAATAGCACATTATCAGCCTGCGCTGCCACACTCCAGGGCTCTGTCGCTTTGGTGAAAGGAGAAGGGGGGCTTAGGGAACAGTATGTGTCCTACATCAGATTTTCCTCCTGTGGTCTGCAGTCCCATCACGGAGCATCTAGACCTTTATAGTCCAATATAGGAGCCACCAGCTCCATAGGACTATTTACATTTCTGTTCATTAAAATTAAATAAGATTTAAAATTCGCTCCCTCAAGCACTGTTTGATGTAAGTGATTTCTGGCCCTGCTCGTTCCTACACATTGCACAGTGATTCTTCTTGAAACCCCTTCTTGAGACCTTGTAAAATGTGTCATCTTGGGGCACTTCTTACCTTGCACCTAAATGTTAAGAATAGCAAATAACGGTGGTTCAAAGGCAGGCTTCCTTGCAGGGTTTTGCCAGGTGTACTGACAATAGACATGTCAGGCGGTCAAGTTAGTGACTGTCCTCTGCAAGTGGGGTGAGCAGCTAGAAAAGCAGCCCCTACCACCTCTGTTAGGTAGGAGACCTCTTCCTGCTGGTGGGAAGCCACTTCGTGCTGGGTCTTCAGAGGAGGCTGACCCTCCTGAGGGTCTGGGGACCCCCATTGCCCCGGGTAAGAAGTACAGACTGGTCTGTACTTGGTGAGAGGAAAAAACCTGTTCGTTCGTTTCTGTGAGTATTTGCAAAATGTTTAAGAAATGTTTGACATGTTTTATACAGCAGATTTGTGTTAAGAGGCAAAAAGAAGCATTCTGTCAGAGAAATCAGATGAATAATACCACAGACAGCGAGGAGGGTTCCTTTTAAGAAGAAGAATTAAGTGTGATGTTCCGTACTCATTTAAAAGAGAAGAAAGAGAGAAAGAAAGAAAAAGAGCGGTTAGATTTGGCTGTAAACCCAGAGTGGCGCAGCTCAGGCTGCCTGAGTGCCATCTTAGCGGATGAGTCACTTGCTGGTTTGTTCCATATTTATAGCAGCACAGCAAAGTTGATGATTATAGTTACGAATCCTTGGCAGTTTGCTTTGTGCCCAAGTAGGCTGCACTCTTTTGTTGCTCCCAAGGTTCTATCAGCCATTGTGTGTTCCTTTCCCTGCTTCCAAGTGAAGACCAAATTCTGCAGAGAAGTAAGTTTCCTTCATGGCAGAAATGAAAAACCTACCAGTCTCCACCAAGATGAAAGGGAGAGGATGTTCCCTGAAGAAAGAGACATGCAGAACAGAAACTGGGGGAAACACTTTGTAGAGAAGTTCAGAGTTGTACTAGAGAAACTTTCCGGTCACTGTTTTATCATAGTTGTCTCGATGGGTCACCAGCATGACACCCTCCGAGTGGATGGGGCTTCATGCCTGCATAACTTTTTGCTGTTTGTTTGACTCTTTCCTTAGAGCCTGCCTTCTTGCATGGGATGTGGGGCAGCCATGGCTTTTTATTTCAAAAATTCCGTGCCGGCCAGGCGTAGTGGCTCACGCCTCTAATCCCAATACTTCGGGAGGTCATACTGGGCAGATTGCTTGATCCTAAGAGTTCAAAACCAGCCTGGGCAACATGGCAAAACCCCATTTCTACGAAACATACAAAAATTAGCTGGGCACAATGTTGTCTGCCTGTTGTCCTAGCTACTCGGGAGGCTGAGGTGAGTGAAACATTTGAGCCCGGGAGGTCGAGGCTGCAGTGAGCTGTGGTCGCACCACTGCACTCCAAGTTTGGCATTGGAGTGAGACCTTGTCTCAAAAATAAAAATAAAAACTTCTGTTCACTGGCGGGAACCTAGGGGATTCCCCTTCTTCAGCTTTGGCGGCAGTAGGAATTCCCCCGACGCTACTGTGGGTCCCCCCAGGCCTGAGCTCCCTGCCAGCAATGGAGAGTCCCTTATAGTGTGGCAGTGTGCTCTGTCATTAGACAACCCAGGTGCCCACCGTTCTTCCCAAGCTGTGCTGGAAGCCTCCTTGACACTGACCCAGCATCAAGCTTCCTGCCTTGAACTCTCAGGACAACACAGATGGTGTCTGTTCCCAGTTCCACCTGCCAGCCTTGGTTACTGTTCCTTCAGCTACACAATTCCAGTGTAGTCACTTTCCACCCATCACCCTCATAACCACCATTCTCCAAGTGTAGGTGAGCCCTTCTAGAGGGTGGCACCAGATCTGAATGTGGAGGAAGGATCTACATACCATTCTACATGTCCCTCTCAGAGGACACCAGGCAGGGACAGGGTTTTGTTCAGAGTGTTTATGTCCCTTTTCCGTGAACCTTGCCTTCTTATTTGGGCCCACTTGCATGTGGACGTCTAAAACACCTGAAACCCAGCATGATCCAGTCTCAGCTATTCATGTTGGTGTCCAGCTCATGGCTGTTCCTGTGTTTTGGTGAGGAGAGGCCATTGTTTCAATACTACCCGGTTTGCACCTATTGGAAACATCAGTCATCCCTCACTCCTCCTTTTCTTTCACTGTCCTTATGCCATTTCTCATCTTGTTGATTCTACCTCCCAGACATCTCTTGTATTTGATTCCTCCCCCATCCCCACTGCACTGCCCCGTGCAGCCACCATCATCTCTTGCACAGTCTAGCTCAGTCGTATCCAAACCGTCCCCGTCTTTGGTGTCACCTCCTTCCACACCATGCTTCACAAGAATAGCAAATTTATCATTCTGAAATACACATCCAAGAATGTCACTCCCTGCTTAAATACCTTTTATCTGCTTTTTCAACATTTCCTGCCTTTACCTGTGCTGCTGCTTTTGTTTGTTTGTTATTATCAATGTTTTGCCAGAATGCCCTCTTTTTCCCACTTAACTATCTGTTCAATCTCCTATTAATTCATCTTTCAAACTCAAGCTCAAGTGCACCTGCTCCAGGAAGCCTCTCCTGGCCTCACACGGTACCCTAGACATCTGAGCATCTCCACTGTAGCATGATAATATTATTACTTGGTTAATTGTATTTCTTCTTCTGTGGACAATGAATTCTTTGAGGGCAGGGATAGTGCCCTATTCACCTCTCCTTCCTTAAAACCTGACATGGGTATTTGGCATTTAATAGACATTCAATGACTGGATGGATGGATGGATGGGTGGGTGGATGGGTGGGTGGGTGGATGGATGGATGGATGGGTGGGTGGGTGGACGGACAGACGGACAGACGGATGGGTGGACAAATGATTAGATGAAACTGGATGGGACCCCGGGATATAAACTCCTAAGTTTTCACAATGGGATGCCCCCTCTGCCACTTCCACATCATGTGTCCATATCACATGAGCAACATCACGCCATATTTATCTGTACCCCAAGAACTCAAACATATTTACTTTGACAAGTTTCGTAACTGTCACCTGTGAGCAGGACTATGTGGTAGGTGCCCCTGCAGGACATCTGTCAATCAGAAATTCCCCTCAGAGGATTCAGGGATGAATTGACTGAGGTTTAGCAAGTGCTTTCTTGCCAATGAGGTGTCTGATATCTGTAGGGGAAGCCTAGTCAGATTCATGATCTGTTGTTCCAGCAGGAAAGATTGCGAGCTCAGAAAGCACCATACCTGAACCATGTCCCTTCTGCCACTTTGATCTTGTGCCCTTGGCATTTATTACAGCCCCAGATGAGTTGTTTCCTGTGGAGACTGTCTCCATGTCATAACAATGTGTATGGGAAGACAGTCTTCTTTCTGTCACTCAAGGACCCTTATGTAAGGAGCCATGTGGGACATTTCTCCAGGAATTTTATTCAGAAGAAATTGCCCTCTGGGGGAACTGGTATGCGTTCCTCTAGCGCCATGCTATTCCAGCTGTGGCCACAGGCCAGCAGCTGCAGCACCTGAGAGCTGGTCGAATGCAGAGTCTCAGACCCGCACAGGCCCACCATATCATACTCTGCATTCAGCAGGACCCCAGTTGATTTGTGTGCACAGCACATTCTCAGAAGCTCTGATCTTGCAGATGCTGAGAACCATTTAACCCGCCTTCTCTTTGCACCTGAGCTTCCAGATTTCTGAGTAAATTCCTTGCTCTTTTAGTGTAACTCACCCAGTCACCTCGGGCGATCCTCTTGGTACCTTGCCAAGAAGTTTTATTCTTCATTCACTCAGCATTTCAGTTGAGCACTCCCTGTGTGCCTGGTCCTGTGTTCCGAGCACTAGGAGAGGAACAGAAAGAGCACAAGAGTCTCCTGACCTTGAGAAGCTCCCAAAACAGGGCCCCTGTTCCTTCACACTGCAATCTGAGAGCAGGACTTTGCCCCCTTTCACAGGCGGGGGCTGGGGAGGTCTTTGTAATTCTCCATGGTTTCGGGAGAGCTTCTTAGGGAGTGTTTCTTTCATGGGTGTGTTTCTTTCTGATGCCTGCTGTCTTTACAGTTCAGAAGCATGTGTTTTCTGGAGGGTGAATACTTGTTTGTCTGACTGATGGTGAGTCTCTGTCTCACATTTCTCTGTCTCTGCCCCTTTCTCCCCAAGAACCAGGGTGTGGTCAGTCCCACACTGGCTCCTCCACGGTGTCCCCTCATCCTGCCTCAGGGTCAAACCTCTCCTGCTCCTTCCTCCCGCTAGTCATTGGCTCCGTCCCACCCTCACCGTCTTCTTGCATCCCTCATCCTGTCCCTTTCTTCACTCCACTTGTGATAGGGCGGCTCCCCTGCGCTCCTCAGTCACACTGCATTCTCCCCAGCAACGGAGGAGACGCTAGGGCTTTGGTGCCTTCACCCCTGGCCACCCTGTGCTGTGGCCAGCTGCCATATACTCATTGTATCTCTTCATTTGATGTCCTCTTCCTTGTCTGTCTGTCCATCTTGCACACTGAACAGAACATCACCACGCCCTGCAGCAGAGCACCTGTGTACACAGTTGAGCAGGCCAAAAATCAGCCACTTGTTGAAATAAATGACTGAGAGTAACCCCTCCAACCCTGCTTAGAAAATAGGTTAGGGCAGGCCAGGTGCGGTGGCTCACGCCTGTAATCCCAGCACTTTGGGAGGCCGAGGCAGGCAGATCACAAGATCAGGAGATTGAGACCATTCTGACTAACATGGCGAAACCCTGTCTCTACTAAAAATACAAAAAATACAAAAAAAAAAAAAAATTAGCCGGGCATGGTGGCGGGCGCCTGTAGTCCCAGCTACACAGGAGGCTGAGGCAGGAGAATGGCGTGAACCCAGGAGTGGAGTTTGCAGTGAGCCGAGACTGCGCCACTGCACTCCAGCTTGAGCGACAGAGTGAGACTCTCTCTCGAAAAAGAAAAAGAAAAAGAAAAATAGGTTGGGGCATAAAATGACTTGGAATATAGTATTAGTACTAGCAGCAGTAGTAATAGTAGTAGTACTGTGGTCATTTAATACCATGGGCTGGTTTAGACAGACCACTGAGTTTTAAATCAAGAAAGAAAAATAGGGCTGGGGATGGTGGCTCACACCTGTAATCCCAGCACTTAGGGAGGCCAGTGCAGGAGGATTGCTTGAGACCAGGAGTTCTAGACCAGCCTAGGCAACATAGTGAGACCCTGTGTCTACAAACAATTTTTAAAAGGCCAGGCACCATGGCTCACGCCTGTAATCCCAGCACTTTGGGAGGCCAAGGTGGGTGGATCACGAGGTCAAGAGATCGAGACCATCCTGGCCAACATGGTAAAACCCCGTCTCTACTGAAAATATAAAAAATTAGCCGAGCATGGTGGCGGGCACCTATAGTCCCAGTTACTCAGGAGGCTGAGGCTGGAGAATCACTTGAACCCGGGAGGTGGAGGTTGCAGTGAGCCGAGATTGCACCACTGCATTCCAACCTGGTGACAGAGTGAGACTCCATCTCAAAAAAAAAAAAATCAAAGTTAGTTGGACATGGTGAATGCCTGTGGTCCCAGCTACTCAAGAGACCAAGATAGGAAGATCTCTTGAGTCAGGAGATCAAGGCTGCAGTGAGCTGTGGTCACGAAACGGCACTCCAGCCTGGGCAACAGAGCATTACCCTGTCTCAAAAGAAAAAAAAATGGATCGGGGGGTGTGGGGAGGGAGAGAGAGAGAGAGACAGAGGCAGAGACAGAGACAGACAGAACGAGAACTGGAAATACCCTTTTAACTTGTTTTGTAACTGCCAAGCAGTTGCCCTTTCTGCCACTAGGTGATGCTCTTGTAAACAGTGAAACCTAGCAAAAATGCCGTATTTGGGGGGAATTTTTTAAAACTCGCTTTTACATCATTGAAAGTCATTCTTTTTCAATCTGAAAACTTGTGTACAACTTCAATTGCAAAATATTCTCTCTCTGAAATGTCTTCCCATCCATAACACCTTACCCCCAACCAGCCACTTGGACACCATAAGGCCAGACTCTTGTCCTACGTATAGCTGTGTTTCTTCATTGGTCTGTCACTGAATATTTTATTCAAATAGATTGTGATTATGAATCATTCTGTGTGAATATGATACAGATTTTATATTTAAATTAAGCTCGTATAAACTCACTAGGAGAAAGAGAATCACCAATTTTATGAAAAATCCATGGATAAGGGATTGAAATAAAGGTCGAGAAAGAGGCGGTAGCAGCTGTCTTTTGTCTGGGTTTCACTGAATGACTTGGTCTCTGCGCTTCTCCCCTCACTTCACTTTGGATGAGGTTAGGGTAGGGCAGAGTCTTAGAATGTAGGAGAGCCCCACATTCATCAGCCCTGTAAGGTATCTGTGCTGGGCCTGTGACTCCGGAAGGGGCTGGTGTGGGTGATGCAGAGACTCAAGGGTCCTGTCCTCTACAGTGACAGCAGGGTTGGTTAATCCCTGTGACCCTGAGGGGTTAGAAATGGGGGTCTTGGGAGTGGGCTCTGCATGGCCTGGAGAGGGAAGAAAGGCTCAGGACGCACATCGGTCAGGCTTCTGTCTGCTAAGTGAAGAGAAAGCCCCGTGACCCTGGGCGAGTTACTCAGCCCCTCCTGACCTCAGTTTCTTCACCTGTGAACTGGGAGTTAGAACAGTGACCACAAAGGTCTGTTCAGTTCTCATCATCTGTAACTCTCTAAGACAGCGCTGTCCAGCAGGACTTCCTGCCGTGGTGGAATGTTCTCTCACTGCACTGTCTCATACAGGAGCCACTGGCCGCGTGTGGCTAGTGAGCCTGTGAGGTGTGGCTGGTTTCTTGTCTTAACTTATTTAAATTTGAGTAGCCACATGTGACTAGTGGCTACCATACTGAACATTGCAGCTCCACGATACAGAAGAAACTATGTTAGATAGAGGAAAATGAAACATCTCAGCGTGGCAGTTCATGGATGTCACAGGCAAATCATGCCAACTAGGAATAATATAAATTCTCCTGAATGCACATCAACAACAGTCCCGTTTCCTTAGAGCAGGCAAGAGTCCTATGAAGCAGAACCATCCACAGAAATTAGACAGAAGGAAAAAAGCTTTCAGAAGGGATGAGCCGTGCATCTGCATGAGCTTGCCTGGCAGAGCCTCGTTCAGTAATGATACCACCAGAGTAACTGGACACATCTCCCTTTCACCCTTCTAAAGCAGCAGGGAAGGGAGCAGAGTTTTCAGCAGTTTCCAGATCCACCCTGCCTCCTATCACTTTTCCCCAAAACTACGTGACAATGTCTAGGCCAGATGTGGGCAGGGGTGGTCAGTGCGCCCTGAGTGTACTCAAATCCTGCTGACAACCCGTGCAGCTGAGGCTCCAGGGAAACATATAGCCCCCAGGTGCCAGGCCCCTACAGTCAGCAGTGTTTGCTCTAATAAAACAGTAACCCAGTTATTAATGTCTCCTCATTCCCCATGATGAAGGAGTCTATCTGAGAACAATCCAGCACAAAGCTACCGGACCCAGAAGTCATCCAGTTCTGTGTCTCCGTCTTCAAATGCTCCAGGCTCCTGCTCACCTGACGGCGTTGATCAGCAGTTCTTAGATGACTTCCACAGGGTGACCAAAGGGGGCTCCACCGAGGATACCAGCCAGTACTACTGTGACAAGGTGAGCGAGCGCAGGCAGCCGGGTGACCCACCCGGCCAGGGCTTCCAGACCCCTTGTGGGCAGCTGAGTAGCTCTGACTAAATGAAAATATCTTATCACCAACTGCTGGAGGGAAATGTGATGTAAATGACCACTTTCAAACGTTTTCCAGAATGATAATGGTGACGGCTACTTAGTCTTGATCCGTATCACACCAGATGAAGATGGAAAATTTGGATTTAATCTTAAGGTACGTTGTGTATTTGTAAAGGAAGTTTTGTGCTGTGAAGCAATCTTTCGATGAGTTTTTAATTTGCATTAGAAATGTGCTGCATTCCTGAGTTGCATAAGGAAATTGATTCAACCCTCAGAATTGAGAGTTGGGGAGTTTTTTTGTTTTTGTTTAGTTTGAGTTTTTTGGCTTTTCTTTTTTTTCTTTTTTTCTTTTTTTTTTTTTTGAGAAAAAACTCACTCTATTGCCCAAACCTAGAGTGCAGTGGCACGATCGCAGCTCACTGCAGCACCGACCTCCCCAGGCTCGATGATCCTCCCACCTCAGCTAGGGCTATCAGAATGCACCACTATACCCAGCTAATATTTTTCATATTTTTTGTAGAGATGGAGTTTCACCATGTTGTCCAAGTTGGTCTCAAACTCCTGGCCTCAAGCAATCTACTCGGTTTGGCCTTCCAAAGTGCTGGGATTACAGGTGTGAACCACTGTGCCCAGCCTAGAATTGAAAGGTTTTTTTTAATGTGGCCTTAACAGCTGTCAAAGGCCAAGTGCCGGTTCTGTGCCTGGCATTGGCTATGCACTAGATTCATAGCACCTTCTTAAGTTCTGATAATAAGTGGTAAGGTCAGTATTTTTAAACCCATTTTGCAAATGAATACTGAGGTTCCAAGAGATGAGGGCACACACTTGGCAAACAGATCTACCCACTTTAGGAATGCTATTAAGAGAACCCCTCAGCATTGCTGAAGCTGATAAGAGAAAACAATTCAAGTTCAACCTGCAGGGCCACCACTCTCCTCCAGGCACGTTTAAGCAGGATCTGCAAACTAAACTCATAGGCCAAATCCCATCTGTTTCTGTAACTAGTTTTTTTGGTAACAGCCACACCTATTTGTTTACTGGTGGGTTAATGACTGCAGAGTTGAGCAGTTGCATCAGAGCCCTCACTCCCACAAAGCCTCTCTGGCCCTACAGGAAACGTGTACTCACCCCTACTCTAGGACAAAGTGAGGGCAGGTGGTCCCCTACCCCCCAGCTGCCATCGTGCACACCCTCATCTGCCCCAGCAGCTGTGTTGAGGACCAGCGCTCACAGCCAGATGCGCTCACAGGGTGCGCCCCTTTCCCAGGCCTTGTTCACCTCTGCTGAAAGCCCCCTTTTCTAGCAGCACTCGGAAGACATACTGTGGAGTCCCTCTCCTGGGGGCGTCTGCATTTTTAAGGAGGAGCTTGCTCTGAGTGCATCTTTTAGTTCATGAACTGTGGGAATAGCAGAGGGAGGCTTCTGAACAGAGTCCTGGTCAGCCCGCTGGATCGAGGGGTCAGGAATTTGTTCCATATTTCTGAAATGACGTGTAATTCTAATCAGCCATAGTGAAGTTTGAAGCCTCGCTGTGCCAGAGACTCACATTTATTGGTACCTCCATGTTGTTGATGCTGTGAGCTACTCCAGTGTTTGTTTGTTTGTTTTTAACTTTAAAATGTTTACAGGGAGGAGTGGATCAAAAGATGCCTCTTGTGGTATCAAGGATCAACCCAGAGTCACCTGTAAGTAAATACATTCCATGTTATTCCTCGTGTTTGTTCTCCCCTAATTCTAACAGGTTTCTGTTTCTGTGTCCCATTTCTTTTTTTGCCAGAGCAAAGAACCTGCTTAGATACACCATGTTTTCTAGAACCTTGCTGCTCACTGTGCTCTTTGAAGCCATAGCACCCGTGTTAGCTGGGACCTCATTAGAAATGCAGGCTCTCTGGCCCCAGCTTAGGCCTGCTGAACCGGAATCTGCATTTTTAACAAGAGCCTTGAGTGGCTGGTATGCACATTAAATTTTCGGAAGTCCTTTTCAAGAGAAGGAAACTCAGGCAGTCTGCTGTTCTGCTCACTCTTAGTGGGCACGTGGGCCCTGTGCCTCTTCTCACCATCTTTCCACCAGTGCCCCTCTCATCCTCTGTTTAGGCCTCCTAAGAAGAGCATTTGCTTTGTTTTTCTTTCAAATTTATTTTATTGTTTTTAGGCCAGACATAGTGGCTCACACCTGTAATCCCAGCACTTTGGGAGGCCGAGGCGGGTAAATCACTTGAGGCCAAGAGTTTGAGACCAGCCTGGCTGGCCAACAGGGTGAAACCCCGTCTCTACAAAAAATACAAAAAGTATCTGGGCATGGTGGCGCACAGGTGTGATCCCAGCTACTTGGGAGGCTGAGGCAGGAGAATTCCTTGAACCCAGGAGGCAGAGGTTGCAGTGAGCTGAGATCATGCTGCTGCAGTCCAGTCTGGGTGACAGAGTGAGACTCTGTCTCAAAAATAAAATAAAATAAATTTATTTGATTGTTTTTAAAATAATGATAAGTAATTTTTTCCTTTAATTTTTTTGTTGTGCATACTCAAGGTATACAACATGATGTCTTGTTATACATATAGTACTGCAGTCAAACAAATTAACATGTTCATCACTTTCCATAGTTAACCTTTCTCTTCTTTTTTGAGAGACAGGGTCTCGCTCTGTTGCCCAGGCTGGAATGCAATGGTGCGATCACTGCAGCCTCAAACTAGGCTCAAGCGATCCTCCTGCCTCAGCCTCCCAAGTAGCTGGGACCACAGATGTGTGCCACCTCACCTGGCTCCATAGTTACCTTTTAATCATCTGTTTTTTTAAAGCAGTAGGAGTCACTGTGCCTCCTTACAGTGAACCATGTTGGGATTACTCTGAAGTAGTCCTTAAGCTCTTGTCATTTAACTTTTGTTACTGTTTATGGTTTCTGTAAATTCAGAAGGCTTTCTTTCCTGTGCTGTTCAGTACCTTACTTCTCTCCATAATGGTTTTTGCCTCTGCTGTGAAGCTTACAAAAGCTTTCACCTTTGCAAGACAGATGAATACTCACCTCTAGCTGGCAAATCATTTCCTAACAGTACATCTAGGAAACAAAAGGCTGGAAATGGTATAGTTATATTATAATAAGTGAAGGTTGACTACCACAGAGGAATGGCGTCAGCAGTTTTTATAGCCTTATTCTGAAATGTTTTATAACTTATATTCTGAGCAGTACTTCTTTATATCGTGCAACCAACTACCATGTCCACATAGCAGTAGATGTATTATAAAAACAATGACAGTACTACCCGAGGGAGAGAAGGCAAACTTGATCGTGGTCTCAGGTGTCTGGGAGCAGAGCGAGTCAGCGTTCTTCCCCCGAGGACTGTGTTATGGTAACAGGAGAAACTCGCTTTTCCCCTCCACCCAGGCGGACACCTGCATTCCTAAGCTGAACGAAGGGGATCAAATCGTGTTAATCAATGGCCGGGACATCTCAGAACACACCCATGACCAAGTGGTGATGTTCATCAAAGCCAGCCGGGAGTCCCACTCACGGGAGCTGGCCCTGGTGATCAGGAGGAGAGGTAATGGCCACCTGGGGGGCGGAGCCATAGGGACACTGCTCTAGCAAAGCCACGTCTGTTCCAGCCCTTTATCTGCTCTTGAAAATGTTGAGTTTGTAGCCAACATTTGAAAATCAAGAATCTTCAGGTAATAACCCAATGTTTGGCTTCTCACTTGAAAAATGTGAAGATCTGCCCACATGAGCCTGTCCCCATGTGGCCAGTCTTCTGGAGAGAGGCAGCGCCCACCCACCCTCTTTATACAGGACATGAGCCCCTGGCTCCCAATTCCTCCCAGGCCCAACGCAGCCCACGTCACACAGTCTCTAAGCGGCACGACCCTGCAGACATTTGCATTTTCAGCCCCTTCCCAAATGATCGGGTGATATTTTATTCATGCATGTTTGATTTTGTCGGGGAGGCAGTGAGGAGAGCAGGGCCTGTCTCAGGTGATTCCTCACTCTGCCTCTGTGGGCTAGGGACCTTGCAGGAGTTACATAACCATTCTGTGGTTCAGCTGGCTCAGGTGTGGAGGAGGACAGCAGTGGTCCCGACTTCACAGGGTTGTTGTGAAGATTAAATGACACTTGGGGCTGGGCACAGTGGCTCACACCTGTAATCTCAGCACTTTAGAAGGCCGAGGCAGTTGTATCACCCAAGGTCAGGAGTTCGAGACCAACTTGACCAACATGGTGAAACCCCATCTCTACCAAAAATACAATAGCTGGGTGTGGTGCCGTGTGGGTATAGTCCCAGCTACTCAGGAGGCTGAGGCAGGAGAATCACTTGAATCCAGGAAGTGGAGGTTACAGTGGGCTAAGATCATGCCACTGCACTCCAGCCTGGGTGACAGAGCGAGACTCCATCTCAATCAAGCAATCAATCAATCAATCAATGGCACTTAGACTGGAAAGTACCTGCATTGCTGCCTGATGGGAGCAGAGGTTTGAAGGACAGCCTCTACTGAGCATCACACTGTTGTCTTTATAGTTGTTGTTATAAAATTACATCAAGTTCCTTGAACACCCTGCACAGCTGTAAAATACTGAAAGTAAATGAAGGTTGTGTCTGCAAAGCCCTGGCCCTGTGTCTCTGCCTTCCTCGCACGTGTGGCTCACACCCCACACTGCTGCGCTCCTGCCTCGGCTCTGCTCCCACTACAACTCTCAGTCCAGAGCCACCAGGACCAGCTCTGACCCTTCCTCCTCCGTGAGGCCTTATTGGATCTCTCCGGATCCCCACCTGTGCAAGGTGGGAGGTGGGGTGGGGGGGGGTCCTAGCTTTGCTTTCACCTGTATTGAATTTAACATGAAGGGAGAATGTGCACTAAAGAGGTAGGGCTGAAGCACAGAAGAGATGCTAGGACTGCAATATTTACGTGGGAGCCTCCCACATAGAAATGGCCCTGAGTTAGGGATTGTGCTCTCAGGAATAATGGTGTCACAGGGAAAGCCTTTGACCTCACCCTCATGCCTGGGGAAATGCCCAGTTTGGGGAAGTAAATGAAAAAACCTGAGAAAGAAGGGGGAGTCGGGATGGGTAGAAGAATAACCAGGTCAGAAAGAGCAAGCAGAGACAATATGCTTTTTAAAAAAACATTCTTTCCCTTTCCTTTACCTTTGACAAAAACCTCTGGGTGCTGAACACCATTATTTAAAACTAACCAGGAAGATTAGTATGTCATTTTATGTAATTAACACATATTGAATCATTCACCTAGAAGTAGTATCTTTGGTGCAAATGATTACCGTGTAGCTTAATCATTTAATAAGATGTTTTCAACCATCTGCATTCAGGTGTCATAGGTGTGATTTGTTTGAGGAAAACTGATAAACCCAGGTGTTGCTGCACAAGTCAGATGCCCTGTCTTGTACATTACAGCTGTCCGCTCATTTGCTGACTTCAAGTCTGAAGATGAACTGAACCAGCTTTTCCCCGAGGCCATTTTCCCCGTGTGTCCAGAGGGTGGGGACACTTTGGAGGGGTCCATGGCACAACTAAAGAAGGGCCTCGAAAGCGGGACGGTGCTGATCCAGTTTGAGGTAAGACCCTCTGGAGGCTGAATCCCAAGGCCTGGGCCACTGCCGTGTCGCCTGTGAGGCTGTCCCTGCCTCTGAGCAGCAGAGGAAATGAGGCAGAGACACAAGCCCTCGTTTCCTCGGCCGAGATGATTGTGTGTTTCGCAAACCAAAAACAGTCAACTGAGTCTCTATGAGGACTGACAGGGCGAGGCCTATGCTTGTCATGGATAACAGAGTACAGCAGGCAGCCCCACCTCAGGCTCGGAGCAGCAAGCAGGGATCAGGGTGGCCACCCTCACTGAACTCTGTCTCACCCTCTTATTCTAGTAACATTTGGTAGTCATGGAGAAACATGCCAGAAACTGAGGAGGAGGGACTCTGAGCGTATTTAGCTGCCAACACAAAAGCTCAAAACTCCCAGCAGTAGAAGGCAGTGGAGAGGCAGTTGTGGGTGAGCAGCCCAGGGTGGGTGAAGGAGCCAGCTCTCTAACCACCCCCAGCCGTGCACTGGAATTTGGAGCAATTAGTGTCATCCCATGAGGGCATAGTGTCTTGCCCTCCCAGTTTGCCCAGAACCCTATAAACACAAGAAACCAAACTCAAATGCCCGTCTTCCCCAGGGGAACCTGTGATCCCTAGGATTCAGGCTGTTGACAAAGGTACACACAGACATTTTTTATAAAACAAAAGGGAACCAAAGGAGACTCAGCTTTTAAGCCAGTTTTACTGATTACTAACAGAATTAAAATAGAATGTGTTCATCTTCCAAATTTATTTTCTTATTTTTATTTTTTAAATATGTTGTTGTTGTTGTTGTTGTTGTTGTTGTTGTTGTTGTTTAAAATAGAGATAGGGTCTCACTATGTTGCCCAGGCCGGTCGTGAACTCCTGGACCCAAGCAGTCCTCCCGCCTCGGCCTTCCAAAATGCTGAAGTTACAGGCGTGAACCACCACACCCAGCCCATCTCCCAGATTTATTTAAAAGTAGAAGAAAACAGAGTAATTCCTTGAATAAAAGAACACCAAAAAGCATAAAATAGGGCAACAAAAGAAAATAGATCATCATTAGAAATAACAACAGTCTGGGTTCATAAATTCAGGAAGAGAGTCTCACATGGGACTCAAGAACAGAAATCAACAATGCATTATTTGTTAGAAAACCACATAAAGGAAAAAGAAGCAAAACCTGGACATTTGTGAAATGTGTGTGACTGCAGAGTAATTCAGGAAGACTTGAGTAATAGGAATGTTGAGAACGAAGGAATGCAAAGCAGAGAGCTGTGAGTGAAAGGTTGATTTTATGATGCATGGGAAAATACATTAAAGCATTGTGTATTGAACAGCGTAGAAAGCAAAAATCCACAAGCCAGAAAGTAAAAGTGACTGGCTTCCCCCCCCCCTCAAAACAATCAGCAGGGAATTAATTAATGTATTTCTTTATTTAGAGACAGGGTCTCTGTCACCCAGGTTGGAGTGCAGTGGTGCCATCTTGGCTCACTGTAGCCTCCACCTCCCAGGCTCAAGTGATCCTCCTACCTCAGCCTCCCGAGCAGCTGGGACTATAGGTATGCACCACCACTCCTCGCAAATTTGTTTTGTATTATTCTTTTGTAGAGATGCAATTTTGCCATGTTGCCCAGACTGGTCTCAAACTCCTGGGCTGAAGCAAGCCACCTGCCTTGGCCCCCCAAAGTGCTACGATTACAGGCATGAGCCACCACAACCAGCCATTTAAAATTTTTCATTAATCATCTTGACACAATATAAAACAAAAATTATGTACCTTATGGAAATGAAGTCTGGATAAAAGGGTAGTAACAATATAATTACTTGGGTAAAACTAATAGATATATTACTGAGTATTCTACAAAGGGAAATAGCCCTATTTTTCAGTGACCTACAGGAGGCTGTTCACGCTTTTGGTTAAAAAGAAGAAAATGTAGGCTGGGCACGTTGGCTCACGCCTGTAATCCCAGCACTTTGGGAGGCCGAGGCGAGTGGATCACCTGAGGTCAGGAGTTCAAGACCAGCTTGGCCAGCATGGTGAAACCCGGTCTCTACTAAAAATACAAAAATTAGCCACGCGTGGTGGCGGGCACCTGTAATCCTAGCTACTTGGGAGGCTGAGGCAGGGGAATCGCTTGAACCTGGGAGGTGGAGGTTGCAGTAAGCCAAGATCAGCCTGGGCGACAGAGCAAGACTCCATCTCAAAAAAAAGAAAAAAAAAGAAGAAGAAGAAGAAGAAGAAGGAAATATAGAAGTTATCTTCTCTGCTTTGCCTTTCAAAATAGTTCACATTTTGAGCAGTAAAGCTCATTCATATTTTTACACACTCCAAAATTGAAACAAGGAGGAACTTAAAAGCCAGTCACAGTGCATATCGGTTTTTTGGTATTAGAGAGTACAAGAAAAGTGGTGCAAAGTCATTTGTTTATTGATTTAGCGAATGTGTCTTGGGTATTTCCCCTGGATCAGGAACCTGATGAGGGAAGGAGAGGGGTGTTTCTGTCCCCAAGGAGTTGACAATCTAATGTTAGTGCATTTGAGGAGATATGTGTCCCAGAAACAGCTGAAGACCAAGACAGGGTAAGATGTTGTTATACATAATGTACGTTCTGCAGCAACTGGAGGTTAGAGGACTCCAGGAGATCCCTGGAGTGAGATGTGGGATTAATAAAGGGGTGGATAGGATTAAGTGTTGCGGGGAGGGAGCGTATTGCAGGAAAATCTCAGCCCAAACGCAGACAAAGCTTATGGGGGTATCAGGTAGCATAAAGAGACAAGCCCACCTTGGTTGACAAGTGCAGGTCCTGGGCGATGCATCCAGGTGACGACCGTCCTTCAGCCCCGCGAGAACTGGTTCCAGTGTATCAGATAGTCCACAAGGAGGCGCTGTGGGCTCTCATTGAGGAAAACGCAAAGGCTGGTGTTTCCGGTGTTCGGGGAAGCCTCCTTCACGCAGGTGGCTCCAGTTCGAGGTGTGCTTTACATATGGGAATCCCGCAGTGATTTCCCTTGAAAAGTGTTCAACTTTTTGAAAAGTTTTCAAAGGCATTAGAGATAAATACCCACTCTGTCACCAACCTGTGTTTCTGAAAGGGTGACCCTCCGACCACTTGTACGGAGATCACCTGGGAAGTTTATTAAATCAAGGCCCTGCCCAAAGCTAGTGGATCGGCCGCACCAGGATGGGACCCAGATACTAGTACTTTTGACAAGATCAGCACCTGTTTTGATGCACACGCTATTCCAGAGGAGAGACCCAACCGGAACCACTGGCCCCCTGCTGTGCATCCGAGGCCTTGTCTTTGGAGGGTAGGGTTGGATAACAGCGTAAGAAACGGAGAACATATGCATTTTAGGGTTGCGTTTTAGTGTGTATACGTTTCCTTCATTTTTGTCTATACACTTCCTCAAGTAGGAAATTCAAGTAGGAAACCCTTCTTTTTAATCAAATCATTTGCAGAATTCTAAAATACAGAACAGATGAAAGCAGGTCTGCTGTGTGACCTGCGATGGAGCCAGTGGGGTCCTCAGCCCAGCCTCTTCAATCTTCCCTCACTGGCCCCCAGGGCACCCTAGACTAGATAGACCGTCATGTGAAAACCACTGTTACGGGTGCGAGAAAGGTTTCTTACAGAGCAGCCAGAGGAGAGGCATAGAAAAGGAAACCAGATAAAATGGGAAACTAATAGGAAAGGAAAGCTTTCATGAGCACTTACCGTGTGCCACGGACTTTAAAGGATATCACCTTAGGTAGTTCTCACAAGAGCCCTATATAGATGCTGTCATTATCCCAGTTGTAGGCATGAGGGAGCACAGTCTTGGACAGGTTAAGTGACCTCTTCAAGGTCTCACAGTAAATGTCAAAGGCTGATTGGAACCCAGGCAGGCCAACTCAAGAGCTGGTTCTTAGCCACTCTAACCTTTGAAAACTATTAAATGCTATTGATATGTGAGTTGTTTTTTAGAATAATAGAACATCTGAGCTAGGAAATATCTGAGAGGCTGCTGGCCAGGCGCTGTGGCTCACGCCTGTAATCCCAGCACTCTAAGCGGCCGAGGCGGGCAGATCACGAAGTCAGGAGATTGAGACCATCCTGGCTAACACGGTGAAACCCTGTCTCTGCTAAAAATACAAAAAAAATTAGCCAGGCATGGTGGCAGGCGCCTGTAGTCCCAGCTACTCAGGAGGTTAAGGCAGGAGAATGGCGTGATCCCAGGAGGCAGAGCTTACAGTGAGCCGAGATTGTCACTGCGCTCCAGCCTGGGCGACAGAGCAAGACTCTGTCTCAAAAAAAAAAAAAAAAAAAAATTATATATATATATATGTGTGTGTGTGTGTATATGTATATATCTCTGAGAGACTGTCTCCCTGCACGGAACCAGACAGATTTTAAATCCTGACTCTACCCTCACTTCCTATGTGGCCTTAGGCATGTCCCCTAACCTCTGTGGCCTCTGTTTCTCCATCTATAAATTGGGTATCTTGTGAGTTCATTTAATAATTAGATGAGATAAATACTTAATGTGTTACCTGGTATGTGGTCAAAGTGCCATAAAAAGTAACAACTATTATTATTTATAAATAAAGGGAGGCTCCAAGAGTCTGTAGAACATGCCCGAAGTCTGCATAAAAGGTGGTCACTGGCCGGACATGGGGGCTCATGCCTCTAATCCCAGCATTTTGGGAGGCCAAAACAGGGGGATCACTTGAGGCCAGGAGTTTGAGACTAAATATAAAAAAATTAGCCAGCCATGGTGGAACACACCTGTGGTCCCAGCTACTCGGGAGGCTGAGGTGGGAGGATCACTTGAGCCTGGGAAGTTGAGGGTGCAGTGAAATGTGTTGGCACCAATGCACTCCAGCCAGGGTAACAGAGCTCAAAAAAAAAAAAAAAAATTAACTGTGTTGCGCTGGGTTTGGAAGTCTGGGTCGTCTAGTCCTGGTGTTCTGATTCTCTACCTCCTCCAGTGTGGTTGGCAGGTGGGCATCCTGGCCGATGGGGGCATACACTGGGCAGGAGTAGGAAGAGGAAGGGGCTGTTCCCCAACAGGGCCCACCGCAGGTGTCCACACCATGCACTCCACGACACCAAAGACCTGCCCTGGGGTAGCCTTAAATCCCTTCTGCGAGAGCTGGTTTCTATCAGCGCTTACTTTGGAGCATTTTCTTTTTTTTTTTTTTCATGAAGGGAATTCCCCAGTCCCTCCTGTGGCTTTCAGTAAACAATCACAAGTGTGTTCCAGAAAGCATTTGGTCCCAGCTGTCATAAAATCACACTTAATAATTAGCATTCTATAGCACTTTGGAGCCTACCAAGTGTGGTGCACATATGTTGTCTCTGTTGACTCACAACAGTTCTGTGAAGTCGATATGGCCAGCATGGTTAGGATCACCCTTTTATAGATGGAGAAAAAGAATCAGAGAGGCTGAGGGACTTACCCAGTGGCACACAACTAGTCAGAGCCACGATTAGAATATATGTTAAATATCTAGGCTAGGCATAGTTGCTCATGCCTATAATACCAACACGTTGGGAGGCTGAGGCGGGAGGATTGCTGGAGCCTGGGAGGTTGAAGCTACAGTGAGCCATGGTCATCCCACCACACTCCAGCCTGGGCTGCAACAGAGCAAGACCCTGTTTCAAAAAGTAAAAATTAAACTTATTGGTAGCAACTCGCCATTGCTGAGTGTACCCAGCCCTCACCCTGTCCTCCAACTTCAGCCGTTCCCTTTGGTAGCCACACTGTATGAGCTACATCAATGGGAGCAGTTTGGTGGAATTTTTGATTGGCCCCAAACTGCATAAATACTCTTTGTGTAGCCAAGGTAGGGTGTTCCTCTTTCTCTTATGTAAAGGAGCAGAATTGAGGTTACCACTGACCCCAGAATTACCACTTCCGGGAAGCTCTTGTTTTTGTTTGTTCCCAAGAAAAACTTGCAGCTTAATCTACATGTTCCCTGAATTGAAGTGCTCATTTAAGCAAAGGACAGGATCTGCATTTGATATAGACTTTCCTGGATAAAAGCTAAGTGATGATGCTAACCTGTCCTTTATTTGAGAACCAGCTTCCCAGCAACAAAGGATCCCATTGTCCATTTTTATCTGGTGACCAGGTGACTCACAGCTTCCCTGCCTCCTTGCCCACGGTTAGTTAAGACCTCAAAAATGAGCAACACCACAAGAGAATGCCTGCATCCCCCAGTTGATGGATTACAGCAGTGGCTACAAGAGACCACCAAAGGTCATGTTCGAACTCAGATACCCGGCCCCTCCACTTCAGCATCTACCATCTTCACCAGAACCAGAAACCATCTTTTTTCTTCTGACCCCTATTTCTACTTTCCTCACTCCTACATTGCCCATTATAGAAGATAGCCATTAATGTCAAAACAAGTGACTCACTGGCTCCTGTGATAATTATAAAAGGTGCATTTGGAAGGGCAGAGGTAGCTGAAAACTTTATGAGAGGTTTAAATTGACACCTGTAGAAATTAATGAGAGCAATTATATCTTCAAGATTAGAACCCTTTAGACCGAGTCTCATTCTGTGGCCCAGGCAGGAGGGCAGTGGTGTGTGATCTTGGCTGACTATGGGGGACTATGGAAGGTCCCAAAATTACTAGCAACAATTTCAATTCAGCAAACCTTTCTGGGAAAGTAGGTAGAGGCCCCAAGACCCCGCTGGATGGTTTCTCTTGCCCTCTGGCTGGGTCAGATACAAAGGAAAAGGGATGTCCCAGTGTGGATGAGCTATCCGTGAGTAGTGAACTCTTAATTTGTCTACCAAGTGGTACTAGGAAAACAACCTCTTGGGGTGGGCCTTTTGTAAAAAATGAGTTACCCTCAGCTTAGTTATAGGACACTGTGTCTAAGAAAGCTGAAATTGCTTTGAAATTTTCTTGGCATGCTTTATTCACATGGTTGGCACTCATTTTTGAAAGCAGCAGATCCCATTATTCCTTCACGCTACAAATTTTGATGGAGCACCTACTATGTGCCAGGCACAATGCTGGCCTGGGGTTTACAGCAGTGAACAAATGAGATTCCTGCGACCATAAAGATAATGCCATAGTGGCTGATACAGCAAACAGCCGTTTTGAAACTTGGTTCCTAGGAATCGGCTCTGGGTTTTTGTGGAGGGCATGAAAGGCAATCTGCTTCTGCCCTTTGCTGTCTCCTTACCCATGGTTTCCTTGATTCCTGGCGCCCTGTTTTTTCCTGTCCTTTTCCATTTTTCTTCCCCCTTCTTGGGTTCTCAGCCTTCAGGAATTCCCCTTTTTCTGTTCGTAGAGTTGACGGAGTGCTTGCTTCCACTGTGCAGGGCCTTGCCGGCATCCTCTGGTTAGAGCCAGTTGGGTGTGTGAAGCTCTCATCTGAGGTATGTGACTAGGCTGCACGCCTTTAGTTGAGTGAAATTAGAGTCACTTGATGCCTTCTCTAATATTATAGTAGGTGACTTGTTCTAAGAAGAAATATTTAAGCCAAAAAAAAAACATCCATCGCACCCCTACCACACTGGAGAGCATCTGCTCCCACCATTCAAATTTTTTGTCTTTGGAGGCCAGAGCTGGTGATATTGATACTGTAATTTCAATACAGTTGTTCCTTAGCAACCCCTCTTAGCCAATCTTTTTATAATTTACCTTTAGTTTCAGAGCTTCTTATAACTAGACTCTGATAGAATGAGAACAAAGCATTTTAGGACATAAAAATTAATAATTTTTCATAAAGTTCCATGGTTTTGTCATTCTTTACCCCTGTGACCCTGCCTCTCAGCCTCCTGGTGGCTCCCATTCTAGGACAGAATCTAAGGGATCTACAGCCAGGAGCTGTTATCTGCCTCACACTCCTTCAGCCCAGGAATAACCAAAGCAAATTGTTGTTTTTCCAATGAATTGGAAAATGAAAGAAGAATGAACGCTCTCTTAAAAGCCATGTCTCATACTCTGGCCAATATCACAAAGCCTTAACTCATTCCGTTTCATCCCTGACCCTTCCAGAAAGACATATGTGTTTACTATCACTTTCCACTCTGTCCCTCCACCTTCTCAGAGCAGTGTTTCATAACCAGGCTGCCAAGCAGCCCACAGGGCCTGGAGAAGAGTCGATAAATTTTAGGAACTTGAGGCCGGGCACGGTGGCTCACAGCTGTAATCCCAGCACTTTGGAAGGCCGAGACCGGTGGCTTGCTTGAGCACAGGAGTTCAAGACCAGCCTGGGCAACATGGCAAAAACCCATCTCTACTAAAAATACTAAAATTACCTGGGCATGGTGGCACACACCTGTGTACAGATCCCAGCTACTCAGGAGGCTGAGGCAGGAGAATTGCTTGAACCCAGGAGGTGGAGGTTGCAGTGAGCCGAGATCACACCACTGACTGCACTCTAACCTGGGTAACAGAGTGAGATTCTGTCTCAAAATATAAAAATTAAAAAATTAAAAAGTAGGAACTTGAAAAAAATTAAAATTAAAAATATATAAATATATATGTGTGTGTGTGCATGTATATATGTGTGTGTATATATATGTATATATGTAGAGAGAGACAGAGACAGACACACACAGGGTCTTCCTCTGTCACCCAGGATGGAGTGCAGTGGCAGAATCTTGGCTCACTGCAACCTCCACCTCCCGGGCTCAAGCAATCCTCCCATCTCAGCCTCCCAAGTAGCTGTGACTACAGTTATGCGCCACCACACCTGGATAATTTTTATATTTTTAGTAGAGATGGAGTTTCACCATGTTACACAGGCTAGTCTCGAACTCCTGAGCTTAAACTATCCGCCCACGTCAGCCTCCCAAAGTACTGGGATTACAGGCATGAGCCACTGTGCCCAGCCGAAAACCAACTCTTAACACTTAAGAAACCGAGTGTTTAAATCCTGTTTCTACTAAGTTGCTTCAGTCCTATTCAGTGTTGGCCTTTGCAAACATAAATATGAGTGTGTTGTCAAACTTTCCAAAGGCCAAAACAACCTTAACTTTGATTTGTCCAAAATTTTGTAAAAGTTTTGTGCTTTTTAATTTTTTAAATAGATTTCTTTTGTTGTATTTATTTTTCTCACTTTAGTCATTTGCATTTAAAAATAACAATTCTTACTGCGATAATTCAGATAATTCAGAAATAACCAGAGTAAAATCGTCTCCTGACGCCTATCCCCTTCAGTTTCTTCCTCTTTGTTGTAATTTACAAACGACAATTTTGTTTGTATCCTTCCATACTTGTTCCAGTGCTCATGCAGATATATCGTATACACATGCATACACACACAAGATTGTGTCTTTACATATTAATATACACTGTGTGTGTTGCTATTATATGATCATCATTCATTGTATAAATTATTCAATACCTTGTATTTTTCACTTAAAAGTATACGAGTAGATATCCTTCTAAATCTGTACTTTTGGTCTGTCATATTCTTTTTACTTGCACAGAATTTTCTGGTAAGAATGTACTATCATTTAAGTCAACATTTCTTTACCTTTGGGGAATATCCAGGCTGCGTCTGGTTTTCTGAGAATAAATATTTTGCTGCAGATAAACTTCTGTGACATGTATCTTTATGTATTTCTGTTGGATAAAGCCCAGAGTGTACACATTTAAAAAATTTTAAGCACTGCCTGGTCAGGCGTGGTGGCTCACGCCTGTAATCCCATTGCTTAGGGAGGCCGAGGCAGGCGGATCACTTGAGGTCAGGAGTTTGAGACTAGCCTGCCCAACATGGCGAGACCGTGTCTCTACTAAAAATACAAAAATTAGCATGTGCCTGTAGTCCCAACTACTCAGGAGACTGAGGCATGAAAACCGCTTGAGCCTTGGAGGGAGAGGTTGCAGTGAGCTGAGATCGCACCACCGCAGCCCAGCCTGGGCAACATGTCTCAAAAAAAAAAAGAAAAAGAAAAAGAAAATGTAAACACTGCCCTAACACTTTTTTAATATATGATTTATCTTAGTACTTTACAAATTTATCAGCAGATCATTACTGCTGAGATACATTTAAAGTCCTTATAGTAATTAAAGCCTTTTTCTGTAGCTGTGCTTTTCTGCTAGACCACCTCAAGTTGATTTTATTTACACTTTTGTTGTTTAAAAAAAAAAAAAATCTCTTTTTCCCACCAGGTTAGCTTTACTATGTTCACTTAATTGTATATTCACTTAACTGTTGATTATATTCACTTAATCAGTTAGAACTAAAATGCCGTGTAGGTAAATTTAACTTAGCTGCCCGCCTTCTGCCAGTCAACCCAAAGCCTCTAATAAATCATTAGTTTATTCCTAAAATGAACCCACAGAGTTTATTAGAGACTGCAGTTATTTAAGAAGTTGTTCAGCTGCCTGATGGTTATGAACTAAAACTGTGAAGGTGGTGAGTAACTGAGCTCTTGGAGTGTTTGGAAATTCTAGACATTTGGCAAACGTATAAGATACAGCACTGTTATTATGACCCAGACTCTCTATGTTAATTATCTTCTGGGGAATTCTGTTTAATTTGTTTATTTAGTAAGAGAAAAAACACTAGCAGAAGCCAGTTTACAAAACAATACAATTTGCAAAAATATAGAGGGAGAAATCCTTTTTACCCTCCCTATTCCGACTGCAAACACATCTTTATTAAGGATGTTGGCCACAATTTGGTAAATTTGTCATACATCCCTGTAGGGCAACTTGGTTATATGTATCAAAACTCAAAAATCCTAGCACTTTCAGAGGCCGAGGTGGGTGGATCACCTGAGGTCAGGAGTTCGAGACCAGCCTGGCCAACATGACGAAACCCTGTCTCTACTAAAAATACAGAAATTAACCGAGTGTGGTGGTGGACATCTATAATCCCAGCTACTCGGGAGGCTGAGGCAGGAGAATTACTTGAACCCCATGGGGGTGGTAGTTGCAGTGAGCCAAGATCCCGCCACTTCACTGCAGCCTGGGTGGAAGAGTGAAGCTCCATCTCAAAACAACAAAAACCAAAACAACCCGTAAAAATATTATTTGGTATAGTAATTCTCTTCTTAGAAGTCTGAGTAAAAAAAATTTCAAAACAGCCTAGTGAAAAAGTGGGATAAAAGTTAAAATAAATTATAGCGAACGGCCGGGCACGGTGGCTCACGCCTATAATCCCAGCACTTTGGGAGGCCGAGGCAGGCAGATTACGAGGTCAGGAGAGCAAGACCATCCTGGCTAACACAGTGAAACCCTGTCTCCACTAAAAATACAAAAAATTAGCCGGGCATGGTGGCGGGCACCAGTAGTCCCAGCTTCTTGGGAGGCTGAGGCAGGAGAATGGCGTGAACCTGGGAGGTGGAGCTTGCAGTGAGCCAAGATCACGCCACTGTACTGCAGCCTGGGCGACAGAGCGAGACTCCATCTCAAAAAAATAAAAAGATAAGTAGGTAGGTAGGTAGGTAGGTAGGTAGGTAGGTAGGTAGGTAGGTAGATAGATAGATAGATAGATAGATAGATAGATAGATAGATAGATAGATAGGATAGATAGAGTAAACTAAATTATTGAGCCATTAAAGATCATATGTGTAAAAAATATTTAATGACATGGGGAAATAGATACTATCTAATAAGTAGGAAAAAGCAGCTTGAAAATTAGGATAGTTATTTCCCAGAATACTCCATTAGAGGCTGAGATTTTCCATGGCCAGATTAGCTTGAGATATGTTTAGCTGATCAGAATTTAACAAATGTATGCGTTAGGCATTGCAGAACTTGTCTTGTTAGAGATTCATAGAAAATAAAATATTTTCCAAATGTCTTGACTTTGAAACTTTTTCTGAGCAATACTTACTATCTTCTTTTAGGACACTTAGGTTGGCTAGAACATAGCATAAGAAGTGCCAATATAGCCAGTTGCGGTGACTCACGCCTGTAATCCCAGCACTTTGGGAGGCCCAGGTGGGCGGATCACTTGAGGTCAGGAGTTTGAGACCAGCCTGGCCAACATGAGGAAACCCTGTCTCTCCTAAAAATACAAAAATTAGCCAGGCATAGTGATGCACACCTGTAGTCCCAGCTACTTGGAAGGCTGAGGCACGAGAATCGCTTGAACCTGGGAGGTGGACGTTACAGTGAGCCGAGATCACATCACTGCACTCCAGCCTGGGCAACAGAGAGAGACCCTGCCTCAGGAAGAGAAAAAAAAAAACATGCCAATGTGTTGTTCAGTCTCATTTTTTGCTTTTAAAAACATAGTATATAAATGTATTATGTGTTTACATATATATGCTTCTGTTCATTTGTGTGCATGTAGGCACAGAGAAAATAAGCTGGAGAAAATATATGAAAAGCTCATCTCAGAGTTGTGAAATTGCTGATAATTTTTTTCTTTATATTAGTGTGAATTTCCCAAATTTTCCACAAAAAAATAAAAATAAAAATCACTTCCAACACTGAAAAAACTGTTTTTTTAAATTCCCATAGAGTTAATAAAAACCACTGGTGAAAAGGGATTAAAAGGAAAAACAGTCATATAGAAAAGAAAAGATAAGCCTTGGAGTCAGATCTGAGTTCTTCCAGTTCGTGATCTTGAACAAAGCATCGAACTTGCAAAATAAGAATATAGTTAATACTTCTTACAGGGCTGTTGTGAAAATCACATCAGGTACCATATGAACATGTCTAATACATGAGTTTAGATATGCAAAGATTATGTTGTTTGAGATTTTTGGCTGTGATTACATGTGTAGAGAAGTACCTCTAAATGAAGTTTACTATATATTGGGATAAATGTTTTTCCTGTGGAAATAGACTGCTGAAATGATGAATGAAATGCTCTCGTTCTTAAAGGAAGGGTGTGGTTCACTACACTGAACTGGAGGGAAATGATTCTAGACTAACTTAGATGATATCCATTTAATTTTGAGTCAGAATTCTTTTCCCCCCCATCTAGTTGCTTTTAGCTCTTGTCAAATAGTTGTCATAAATACAAGGTTTCACTTACCATTCTCCATTACCTGAGACCCAGACCCTTCCTATGGCATTTTTTTCAAATTAAAAACAAAAATTATTAAAGAGTTCAGTCAGTTTCTCATGAAACTGTAGAATTTCTTATTGGGAAGATTTTCTTTTAGTATATAACACATAATCACTTTAAAATGTTAAGATTTTGGTACTGTGAATGATAAAGTATGTTTTCACACTTTCTTCATCTGATTTTTGCAATGCTTTCTTTTTTCTCTATTTCTCACATAGCAACTCTACAGAAAAAAGCCAGGTTTGGCCATCACGTTTGCAAAGCTGCCTCAAAATTTGGACAAAAACCGATATAAAGATGTGCTGCCTTGTGAGTATCCGGCATGAATGCCTCCTTCCCCCCTACACTGAGATAATGTTTCCCTTTTTAAAACAGATTGTCTGGTATTCTGGAACGATTTTCAGTGTGTCTGTAAACACCACCGTCTTTATTGCAGCCATTTCAGACTCTGAACAGTTGGGGAATAGTGTTTATGCTAATGAGGCAGAGCTGCAGATGGGGCTGGGAACTGAACTCTGGTTTACTTGGTATGATAAAAATAATGCCCGGAATAATCGGTCAATTTTTCTCTTCCCCGCAGATGACACCACCCGGGTATTATTGCAGGGAAATGAAGATTATATTAATGCAAGTTACGTGAACGTAAGTTAGGAATCTGAATGATGCTAAAGAGCACACTCACCACTGTCACAACGATGATGAGGGCCTGTGTGGGGCTTTGCAGTTGACACAGTGCTTTCCCGTTCACCTCTGCATTTCAGCACCACAACAGCCACGGGAGGGAAGGCAGAATAGTCTCATTTTACAGAGGAGAAAACTAAGGTTCGGAGAGTTAAAGTAACTTGAAAAGTCACAAAGCTAACAGAAGATGGGACCAGACTTGTTCTGTGTTTCCAATTCAATCGTCCACATGCCCCTGTACTGAGCTGCTTCCATTCAGGTGTTTGTTTTTGCTAGTGGTGTGTTTGTGACTGTCTGTGGTGTGTTTGTGACTCTCTGTTTCTCTCCATGTAATGAGTGTCATCCTGCCTTAAAAAAAAAGAAAAAGAAAAAGAAAAAGAAAACCTCCTTGGTACATAGAAGCCAAAAAGAAAAAGTGGAACGTTTCACGTGTTACGGGAAAAACACTTATTTTCTCTCTAAAAATGCATCTTGGGCAACTTACTTGGCCTCTCTAGACTTCCATTTCTTCTATCTGAACCTGGGGTCAGACTTTCTGTAGCCAACCAGATAGTAATATGTGATCTTTGCATTTGAAATGTAACCACTTAAAAAGATTAAAAGCCGCTCTTAGCATGCAAGGTGGCAGACAGATTTGGCCTTCAGGCGATACGTGGTCTGCCAACTCCTAAATAGACAGACGATTTCTCAGATTAAGTTCTCAAGTTGTAGCAAAGTGTCAAGAAATGCCCTAATAAAAATTGGTCTCATCAGTGATTCCACCTGTTCCAAAGCATCTATGGGATTCATCTATGGGATTCATTCTTAAAAGCAGAGCATCAAAAACGTTAGGAGCAGCAACACCACAAAGCCCAGTCTTTTCGTGTAATCCCAGGACTGAAGAAGCCATTTACCCAAGCACCAGCCAAACTGTGAATTAGAAGCCTGCCTTTACCTTGCTCACCTGAGTGAGTGAAGCCCAGTGCCAGCCCAGAGCTCAGCAGGTTCTGAGTGTTCTTTCGTCAGAAGGACTCAGTCCAGAGGGCAGAAAGGAAAATGGAGCAGGAATATTTCCACCTGAAACATTCATTTCAAAACATTTCAACATTTAATGTCAAGATTGACCAACTTCCAAGCATTTGAAGCCATGCAGAAAGCCAAGTGCAACAAGAATTGGTGGTGTAAACCTGTAAGGTGTATGCTTTAAATAAATGTAAATAGATTTTGATAGAAAACCCTGCATAGGGAAAGACTTAGGGGTAGGATTGGTACATACGACGGAAAATGCAGATAGCCAATATGGATTATATTTAGGATAGAGCAATGAAAGTCATTTAAACTCTTCTGCCATGTCACAGGTAGATTTCTGATTTTTGCCTACTGAATACCACACACTTTTATCTTAAAGATCTGATGCTGGTGTTTGTCAGACATTTTTCAAGAAGCATGAGAAATAACTTGTTTGATTTTCCTTATTTGCTGTGAATTGATAAAGAGATATTTTTCTGGTGCGATGTCAGTTAGCAAGTAGAAGAGTTTAAAATCCAGTTCCCTGTGCACCCTGAGGCAGCAACAGATTCTAATACTTTACCAATTTCTTGCCAGATGGAAATTCCTGCTGCTAACCTTGTGAACAAGTACATCGCCGCTCAGGGTCCCCTGCCGCATACCTGTGCACAGTTTTGGCAGGTCGTCTGGGATCAGAAGTTGTCACTCATCGTCATGTTGACGACTCTCACAGAGCGAGGGCGGGTGAGTAGCTTGATTTCCAATTCAGATGTGTGCAGTGTCACACCCTGCTCTGTGGAACATGAATCTCAGCTCTGGGAAGGGTCTTCACTGTCTCCTGGTCCAGCCCGTATGTGACCCTAAGTCTCCTCTACAGAGCAACCAATAGACACCCCTAGTGATGGGAAGCTCAGCCCTCCTCTTCCCCAGTCCCAGCTTGGATCCATTACAGCAGGCCAGAAGGCACTTCTCCTAGCCTTACTTCATGTGCCCCAGATCCCCTGCCATGACGGGCCTTGCCCATTCAGGACAAGTGCTGGTCCTGAAAGAGCAATGTGTGTGCCATGTTAACAGTGGCCTTTGTAAAAAGGGGAAATTGCATCACTGTGCCATTTTCCATAGAATCCGTTCGGGCAGCTTGGCACTGTCCCTGTCTTGTCTGTCTGCACTTCTCTTTTCCCTGTAAAGTTGACTCTGCCTTTTCAGCAGGAAGTCATTCTTCTCCTCAGAGAAAAGGGAGTGCCCCCAGGAATGGTCTGTTGTCTTAGGGCTGATGACAGCACTAAAGGTTGGTTGCACTGGATAGCAGCCCCCTTCTTTCCCTTGTTCTGCTTCTGCCAGCTTGGGAGAAAAGGCCCTTTCTGTGATCCAGGAGGCCTCAGCTTCCTCCAGCCACTCCTGTTGCTGCTGCCTGCCAGCTCTGTGCTGCTGGCAGCCCTTCTCTTTTGTTGATGTCCACTCTACACCTGAGCTCATCTGAGGTCTCGCTTGTGACCTGGAGGGTTTGTTTCCCAGCCCTTTCTTTCTCACTGAAGCCATTCCAGCTGCTTTGTCAGTTTCCTGCATTAGAGATTCCCATCTCCTCTGAGGTCTAGCATTCCCTTCGCTATCTCTGGCCCTGGAACTTAACCTCCCCTGTTTATCCATTGGTAGAAACCTGTTCTTCTGAAATCCAGGGTGCATGTTTCCTCTCTTTCCTGTTGCAAACTCTTGGATGACAGGATGACCTCAGCCCTTTATCCTGAAGACCCTAACCTGCCCGCATCTCCACCCACCAGTTCTTCCAGATTAGGAGTCCATCAGTCCAGGCAGCAGCTTTGCACCTTTCTCTGAGAGATGAAACTTTCAGCATCTCCCATTTGTTTTCTCCCATACCATGCATTTAGTAGAGCAGGACTCCCAGCAGGTGTGCAGCTGGCTGGAGTCCACCCCCACTCACCAACCTCGCTGTGCTGCTCTCAGGTCTGCAAGTGCAGAGAGGGCCTCCTTTGAAGCCTTATATCCCCAGCAGTCAGTGGGACACTCCCTCACGAGATACTTGATTTCTCCCTTTTAAAATTCCTACCCAAAATGTTTTTCTTTGTGCTCTCCCTTAAGGCTCATGGGTTTCTTCTTAGAAACATTGCAATTGAATAAGTTATTCTCCCTCACTTTCCATCAGAGATGTTTCTTTTGGAGAGAAATATCATTTTTTACAACTATATGTGAATAATACAGGTACTCTTCCTGGCCCACTGGCTGTCAGAGGCAGGGGCATTGAGGTCAGGGAGGCGTTCGAGTTCGGCACCACCGCTTTCCACTGTTTAACCTTGCACAGGGCTCTAAGCCTCAGTTTCCTCGTCACTAGAAAGGTGATGGTAATGCCTGTCTCCTGGGATTGTTTTGGGAATTAAGAATGAGCTACCCTGGGCTGGCTGCCCCTCCCGTAGTGGGTGCTCCACATGGCATAGTGAGTCTGGATCCTGGCCCCCTTGTCTCACAGGGCCAGGGGCAGATAGGTTTGCTGCTCTGGGCAACATTAGGGAACCCTGGGTTGCCATGAGGATCATGTGAGGTGATAGGGAGAGGTTTGAGGCAGCACAAAGCTCTATAAACCTCCTTGCTCTTGTTATCTGTTAAACACACTGTTTGATAAAATGTGCACTTAGGCAACGAGGCTCTTCGGCAGAGGACTGATCTCTGAGTCAGGTTTCATCAGGCCCCATGGTTGGTTCAGCAAATGGATCTAGGCACTGATTCCTTCCACCTCCTGAAACCAGACCCATCTGCTCATTCATTGATAGGACACATCTACCT
The DNA here is from genome assembly GCF_047675955.1 of Chlorocebus sabaeus. Lineage (NCBI taxonomy): Eukaryota > Metazoa > Chordata > Mammalia > Primates > Cercopithecidae > Chlorocebus > Chlorocebus sabaeus. The sequence continues at coordinate 79,308,968 of NC_132915.1, read as the reverse complement.
AAGTGTCCTCACATACAAGGTGCCTGAAGCTGAAGCTGTCAGCCATGCACCTGCACCCAGGTAGTCCACGCCCTGAGCTCACCATTCTGGCCAGAGGCACCCATCTGCCCAGTCACCCGAGCCAGGAACCTGGAATCGGTCTTACCCCTCCCTTCTCTTCACTTCCCACATCCACTCACCGTGGTCTGCCACCGCCAGTCTCCCCTCTGTCCCCCAAACCCCCACCTTCTCTCAGAGCTTTTGCATTTTTCTTCCAGAAGCAGCAGCAGCAGCCTCCTTAGTGGCTTCCTGGCCTAGAGGCTCCCCCAGCCCCTGTCTGGTCCATCCATTGGCACGGCTTTCAGCAATACCTTTCCAGAGGGTTGCCTGGTCCTTCCATTTCCCTGCTCAAACCCTCTGGTGGCTCCTCAGGTGCACTAAGTAAAGTCTCACCTTGAGACTGACTTGTATCTTCTGTGCAGGTGTATTGTACTGTCTGTCGTTCCCTGGGTACACCACATGCCTCTTTACCCCTTGACCATACGTGTCCCATTCCTTCTGCCTGAATGATCTATCCTTGCCTTGCCAACCTGATGAAGAGCCTCGTGCTTCAATACTGAGATCTCCATCCCCTCTCTCCGGGACATTGCCTCCTCCTCTGTGAGCCACCTGTGTCTCCGACTTCCCTCTTTCTTTCCTTTTCACCACATTCCCCCCACACCGATTCGAGAGCACCTTGAGGACGGTGCCACGTCGTGTCTAATTCATCTCTGCATCCCCAGCGATGTTTATTGACTAAATGAGCAAGAAAGCAAACTTTTCGCCATGAGGCCTTCTAAGTTTGACCGATGACTCCCTTTAAACCCTATCTGGTCCATCTTCCTGAGATAGTGCTCGGTCTCCTCCTTTGGCATGTTATCCATCTTTAGAAACCTGTTCTTCTGAAATCCAGGATGCATATTTCCTTCCTCTCCTGTTACATACCCTTGGATGACCAGATGACCCGAGCCCTTTATCCCTAAGTTCCTGTCTCATCCTCATCACCACCCAGCAGTTCTTCTGGATTAGGAGTCGGTCACTCCAAGTGAGCAGGTTTGTCCCTTTCTCTGAGAGCTGAAATTTTCAGGATGTCCCATTTGTGCTCACCCATATCATGCGTTTAGTAGAGCAGGACTCACAACAGGCGTATGGCTTGTCTTACACCCAGCTTGCGGCTTGCTCCCTCTGGTCTAGAAAGACACATCCTTTCAGAAGCCATCTCCCTGGTCAGCTTTCCCTTCTGGAAGCCTCTTCTGGAAACCACACTTGGGGCCTGGAAAATGAGAAACAGGCCCCACTCAGGCCTGCGAATCCCTGAGGACAGAGCATTCTGAGTTCTGGCAGCATCTGCCCAGGGTCTTGTCCCCAGCAGCATGTTGCCGGCCTCCCAGCTTCAGTGACCTTCGTTGTCCATTGACGCTTCTCAAGAAGTGCTTCTTCCCTCCCTACATACGCTCAGCTTTGCATATGTTACTGTTTAGTTTAACCACAGCCCTAGGAAGGTGCATTTTCTTGTCATTGCAGAGTATTATCAGCCTGGCTAAGGGCTCCCAGGCCTGTTGTGTCATTCCAGCTCTGCCCCAGTTCTCTCTGTGTGATCTGGCACACATTGATTCATTCTCTGAGCCTCAGTTTACTGATCTGCAAAACAGAGACAATCATAGTACCTACCTCATAGGGTTGTTTTGAAGCCAAGGTAAAGCCATGTTCATGAAAGGCACCTTTCAGTGCTTAGCATCTACAGTTCTGAAGATATGAAGCTTCAGCATCATCACCCCTCATTGCAGCAGCATTAATGTGGAGACTGAGGCCCAAAGAAGTTAAGTAATTTGCCCGAGGTCACTAACCAAATATGTTTAGTAGAATTTATTAACCAAGGTTGAAACTCAGGATTTCCATAGACTTGTTCTTTCCACTGCACCTCCAATTTTTTCAGATCCAAATTGAGCTGCAATCTGTATTTGGTCAGAGGTAAAGAGAGAGTCTAGTACTGGTCAGATTCACTGTGGAATAAGGGAAACCTCTCTGGCAGTACAGATATTCGTAGTTCTGCCTTGCATAGGTTGATCTCGTCAGAGAATATCTTCCCTGCAGTTATCTTGTGGGCAGGACCATTGGGAGCCTACAGGGCAGGGATTTATCCTTCCTGTGCAGATGAGGATTCGAGAGAGAACTTGTGTGTGTCAACTCTGCCTTGGGCCCCACAGCCCTTAACCCCTCATGTCTAAGCAAAGTCACAAAATGGCTACTAGCCGAAATTACCCATGTTTAAGGTTTCCAAGTAAATTCTTAACTACAGCTTTCTGATGGCATACTTTAATTTCAAGTATTCACTGTGACATTTGAAAGTAAGAATAGAGAGGCTGTTTCCCAACAAATTACACATGTCTTTTGGTTATACCACTTTTCCACCATGAACAAATGTAATTCTTAAGTTGCTATAACCACATACAGGCTTGGGGGAAAATGCTTGTTTAATAAGTTAGGATCTAACTGACAAAAGGATCTATGATGGGATGGACAGCCTAGCCCTGAAGTTTGCTTAGAAGCCAGAGGCGGGTGCTAAGATGGCTTATAGGACAAGCTGCAGATTTTAGAAGCGGGGATAGAAATTGGGGAGGGTGGTGGGATCAGCCCATCTGTGGGGATAGCACAGCCATATTGAAAGACACTGGGGTGCCATAGGAAGAGTGCTGGCCTGCATCACTGCAGCCCCATGGCCTTGGGCAGGTCACTCAATCCCGAGTAGCCCTGGGTTCCTTGTCTGCTGTGTGGGATATCACCTCTTTAGGGCATCACCTAAGAAAGCCTTCAAGGGCTTCGGAGACACTTCTCCAGTGAGAAAGGTATTCATCTCGATTTGGAAGTCCCTTAATCTGGGTTTTTGTGGAACCTCATCACTCTTACTCAAGCTGGTATATAACCCATGACAGCAGCAGAAGTAATGGCCACCCCTGGCCTGCCCCCCACAGCGGCTAAGCTCTGCACACCCATGCCAGCCGCCTCACCAGCATTGAGGCAGGAGCCGTCTCCATCTTTCTGGTGGAAAACAGGAAAATCAGAGAGGTTAAGCAACTGTTTCGACATCATCTGGCTGACAAATGGAAGGGAAAGGATCCCGGCGGAGTTGTGTGTGACACCAGATGTGTGCCCTTAACTGCCGTGCCTGAAGGCCTCCCCCTCAAAAGGGTGGGGAGGATGGTGGAGGAAGGGTGCAGGATGAGGGGCCGTTGGAGGCGGGGAGGGGCATGAGGGGCTGCGGTCGGGGAGGGTAGAGAGGTTGCTCATAGGCCAAGGTCCTGCATCTGAGGCCACTGGTGCTGAAGACGCTGCGTCTCTCGTCCTCCTCCTCCAGGCTGCAGCCTGGGGCTGAGTGGAGACCTATGGCCTGGTCCCTGGCAGGCTGCCCCCACCCCGCCCTGAGAAACAGCTGATGGACTTGGCTGAGTTTGTTTTCTCCCATCAGCTCTCTCGGGTGTGCGTGAGAGGATGCCTAACCTGTCCGCCTGTCCAGGGTTAACTGCTTGCATGGACACCCCACAGAGGGAGCTCACATATACTCTCGGTGGTTCCTTACAGACCAAATGTCACCAGTACTGGCCGGATCCCCCCGACGTCATGGACTACGGCAGCTTTCACATCCAGTGTCAGTCAGAGGACTGCACCATTGCCTATGTGTCCCGAGAAATGCTGGTCACAAACACCCAGGTGAGCCGCAGCCTGAGGGGCACAGTGGAGGGGCAGGTGCTGAATCAGCGGCCGCTGTCATCTCAGGTGGTCACGCTTCTAGGTGTGTCCTCTGTTTCCACCTGGTGTCAGTAAGCGCGCAAGACTGCCCATCAAACAGCCGGGGCCCAGAGTTCATAGTGGCCCTAGTCACAACAGGCAGGAGGTGCAAACAGCCCAGCGTCCATCGACGGAGGAATGGATAAACCGCACATGGTCTGTCCATACAATGGAATATGATTCAGCCTTTAAACGGAAGGAGATTCTGACCCCTGCTACAACATGGGGCAACTTTGAGTGTATTATGCTAAGTGAAATAAGCCAGACATAGAAAGACACATACTGTAGGATTCGACTTCTGTGAAGTGCCTAGAGTAGTCCATAGAGACAGAAAGTAGAACGGCGGTTGCCAAGGGCTTGGGGAAGGAGGAGAAAGGAGATCTATGGACATTATGCCATATGGCATAATGAGTGCGGGGTTTATGTTTGTGGAATATTTTAAAGTTCTGGAAATAGGTAATGCTGATGGCTGTACAGCATTTCAAGTATTCTCAGTGCCGCTGAACTGTACATTTAAATGTGGTTACAGTGGTAAGCCTCATGTTAGTATATTTTGCCACAGTTGGAAAAAAAAAAAAAACCGTTAGCATGTGTGGCCCCTAATGGCAAGTACCATAGGAGCAAATGGAGGAGATCTCTGGGCAGAAGTGATCAAGGAAGGCAGCCCTGCAGGACAGGCCCACAGCGGAGCCTGAGAGGGGATGGGGATCTTTGGGGAAGGAGGGAAGGAATTGCTAGTGGCCACAGCGGGGCTGTGCACAGAGGGAGAAAGCATCAGGAGAGAGGGCCACCCTTGTGTCTGGGTTGGGGCTGGGTCCTCATGCTGACCACCAGGATGGGCTCACCAAGGCCACTGCGTCTCCCACAGACTGGAGAAGAACACACAGTGACACATCTCCAGTATGTCGCGTGGCCTGACCACGGTGTGCCCGATGACTCCTCCGACTTTCTGGAATTTGTAAACTATGTGAGGTCTCTGAGAGTGGACAGCGAGCCCGTCCTAGTTCACTGCAGGTATGGCGCTTGCTGTTTTGTTAGGTTTGGAATCCTTTCCCGGTTGGAAAAGGCCTGAAGAGAATTGGCAGGCGCCAGACCCACCCTACATCCCACAAAGTAGTGTGTCCTTACAAACCTCTGTTGACTGTGGTTCTTCACCATTTCAAAAGTGATTTGGAATTTTATGAAATCCTAACTTTGTGAATGTAGCACAGAACTGAAGAAGAAAGTCCCCTCACACACCTTTCTCCTGTCCTTCTGTCAGCTGACCTTCGTCATAGGTGTGTGTGAGAAAGAGAGTGGGTTTGGCACTTCACAGTGGCCCTCTTTCCACTGCCTGCTAGGCCCCAGCCTCGGATGTGTGAGGATAGGCTGTCTCAGCCTGTTTGAGAGCACACCCTGAGTGTGTGTTTTGTCTTCTCAAAGGCTAGGGGAGGAAAGTCCCTTTGGAGTCAGTGGGGAACTGCTCGCTGGGCCATGCGAAGAAAAGGCTACTCAGTCAAATCCCAAGTCTCTCTTCTGTCCCCTCTCCAGTGCTGGAATAGGTCGAACCGGTGTGTTGGTCACCATGGAAACAGCCATGTGCCTAACTGAGAGGAACCTGCCCGTTTACCCACTGGATATTGTCCGAAAAATGCGAGACCAGCGCGCCATGATGGTGCAGACATCAGTGAGTAGAAATCCAGTAATAACAGTGGCTGGCGCTTTCTGAGCACTTACACCAGGCAGGCCTGAGAGAAGGGCTTTGTGAGTCAACAGACTGCAGCTCAGGGGGACTGAATCACTTGCCCAAGGTCACAGATCTTATCAGCGGCTACAGCCCACACCCATCTCACCTCTGAGCTCTGCTGCCTCTGTGGTTTATTTCCTGCCAGCCCATCTGTCAGGGAACAGCCCTGGTTGCATTCTGTATCATTGAACAATCATTTGTCCATCACCCGCTCCCCCCCACCCAACCTAGACCTGGGTACGCCTTTTGGCTCAGTGGATGTTGCATATGACCCTACTTTGAGCTCTGTCCCACTCGTGTGGTGCTTGAGTACCTGCACTGTCCTCCACGGGCAGGACAGAGCTCAAAGTAGGGTCATGTGCAACATCCTCTTGTCCTCAAGAGGAACTCTTGGGGATTTCCCCTGGAATTGCAAGCGGGGCAGTGAAGCGGTGTGGAAAGAGCATGATTAAGGCCGCACCACAAATGGAACAACCTTTGCATAAGTCCTGAACCTTTCTCCAAGCTTCAGCTTCCCTGTGCAAAATGGGGACCATCCCACATTCATCCATTCATTCATTCATTCATTCATTCATTCATTCATTCATTTGACAAAGAATAGTGCAGAGACTGAAGCTTGTATCTAGTAGGAGAACTGGATTAGTCCATGCTAAGTGTCAGCAGCAATGAGGGAAGTTGAGGGCTGTCTGAGAACATGGTGGAAGAGTTACCTAAAGCAGGATTTGGAAAGTCTAAGAAGGCTTCCTAGAGAAGTGGCCTCTCTGGCAAAACCCCCAGGATACATGAGGAGTTAGCAAAGAAAGGAGCAGGAGCTATATGTTCCAACCAGCTGTGTCTCTTCACAGGCTGTGGACAAAGTTTATAAGATTTCCCTGATAGATTTTAAGCTTTGGTAGTGTTATATTAGTTTGTACCCAGAAAATCTTAAGAGAAAAAAAATCGGCTTATGTTATTAGGGCCATTCTCTGCCTTGTTTTTTGCTATGGAAGACCTCGTGACTGGTTAAAAAGAAGAAAGTTCATCACCCTGGAAGATTTTCCCAGCTGGAAGCCGGGCATGGTGACTCATGCCTGTAATCCCAGCACTTTGGCAGGCTGAGGGATGTGGATCACTTGAGATCAGGTGTTCGAGACCAACCTGGCTAACGTAGCGAAACCCCATCTCTACTGAAAATACAAAAATTAGCCAGGCATGGTGTCATGTGCCCATAGTCCCAGCCACTTGGGAGGATGAGGCAGGAGAATTGCTTGAACCTGGGAGGTGGAGGTTGCAGTGAGCCAAGATTACGCCACTGCACTCCAGCCTGAGTGACAGAACAAGACTCCGTCTCAAAAACTAGATAGATAGATAGATAGATAGATAGATAGATAGATAGATAGATAGATAATGATTGATTGATTTTCCTAGCTGGAGAAGCTCAGACTAAATGTTTTTTCCCCCCTGTATACTTTGCTACAATATGTTTCTTAGGTATTTGCTAATATAAATAACTGTATCCTGCAGAGCTTTGTAAAACAATTCAGACTCTTTACCCCAGCACAAGGTGCCCACAACTAGGTCCCAGCCCACCTGGGCAACCCCTCCTCCTCCACATGCCCAGGTGTTGAGTCCAAGAGCAGGCTCACTGACCCCATTTCTCAAAATGGGCTCTTACTGGGGCTTCCACACTTCCACTTACAAGAATGGCCGCCCTGCAGGGACCTTTGCTCCTTCCCGACTCTCCCAGACTGCCAATTCCTCCCTCTGTCATGTTTCCATGACACTTTGTCCATATCTCTCTGGGAGTGCCCCCTCCCCGCATCATAATGGAACTAGGGCTTCACAGGGGTACCTGGCCTGTGGCCCAGAGTTGGCGCTCAGGGAATGTTTACAAATGCTGCAAAAGACCCACCAGTACAGGGTGGGAGGCAGCATTTCCTGGAGCTACAGGACTTGACAGCTTTTTTTTCTTTTCCAGAGCCAGTACAAGTTTGTGTGTGAAGCGATTCTTCGTGTGTATGAAGAAGGTTTAGTCCAAATGCTGGATCCTAGTTAAGACAACTGTGAAAACGTTCATTCCTCTTTCCCAAGGGCATCCTCCTTGAGAGAGGAGGACAGACCTCTCTGGAAGCAGCAAGAGGAACCAGTAGCTGTGGGAAGGGAATGGGCACCTCTGAACCCAGGCACTTTAAGCTTCTATAGAAAAGATATCGTGTACATAGGAACTGGTGTAGATAAGCATGCAATTATGGCATCATGTAGGCCTGTATTTCTATGGAAAGATACAAAAGGGATCTCAGTTTGAGGCCTGTCCTAATGCCTTCTTTGCTAACGTCACCACACACACCCCTGTCGGCATCCTGGAGCAATTGAGACGGGACACCCACAGAGCTGTTGACCTCCCAGCAACAAGATGGTGTGGTTATCTTGGGTTGTTTGGATGTTTTGTTTGTTTCTATGTGTCAGACTGTAAGGGCTGAGCTTTCTGTGCTTCTAGGTGGAGCTGGAACAGTTCAGATTCACCTGCCCCGATGCTAAGGAAACCCTGACGAATGTACTAGATGGCAGGGTGCTGGGGGTCAGGCTGAAGGCTGAGCAACACCTCTCTGCCCTCCCTCCCTTTGTCCCATCTCCCAGCAACTTCCAATATTCATGTATCTGAGAATCGTGTCCCTCTTCAGGTTCCCTCTTGGTGTCTGACCTGGATTAGTAATGTGCATTCAGGTGAATTTTCAGCTGAGGCTCTGAGAACTGGGACTCTCAGTGTGTTCTGGTCATCTTGTGGCTTAGTTGTAGAAGCAGGTGTGTCTCTTGCCTCTGCTTGCCTCCTACTGCACACTCAGCACCCATGACTGGAATCACTGACTACTGAATCTCCTACATGTATTGCTGCTACTTCAAGCTCCTCCACTTGAAACCTTATGATTTTCCCAAGGAGAGATGGGACAGTGTCATCTAAATATTCTGAATGTTTGGCCTTCTGAGAAAAGAGCTTCTAGTAATTGAACCATGGGAAACGCAGCTTCTGGAGGGTTGGCCACGCGGGTGTGTACGTGTGTATGCCCAGGGGTGAGTGTTTCTCAGGATTCCTAACGATTCAAATTACCGTTGAGTATATATAAAGAATGAGTCTCTGTATAGAAGAACAAATGTGTGCATTCACCCCCAGTCACAATGGTCTCCATTGCATTTCAAAGGAGAGGATCAGACTATCTGAATATAAACACAATCTGATGTTAATTTATTCTAAGAACACCATCATTTTGATTGTCCTAAAGAATTCTGCCTTTGTGAATACTGTGTTAAATTTCTTAAAATTTGTGACAGGATTGTAGCAAATTATTATTTAAGGAAAATAAATTGCATAAACATTTAATGTGGTATTTTTAAACAGCGGTTTTTATGTACTCAGAAGAGGAAGTTAAGCCAGGTTCTTAATGGTATTTATAGAAAAGATGTTTTCATATTATAATGCACATAAATGAAGCCATTTTGATATTCAGCAAATTCGGTGCCAGTTGAATAGTTTGCTGGTGGCAAGACAGATAAAGACCTATATAGGGGTTCTTTATCTCCAGAGCTAGCATATTTACTTGCATGCTTTCTGTCTTTTCCACATGGATATTTTACTGCTAAGTGGCAGAGGTGGAAGGGAGATGTCACACAGTACCATAACCCCATACTGAAAACAAGAAACCACCAGAAAGTTTGCAGCTAAGGGGCAGGGGATTCAGTTCCTGCACCCACTCAGCACTACTTGCAGGCCTGGTCACTTATAAGCTCTACCTCTCTTTCATTATCTGTAAAATAAAAACAATACTTAGGACTTTAGTTTGAACGTGAGGATTGAATAAGATCACGCTATTCATGTGACTTTTTATCAGCTGGAACAGCAACAGACACTGCTGTGGGTGAGTTACTTAGAAAAATTTACTTATCAGTGATTAGCCCAAAAACACATCAGTCAAAAGGAGAATCCACTGGGTTTTTGTTTCTCTTCTTAGAGACAGGGTCTCACTGTCGCCCAAGCTGGAGTACAGTGGCATGATCATTGTTCACTGCAGCCTCAAATTCCTGGGCTCAAGCAATCCTCGCACCTCAGCCTCCTGAGTAGCCGGGACTATAGGCACTTGCCACCTCACCCAGTTCTTTTTGTTTTTTTGTAGAGACAGGAATTTGATGTGTTGCCTAGGCTGGTCTCAAACTCCTGGCCTCAAGTGATCTTCCCACCTCAGCCTCCAAAACTGTTGGGATTATAGGCATGAGCCACTGTGCCCAGCCTAACTGGGTTTTTATGAGAGGAAAATGGAAAATGCTCTTCTAGAAGAGAGAAAACAAGAGCACAAAATAATCTGGACTCCCAAAAATTCTCTCAGCAAAGCTCCAAGAAAGGGGAGGGTGGAGGGAACACTGGCATAAATTTAAAAGCCATTAGGATATTTAGCAAATCATTACTGTTTGGTAAAAATGCATCGTCACCCTGTGTGCAAAATACTTGCAAAGTAGTCTAAATGTCTTTGGAGATGGGTGTTTTACTGTTTTTTTCAAAACCAAATTGTTTATTATGGTTTCAGAAATGTGGCCATGATGGTCACATAAATTTCTAAAAAGCCTACCAAAGGTTGCAAGCAGTCTTTTCTGCCACTGGGCAGGCCAGCAGTTCGGACCCAGCAGAGGTTGCCAGGAACAAAATCCAGGAAATACTGGGAAGAACAAGACAAGAGAATTATCTAAAAGAGCAAACAATATAAGTAAATCCTGTAGCTATTACCAATTAAAATCCATAGCTCAAGATTCCTGTTTCAGTACCTTATACACTTAAGCAATTATACTTAAGCCTTTTTTTAGTCCTAAGTGAAGAACTTCATCAGAATCAGGATAAATATTTTGCCTGGGAAATTTGGCTGGATATGAATGGAGAAGACATTTACATCCTACGTTCTGGCACTTTCTGAAAGATCTAATTAAACTCCACGTTGATGTGCCAATTTAATCAAGATGAGAGATCCCTGCTGGTGTCACCCTCTAGAACCCACACTTGGTGTTCTGACTTTCCAGAAGAAAAATTGCAACTCAGTTTGGTTAGGGGGCAGTGGTTGGATCACACACTTGTACTAGTCTTTCGTTTTCGACCACAGTAATTCATATTTAAATACGCTTTTAGATTAGTTTGGACACTCGCTGCTGTGTTGCTACTTGACTTTTTTTTTTTTTTTTCCCTTTGTCCCTCAGAAATGAGCATTTGAGGGCAAGCGAAAAAGACCTCTTCATCCTTCAGAGGCAATAGAGAGGCAGCAGACATGGGGGAAGACTATGAGAGGCAGGGCTTGGGTCTAGATCTGGACTTAGTCAAGATATGTTGCCCTCAACCCTGAGTTTTCTTAGATGTAAAAAGGGAAGGTTGGGCTGGGCTAGTGAGGTCAAGACTTGCCATTCTGGGAGCCTGATATTCCAGAGAATCAAAATTAATACTAAACCAAAGCTTTATGGCTGCTACAGAGACATGTCACATTTCTGTGACTTGTCACCAAGAGGTTGTCCCTCAGACTTTGGCGCTGTTAAATGCAAAGACAAGGATGGCCGCCCCCTCGTTCTTGCTTCTTGTCCTCAGCTGAGAGCAGTCTCGGTAAAGATGGCAAAGATTCGGTGACCTCCGGCCAGGGACCAAATGCTTGGGAGTCTGATGGCCGGGCTGGGCCACGATTCTCATAGCTCTCATTCTGTTTGGAGCAACCAAAGGATTTGTGTGAAGTTATTTGGAAAAAGATCTTAACTGAGCAGCAATCTTTTCTGTGTATTTGGAATGTTTTTCATTCTGACCTGTTCTGTCAGTGATTCTACTGAAAAACAATTTGATCAATATAAAAACGTTCAAGCTATGCAACACTGTTATTGTCTGTTGACATTTTTATTCTAATTGATTTCTGCAAATCTTTTCTTATTTGTGTTTGCTTTTTCCTTTCATTTTTAAATCAACTCTTTTGGAGGCGAATGCTCTCTGCTCATCTCCACCTTCCCTCTGGTCAGGAGCATGAACTCCCGTGTTGGCCTTGTCCTGGGGTATTAGTCCATTCTCATGCTGCTAATAAAGACATACCTGAGACAGGGTAATTTATGAAAGAAAGAGGTTCAATGGACTCACAATTCCACAGGACTGGGGAGGCCTCACAATCATGGTGGAAGGCGAATGAGAAGCAAAGTCACATCTTACATGTTGGCAGGCAAGAGAGCTTGTGCAGGGGAACTCTAAAGCCATCCGATCTCATGAGACTTACTCACTGCCATGAGAACAGTATGGGGGAGACCTCCCCCATGATTCAGTTATCTCCACCTGCCTCCACTCTTGACATGTGGGGATTATTACAATCCAAGGTGACATTTGGGTGGGGACGTAGCCAAATTATATCACCTGGTGTGGCAAATTCTAGATCCAAATTAGGTTCCACCATCCTGACGAGTAGCTTTCACATAGTACAAGTTCACCTTTTGTCCTGCAGAGCTGCCAGGGTGGTTCCATGGTTACCAGGGTCCCACGTTCCTCCCCACTTGTTGCTTGGCCATCCTCACATTCCAGCTAGCAGGAGGGAGGCAAGGGGAGGCGAAAAGCGTGACCCCTCCCTGGAGGGGATGGCACCTGGGTATTCTACATCCTGTTGATCTGAACTTTGTCACAGGGCCATACCTACTGCAAGGAAGAGAGTAGAGGGAAGGTCATTTTTATTCCAGGAAACCATGTGCCTAACAAATTCAGGGCTTCTATCTCTGAGAAACGATAGGTTTGAGGGACAATTAGTGCTCTGCCATCTCCCAACCCTTTGGCTGCCCTTCTACTGTGACATAGAGTCTGCTCTGTAGCCCAGGCTGGAGTGTAGTGGCACAATCACAGCCCACTGCAGCCTTGATTTCCCAGACTCAAACAATCCTCCCACCTCAACCTCCCTAGTAGCTAAGACTATAGATATGTGCCACCACACCCAGCTACTTTTTTTTTTTTTTTTTTTTTGAGACAGAGTCTCGCTTTGTCACCCAGGTTGGAGTGCAGTGGCGTGGTCTTGGCTCACTGCAAGCTCCGCCTCCCAGGTTCACGCCATTCTCCTGCCTCAGACTCCCGAGTAGCTGGGACTACAGGTGCCCGCCACCACGCCCAGCTAGTTTGTATTTTTAGTAGAGATGGGATTTCACCATGTTAGCCAGGATGGTCTCGATCTCCTGACCTCGTGATCCACCTGCCTCGGCCTCCCAAAGTGCTGGGATTACAGGCGTGAGCCACCGCGCCCGGCCCACCCAGCTAATTTTTAAAAATTTTTGTGGAGACAGGATCTTGTTGTGTTGACCAGGTTGGTCCCAAACTCCTGGACTCAAGTGATCCTCCCATGTCATTCCCAAAGGGAGGGATTACAGGTATGAAGCACCGCATCTGACTCACCACAGCTTCTATAGCCTGCTTACTCCTTGGGCAGTTTGTGGGGAGTCCCCAAGGTTACTTTCATGGTTCAGGAAGACCAGGCATGCAGTTTCTTAGATAATAGAATCCATCAGCTGCTCATAGCGGAAGATCTGCTCTGCTTCTGCCTCTTGGACTTCAACGTGGTTGCCTTGAGGCTGCCTGGAAGAGAAGCATGGGTGGGAGCAACACCCTTAGTCTGGTCTTTGAAGCAACCTAGTTTGCATTTTCTGGCAGAGAAGCCTTATCTGCACTAAGGCTGCAACTTCAAGGCCACTGCGCTTAATAGCTGCAGTTCGAAGGACAAAAGCAGTTGTCATTGTCAGCGCTTCAAGACTTTAATCAACTTTGAAGCTATTGACAGCACCTCTCTGAGCAAAGCAAGATTCCCTCCTGTCTTAGCCTACTTACTGTTGCTGTACAGGAATACCTGAGGCTGGGCAATTTATAAAGAAAAGAGGTTTATTTGCCTCACGGTTCTGTAGACTCTACAAAAAGCAATGCACCCACATCTGCATCTGTTGAGGGCCTCAGGCCTCTTCCACTCATGGCAAAAGGTGAAGGGGAGTGAGTGTGTGCCGATCACATGATGAGAGAGGAAGCAAGAGAGAGCGGGCAGAGGGGTCAGGCTTTTTTTAACAACCTGCTCTTACCGAAATGAAGAGTGAGAACTCACTTCATCCCCAGGAAGGACATTATTCATGAGGGATTTACCCCGGTGACCCAAACACCTCCCATTAGGCCCCACCTCCAACTTTGGGGAATGCATTTCAGCATGAGATTTGGAGAAGACAAACATCAACTATAACACCTCCCATCTCTGCTTGCAAGCTGGCTGGCTGTAGCCCCAGTTCATCTCACGTATACAGGACTGAGAAAAGCAATAAGGAGCAACATTCACACTTCTTGCATCCTCCCACCATTTTCTCTTGCTGTATGTGGCCTCAGTCCGAATGTAGTCCATCTTCCACATACCCAATAGTAGATAACAATTTCATCAGTGTTTAGCCATCACACAAAAGGCAATATGTGTATCTTTGCCATCTGCTGGCCCACCAATTCCACTAAGCCACTGCCACATTTTAGATGCTATTTGCAGCATTTTGTCTTCAGGTATCAAATTCTGACTCTGAAAGTCAAAGTAAAGGTGGTTCAAGCAAAACGGTTTATTTCTCTCTCACATAAACACCAGCAGCCCAGAGCTGGTACCACTCACTGGGGACCCAGGTTCCTCCAATCTGGTCACTCCACTGTCCTCAACACAGTTTCTACATCATAGTCCAAAATGGCTGGTCCAGCTCCAACCATCACATCAACATTCCAGCAAGAAAAACAAAAGAATATCCTTTCCCTTTAAGTATACCTCCTCAAAATTGCATACACTACTCTGACTTACAAACAGTTGGCCAGAACTGAATCATATGGATACACTGTGCTATGAGACAGGCTAGGAAAGGTAGTCTTTATCCTAGATGGCAGTACACAGCCTAAATTCAACAGGCTGAATTCAAGAGACTTTTATTGAAAAAGGAGAAATTATTATTAGGACACAATTAGCAGCTTCCCCTGCATATTATTTGACTTCAGATGTACTAAAGGGCTGATTCATGAGGAGTTAACCTTACTCAAGACCCAGCACACAGGAACAAATGCAATTCTGTCATTTAAGCAAGACTGACCACCTTTTTTTTTTTTTTTTAGACAGAATCTCTGTCGCCCAGGCTGGTTGCAGTGGTACAATCTCGGCTCACTGCAACCTCTGCTTCCCAGTTTCAAGTGATTCTCGTGCCTCAGCCTCCCGGGTAGCTGGGATTACAGGCATGCACCACCACACCCAGCTAATTTTTGTATTTTTAGTAGAGACAGGGTTTCACCATGTTGGCCGGGCTGGTCTTGAATTCCTTCCCTCAGGTGATCGCCCACCTCGGCCTCCCAAAGTGCTGGGACTGCAGGTGTGAGCCACCGCACCTGGCTGTGACCCACCGTCTTGAAGTAAAGCACTGATAGCTTTTGACAGGATCAGCACCCATCCATTATGTACATGAACCATTTGAATAAGAATGGACAGATAACAAACTTCTAGAAACCCCAGAGCCCCAACCTTAATTATACAGGTCAATCCTCATCTGTGACTGCCCTTGTAACCTTTGGTGGTTAGTCTCTAAGCCTCTGGATTCCTTTTAGGGTCTGGGAAGTCTCCGGAATTTTCCTTGAGGCTGCACTGGGACTTTCAACATGATTATCCAAACCAGAGGAAGACCCAGATAAGACTTGTTGGGATGAAGCAGCAGAGGTCTCGGGAGAGATGGTGGCAGTGAGGATGGAGGTGAAGTGGTCACAACCCAGACATGATTAAAAAGAAAAGCAATGAGTGGAGACCTGGCAGGTGTGCAGGGGCAGAAACAGGGGATGAGGCCATTTCATAAGTTGGGCAACTGTGTGGATGTTGGTGCTACAAACTAGAACTAGAAATGGGGACAATGGTGAGATTGTTCTTTGGGCCTCTAACATTGGGGACATGTGTAACCAGTCTGAAGAGTCTCAGGCAGCTATGTCTGAACACAAACCTTCATTCTCAAAGCGATGCAGACATTTCTGGGTCCTGAGCACTTCAATCAGCCACGGTAGATGCTTTTTCTTTTATGCCGTTCCTATTTACATTTTAATCCATTCAAATGATTTCTTTTTTTAATTAAAAAAAAAAAGAGAGAGAGATGGAATTGTGCTTTGTTGTCCAGGCTGGTCTCCAACTCCTGGCTTCAAGCAATCCTCCTGTCTCAGCCTCCCAAAGTGCTGGAATTACAGGCGTGAGTCATTGCACTTGGCCTTATTCAAATGATTCTGTAATCAAATCCAGTTATTAAAATTGCCTCTCTGGGGATAAGCATGCAGTTGTCTTAATATGCTCAGGCTTCTATAACACCATAAACTAGGTGGCTTAAGAAATAGATATTTATTTCCCACAGTTCTGGAGGGAGGGAGTCCAAAGTCAAGGTGCCAGTAAATTTGTTTCCTGGCCAGGACTCTCTTCCTAGATGGCAAATGGCCACGTTCCTGCTGTGTCCTCAAATGGTGACAAGAGGGACCCTGCATCTCTTCCTCTGTTTGTAAGGACACTAATTCCATCATCAGAGCCCCACCATCCCGGCCTCATCTAACCTACCTCCAAAGGCTTCTCCAAATACCACCCCACTGGGCGTCAGGGCTTCAGCATATGAATTTGGGAGGGGACATAATTCAGTCCATAGTGCAGTCGACATCGTATTTTATCGTAATTGTAAACAGAAGTCCAAGTCCTCTCTCTCGGAGGCCTTGTTGTCCCCCAGAGCCCCACAACAAGACAGGTGAGGAGGGGAGGACTGCTCATGCGGGGTCCCCAGTCTTGGTCCTGTGTGGTCCTCTGCTGGCTGGTGGTCTTGGCACAGGCATTGTGTGCTTTTCTTCAGTAGTGTTCAGCTTTACCCTGGCCCTCTCCAACATGGATAAACAACCCTCTTCCTTCCTCTCAGGGGTGTGGGGAATCACGCCATCTTCCAGCCCCCACCCCAACCAGTTTCGGAGTCACACAGCCCATCACTCAGCCAGGTGGTTCTGTGGACAACCTTATGTTCTTACCATCTCTGTTCCTCCACAGACGGCAATGTAAAGGAAGCCCCCCGGAGCTATGCAAGGTAGCAGTATTGACCCTGCTTCCTCACATAGACCACAAGAACCCCTGTGCCAAATTCTGCACTGCCCTGGAGCCCCGCAGATATCACATCGCAGCCGATGGCTTTCTAGCCTAACCTGAAACCTGCTCCAGCTGGAACTCCATCCCCTTCCCATCTGTGCTTTCGGAAGTGGGTCCACACTTCCTGTTGTCCTTCATACTGCCCCTTTTACCACCCAACAGTCAGCCCAAGATTCTGATGGAACACTTGCTGAAAATAAGCCTCATGCCTTGGAGGCTTTAACTTGCATCTTTTCATTTAATGCCAAGTAGACAATTGTGAGTAAAGGGAGGAATTCTCTCTCCCCTCCCCTCTCCTAGCTTCATACCCCAGGCAGAAATGGTGGTGCTTCCAAAGTGGTGTGGCAAAAGAACAAAAATAAAAATAAAAAATAAAGCGGTGTGGTCAGTAGCAATGTCATAATCCCATCTCAGACCTGGTCCCTGAGAACCCCACTACCACAGCCCCTAAGCACAGATCATGGCATGAACTGTTGACACCACTGAGGCCCACACTGACCTGGCCCCTGACCAGATGGGGCCCTGCAACTACCACCCTCGCTATAATTAATCTACATCGTTCCTGTTTCTTGACTTCTCTGAATTGTGATTATGAGTTAGGGGCAGGCCAGATGCAGTGGCTCATGCCCTGTAATCCCTTTGGGTGGGAGGTGGAAGACTGAGGCAGGAGGATCACTTAAGGCCAGGAATTCAAGACCAGTCTGGGTAACATAGCAAGTCCTCATCTCTGTTTAATAATAAAAAAAAAATTAGAGATGATCTCTGGCAAAGCCGAGCTTGTGTGCACATGCTTAGCTGCAAGGGAGGCTGAAAATACAAGAATTTGGCATTTTCAGCCTCTGTTATTTGAGATGTGGGACTTGATCTCTGCCTTACATGGTGGAGATGTCTCCAACTGAGAAGCTGGATGATCAAAACAAATGTCCACTATAGTCCACCCCTTTCAATCTCAATATTCTCCTCATACTTGTAAAATATAATAGCACCTGGCAAAGAATGACCATCCCTTATGTAAGTGAAAATGCTCACTCTTCCCCAAAAGCGGCCAAACAGAACTCTCCAAAACTTCAGCTAGGGGCAAATCCCAGATCTCAATTTTTTTTCTATTTGGTCATGAGCCTATCTCATTTTCCCATACTCTGTGGGCTAAATTGTGTATGATTTAACTATCAGCATTCCCTATAAAACAATAAAAGAAAAAGGAGGAGAGAAGTAAAATTAGATATTTTAAATTATACATAACACAGCAAAAGAAAAAATACAATAGAACTCCCTGGTGTTAGGGGGCATTGCCCACCAGGCAGGTGCTGTCTGGACTCCATCCAGAGTATGAGTCATTCTGCCTTAGGCCTCTGGGGCTCCATCAAGAAACTGAGATTTCACTGAAGTCAGGGGTAGGGTTTTGGTTGCAGTAAGAGACCTACCCAGCAAACAAGGAAGGTGTGTGAGAGAGAACGTGCTTGATTGTGATCAAGGCCAGTAAGTCCAGTTTCTAAACAAAAGAGATGCTATTTATAAACCTCCATCAAAACTCAGTCACTTGAAACCAACAACTGAGAAAAGCCTAGAAATATACTTTCTAAAATAATGATTAAAGTTATAGTCCCTATCATGGTCCATTTCTTGCACCAACTCCAGATTGTCCTCAATTACAGAGAGTTTGTAGGAATTCTATTTTTGCCTTGTATAGAATTGTCTGAAAGCGCAGGAGCCCAAGGGGCCAAAGAGCTGATATTTTCCTTCTAGACACCTCCCTGCAAACCTCTTTTACTTTTCTGTTTTCCTACTTTAGTAAATTGGCCTCAGACAAATCCTCTCTGACAATTTTTTTTCAATCTTCATCTTTTCAAATCTACCTCATTCATTTCAGGAAAGCTCTCCTCTCCTTTTTCTTCATACCATCAAAAAGTGAAAAAGAAGTTCATAGCAGGATTCTTCATAATGGCCAAAAAATAGATAAAACTACAATGTCCATCAGCTAATGAATCAATAAACAAAACATGGTTGGCCAGGTGCAGTGGCTCACACCTGTCATCACAGCACTTTGGGAGGCTGAGGCAGATGGATCATTTGAGCCTAGGAGTTCAAGATCAGCCGGGGCAACATGACCAAACCCCATCTCTACAAAATATACAAAAAAACCCAAAAGAATTTATCCAGGCATGGTGGTGTGCTCCTGTGGTCCCAGCTACTCTGGAGACTGAGGTGGGAGGATCACTTGAGCCCAGAGGTCAAGACTGCAGTGAGCCATGATTGTGCCAGTGCACTCCAGCCTAGGCACAAGAGTGAGACCCTGTCTCAAAAAAAAACAAAGAAACACAAAGTGGTATATGTGCACAGTGGAATAATATTTGGCCATAAAAAGGAGTGAAGTGCTGACACGTGGTAGAGCATAGATGACTTTGAAAACATTATGCTGAGCAAAAGAAACCAGACACAAAAGGCCCCATATTATATAATTCCATTTGTAAGAAATGCCCAGAATAGGCAATTCCATAGAGACAGAAAGTGGATCAGTGGTTGCCAGGGGCTGGGAGGAAGAGGAATGGGAAGTGACTGCTGATGGGTTTCTTTTTGGAGTGATGAAAATATTCTGGAATTAGCGGGTGCTGATGGTGGTACAATGTTGTGAATATACTAAAAACCACTGAATTTTACACTGTGAATAGTGACTTTTATGTTATGTAAATTAAATCTCAACTTTTAACAATAGAAGGAAAAAAATTTAAAAAGAGCCTCATCAGCCCCAGAAGGAAGAGCTTAAGTTGTTCTGAGCGGCAGTTTGTTTGCAGACATCAAAGCCCCATAACATATGGGAAACCGCCAACCCAGTAATTTCACCTCTGGGAATCTGACCTAAGAGAATAGCTTAAGGGCTTTGTTTTATGATATTAAGACAGTTTTTAATATCATTTTTACAGCAAGGTATCTTTATAATAGTGAAAATTTTGAAACCATCTCAATGCTCATTAGTCTGAATGTGGTTCAATAAACGTTGAGGTATCTTTATTATGAGATACCGTGCAACTCTGAAAGTGGATGTGGGAGCTGTAGGTGTCTATACACAGAAAATAACCATGATGGCCAAACGCAGTGACTCACACCTGTAATCCCAGCACTTTGGGAGGCCGAGGCAGCGGATCACGAAGTCAAGAAATTGAGACCATCCTGGTCAACATGGCGACACCCTGTCTCTACTAAAAATACAAAAATTAGCTGGATGTGGTGGCGGGTGCCTGTAGTCTCAGCTACTCAGGAGGCTAAGGCAGGAGAATCGCTTGAACCTGGGAGGCAGAGGTTGCAGTAAGCCAAGATCGCACCACGGTACTCCAGCCTGGTGACAGAGTGAGACTGCATCTCAAAAAAGAAAGAGAGAAAGAAAGAGAGAAAGAAAGAGAGAAAGAAAGAAAGAAAGAAAGAAAGAAAGAAAGAAAGAAAGAAAGAAAGAAAGAAAGAAAGAAAGAAAGAAAGAAAGAAAGAAAGAGAAAGAAAGAAAGAAGCCACTATATTTTGATAAGTAAGAAATATAAGTTACAAAAAGGTATCACTATGTAATTCAAACTTTTTTTTGAAATAGAATCTCACTCTGTCATGCAGGTTGGAATGCAGTGGTGCTTAATCATGGCTCACTGCAACCTCGAATTCCTGGGCTCAAATGATCCTCCCACCTCATCCTCCCGAGTAGCTGGGACTACAGGTATGAGTCACCATGTCCAGATAATTTTTAAATGTTGTGTAAAGATGGAGTCTTGCTATCTTGCCCAGGCCAGTCTCAAACTCCTGGGCTCAAGTGATCCTCCCTTGGCCTCCCTGGGATTAAAGGTCCGAGCCACCACACTTGGCTTGGATTCGAACTTATCTAAAGTCAGTATAGTGTGGGGGATAAGAATAGCTATTATGGAGCCGAACAATCTAGATTCACATTCCAGCTTCTCACCATTTACCAGTTGTATGTCCTGGTAAGTTATCTAAAGTCTCTGGCCTGTTTTCTTTAATCCTTCGGAGCTTCAATTTTCTCATCTATAGACTGAGGATAATAATATCACCTATCTCATAGGGTTGTCATGAAAATTGAGTTGTTATGTGGCAAATTAGACCATTCGTGGTGCATAAGTGTTCTGTTGTCCATTACTGTTTTAGATAAACAGATGATAGATCAGTGATAGATAAATCAAAGATAGCTCATAGATTGACATGAGATAGATAGATAGATAGATAGATAGATAGATAGATAGATAGATAACAGCAAAAGTGGAGAAATGCCAATGTGTTAAGAATGGTGCTTGCACGCCTGTAATCCCAGAACTCTGGGAGGCCGAGGCAGGCGGATAGCTTGAGGCCAGGAGTTCGAGACCAGCCTGGGCAACATGGCAAAACCTCGTCTCTACCAAAAACACAAAAGTTAGCCAGGCATGGTGGTGCACGCCTGTATTCATAGCTATTCGGGAGGCTGAGGTGGAGGATGGTTTAAGCCCGGGAGGCAGAGGTTGCAGTGAGCCGAGATCGTGCCGCTATACTCCAGCCTGGGCAACAGAGCCAGACTCTGTCTGGAAGAAAAATAATGGTTGTCTAGTCTGGGCACAGTGGTTTACACCTGTAATCCCAGCACTTTGGGAAGCTGAGGCCAGAGGACTGCTTGAGCTCAGGAGTTCAAGAACAGCCTGGGCAACGTAGTAAGACCCTGTCTCTAAAAAAAAACCAAACTTGGCTGGGCGCAGTGGCTCATGGCTGTAATCCCAGCATTTTTGGGGGCCAAGGTGGATGGATCACCTGAGGTCAGGAGTTTGAGACCAGGTGGCCAACATGGTGAAACCTTGTCTCTACTAAAAATACAAAAATTAGTCGAGTGTGGTGGCGTGCACCTATAATCCCAGCTACTTGGGAGGCTGAGGCAGGAGAAACACTTGAACCCGGGAGACAGAGGTTGCAGTGAGCCAAGATTGCAGCACTGCACTCCAGCCTGGGCCACAGAGTGAGACTCCATCTCAAAAAAAAAAAAAAAAAAAAAAAAAAAAAACCTGGGAGGCCGGGTGGATTGCCTGAGGTCAGGAGTTCAAGACCAGCCTGACCAACATGGTGAAACCCCGTCTCCACTAAAAATATAAAAACTAGCCAAGCATGGTGGTGTGCGCCTGTAATCCCAGCTACTCAGGAGGCTGAGGCAGGAGAATGGCGTGAACCCGGGAGGCAGAGCAGTGAGCCAAGATTGTGCTTACTGCACTCCAGCGTGGGTGACAGAGCAAAACTCCTTCTCAAAAAATAAATAAATACAAACAAATAAAGAATGGTTCTCTCTACAGATAGGGTTATAGGTGAATTTCTTTTCCTTCTTTTTGCTAACTGGTATAGTCTGTTTCCGTAATGAACATGTGTCACTTGTGTAATTTTTTAAAGGCTAAGATATGGCTACAGATACATATACATGGAAGAAGTGAAAAACATTAACCTTGGCAGTGAAATTAGATGTAAGACTCAGAGCCTCTCACTCCTTGTGATTGCAAATGACAATAACCCAACTCAGACTAGCTTAAGCCAAAAAGGGTGACTCCTGGACAAGACACGAGGGAGGTGCCAGGATGGAGGGAAGGTTTCAGGAAGTAGGGCGGCTGGATGGAAGAGTTGGATTCTTGGCTCCTTTTAATTCTGTTTCTCTCAGACTTCATTATCTTGGATGTCTTCAAATAGCCTAGTAGGTGGCTCTTCCTCACAGCTCCAAAGTCAAAAAGGAAAGAGAACATTATCTCCATTCCAATTCAGCCCTGCTTAGCAGAGCTCTCTGATTGGCCCAGCTCAGGGTATTTGCTCACCCTGAAGGCCAATTAGTGTTGACCACCCCAACAGAACTCAAGAGCAGCAGAAAGAAACAGCTCCCCAGAGAGAGGAGGGGTCCATCGGAGTAGGCTAAGCTCTAAAAGGCCCCAAATATTTTGGCTGGCCCCAAAATCAGCCCATCACTGACCCAAACACTTGACAAACTGGCTTCCTTCCCAAGCCCCTGAAGAGAGTCCAGAGGCCACCTTCAAAGTTGCAAGAGTTACCTAGTCCCTGCCTCATGTTATTTGAATTAAAACTGTATTACTCCATAGAAATTGAGGATACGAAAGAAGAAAAGACAAAACAAAAACCAAACTGTATTACTTCAAGGACCAGCCTTTAAGAAGGAGAGGAAACCCATCATTCTCTTTCCACTTTGATTTACAACGTCACCATCCCCAAGGTATTCTAGTTAATATTGCACATATGGTGTGAACGAAGTCAATTTGGAATTCCAAACCTTCATATGAAGATGACTTGTTCTAACACAGCTCTCTTTCCACAAGCCAATCACTTTAAGGATAAGTTTTTTTTTTGCCCAGTGCACACACAGTGCCTTCTTGCTCCCTCTGACAGGAATGTGACAATAACTGTTGTTGTGTTTTTTAAAAATAGAGATGGGGGTCTCACTGCATTGCCCAGGCTGGTCTTGAACTCCTGGGCTCAAGTGATCCTCCTGCCTTGGCCTCCCAAATTGCTGGGATTACAGGCACTGAGCCACTGTGTCTGGCCAGGAATATGACAATTTCTGTCCTCAGCAATTCCCTCAGCTCTGTCTTCTCCTTTCCTCATATCCACATGCCCCAGGCCTTCCCAGTTGCCCAGGTCCAGCTCAAATGCCCTCTCCTCCAGGAAGCCTTCCTTGTCTGCTCCTTTCTCAACTGGAGAGAATCATACATTGTCCATCTCTGTGTGTCTACACAGACGCACACACAGTGTTAAGTAGACATTAATAAATGCTTTTTGAATGAATATAGGCTAGTACTCTTTCCCTTACACTACCAATCTTATTTTTTTACATGATTTAATGCCCCATCCTCATGGCAAGAAGTATTTAAGAGCCATGGGGGAGACAAAATAAAAAGATTTCTAGATCTGACCACACAAAAATTCAGAACACCAGAAACATAATAAAAAAGCAGTCAAGAAACTGAGAAAAATATTTGGAACAAATATGACAAAATAAAAAATGAGGTTTTTTTTTTGTTTAAACTTGGCAAAAACTAAAAATCATGTTTTTGAAGCATATGTAGTGATCATTTTGTGAAAAATATTTAAATATAGAAAATCCTGGAAAGTCAACAACATTTTAATAGTAATTAGACCAAGATCATGAGCTTATGGATGAGATTTATTTTTTTTTAATTTTGCTTTATTCAAATTTTTAAATAATAAACAAGCATTACATACATAATCAGAAGAAGACAGCAATAGATGGCACCTTTTGCTGAATTTCCTACAGGACTCAATGTTGGTAAGGAAGTGGTGAGATGAAAGACTGGAGCAACTTTCTAGGGGGGCAGTTTAATAGAATATATTAAGAACTTCCGGCCGGGCGCGGTGGCTTACACCTGTAATCCCAGCACTTTGGGAGGCCGAGGCGAGCAGATCACAAGGCAGGAGATCAAGAATATCTTGGCCAATGTGGTGAAATCCCATCTCTTCTAAAAATACAAAAATTAGCTGGGCATGGTGGCGCGTGCCTGTAATCCCTGCTACTCGGGAGGTTGAGGCAGGAGAATCACTTGAACCCGGGAGGCTAAGGTTGCAATGAGCCGAGATCATGCCATTGTACTCCAGCCTGGGTGACGAGAGTGAAACTCTGTCTCAAAAAAAAAACAAAAGAACTTGGAAAATATTTATGTTCTGTAACCCATCTGGTCATTGGTTCTAATGACTGGAATAAAAGGACTATAGAAAACTTCCAGTCATTGATTCCAATGACTAGAATACAAAATGACTAGGAAATAAAACAGAAATTGGAATGATAATTTCTGTACAGCAATATTAATTGCTGAGATGTCTAACATACAGCAATATTAGACACTTAAGTATCTAATATTTAAGATGTGGGTTAAAATTATGGTATGGTCATATGGAATACTATGCAATCACAAAAATGCCACTTGTAAAGAATATTTAAATAACATGAAAAGGGCTATGACATATTATTCAGGGTAAAAGTCTGGATTTTTAAAAGCTAGGTAACAGCATGATGTCCAAGATGTGTATGTGTACATGTATACAAAAAAAAAGGCTCAGATTACACCAATATATTCACAATTAATATCTCTAGGTTTATGAATTATGGGGGATCTTAGGGTTTTTCCAGTGTCACCATGTGTTTTTTAATAATAAGAAAAAACTATTTTAAACATCACAAATGCACATTACTTTGACCCAGCAATTCAACCGTCAGGAACACATAGCCCTCACCCATGTGAAGCAGACCACGTATCCAGTTATTCACTGTTACTCACTGCAGCACTATAATGGCAGAAGATTGAAAACGGCACGAATGCCCCTCAGAGAGGTCTATCAATAACATGATTTACACATACACTGGAATATTCTGCAGTCATAGACAAGAATGAAGATACTTTTTATTACTTTATTATCATTCTATATTAATTTTTTTTTTTTTGAGACAGAGTCTCGCTCTGTTGCCCAGGCTGGAGTGCAGTGGCACAATCTCGGCTCACTGCAACCTCCACCTCCCGGATTCAAGCCATTCTCTTGCCTCAGCCTCCCGAGTAGCTGGGACTACAGGTATGTGCCATCCACACCTGCCTAATTTTTGCATTTTTAGTAGAGATGGAGTTTCACCATGTTGGCCAGGCTGGTCACAAACTCCTGGCCTCAGGTGATCCACTCACTTCGGCTTCCCAAAGTGCTGGGATTACAGGCGTGAGCCACCATGCCCAGCCAATTGTTTATTAGTAATAGTAATAGTAAATGTTCTTTTTTTAAAGATAAGTTTGGAGTGTAGTGGCACAATCACGGCTCATTGCAGCCTCAGCAAAAGCAATCCTTTTGCCCTCCTGGGCAAAAGCAATCCTCCTTGAGGTAGCTGGAACTACAGGAACATGCTACCATGATAGGGTAATTCTCCTTTTTTTTTTTTTTTCTGAGATGGAGTCTCGCTCCTCTGTCACCCAGGCTGGAGTGCAGTGGCGCGATCTCGGCTCACTGCAGCCTCTGCCTCCTGGGTCCAAGCCATTCTCCTGCCTCAGCCCCCTGAGTACCTGGGATTACAGACGCCCGCTGCCACACCAGGCTAACTTTTGTATTTTTAGTAGAGATGGGGTTTCACCATGTTGGCCAGGCTGGTCTCCAACTCCTAACCTTGTGATCCGCCCACCTTGACCTCCCAAAGTGCTGGGATTACAAGCATGAGCCACTGCGCCCAGCCGATAGGTTAACTCTTAAAAATTTTTTTTTGTAGAGATGGGGTGTGGGGACATGGAGGGGGATCTTGCATTGTTACCTAGGCTGGTCTCGAACTCTTGGCTTCAAGCAATCCTCCCACCTCAGCCTCTCAAAGTGCTAGGATTATAAATGTGAGCCACTATGCCCCACCAGTAATAGTAAATATTTCACTTGATTTTTATCATGATTTACTAACATACAATGCTCTCCATACTAACATACAGTGCTCTCCAAGCTAGAGTGCTAAATAAAAACAGCAAAATAGGCTGGGTGCCGTGGCTGGTGGCTGTAGTCTCAGCACTTTGGGAGGCCAAGGCGGGTGGATCACTTGAGGTCAGGAGTTTGAGATCAGCCCGGCTAACATGTTGAAACCCCATCTCTACTAAAAATACAAAAATTAGCCGGGTATGGCAGTGGGCATCTGTAATCCCAGTTACTCGGGAGGCTGAGGCAGGAGAATGGCTCAAACCCAGGAGGCAGAGGTTGCAGTGAGCTGAGATCATGCCACTGCACTCCAGCCTGGGCAACAGAATGACACTCCGTCTCAAAAAAAAAAAAAAAAAAAAAAAAAACCAGCAAGACACAGAACAAGTTATGTGGAAGCTTTCAATTATGTAAGAAGGGAGAAAAGAATATCCATCTATGTAGACAGATGTATATAGATACTTGCATCTGTAGGCATAACATACCTGGAAGGTTAAACAAGAAACTGGGAACACAGGTTGCCTCTAGAGGCAAAGACAGTGGCAGAAGTGAGATGTCTTACTATATGCCGTTTGGAACTTCTTGAATCAGTGAATGTATTACCTATTTGGTAATATGCAATGCGTGAAATTCAAATCAAAATGAATAATCACTGGTTCCTTAACATTATCGTTAAGGTGAATTCAACTTGCCCTTGTTTAAATCCCAACTAAACTGCTTGGTGTTTGTGTAAACATTAAGGAACTGTCCTCATCTGCAAAGTGGAGGAGTTAATGACACCTCCCTTGAGGGTTTGTTATAAGGATTAATGAGATTATTAAACACAGATTAAATGAGATAATCCATTTTCAGTGTTTTATTTTATACGTAATAATGTATACATTTTATTATTATTCCTTGACTGTCCTGGGGATGGCCACTCCACAGGTCCGTTAGAATGTCCCCTGCCTCCCCAGTAAGGAGCAATGTCACCCACTTCATTAGCTCGTGAAGATGAAACAAGTTAATACATGTTTGAAATGCCTGAAACAGTGCCTGGTTCACAGGAAAGTTACCACTCACAGAAATATCCCCTAAAAAGCCATGCCCATTTTTTTCTCACTTCTCTGAATCCACAAGTTCCCTTTATTTTAATCACTGTATTATATCATCCTTAACATTTCTATGTAGATGTTATTCAAACCTGCCTATTCTTTTCTCATACTGCTGTGCTCTTGCCTTAAGGCCTAAAGCATCTGTTCCTTTATCTCTTAACATTTTTTTGTTTGTTTGTGTTTGACAGTTGAGTCTCGCTCTGTTGCCCAGGCTGGAGTGCAGTAGTGTCATCTCAGCTCACTACAGTCTCCACCACCAAGGTTCAAGCAGTTCTCCTGTCTCAGCCTCCCAGGTAGCTAGGATTACAGGTGTATGTCACCACGATCAGCTAATTTTTTTTGTATTTTTAGTAGAGACGGAGTTTCACCATGTTGGCCAGGATGGTCTCGAACTCCTGGCCTCAAGTGACCCTCCCGCCTCAGCCTCCCAAAGTGCTGGGATGACAGGCATGAGTCACTGTGCCCAGCCAAGAAAAAAATAATTTTTAAGACAGCATCTCACTGCTGTCACCCATGCTGGAGTAACCCAATCACAGTTCACTGCAGCCTCAACTTCCTGTGCTCAAGAAATCCTCCCACCTCAGTCTCCAAGTAGCTGGGACTACAAGTGTGTGCCACCATGCCTGGAAAATCTTCAAAAATATTAACCCTGGCTGGGCATGGTGGCTCACGCCTGTAATCCCAGCACTTTAGGAGGCCGAGGCAGGGGGGCTCATTTGAGGTCAGGAGTTTGAGACCAGCCTGGCCAACATGGCAAAACCCTGTCTCTACTGAAAATACAAAAAAACTAGCCTGGCATGGTGGCATGTGCCTGTAGTCCCAGCTACTCCGGAGGCTGAGGCAGGAGAATCACTTGAACCTGGGAGGTGGAGGTTGCAGTGAGCTGAGATCTCACCACTGCATTCCAGCCAGGGCAACAGAGTGAGAACGTCTCAAAAAAAAAAAAAAAAAAAAAAAAAAATTAACCCTGCTTGTTTCAAAGTTTTAGTCTGTCGTATTATCTTTGGTTTGTAGGGTGCAAGGTCTCCTGTTTGTTGCTGCTGCTGACTATGTGTGGCTTATTTCCTTGTGGGTTTGTAAGCATATTTTAAGCTCATCTTCATCAGATTTCTGAGAGTCCATGATTTCATAGACTCTCAAGTCCCCCAGTTTTACTAGTTCTGGACAAGTCTTTCTATGATTTTCTCTACCTGGAATTTTCATACCACACAGATATGAACTCAGACCCCAAATCTGCACATGGCCTAGAGCAAAGAGGTGGAGTTTTTCTGATCCTGCTTCCACGGGGAAGCAGCCCTTTGTGACTCTTAGCTTTTTTTTTTTTTTTTTTTTTTAAAGACAGAGTTTCGCTCTTATCTCCCAGGCTGGAGTGCAATGGTGCAATCCCAGCTCACTGCAGCCACCACCTCCTGGGTTCAAGCAATTCTCATGCCTCAGCCTGCGAGTAGCTGAGATTACAGGCACCTGCCACCATGCCTGGCTAATTTTTGTATTTTTAGTAGAGACGGGGTTTTACCGTGTTGGTCAGGCTGGTCTCGAACTCCTGACCTCAGGTGATCCACCTGCCTCAGCCTCCCAAAGTACTGGGATTACAGGCGTGAGCCACCGTGCCTGACTGACTCCTAGCTTTTTTAGGCAGGCAACTCACTTTCATCTCTGTAAGCACAGAGCCTGTGGCTGGCCTCCCTTCACAGGCAGGTATGAAATATTCCACCCTAATCACCTAGTTATAATACCCTATCAGTCCCTGCCTGTCTTAGTCCATTTGGATTCCTATAACAAAACAGCATAAACTGGGTGGCTTATAAACAACAGAAATGTATGTTTCACAGTTCTGGAGGCTGGGAAGTCCAAGATCAAGGCACTGGCAGATTCAGTGTCTGGTGAGGCCCTCATAGTTGGCCACCATTTCACTGTGTCCTCGTATGGTGGAAGGGAATAATTCTGGTCTCTAGCCCCTTAAATGGGCACTAATCCTATTAATGAGGACTCCAACCCCATTATTTAATCACCCCCAAAGGCCCCCACCCCCTAATGCCATCACATTGGGGGGTAGGTTTCAACATATGAATTTTGGAAGGACACAAACATTCAGACCATAGCATGGCCTTTACTTCTTCGATATTATGTGTAGTACATGATATGGAAAAAATATCCATGAATTCTGGACTATGCTGATATCTAAAGACAGAAATGGCTAGTGCAGTGGCTCACAGGTATAAACCCAGCAATTTGGGAGGCTAAGACAGGCAGGTTGCTTGAGCCCAGGAGTTCGAGACCAGCCTGGCCAACATGGTGAAACCCCATCTCTATACAAAATACAAAAATTAGCTGGGCATGGTGGTATGCACCTGTAGTCCCACCTACTGAGGAGGCTGAGGCAGGAGGATCACTGGAGCCTGGGAGGTCAAGGCTACAATGAGCTGTGTTCATGCCACTGCACTTAAACCTGGGCAACAAAACAAGACCTTGTTTCAAAAAAAAAAAAAAAAAAGATACAGAAATGGGCCCAGAAGCATCAAGACGAGACTGGGAGAAGAAAGCAGAAAGTATCTGGCCTAAGTAACTTACTAGAAAATCAATTTCTCTTTTTTTTTTTTTTTGACAGAGTCTTATTCTGTCACCCAGGCTGGAGTGCAGTGGTGTGATCTCAGCTCACTGTAACCTGTGCCTCCCGCGTTCAAGTGATTCTCGTGCCTCAGCCTCCCAAGCAACTGGTACTACAGATATGCACCACCACACCCGGCTCATTTTTGCATTTTTAGTAGAGACAGGGTTTCACCATGTTGGGCAGGCTGGTCTCAAACTCTCCACATCAGGTGATCCATCCGCCTCGGCCTCCAAAGTGCTGTGATTTACAGGCATGAGCCACCATGCCTGACCCTAGAAAATCAATTTTTCAAAAGCCTCTGTATCGCAAAGAGATTGTGAAGAAACATACCAAAATGTTAACTGAGCTGATTTGAGTGTTGGAGGAATGAATGACTTTTCCTTTTCTAATTTTCTGCATTTTACACATTTTCTATCCCTTTTACCTTGGGGGACAGGGGAAATTATAAGTCATTTTGTAAAGTGGTTTTCCAATCAGCCAGCAGGAGGTTGCTGTGGTGACAGGTGAGAACCATTTCCTCCTGTCAGAGGTTGGTGGCAAATCAAGGCAGCTGCAGAGAGGGGCTAAAACAAGGCCTGGGTGTGGAGGTGGAGGCTTGAGTTGGAGTCCTAGTTCTGCCAACATATTTGTTGGCACACCCACGGAATTAACTGAACCTCTCCTAACCACCTTTTCCTACTCTGTAAATGGAGATCCAGTCATCGGTTCATTCCTTCCACAGCTGTTTATTCAACACATGCGATGTGCTCAGCAACGTGGCAGGGGTTGGGGCCACCAGAAAGAACAAGACAGACCCACACTCGAAGTTCAAGTTCTGAGGCAGCACTATCTGACAGAACTTTCTAGATGACAAAAATGTTCTGTATCTGTGATATCCAATACAGTAGCCACCAGCCACACATGGCCACTGGACATTTAAAATGTGGCTCATGTGACTGAGGAACAGAACTTTTAATTTTCAGTGTAATTAAATTTATTTATTTATTTATTTATTTATTTATTTGAGACAGAGTCTCGCTCTGTTGCCCAGGCTGGAGTGCAGTGGCACAATCTTGGCTCACTGCAACCTCCGCCTGCCGGGTTCAAGCGACTTTCCTGCCTCAGCCTCACGAGTCTCCTGAGTAGCTGGGACTACAGGTGCGGGCCACCACACCTTGCTAATTTTTGTATTTTTAGTAGAGACAGGGTTTCTCCATGTTGGCCAGGCTGGTCTCAAACTCCTGACCTCAAGTGATCTGCCCACCTCGGCCTCCCAAAGTGCTGGGATTACAGGCATGAGCCACCGCTCCTGGCCAGTGTCATTAAATTTAAATTGCCACATGAGGTTGGTGGTTACTGTGTTGGACAGTATCCTAAATAGCAGACAACGCCTCGGGCCCACCTCAGACAGGGTGTGGGAAGATTCAAGCCATGCAAAAACAGAACTGTGAGGGGGTGTAAGGATGTATCATGCCTCCCTCAGACAGAACAAGCTGTGGGAGGAAACGAGGCTGTGGGGACGTTTAAGACCCGGTGACTGTTGTAAGTGGGCACGGGGAGATGGAAGAAAACACTTGAAGTGGCGGAGCACAAAAGCTGCGGTGACTAATTCCTGGCACGTGGTCTGGGAGCACCCCCCCCTCAGGCAAGCAGGGGACTCCCCGCGGAGCCCACCATGTGCAGTAGAGAACAATATCTAACTAAAGCAGGTCCAGTGACACCTGGCTGTGGACTGGCTCTCTCCTCTCCACTGTGGTCGGCTCTGATCCTTCTGCTGCTTCCTTCCCATGGTCCTTCTTCTGTGATACCTGGAGTTCAAGTTCTTTTGAAACTGGGCAGGGCCGCCCCACGTGGTTTCATTCCGCACATACCCACTCCTCCCTCTGCCTCCTTGAATCCTTCATTCCAAATCAAGCCAGCTCTCTCCTTAATTAAGAACATAGGGGCCAGGTGTGGTGGCTCACACCTGTAATCCCAACACCTAGGAAGGACAAGGCAGGTGGGTCACTTGAGACTAGGAGTTCAAGACCAGCCTGGCCAACATGGTGAAACCCTGTCTCTACTGAAAATAAAAACAAAAATTAGCTGGGCGTGGTGGTGCATGCTGTAGTCCCAGCTACTGGGGAGACTGAGGCAGGAGGATCACTTCAACACAGGAGGCAGAAGTTGCAGTGAGCCAAGATCGCACCACTAAACTCCAGCCTGGGGGACAGAGCAAAATTCTGTCTTAAATAAATAAAAAACAAAACAAAACAAAAAACACAGGGCAGCAGCCCTGCCTCCTGCTGTGCCTGACATGGTGTTCTCATTACTTCCTTTCCTTTTACCTGGGTGCTCTGAAAGCACCTATAATATATGCTAGAGTCCTTGCAACAACTCCCCCACCCTGCTGAAGGGGAAACCCTAGGGCCATGAACCTCTTCCCCACTCCTTATACCCCACAGCTACTGCTGATTGGCCCAGAGGTAAACTTCTGACCCAAAGTCACCCAATCTGTAGGATCACTGGCAACCCACAAGGTGGCTTGACTTGAAAAGACGAGCTAAGCCCATGAGATACTCTCTTACAGAAACCAGTTCAGGAATCCCCAGAGAAGGAGGGAATTAGCAATGGTAGACAACATTGAAAAGCCTTGGCTGGGCACGGTGGCTCACGCCTGTAATCCCAGCACTTTGGGAAGTCGAGGCGGGTGGATCACTTGAGGTCAGGAGTTCAAGACCAGCCTGACCAACATGGTGAAACCCCCTCTCTATTAAAAATACAAAAATTAGCCAGGTGTGGTGGCAGGCACCTGTAGT
The DNA here is from genome assembly GCF_047675955.1 of Chlorocebus sabaeus. NCBI lineage: Eukaryota > Metazoa > Chordata > Mammalia > Primates > Cercopithecidae > Chlorocebus > Chlorocebus sabaeus. The sequence goes on along the minus strand of NC_132915.1, from coordinate 79,276,356 downwards.
CCCAGCTACTTGGGAGGCTGAGGCAGAATTGCTTGAACCCAGGAGGGTGAGGTTGTAGTGAGCCAAGATCATGCCAGAGCACTCCAGCCTGGGCAACAGAGCAAAACTCCATCTCAAAAAAAAAAAAAAAAAAGGAAAAGAAGTCTTAAGATGGCATCAGGGTTGCCAGAGGCCACGAAAGCTGGACTTGTCAGGAAGCACTCATACAGAGAGGCAGAGGAGTAATGAGGGATGGAGAACAGCTGGTCTTGTTGCTCTAGTTCTGCTTCCCAGCCCTGGTGGCTGAAGACATCTGAGAATGACTTGTGAATTAATTTAGCTTGGGCTTCCTGGAAATGGCCTCTGAGATGGAGGGTTGCATGCAGAAGGTTTATTGGGGAGTGCTTTGGGGAGATATACCCTTAAGAAGGTGAGAAAGGAAGGGGTGATTTGGGGAAGAAAAATGAAATGTAGGTGCAACTGCGCCTCAGTTGATCGTTCAGGGCTCTCTGGAGCCATGGTGGGCTCTCAGAGTTGTCCTAAAATTAGGGCAGAGGAGCTGGGGTTTTTTCCCACTCATTAAGCAATCCCTGGCCATGGGTCACCCTGGGAGGGGGCATAACCTTGGGGTAGGCAGTCCCCTGCTGCTGAAGGCAGTTCCTATTGAGGTGCATGGCTAGGGCTAGCAGTAGCCACACTCCCCGACATCTGGGTGTGGGTGCGGGGGCACTGAAGGGGGCCTGGGTGGAGCACCACACTACCCGTGTGACACATCTCAACACACACTGAGCTCCTTGAGGGCAGACATTATGCCCTTGCCTGGGCAATATGAGGAAGTCCCATCTCAACAACAAAAAACCCATAAAAATTAGGCAAGCATGGTGGCATATGCCTGTAGTCCCAGCTACTCGGAAGACTGAGGTGAGAGGATTGCCTAAGCCCAGGAGGTTGAGGCTGCAGTGAGCCAAAATTACACCACTGCACTCCAGCCTGGGGAACGGAGCAAGACCCAAACAACAACAACAACAAAAAGATATTATGTCCCGTGGTGTTGGAGGCCTGAGTTGGAGTCCTAGTTCTGCCAACATATGTGTTGGAACACCCACGGGATTAACCTACCTCTCCTAATCACTTTTTCATCCTCTGTAAATGGAGATTCATTCATCAGTTCATTCCTTCCACAGCTGTTTATTCAACACATGCTATGTGTTCAGCAAGATAGCAGAGGCTGGGGCCACCAGAAAGAATAAGACAGACCCACAC